>NC_135906.1:635319-1335592 GCF_964194155.1 Cetorhinus maximus
GGCAAACAAAGCACCCCTCTCAACATCTTTTGCTTTTGGGGGATTTCTGATAGTACAGTGGACACGTGTTGGGGAGTAAGAAGCTGGGGGAAGTCTGGAGGGTATTAAATAATAAAAAGGTACATGTCTTTATTACATCATCTGATTTCTGGATTGTTTAAAAGAATGCAGTCTATTGCATTGAGCTAAAATGAATTGGTGCCAATATTCTACTCTTATTAGGAAGTGAAAACAATTTGGGTACAGTTTCCAGAGATGCTCAACTTGATTTCCAAACCATTAGTATTTTGGCTGTCAACACTGGCAGGGCACCTACAATCATGGCCCTTAAGGGTGTCAAAAATCAATTTCCAGACTTTGTAAACAAACATCCAGCTCTTGGTGCATGAATGGTTTCTTCAGAAGAGCCATTGCAAATCGTTGTAAAGCCTTTTTTATGGTGAAGGAGGGGCAACAAAAGAGAAGGGGCAGCATAGGACGTGAACATGTCCCAACACCGTGCCCTACCCTGCATAGAATGCAATGTACAGGTAACAAAATCACAAGGGCCTTGGTGAGATGTGCATTAGAATTGTATGCCTCAACATAGGGGGTATATGTCATCTCTGCCACCTACTGCATGAAGACCAGCAGCTTATCACCTGTCCAGTTTGAAGGTGTTGACCAAAGTACGTTTATAGCACAGACTCTGAAATGGGGGGGCCTCTGGGACATCTCTGTAATGCCTGAGTCTGTGGGACAGGAGAGCAGGGAAACTGGTCACATTTGTCACCTCAGCAAAGTGGTAGCAAGATGTGGCCATTCAGTCTCACGAGGTCACTGGCTTACTTATGGTCCAGGCTACGTAACTAATGCCATCAATGTTGTGTTTCATTCTCAAATAGAAAAGCACCTCCAAAGGACTTTTACACCCAGAATATACATTGTGCGTGACAACACATGAGGTTTCGGTCAATGTGAAGGATGCTGGAAATTATGATGTGTTCCTTCCAAATTTCTCTTGATCTCATCTTCAAAACAAAATCATTTCAATGGATGGCTTGTGGTTGACCTAAGTTTAGCTCCTCTGCCATGGCTCTGACCTCCAGATGAGTGCTCCAAATGTTACCTGAGGTGTGCCAGTGACAAATTGTGTGTGCCTCTACAACAGGATTGGTCATTTACAGATTCTTTGGGATTTTAAAGGGGCCACTTTTGCTGCCTACACTAACCTGTAGAGGCTCTGCAGTATCTTTAGTTTGTGAATATGGGGATATTTGAAACCTACCGCATGCAGTATAAATTCATCATGCCAAAAAAAGGCCTGAGCTGCTTCATTTGAAGTGCTCGGTAGAACGCAGTTTACCTTGTTGTAGAAGGTGTTGAGCTTCTTGTGTTGTTGGAGCTGCACTCGTCCAACCAAGTGGAGAGCATTTCATCACACTCCTGACTGGTGTCACAGAATTCCCTACACCCATTAGCAATAATGCCGGTAGTTGCAAACGTGTTACAAGAAATTAACAGCGAGTTGTCAACCCCCTGATCTTTCCTTCTAGTAGTTGACCCAGGCTGCTTGGCTAAGCACTTTTATTTTTATTTATTTATTTTTTTGCAACAATTTTTATACCATTGGATGGGCAGGATATTCCATTGACAAGGTCATTTTTTAAAAAATTCATTTATGGGATGTGGGCTTCGCTGGCTGGGCCAGCATTTATTGCCCATCCCTGAAGGAGGAGGAGGAGGTGGTGGTGGTGGTGAGCTACCTTCTTGAACCACTGCAGTCCATGTGGTGAAGGTGTACCCATAGTGCTGTTAGGAAGGGAGTTCCAGGATTTTGACCCAGCTATGGTGAAGGAATAGCAATATATTTCCAAGCCAGGATAGTGAGTGGTTTGGAAGGGAACTTCTACGTGGTGGTTTTCTCATGTATCTGCTGCCCTTGTCCTTCAAGATGGTAGTAGTCGTGGGTTTGGAAGGTGCTGTCGAAGGAGCCTTGGCGAATTCCTGCAATGCATCTTGTAGATGGTACACGTTGCTACTGTGTGTTGATGGTTGAGGGAATGAATGTTTGTGGACAAGTGTAGCTTAAGCTCGATAGGACAACGTGCTCCTTCAGAGATCCAGCACTGATCTGATGGGTAGAATGTCCTCCAGTGCTGTAACCAATGATATTAGATACTCTGTCCATATCCTAGGCTTTCCCTGTCTATCATCCCAGCTGTGTATGATCTGATGGTGTTCCCTTCACAAGCCCCTGTCGAGGTGCTATGTGTTTGCCTTATTTCAATATTAACTGTGTGCAGTCTCTTTGACCTTATACTGTGACTGAGTGCTTGAGAAAGCAGTTCATACATCACCTTCCTCCCTCTTGAGACTTTGGCCTGCTCTGCAGAGCTCTTTCCATATCCAGAGTATTGATCTCAGTCAGACCTCCCACTCATACCATGCTAACTGGCACTAAGTCTCACTTTCTTATGCTGTGCTCAGCACTAAATTTCTTGGCGTTGTGGGTGTGTTTTCCATAGCCTGGCTCTTTCTTTTCCCAGGAAGCCTTCGTAAACGGCCTCAGCATACAATCTGGCAACGTGCTCTCTTTTCCCCAGCTGCTCTACAAAGGTGACAACTTTACACCCCTGGTGGCAGAAATGTTATTCTTGAATCTGCAGCCTTAGCTGAATGCAGCAATTTCTCAGTTGCAGGATCAACCTTGTGTACCTTTTTTTTTCCTGAGTGAGCTTGAGAATGAATGAAAATTTTTCAGAGCAAATGGATTTGCCATCCTCCTTCAAATTCCTCAGGAAGCGCACCCTTTTGTGAGCAGGGCTAGAAGGGGTGGAATGTACAGAAGAATGGGGAGAGAGCAGTCCCCTCGCGTGACTCAAGGGGTTCACACAGACTCGAGGGTCAAATGGCCTCCCTTTGCATTGTTACATTCCATGATGACTCCAAAGCAGGATGGTGTGTTACTCAGCAAGGCTTGCAGGCAATGCTATTGTGAACTGGGACAATCAAGATTGTCTGTCTGTACAATTTGTTGCAGCATCAACTACAGTTGTCATCTGAAGCTTCATATGGCAATGTTCATTTAGTGAAATGCTTCCTTAGAGTAGATCAGGCAGGCATCAATTTGCCCTAAAATCCTGGAGCTGTGTAAAGTCTGAACAAGTGCATGACCTAGATGTTAAGTGTTCTGAATGGGTGCATCACATTTACAACACTTGCATTTGGCAGGGCAGTGATGAGTTCATTTTTGTTTTAAAGAAAGGAAACATGGGCTAGGGCGAGTCCTGAGCTCTGGTAATTAGGACACAAGTGATGTGGTGGGCAGATGCTGATACTGGTCAGATGGAATATTGGAAGTGGAGATGGAGGTGAAATGGGTGCTGTGCCACCACCAATTTTAACATCATTTTAACTTCCCAGTGTTTAATGCAGTTTGTTCGTGTAATACAGGATTAAGTTTAAAAACAAACACTGGAATATGACCTTGGAAACTCAAAAAAAGCCCAAATTTTTAAAGAGCACTACTCTGGTTTGGTTTTCCCTTTTCTTTAACAGTAAGATATGGAGCTGTAACATGGGCCTTCTAAGCAGTGACTCTTGGCAGAATGTTTAGTGGCCAGTTTCTGCTGTGTGATTTCTAGCATTTCCAGCGACTTTCTGCCCTGGGGTTTCACCTCAGCATACGTATTGTGCACCTCTTGTGCACACTTCACAAGCTTGCTACTGCCAGGATTACTACTTTTGCTTTACTTTGCAAAGTAAGCTACACTTGACTGATCCTCTGCTCAGTGCTAATTTTGCTGTTTGGATGGCGCTGAATATGCTAAAGTTCATCCAGAGGCATCCAAGTCCATGATATTACCCTCGCTGCTTAAGCAACACTTGGCCATAGGCACATACCTGCTGCATAATCCATTTGGTCAGCATCAGCCCTGATAATTTTTGTGTGTTAAATAAACCAATATCATTAGAGGATGATGGTAATACTCAAAAGTATAGCACGCGTGCAATTTCCCTTGTTCTCCAGTCTGAAGTCGCTGGCCATTAGTGACTGATACTGATAAACATTTTGATTATTATCAATGACTCAGAATCCTTGCATTTGAAGAACACTCTTTTTTTCAATTTGTGTGATTACGTCTAATAATGACCCTGGAACAAATTCCAGGCAGATTCTGTGAATCTGCTTTTACAAGCTCCGCTCCTTCTTCCAATCACAGCACCTCTTGCAGATGGAGAGCTTCAAATGCAAAGGGGAATGAGCTGGTTGAGTGGGTGAACCTGCTGAAAGTAATGTCTGGGAAGAGTGGAATCAGATTAAAGCTTAACTGTTTTTATTGTTAATTCAACAATTTACAGACTTTATTACATCCTTTGGGAGGAAGGGACTTGCCTGAAGGTGGCAGCTCCAAGTTTTACTTCGCAGACTTTTTTTGTACAATTATCACATGAGAGATCTGGATGGGCATTTTGCTCATCGTGTCCAGAGGTGAAATGAGAACTACCAGAATGTTGACTGAAGCTTTGCACTTTCACACCGATTTTAATTTGGCGGGGAGGTTTTCTTTCCGGGACAGAGATGAGCATTTTACAAGATGCAGGCAGCAAATCAACTTGCAGATTCACACTGTCGGCATGAAGCTTAAATGACCAAATAGTGTCTATGGGGGAGAATTGTTGATACACGTACCTATAGGTCCTATAGGGTGTAATAGACAGAGATACCTTGATGTCAACTGACTCACAAGTTTCAGTTCCCAGCATGTGCACCTTTTGTATGGAAGCTCAGAGCTGGCAATGTGAATTCATAACTTGCACCTTTTATGGAGCCTGCTATTACATACTGACTCAGCTACAATTAACAATTAATGTTTTCAAAAGCACTTGAAGTTATTAAGCAATTAATTAATTAAGACATTAATTGCGTAAAAAGACAGACAATTAAGCACAGCTTGCTTTTGTGTCTGTCTGGGGGTTGAGTAACTGGAATTTTGATGTTGCTGAAATTGTCTGGAGTTGGATTCCAGACTTTGATTTTTCTTGCATCCCCTCCAAAACTTTCAAGAAAAGGATCATTAAAGGAAATTGCATGATGGTTCAAACCACAATGCAGGTGCTGTAGTGTCCGGACTGTCACATGACCGGCTGCGAGAGAAACACAGCTGGGAAGATGCTGGGTTAACAGCAGTGCAGTAATATTTTAACAGGAGCAATTACAGCACGAAGATATCGGGATTGGGAGGGTCCAAAATAACAGGCAACACTGAATTAACGCAAGAGTTATTTGAATTCATCTCTGAAAACAATACTGTTGTGACTTTCTTAATTCATTGGAGCACTTCTAATGCAGTAACTTTAAACTGGTGCTGAAAACTGACAGGTATGTTGGCTGTATATTTCTGCTCTGTTTCTCTGCAGCATCCTTCCTGCTGCACTAATACTGGTTTCAGGCTAGCTGAGCACTGATCAAACAATCAAACCATTACCAACTGAGGCAGGAGGGGATCTCCTAGAAAAGTTTCAGGTTCTCTTGACATATGAATGATTTCATATTTTGCAATTTACATTAACTAATGACGTGAATGTGTTCAATCCCAAGTACCAATACTTGATAGTAATGCAAAAGGGTTTCACCCTTACAGTAAACAGCTCTTAAACTGCTGTTGGAATTGATTTTTAGTTTCACCCTAGATGAAAGCCAATCCAGTAGATTCCAGATAAATTTTTCCATAAGCCCATTTTCATACTCATAGGTTGCTATATTATTCGATACGTAAACATTGCAAAGAATATGATCGAACCTCTCCAAAATATAGGATTGTGGGAGTGAACAAAGCATTTTGAGAAGCTCTTTGTCAGTATAAAAACTCGTGGTCTTAGATTGACAGGTGGCAATTAAACGGTGGAGTTATAATAGGCCCTGATATCTTGGAATGATTTAATAGTAAAAGACAGCCAAGAGTATAAACCGGTACCCAACACTTTCCCTTTCCATCCTCCTTTTTCACTGTCAGTGGTAAAGTAAGAGCTTTCAGCCCAGAGAGCAATTAGTGCAGAGGGATTACTGTACATTGAAAGACACGGCATGTCTAACCCAAGCAAACACTTTCAATGTTTCCTGTCATCCAGCCAGCAGTGATCTGCAGCTGGATATTATCATCTCCACACAGAATAGAATCATAGAAAGTTTATGGCACAAAGCGGCCACTTGGCCCATTGTGTCTGCTCGGGCTGAAAAACGAGCCACCCAGCCTAATCCCACTTTCCAGCATTTAGTCTGTAACCCTGCAGGTTCCGGCATTTTAAGGTGCATATCCAGACACGCTTTTAAATGAGTGTTTCTGCTTCTACTAATCTTCAAACTTCTTGATCATTCCCCCTACATTTACATCCAAATTATTAGATATACCTCAAAAAGCAGGGGATCTAATACACGTCAACCCACAAATGCAACTATTTATATGGAAGTATTTCTTCTAGAGCGGCTGAGGTGGGATGTGGTCGTGTTTTATGGAGAAGGTGATGGTTGGGACTGAGCACAAAAAGATCAGTTCTATTGATTTGAAATTTTCACTTGAACGGCATTGCAAAATAATAAAGTAATAACGAGCATCACTGCGGTCCTGCAGCTGAACCTTGTAGAGTTTAAAGACTTTCCATTCTGGAACTACCTCACTCATTAAAAATTGGTTCCAGTGTCATTATTAGACCTGCATGTTAAGGACTAGCTGACTACACCTTTTGTAGCCTTCATGTGTACTGTGTATGGAAAAGCCTCAAACCATCCTTGTTCCTGTGAAAGGTCTTTGCATTTTGGTGATGTTTCTTTAACAGGATGTGCACAGCAGCTTGACCAGCTCCAGCTCAAAGGATTTTCCCAGCAGTGGCTGCTCTCACTCCAGGCCTTTATCTGTACCTCAGATCAGCAGGAGCTGAATACAAGATTTGTGCCAGCAGGTACAGGCTAGGTTGGGAGTGGACAAAACTGCAGCATTTCAGGTTCTACTTGGAATTTACTCAGATATAAAGAGTCAAATGTTTCTCCTTTAGCAGCCACTACAAAAAGAGTACAGAGCACTGATCTATTACAGAGCATTGTAAACTGTGAGGAGGACAGTATAGAACTTCAAAAGAACATAGACAAGTTGGTAGAGTGGGCAGATAGGTGGCAGATGAAGCTCAATGCGGAGAAGCGTGAGGGGATGCACTTTGGTACAAAGAACATGGAGAGACAATATAAAATAAGGGGTACAATTCTTAAGGACGTGGCGGAGCAGAGGGATCGGGGTGTTTATGTGCATAGGTCATTGAAGGTGGCAGGACAGTGGTGCGAGCAGTTAGTAACGCATGCAGTATCCTGGGCTTTATTAAGAGGAGCATAGAGTACAAGAGTGGAGAGGTTATGCTGAGCTCATATAAGATGCTATTTAGCCCTCAGCTGGAGTATTGTGTCCAGCTCTGGGCACCACACTATAGAACGGATGTGAACACATTGGAGAGAGTGCAGAAGAGGTTTACAAATATGTCTCCGGGGTAAGAAACTTCAGTTACGAAGATAGATTGGAAACGTTGGGACTGTTCTCCTTGGAGAAGAGAAGGCTAAGAGGAGATTTGATAGAGGTGTTCAAAATCATGAGGGGGCTGGATAGAGTAGATAGGAAGAATCTGTTCCCGCTCTGAAAAGGATCGAGACCGAGAGAGCACAGGTTTAAAGTGATTTACAAAAGAAGCAAACGTGATGTGAGAAAAATCTTTTTCACACAGCGAGTGGTTCGAGTATGGAATGCACTGCCTGGAAGTGTGGTGGAGGCAGGTTCAATCGAGGCATTCAAGAGGATTATCACTAGATGATTATTTGAATAGAAACAATGTGCAAGGGTAAGGGGAAAAGGGAGGAGAATGGTGCTAAGTCATAATGCTCATTCGGAGAGCTGGTGTAAATATGATGGGCCAAATGGTCTCCTTCTGAACCCTAACAATTCTGTGATTCTGTGACATTATCTGATTGGTTTTCCTTGTGGGAACTTTTATGTTTTTCATTCTAATGGTTCAGTTTCTGCTGTGTTTCTCAACCAAGAGGCAATCATTTCTATTCCTGCTCGCTACTGGATGGTGCAAAATACTTCAATCAATTAAATATTTTTGAAGTGCTGATATCTGTTGTGATGCTGGAAATGTGTCAGTTAATTTACTCACAGCAAAGTCCCACATACAGAAATGACATCATGACAAATAATGTTTTCAGTAATGTTGGTTGAAGGAGAAATATTGGCCAGGAGACCAGGGAGAATTCGGCCACTCTTTCTTGAATAGTGCCATGGAATATTTTGCATCCAGTTATGATGTTAGCTGGAATATCTGCTCAATTCTCTGGGGTGATACTAGATCTCACACAACCCTCTTCCCACAGAAAAACAGCAGTTTAGAGGTCTACTAATGGAAGTCAAATTACTTTTGGTTATTTTAATGGACTATCTCTTTAAATCTATGAGCAGTGGGCAGCCCAGCTCCACAAGCTTTTCACACACAATCTGGAAACAGGCTTTTTATTGGGGTGTGGGGAGCTGTGTAGCTGTTGGGATGAGGCTCTTTGTCAGAACACAGTACTCTCCAAACAAAGGGTCAAAGGGACTCGAAATGTTAGCTGTGTTTCTCTCTCCACAGATGCTGCTGGACCTGCTGAGCTTTTCCAGCATTTTTTGTTCTTGTTTCAGATTTCTATCTGCATCCAGCATCCATCAGCAGTATTTTGCATTTACTCTCTGATCAAATCATGAGTTGTCTGCAATTTTCCGTTTGAATGTCAGACCTGATCTGCAGGGTGTCTTTGTTTTCAATGTGTCTCACTTCTCACTTCCTTGCATGTCTGACCTATCCACATGTTCTTTGTTTTGCTAATGTCTTTAATTTCTTCAATGCTTCTTTCCATTGTTTCCATCTCACTCAACAATGCAGCAGTTTACATCACAGAAACGAGCTGAGATAATTTCACTTTGGGTACAATCGGGAAATTGCACGGGAAGAACACTTGAAATTGTGCAGGTTAGGTTAGGCTTCTGGCCACCAATTCATTTGGAAAATCATGAATGCAAAATCTCCCTGAACCAACGCAACAAGGCAGAATAATAAAAAGTAACTTTATTTTCTCTGTATTCCTTGATGCATTTGAATGGTAGGTGACAGATAATGTTTCAGTGATATATCTGAAACTGGTTTATTGTAATAAAATGAGAATTTGTAATCTGGGTGACCAGTTGTCCCTGAGTAAGCTGATTTAAAATGGCAGAAAAAAAATTATACTGAACCACTTAATTGTTTCATTGGGACACATCAGTAAGTTTCTTATTAAATTAAACAATTCTGATGCGACAAAAACTTTTAAAACATGCCGATGTCCACTACATGCTTTAACCTGGTCTTGCAGGGTATAGCAGAATGGTGCAACTCCCCTGTTTACGATGAGCAGATGTAACAGTCAACAGAACAATGTTTTTACAGCTGCCTGACCATGCTTTACATTTCTTCTGAAACTGCTCCTCATTAAGAGTTGCTTTTCTCACCTTCAATGTGCCATTTACATGTGGGTATTTGCGCTGAAGTTCAGCTCAGGGCCTTGCAATTTTTCTCCTGTGCAGCTAGGCCAGACACTGCCCCCTGTTGGATTTCTGTGCAACTGCAGGCACAACCACACTAAGGCAGTTGTCCACGTTAGAAAATAGGGTGACAGCACCTGTACCCCGCTTCACCCTGTTGGCTGCAGTTTCTTTTGCCTGTGCCAGCCTTCCTATCCTTTGTGCTGTACTCTCCTTCCCTCCACTTTCCTCAGCACAGCCTTAGCGAACCCAAGACCACGGCTCATTCTTCTAAACTCCAGAAAATATTGGCCACTCCATTCAATCTTTACTGAACCATTGTTGCATCCCTACTATGGAAAATATATCCTTCATTTGGTGAGGAGACCAAAACAATGGTACACAATACTCTGGGTATGATCTCGCCAAAGCTCCGTTTGTTGCAGCAAGAATTCATGTAAACACAAATAAGGATCCTCGGCTTTATAAATTGAGGCGTGGAGTCCAAAGGGAAGGAAGTTATGCCAAACCGTTATGATACACTGGTTAGGCTACAGCTGAAGGAACAGGAAGTGACGGAAGGTAAGAAATGCTTTATCTGATTGTGCTGTGCAGCAACACAAAGGTTGACAATTCTTCAGGTGTGAACCCTGGTGAGCACCACTGATCTTTTCCAACTATTAAACCACTGTCCAATAGCACAGAGTGAAATGTGCTCCTGTTACATTTTCCTGAAACTGAAGTCGGTTAAACACAGCAGCCCATGTTGAGCAATGTACATTGAGTTTGGCTGCTGGGTAGTGATGCAGCAATGATGTCATTAGCACAGTGACCTAAGACGCCCCAATGCTCAGGCCCAAGAATCCAGGCCCAAGTGTCACTCCGTGCTGAGATTCTACCTCTTCCCGGTGTTGGGAAGAATGGATATGGCTATGTTACCAGAGAACGCTCCATTCAGTTGGAACCTGCTGTATCACCTATCCCTTGTGGAACAGTTTATGCAGAAAAACCTGTTGACCACAAGTCCATCAGGCAGTGGGCTGCACATATTGTAATGTGGTCCTGCGGGAAAAGGAGATAGTGAATGCTGTCGGGTGGTTTCCTGAGCTGACTGTCAAAGTAATTTGGAAGAATGCCTCATCACCAAAACTTTCAAATTAGCATTAGGATGTAGCTTGGCTGATAGTGACAAAGGCCCTCCCCATCATGTGCATGACGGGTGTGGACACCTGCCTCATCAGCTTGGATCAGGAGAAGGCCTTTGACAGAATACCGCACACCTACATGGTGGAAGTGCTCTCCAAAATGGGGTTTGGGGAGGGAATTCGAAATTGGATCCAACTGCTCTACACTAACATCAGTAGCGCAGTCTCAATCAATGGGTGGGAATCAGATAGCTTTCCGATTAAATCTGGAGTCAGGCAGGGCTGCCCTCTCTCTCCTGTCCTGTTTGTCTGTTGCATAGAACCCTTTACTGAGTCCATCAGGAAGGGTTCAGGCATAAGAGGAGTGACAATCCCAGGCAGTGGAGGCACTCAGGCCAAAGCCTCCCTGTACATGGACGATGTCACCGTCTTCTGCTCGGATCCGCTGTCGGTGCGCAGACTGATCCACATCTGCGACCAGTTTGAACTGGCCTCGGGAGCCAAGGTAAATCGTGGGAAGAGCGAGGCCATGTTCTCTGGGAACTGAGCTGACCGATCCTTTGTCCCCTTCACTGTCAGGGCTGACGGCCTGAAGGTGCTGGGGATATGGTTCGGAGGGAGCAGGGCATGCGTTAGAAACTGGAAGGAGCGAGTGTCTATGGTGAAAAGGAAACTGGGCATTTGGGAGCGACGCTCCCTCTCCATTGCGGGTAAGAACCTGGTCATCAGGTGTGAGGCACTCTCGCTGTTGCTGTACGTGGCGCAGGTCTGGCCCATTCCAGACTCCTGCGCGATGGCGATCACTCGAGCCATCTTCCGCTTTATCTGGAGGTCAAAAAGCGATCGTATCCGCAGGGACGCGATGTACAAGCCTCTAGATAAGGGGGAATAAAACATGCCCAACATCGCCCTCATACTGATGGCCACCTTTGTGTGTGGCTGCATCAAGCGGTGCGTAGACCCTCAGTACGCAAACACCAAGTGTCACTATGTGCTGAGGTTCTACCTGTCCCCGGTGTTGCGAAGGATGGGTCTGGCCACGCTGCCGCGGAACGCTCCAAGTAGTTGGACCGTGCCGTACCACCTGTCCCTGGTGGAAAAATTTATGCAGAGAAACACCTTTGACCACAAGTCCATCAGGCAGTGGTCAGCACGTAACGTCCTAGAGGCCCTGAGGGATAAGGAGAGGGTGGACCCTGTGGGATGGTTCCCCGAGCAGACTGTCAAAGTCATTTGGCAGAATGCCTCATCGCCAGAACTTTCCAACAAGCACCAAGACGTAGCTTGGCTGGTGGTGAGAAAGGCCCTCCCCGTCAGATCCTTCCTACACGCCAGGAAGCTCACCCCCTCTGCACGTTGCCCTCGAGGTGGCTGTGGTGGGGAAGAGACCGTTGTCCACCTCCTTGTGGATTGTGCCTTTGCAAAGAAAGTCTGGAGAGAGATGCAGTGGTTGCTGTCGAGGTTCATCCCGAGCAGTTCTGTGACACAGGACTCTGTGCTCTACGGGCTGTTCCCAGGGACACACACCGAGACAAACATCGACTGCAGCTGGAGGATCATCAACTCGGTGAAAGAGGCGCTTTGGTCTTCCCGAAACTTGTTGGTCTTCCAGCACAAAGAGTTGTCCCCGACCGATTGTTGCGGACTGGCACAATCCAAAGTCCAGGACTACGTGCTGAGGGACGCACTAAAGCTTGGGGCAGCTGCCGCAAAGGCGCAATGGGGAAGGGTCGCTGTCTAAGACCATTCTACCACAGCGCACCGAGAGACTGGGAACTGTTTAGAGCCCCTCGGGCTGTACAGATCAAAATGAAAGGCTGTAAATGATTGTAATATTGTTTGTACTGATGCACCTGGTGATACATTTTGTAAAAGTTTAACCTGGATTGTACCCTTGTAATGTTGTTTTTGAAATGGTTTTGAATGTGATTGAAGATATTTTATGAATAAAGTATATTTTTACAAAAAAAAAATAAAAAAAATCTGTTCTTATCAGTTTAATATCTGATACGTCCCTTATCTGGGGACCATATATTAAATTGATTTTTGGAGCAGGGAGATGGAATAGGGGCTTGCTCCGTCCACTCCACGCATCGACCCGGTATTGCAGTATCTCTGGGAATGGTGCACCACCCCTTTCCAGGGGATTTTCAATGCTAAAAATAGTTTTCTTACAAACATCTGCTTTCTTTACTTTTCAACATGCACATCTTTCAAAACACAACTTTCTTTCTTTCTCATCGCTTCTCGGCCTTTTGGCTAAGATCAAGTGTTGCAGGGGCGACACCATGGTCCTGCCAAGGCAAGGTCGGGATGGAAGGGCGATAACCAATCGCAATCCAAATCCATACCGTGGGTTACCTATCACCGTCCGAGTCACGGTGAACCACAGCGAAGGAGGATCACCTATGGATCGGGGCTTCTTCACCAGGAGGATCCTGTTGAAGGCGTGCGGCTTCCAAGCTACGGAGATCTTCACCCTGCACGACTCCCGCAAAGGTGGTTATTTTGACGTGACGTTCAAGCGGGTGGCAGACTGCGTCCGGCTCCTGAGGGTGTTCGAGGAGAAGAGAGACCTGCCGGAGATGAAGATCCTGACGGCGGAGCCGCACTTTTCTCTGCCGTTGCAACGGGAACGTGAGGTGATGGTGCATGTGTACAACCCCTTCGTCCCTGTCGCCGACGTGGTCACCTTCCTCACCAGGTACTTCGATAAGGTGGGGAGCGGCACCGAGATTCGAGACGACTTGGGGATCTGGACAGGCAAACGCCTGTTTAAGGTCACGCTAAAGACCGACGGTAAGGGAGCCATTTTCCACCCTCCCTCCAGTTTCGCTATCGGGGGAAACCGGGGCTACCTGGTCTACGCTGGGCAACCCAAGCATTGTCGCTCATGCGGCAAGGCTGGTCATGTGGCGGCCAACTGCAGCGCCTCCCTCTGCAAGATCTGCAAACAGGAAGGGCACCAGACAAAAGACTGCAAACAGGCCAAGTGCTGCAACCTGTGTGGCGAGGCAAGTCACCTCTACAGGACCTGCCCCAAACGCTGCCGTACTTACGCACAGGCAGCCAAAGCCGACCAGGGGGAAGCAGAAGAAATGTTTCGTGTCACTCCAACCACCAAGGCCCCCAGGGAGCTCAACGGGACAAAGGAGGACACAGAGAGAGACAAGGTGGAGAAAGAGATTGAGGCAACAGAGAGCCAATCAACAGCACTACCCCCTGAACCTCCCAGTCCTCAGGACAGCGAATCAATGGAGGAGGAGGCAGCAGTGGAAAAGCAGCAGGGGGAGTGGCGGACGGTGAAGAACAAGAAAAGTAAGAGGGAGCGAAGAAGAAGCAAAGGCGTTTCCCAGAGAAGCGGCAAGAGGCGTCTCCCATCCGACACGGATGACAAGGGCAGCAGCTCTTCGGATGATGAAGTGCCAGAGCGGCACCGACAGAAGAGGCGGCAAAGCTCCAGGGCGTTGGAGGACGAGACACCCGAGCTCCAGAAAATTGGAGACAACAAGGAGACCAGCGCACCCCAACTTTGCCTGCAACCTGAGGAGGCCAGTGCACCACAGCCCCTGGAATCTGGGAGCAGTGAGGCAATCATCGCACCCCAGCTCCAGGAAGCCGGGAACAGCAACACCCCAGAGGGGGTGAGTTTTGGAGAAGCTTCTCCAGCAAAGGTCATCTCAAAACCCGCTCTCTACGTGAACCTCCAGATGCCACCGGAGCAGAACACGGCCAAGGAGATCTACCTCAGCCCATCCAAAGTGAAGGAATTTGAGCTCACTACGGGTATGAAGGAGCAGACTAAAGGTCTGGGACTCTCAGAGACAGTGGGTTTGGTAGGAGAATAAATGCTTTAAAATGGGTTTAAAGATTGTATCCATAAATGTGCGTAGCATTAAATCTACTACGCGATGTGTTGCGACCTTGGACTACCTAGCCAAGGTCAAAGCTGACCTGTTGTTTCTGCAGGAGTGTGCGATACCGCACCTCAGCTCCTACAGGCAATGGTCACGATGGTGGTCCCACGGGCCATCGATCTGGTCGGGCGGAAACGACTCTCGTTCCTCCGGCCTGGGTATTCTGCTGCGGGGAGGCAACTTCACCGTCTCCGAGGTCAAGGAGGTGGTGGGCGGGCGACTCCTGGTAGCAGACGTAATGTACAAGAACGCTCCACTCCGGTTAATTAACGTGTATGGCCCGGCACAAGGGGCTGAGCGGCTGGAGGTTTTTCAGCAGCTCCCACTGCTGCTGGCGACCTCCAGGCCGGTCATTCTGGGCGGGGACTTCAACTGCATCATCGATGCGGCTGGACGATCCGGCAGGGCCGGAAGCAGATTGGACGCTACGTCCAGATCCCTGATGGAAACAGTTAAGGATGCCAAGCTGCACGACGTCTTCAGCAACCCTGCAGACGGAGCGCAGCGTAGATACACCTGGTCGCGGCCAGACGGGTCCATTCGTTCCAGGATAGACTTCCTGTTTGTGTCCCGTGCATTCACAGTCAGACCCACCGAGGTCAAGCTGGTGTTCTTCTCTGACCACTGCCTCCTACTGGCGGACTGCCACTTGGAGAAGGACCTGAGGGTGGGCAGGGGGGCATGGAAGCTAAATGTGCAACTGCTGACCCCAGAGAACATTGAGGAGCTCAAGAGGGATTACAAAGGTTGGAGAACCGTGAAACCCCTCTTTGAGTCCCTGACACACTGGTGGGAAGCGATCAAGGGAAGCATCAAGAGGTTTTTCATCCTCAAAGGCACCCAGAAAGCTAGAAAGGAACAGAGGGAAATGTCCCGACTCCAGAAAAAGATGCAGAATCTGCTCCGGCTGCAGTCGATGGGGGTCGATGTCAAGGAGGAGCTCCAAGAGGTGAAGGGCCAGCAAGCCTCGCACTTTGCCTCGGAGGCCTCCAAGATCATCTTCCGTTCCAGGGTCCGCTCCGTGGAGCAGGATGAGACGTGCTCACGTTTCTTCTTCCAAAAGGTACACAGAGAGCGCTCTGTGATCAGCAGCCTGAAGGAAGAAGACGGCTCAGTAAAGTCATCACGGTCCGACATTCTGAGGATCAGCAAATCCTTTTATGCCGGACTGTATGACGTGAAGCCCACGGACAGCACGGCCTCCCAGTCCTTCCTGTCCTCTATCACGGAGGTCTTAGACCACAGTACGGGGGAGAGCCTGGATAAACCGCTAACTCCTGATGAACTGACTAAGGCCCTCGAGTCCTTCGAGAAGAGTAAAACCCCCGGAAGCGACGGCTTGCCGGCGGAGTTGTATTCGGCTCTGTGGGACTTGATCGGCCCAGACCTGCTAGAAGTGTACGAGAGTATGCTCCTGGCCGGCAGCATGTCAGAATCCATGAGGAAAGGCATCATCACCCTCATCTACAAGCACAAGGGGGAAAGGGAGGAAATTAGAAATTGGCGACCCATTTCACTGTTGAATATGGACTATAAGATTCTGTCCAAGGTCATCGCCAATCGGGTCAAATCCGCTCTGGAATTGGTGATTCACCCTGACCAGACCTGCTCTGTGCCAGGCAGGAAGATCTCTGACAGCCTGGCGCTGCTCAGGGATACGATTGCCTATGTACAGGACAGGGGTGTGGATACCTGCCTCATCAGCTTGGATCAGGAGAAGGCCTTTGACAGAATATCGCACACCTACATGGGGGATGTGCTCTCCAAAATGGGCTTTGGGGAGGGAATTCGAAATTGGATCCAACTGCTCTACACTAACATCAGTAGCACAGTCTCAATCAATGGGTGGGAAACAGATAGCTTCCCGATCAAATCTGGAGTCAGGCAGGGCTGTCCTCTCTCGCCTGTCCTTTTCGTGTGCTGCATAGAACCCTTTGCCGAGTCCATCAGGAAGGATCCGGGCATAAGAGGAGTGACGATCCCAGGCAGTGGAGGCACTCAGGTAAAAGCCTCCCTGTACATGGACGACGTCGCCGTCTTCTGCTCGGATCCGCTGTCGGTGCGCAGACTGATGCACGTCTGCGACCAGTTCGAACTGGCCTCGGGAGCCAAGGTAAATCGTGGGAAGAGCGAGGCCATGTTCTTTGGGAACTGGGCTGACCGATCCTTTGTCCCCTTCACTGTCAGGGCTGACGGCCTGAAGGTGCTGGGGATATGGTTCGGAGGGACCGGGGCATGCGTTAGAAACTGGAAGGAGCGAGTGGCTATGGTGAAGAGGAAACTGGGCATGTGGGAGCGACGCTCCCTCTCCATTGCGGGTAAGAACCTGGTCATCAGGTGTGAGGTACTCTCGCTGTTGCTGTACGTGGCGCAGGTCTGGCCCATTCCAGACTCCTGCGTGACGGCGATCACTCGAGCCATCTTCCGCTTTATCTGGAGGTCGAAAATGGATCGTGTCCGCAGGGACGCGATGTACAAGCCTCTAGATAAAGGGGGAAAAAACGTGCCCAACATCGCCCTCATACTGATGGCCACCTTTGTGTGCGGCTGCATCAAGCGGTGCGTAGACCCTCAGTACGCAAACACCAAGTGTCACTACGTGCTGAGGTTCTACCTGTCCCCGGTGTTGCGAAGGATGGGTCTGGCCACGCTGCCGCGGAACGCTCCAAGTAGTTGGACCGTGCCGTACCACCTGTCCCTGGTGGAAAAATTTATGCAGAAAAACACCTTTGACCACAAGTCCATCAGGCAGTGGTCAGCACGTAACGTCCTAGAGGCCCTGAGGGATAAGGAGAGGGTGGACCCTGTGGGATGGTTCCCCGAGCAGACTGTCAAAGTCATTTGGCAGAATGCCTCATCGCCAGAACTTTCCAACAAGCACCAAGACGTAGCTTGGCTGGTGGTGAGAAAGGCCCTCCCCGTCAGATCCTTCCTACACGCCAGGAAGCTCACCCCCTCTGCACGTTGCCCTCGAGGTGGCTGTGGTGGGGAAGAGACCGTTGTCCACCTCCTTGTGGATTGTGCCTTAGCAAAGAAAGTCTGGAGAGAGATGCAGTGGTTGCTGTCGAGGTTCATCCCGAGCAGTTCTGTGACACAGGACTCTGTGCTCTACGGGCTGTTCCCAGGGACACACACCGAGACAAACATCAACTGCAGCTGGAGGATCATCAACTCGGTGAAAGAGGCGCTTTGGTCTGCCCGAAACTTGTTGGTCTTCCAGCACAAAGAGTTGTCCCCGACCGATTGTTGCGGACTGGCACAATCCAAAGTCCAGGACTACGTGCTGAGGGACGCACTACAGCTTGGGGCAGCTGCCGCAAAGGCGCAATGGGGAAGGGTCGCTGTCTAAGACCTTTCTACCACAGCGCACCGAGAGACTGGGAACTGTTTAGAGCCCCTCGGGCTGTACAGATCAAAATGAAAGGCTGTAAATGATTGTAATATTGTTTGTACTGATGCACCTGGTGATACATTTTGTAAAAGTTTAACCTGCATTGTACCCTTGTAATGTTGTTTTTGAAATGGTTTTGAATGGAATTGAAGATATTTTATGAATAAAGTATATTTTTACAAAAAAAAAAAAAAATCTGTTCTTATCAGTTTAGGCAGCTGCCGCAAAGGCGCAATGGGGAAGGGTCGCTGTCTAAGACCTTTCTACCACAGCGCACCGAGAGACTGGGAACTGTTTAGAGCCCCTCGGGCTGTACAGATCAAAATGAAAGGCTGTAAATGATTGTAATATTGTTTGTACTGATGCACCTGGTGATACATTTTGTAAAAGTTTAACCTGGATTGTACCCTTGTAATGTTGTTTTTGGAATGGTTTGGAATGTGATTGAAGATATTTTATGAATAAAGTATATTTTTACAAAAAAAAAAAAAATCTGTTCTTATCAGTTTAA
The DNA here is from genome assembly GCF_964194155.1 of Cetorhinus maximus. Taxonomy (NCBI): domain Eukaryota; kingdom Metazoa; phylum Chordata; class Chondrichthyes; order Lamniformes; family Cetorhinidae; genus Cetorhinus; species Cetorhinus maximus. Next base: position 653,841 of record NC_135906.1, read on the forward strand.
TATCTGATACGTCCCTTATCTGGGGACCATATATTAAATTGATTTTTGGAGCAGGGAGATGGAATAGGGGCTTGCTCCGTCCACTCCACGCATCGACCCGGTATTGCAGTATCTCTGGGAATGGTGCACCACCCCTTTCCAGGGGATTTTCAATGCTAAAAATAGTTTTCTTACAAACATCTGCTTTCTTTACTTTTCAACATGCACATCTTTCAAAACACAACTTTCTTTCTTTCTCATCGCTTCTCGGCCTTTTGGCTAAGATCAAGTGTTGCAGGGGCGACACCATGGTCCTGCCAAGGCAAGGTCGGGATGGAAGGGCGATAACCAATCGCAATCCAAATCCATACCGTGGGTTACCTATCACCGTCCGAGTCACGGTGAACCACAGCGAAGGAGGATCACCTATGGATCGGGGCTTCTTCACCAGGAGGATCCTGTTGAAGGCGTGCGGCTTCCAAGCTACGGAGATCTTCACCCTGCACGACTCCCGCAAAGGGGGTTATTTTGACGTGACGTTCAAGCGGGTGGCAGACTGCGTCCGGCTCCTGAGGGTGTTCGAGGAGAAGAGAGACCTGCCGGAGATGAAGATCCTGACGGCGGAGCCGCACTTTTCTCTGCCGTTGCAACGGGAACGTGAGGTGATGGTGCATGTGTACAACCCCTTCGTCCCTGTCGCCGACGTGGTCACCTTCCTCACCAGGTACTTCGATAAGGTGGGGAGCGGCACCGAGATTCGAGACGACTTGGGGATCTGGACAGGCAAACGCCTGTTTAAGGTCACGCTAAAGACCGACGGTAAGGGAGCCATTTTCCACCCTCCCTCCAGTTTCGCCATCGGGGGAAACCGGGGCTACCTGGTCTACGCTGGGCAACCCAAGCATTGTCGCTCATGCGGCAAGGCTGGTCATGTGGCGGCCAACTGCAGCGCCTCCCTCTGCAAGATCTGCAAACAGGAAGGGCACCAGACAAAAGACTGCAAACAGGCCAAGTGCTGCAACCTGTGTGGCGAGGCAAGTCACCTCTACAGGACCTGCCCCAAACGCTGCCGTACTTACGCACAGGCAGCCAAAGCCGACCAGGGGGAAGCAGAAGAAATGTTTCGTGTCACTCCAACCACCAAGGCCCCCAGGGAGCTCAACGGGACAAAGGAGGACACAGAGAGAGACAAGGTGGAGAAAGAGATTGAGGCAACAGAGAGCCAATCAACAGCACTACCCCCTGTACCTCCCAGTCCTCAGGACAGCGAATCAATGGAGGAGGAGGCAGCAGTGGAAAAGCAGCAGGGGGAGTGGCGGACGGTGAAGAACAAGAAAAGTAAGAGGGAGCGAAGAAAAAGCAAAGGCGTTTCCCAGAGAAGCGGCAAGAGGCGTCTCCCATCCGACACGGATGACAAGGGCAGCAGCTCATCGGATGATGAAGTGCCAGAGCGGCACCGACAGAAGAGGCGGCAAAGCTCCAGGGCGTTGGAGGACGAGACACCCGAGCTCCAGAAAATTGGAGACAACAAGGAGACCAGCGCACCCCAACTTTGCCTGCAACCTGAGGAGGCCAGTGCACCACAGCCCCTGGAATCTGGGAGCAGTGAGGCAATCATCGCACCCCAGCTCCAGGAAGCCGGGAACAGCAACACCCCAGAGGGGGTGAGTTTTGGAGGAGCTTCTCCAGCAAAGGTCATCTCAAAACCCGCTCTCTACGTGAACCTCCAGATGCCACCGGAGCAGAACACGGCCAAGGAGATCTACCTCAGCCCATCCAAAGTGAAGGAATTTGAGCTCACTACGGGTATGAAGGAGCAGACTAAAGGTCTGGGACTCTCAGAGACAGTGGGTTTGGTAGGAGAATAAATGCTTTAAAATGGGTTTAAAGATTGTATCCATAAATGTGCGTAGCATTAAATCTACTACGCGATGTGTTGCGACCTTGGACTACCTAGCCAAGGTCAAAGCTGACCTGTTGTTTCTGCAGGAGTGTGCGATACCGCACCTCAGCTCCTACAGGCAATGGTCACGATGGTGGTCCCACGGGCCATCGATCTGGTCGGGCGGAAACGACTCTCGTTCCTCCGGCCTGGGTATTCTGCTGCGGGGAGGCAACTTCACCGTCTCCGAGGTCAAGGAGGTGGTGGGCGGGCGACTCCTCGTAGCAGACGTAATGTACAAGAACGCTCCACTCCGGTTAATTAACGTGTATGGCCAGGCACAAGGGGCTGAGCGGCTGGAGGTTTTTCAGCAGCTCCCACTGCTGCTGGCGACCTCCAGGCCGGTCATTCTGGGCGGGGACTTCAACTGCATCATCGATGCGGCTGGACGATCCGGCAGGGCCGGAAGCAGATTGGACGCTACGTCCAGATCCCTGATGGAAACAGTTAAGAATGCCAAGCTGCACGACGTCTTCAGCAACCCTGCAGACGGAGCGCAGCGTAGATACACCTGGTCGCGGCCAGACGGGTCCATTCGTTCCAGGATAGACTTCCTGTTTGTGTCCCGTGCATTCACAGTCAGATCCACCGAGGTCAAGCCGGTGTTCTTCTCTGACCACTGCCTCCTACTGGCGGACTGCCACTTGGAGAAGGACCTGAGGGTGGGCAGGGGGGCATGGAAGCTAAATGTGCAACTGCTGACCCCAGAGAACATTGAGGAGCTCAAGAGGGATTACAAAGGTTGGAGAACCGTGAAACCCCTCTTTGAGTCCCTGACACACTGGTGGGAAGCGATCAAGGGAAGCATCAAGAGGTTTTTCATCCTCAAAGGCACCCAGAAAGCTAGAAAGGAACAGAGGGAAATGTCCCGACTCCAGAAAAAGATGCAGAATCTGCTCCGGCTGCAGTCGATGGGGGTCGATGTCAAGGAGGAGCTCCAAGAGGTAAAGGGCCAGCAAGCCTCGCACTTTGCCTCGGAGGCCTCCAAGATCATCTTCCGTTCCAGAGTCCGCTCCGTGGAGCAGGATGAGACGTGCTCACGTTTCTTCTTCCAAAAGGTACACAGAGAGCACTCTGTGATCAGCAGCCTGAAGGAAGAAGACGGCTCAGTAAAGTCATCCCGGTCCGACATTCTGAGGATCAGCAAATCCTTTTATGCCGGACTGTATGACGTGAAGCCCACGGACAGCACGGCCTCCCAGTCCTTCCTGTCCTCTATCACGGAAGTCTTAGACCACAGTACGCGGGAGAGCCTAGACAAACCGCTAACTCCTGAGGAACTGACTAAGGCCCTCGAGTCCTTCGAGAAGAGTAAAACTCCCGGAAGCGACGGCTTGCCGGCGGAGTTGTATTCGGCTCTGTGGGACTTGATCGGCCCAGACCTGCTAGGGGTGTACGAGAGTATGCTCCTGGCCGGTAGTATGTCAGAATCCATGAGGAAGGGCATCATCACCCTCATCTACAAGCACAAGGGGGAAAGGGAGGAAATTAGAAATTGGCGACCCATTTCACTGTTGAATATGGACTATAAGATTCTGTCCAAGGTCATCGCCAATCGGGTCAAATCCGCTCTGGAATTGGTGATTCACCCTGACAAGACCTGCTCTGTGCCAGGCAGGAAGATCTCTGACAGCCTGGCGCTGCTCAGGGATACGATTGCCTATGTACAGGACAGGGGGGTGGATACCTGCCTCATCAGCTTGGATCAGGAGAAGGCCTTTGACAGAATATCGCACACCTACATGGGGGATGTGCTCTCCAAAATGGGCTTTGGGGAGGGAATTCGAAATTGGATCCAACTGCTCTACACTAACATCAGTAGCGCAGTCTCAATCAATGGGTGGGAAACAGATAGCTTTCCGATTAAATCTGGAGTCAGGCAGGGCTGTCCGCTCTCGCCTGTCCTTTTCGTGTGCTGCATAGAACCCTTTGCCGAGTCCATCAGGAAGGATCCGGGCATAAGAGGAGTGACGATCCCAGGCAGTGGAGGCACTCAGGTAAAAGCCTCCCTGTACATGGACGACGTCGCCGTCTTCTGCTCGGATCCGCTGTCGGTGCGCAGACTGATGCACATCTGCGACCAGTTCGAACTGGCCTCGGGAGCCAAGGTAAATCGTGGGAAGAGCGAGGCCATGTTCTTTGGGAACTGGGCTGACCGATCCTTTGTCCCCTTCACTGTCAGGGCTGACGGCCTGAAGGTGCTGGGGATATGGTTCGGAGGGACTGGGGCATGCGTTAGAAACTGGAAGGAGCGAGTGGCTATGGTGAAAAGGAAACTGGGCATGTGGGAGCGACGCTCCCTCTCCATTGCGGGTAAGAACCTGGTCATCAGGTGCGAGGTACTCTCGCTGTTGCTGTACGTGGCGCAGGTCTGGCCCATTCCAGACTCCTGCGCGACGGCGATCACTCGAGCCATCTTCCGCTTTATCTGGAGGTCGAAAATGGATCGTGTCCGCAGGGACGCGATGTACAAGCCTCTAGATAAAGGGGGAAAAAACGTGCCCAACATCGCCCTCATACTGATGGCCACCTTTGTGTGCGGCTGCATCTAGCGGTGCGTAGACCCTCAGTACGCAAACACCAAGTGTCACTACGTGCTGATGTTCTACCTGTCCCCGGTGTTGCGAAGGATGGGTCTGGCCACGCTGCCGCGGAACGCTCCAAGTAGTTGGACCGTGCCGTACCACCTGTCCCTGGTGGAAAAATTTATGCAGAAAAACACCTTTGACCACAAGTCCATCAGGCAGTGGTCAGCACGTAACGTCCTAGAGGCCCTGAGGGATAAGGAGAGGGTGGACCCTGTGGGATGGTTCCCCGAGCAGACTGTCAAAGTCATTTGGCAGAATGCCTCATCGCCAGAACTTTCCAACAAGCACCAAGACGTAGCTTGGCTGGTGGTGAGAAAGGCCCTCCCCGTCAGATCCTTCCTACACGCCAGGAGTCTCACCCCCTCTGCACGTTGCCCTCGAGGTGGCTGTGGTGGGGAAGAGACCGTTGTCCACCTCCTTGTGGATTGTGCCTTTGCAAAGAAAGTCTGGAGAGAGATGCAGTGGTTGCTGTCGAGGTTCATCCCGAGCAGTTCTGTGACACAGGACTCTGTGCTCTACGGGCTGTTCCCAGGGACACACACCGAGACAAACATCGACTGCAGCTGGAGGATCATCAACTCGGTGAAAGAGGCTCTTTGGTCTGCCCGAAACTTGTTGGTCTTCCAGCACAAAGAGTTGTCCCCGACCGATTGTTGCGGACTGGCAAAATCCAAAGTCCAGGACTACGTGCTGAGGGACGCACTAAAGCTTGGGGCAGTTGCCGCAAAGGCGCAATGGGGAAGCGTCGCTGTCTAAGACCTTTCTACCACAGCGCACCGAGAGACTGGGAACTGTTTAGAGCCCCTCGGTCTGTACAGATCAAAATGAAAGGCTGTAAATGATTGTAATATTGTTTGTACTGATGCACCTGGTGATACATTTTGTAAAAGTTTAACCTGCATTGTACCCTTGTAATGTTGTTTTTGAAATGGTTTGGAATGTGATTGAAGATATTTTATGAATAAAGTATATTTTTACAAAAGAAAAAAAAATCTGTTCTTATCAGTTTAATATCTGATACGTCCCTTATCTGGGGACCATATATTAAATTGATTTTTGGAGCAGGGAGATGGAATAGGGGCTTGCTCCGTCCACTCCACGCATCGACCCGGTATTGCAGTATCTCTGGGAACGGTGCACCCTCCCCTTTCCAGGGGATTTTCAATGCTAAAAATAGTTTTCTTACAAACATCTGCTTTCTTTACTTCTCAACATGTACATGTTCCAAAATCCAACTTTCTTTCTTTCTCTCTCTCTCTCTCTCTCTTTCTCACTCACTCACCCGCAGCAGCTACACACAAAAAACATGCACGCTCACCCAACACTCACAGACAGCACTCTCATCTCACAAACACTCTACCTCACTCATATAAAAACATCTTTCACTTGCAAATACACCTCTCAAACACTCTCTCAGCTGCACCTTTCGCCTCACAACATTTTAAACCAGCTCTCTGCTGCCGCTGCCGCTGCTGCTGATACAGCAACAATCAAAACTCACACCTCAAACCTCACACACTTTACACAGCTACTCCGAAACCTCTACATCCACATTCACACAATCCTTACATTGCACAAGGAGCCCATTCCCCCCGTCGTGCCTGCACCAGTTCTCCCAATGAACATTTCACCTCGTGCCTTTCTCCTGCCTTCTCCACGTAACCCGGCACATGCTTTCTTTTCAAATAATCATCTCATTCCCTCTTCAATTGAACCTGCCTCCGCCGCGCTATCAGGTGGTGCATTCCAGACCCTGGCCACTCGCTGCTCCTATCACTTTTGCTTCTTTTGCCAGTTACTTTAAACCTGTGCCCTCTCCTTCTCGATCCTTTCCCCGGTGCAAACAGTTTCTCCCTATCTACTCTCTCCCGACCCCTCATGATTTTCAATACCTCTATCAAGTCTCCTCTCGGACTTCTTTTCCCCAAGGAATACATTCCCAGCTTCCCCAATCTTACTTCATAACTCAACTTCCTCGCCCCTGGAACCAAACTCGTAAACCTCTTCTGCACTCTCTCCAATGCCTTCACTACCTTCCTAAAATGCAAGTCAAATTGCAATCCGTCAGAGTCGGCATGGCTTTACGAAGAGTGAATCGTGTTTGACTAATTTGCTGGAGTTCTTTGAAGATGTGACAAGCAAAGTGGATAATGGGGATCCTGTAGATGTAGCATGTCTGGACTTCCAGAAGGCATTTGATAAGGTGCCGCACAAAAGATTAATACACAAGATAAGATCACACGCAGCTAAGGGTAATATATTAGCTTGGCTAGAGGATTGGCTAACCAACAGAAAGCAGAGAGTCAGGATTAATGGGTCTTTTGTGGATGGCAAGCTGTAACTAGTGGGGTGCCACAGGGTTCGGTCCTTTGGCCCCAACTATTTACTTGGATTCAGGGGTAGAAGGTACTATAGCTAACTTTGCAGATGACACCAAAATAGGTGGGAAAGTAAGTTGCAATGAAGAAATAAGAAATTTACAAATGGATTTGGACAGGTTAGGTGAATGGGGCAAAATTTGGCAGATGGAGTTTAACGTGGATAAGTGTGAGGTTATCCATTTTGGTCAGAAGAATAAAAAGGTGACTTATTATTTAAATGGAGAGAAACTTCAGAAATGCTTCAGCACAGAGGGATCTGGGTGTCCTCGCGCATGAATCGCTGTAAGCTAGTATGCAGGTACAGCAGGTAACAAGGAAGGCAAATGGAATCGCTTCTCGGCCTTTTGGCAAAGATCAAGTGTAGTCGTGAAGCAATGGCTATAACCAGTCGAGCCCCATATCATGGGGTACGTAACACCGTTCGGGTGACGGTGAAGGACAGCGAAGCTTTCTTTACTTTCCAACATGTACATGTTTCAAAACCCAATTGGATCCGACTGCTGTACACTAACAGCGCAGTCTCAATCAATGGCTGGGAATCAGATAGCTTTCCGATTAAATCAGGAGTCAGGCAGGGCTTCCCTCTCTCCGCTGTCCTGTTTGTGAGTTGCATAGAACCCTTTGCTGTGTCCATCAGGAAGGATCCGGGCATATGAGGAGTGACAATCCCAGGCAGTGGAGGCACTCAGGTCAACGCCGCCCTGTACATGGACGATGTCGCTGTCTTCTGCTCGGATCCGCTGTCGGTGCGCAGACTGATCCAGGTCTGCGACCTGTTCGATCTGGCCTCGGGAGCCAAAGTAAATCGTGGGAAGAGCGAGGCCATGTTCTTTGGGAACTGGGCTGACCGATCCTTTGTCCCCTTCACCGTCAGGGCTGTCGGCCTGAAGGTGCTGGGGATATGGTTCAGAGGGACCGAGGCATGTGTTAGAAACTTGAAAGAGCGAGTATCAATAGTGGAAAGAAAAGTGGGCATGTGGGAGCGACGCTCCCTCTCATTTGCGGGTAAGAACCTGGTCATCAGGTGTGAGGCACTCTCGCTGTTCCTGTACGTGGCGCACGTCTGGCCCATTCCAGACTCTTGCGCGATGGCGATCACCCGAGCCATCTTTAGCTTTATCTGGAGGTCGAAAATGGATCGTGTCAGCAGGAACGCGATGTACAAGCCTCTGGATAAAGGGGGAGAATACATTCCCAACATGCCCTCAAACTGTGTGCGGCTGCATCACACTGTGCGTAGACCCTTGGTACGCAAACACCAAGTGTAACTATGTGTTGAGGTTCTACTTGTCCTCAGTGTTGCAAAGGATGGGTCTGGCCACGCTGCCGCGGAACGCTCCAAGTAGTTGGCCCGTGCCGTACCACCCGTCCCTGGTGGAAAAATGTATGCAGAGAAACACCTTTGACCACAAGTCCATCAGGCAGTGGTCGGCACATATCGTCTTAGAGGCCCTGCGGGAAAAATAAAGGGAGAATCCTGTCGGATGGTTCCCCAGCAGACTGTGAAAGTCATTTGGCAAAATGCCTCATCGCCAGAACTTTCCAACAAGCACCAAGACGTAGCTTGGCTGGTGGTGAGAAACGCCCTCCCGGTCAGATCCTTCCTACACGCCAGGAGTCTCACCCCCTCTGCATGTTGCCCTCGAGGTGGCTGTGTTGGGCACGAGACCGTTGTTCACCTCCTTATGGATTGTGCCTTTGCAAAGAAGGTCTGGAGAGAGATGCAGTGGTTTCTGTCGAGGTTCATCCCGATCAGTTCTGTGACACAGGACTCTGTGCTCTACTGGCTGTTCCCAGGGACACACACCGAGAGGAACATCAACTGCAGCTGGAGGATCATCAACTCGGTGAAAGACGCGCTTTGGTCTGCCCGAAACTTGTTGGTCTTCCAGCGCAAAGAGTTGTCCCCGACTGAGTGTTGCAGACTGGCACATTCCAAAGTCCAGGACTACGTGCTGAGGGACGCACTAAAGCTTGGGGCAGCCGCCGCAAAGGCACAATGGGGAAGGGTCGCTGTCTAAGACCTTTTGTGCTACAGCGCACCGAGAGACTGGGAACTGTTTAGAGCCCCTCGGGCTGTACAGCTCAAAATGAAAGGCTGAAAATGATTGTAATATTGTTTGTACTGATGCACCTGGTGATACATTTTGTAAAAGTTTAACCTGGATTGTACCCTTGTAATGCTGTTTTTGAAATGGTTTGGAATGTGATTGAAGATATTTTATGAATAAAGTATATTTTTGCAAAAAAAATCTCTCTCCAGACCTTCTTTGCAAAGGCACAATCCACAAGGATGTGAACAACGATCTTGTCCCCACCACAGCCACCTCGAGGGCAACATGCAGAGGGGGTGAGACTCCAGGCGTGTTGCGGATTCCCTCCCCAAATCCCATTTTGGAGAGCACATCCACCATGTTTGTCCAGACTCTCCCATGTACTGTTATCAAAGCCCTTTGTAATGGTGGACAGGAAGGACTGGGACTCCGTACTGTCTGTGGGCATCACATCATACAATCCGACATAAAAGGATTTGCTGATCCTCAAAATGTCGGACTGCGATGACTTTACTGAGCTGTCTTCTCCCTTCAGGCTGCTGATCACAGAGCTCTCTCTGTGTACCTTTTGGAAGAAGAAACGTGAGCACGTCTCATCCTGCTCCACGGAGCGGACTCTGGACCGGAAGATCATCTTGAGAGGCCTCCGAGGCAAAGAGCGAGGCTTGCTGGCTCTTCACCTCTTGGAGTTCCTCCTTGATATCGACCCCCATCGACTGCAGCCGGAGCAGGTTTTTCTGGATAAAAGCAAAAAACTGCGGACGCTGGATATCCAAAACTAAAACAAAAAGACCGGAAAAACTCAGCAGTTCTGGCAGCATCTGCGGAGAGGGACACAGTTAACGTTTCAAGTCCGAATGACCCTTCAACAGAGAAGTTCTGTTGACGGGTCATTCGGACTCGAAACATTAACTGTGTCCCTCTCCGCAGATGCTGTCAGACCTGCTGTGTTTTTCCAGGTATTTTTGTTTTTGTTCAGGTTTTTCTGGAGACGGGAAACGTTCCCCCAGCCTCTCCCTCTCTCTCTTGCCTTCTGAATACCTTTGAGGGTGAAAACCTCTTCATGTTACTAACAAAAACACATGAACATATGAATTAGCAACAGGAGTCGGCCTCTCAGCCTTTCAAGCCCACTTCGCCACTCAATAAGCTCCCGGCTGATCTGATCGTAACCTCATTTCCACATTACCCCCTACCCTCGATAACCTTTCACCCACTTACTTCTCAATAATTAAAAATATTCAACGATTCTGCTTCCATCGCCTGTTGAGGAAGAGAATTCCAAAGTTTCACGACTCTCTGAGAGAAAAGAATTTCCCCTCACCTCTGTCTTAAACAGTGGCCCCAAATACAAGATTCTCCCACAAGAGGAAACATCCTCTCCACATCCACCCTCTCAAGGCCCCTCAGCTTCTTGTATGTTTTAATCAAGTCGCCCCTTACTCTTCTGAACTACAGCAGATACAGGCCTAGCCTGTCCAATCCTTCCTCATAAGGCAATCCGCCCAATCCAGGTACTAGCTGGGTAAACCGTATCTGAATGGCTTCCAACGCATTGACATTCTTCCTCAAATAAGGAGACCAATAGTGTACACAGTGCTCCAGATGGGGTCACACCAATGCCCTGAATAACTGAAGCATCAGCTCTCTACTTTTCTATTCAACAGTGAGGCCCGAGTGCGCAGGCGCAACTGTTGCTGACGCCTTTCCAGTCAGCGGAAGGAGTTACAGTATTTTCAGTGGTAGCAATAGAATCAACATCAGTGCTGCCTCTATTAAATAGCTCAAGGAACGCTGCTTATGGAAAACAAAGAAAAGATTGCTTTCTATTATTCTGCCTGATTGCGTTGGTTTATTTTAGATTTTACTTTTCTGATTGTGCAATTTAATTAACGGTAATTAATGTTCAGTTCAGGGATCTGTCACCTGCAACATTAAATGACATTTGATTTTGTGTTATTGGCCTGAGTTTGCTTCATTTGTTCTGCAGGTGCAGCGTAGGCCAATGTTTAATGATGCACCGAAATATCGCGAGAGTGCGCGTTGACGTTGGGACGCTCGGCTGATGTCAACATGTGTCATTTCAGGCTCGAGTGAATGGGACACGCGCCCGCCCGCCAAGCGAAAAATTCTGCCCATTGAGTTCAGTCTTTAGCCTGATTTGGGCAGTGAAAGAAGTTGTTTTGGACAATGGAGCCCCAAATACTGGAAAACCGTTCAAACAAAAGCACCATTCACTTGCAAATACACTCTCTCTCTCTCTCTCTCTCCCTCACTCCACTGCAGCTTTTACCTCACAACATTTTAAACCAGTTCTCTGCTGCCACTGCTGATACCGCTCTTAAAAGTACAGCAAGCTCCCAGCTCAAAGCTCATAGACTTTACACAGCTGCTGACAAGCGTCTAAATTCACGATCACACAATTGTTACGGTGCATAAGCAGGCCAATCGGCCCATCGTGTCTGTACTGGCTCTCTGAATGAGCATCTCAATACCGAGTGTCATTCTCCTACCTTCTCCCAGTAACCCTACAGATTGTTTCTTTTCAACTAATTATCTAATTCCCTCTTGAATGCTTTGATTGAACCACACTCTCAGTCAGTGCGTTCTGGACCCTAGCCACTCTGTGTGAAAAAGCTTTCTCTCAAATCGTTTTTGCTTCTTCTGCCAGTTGCTTTAAATCAGAGCCCCTCGGGCTGTCCAGCTCACAATGCATTGAATGCATTGAATGCTAATTGTATTATAATTGTATTGAAGCACCTCAGAGAGCAACTTGATGGATGTTGATAACTCCAACCCCATTGTCTGACTGTCTGTAATGACCAGATTGAAATGATTGTAATATTCATTGATCGTATTGATGCACCTGGTGATCCATGTGTAAAAGTTGAATCTGACTGTACTTTTTGTGATGGTGAATTTGAAATATTTTGGAATGTTCTTCCAGATATTTTATGAATAAAGTATATTTTTCACAAAAAACGTTTCGGTTCTTCAAAAGAATCCCACCTCAGCAGCACCCCTCCCCTAGCCATGAGGTGGAACCTGGTGGGGGATGGGGGCAACAGCTAAAGCGAGACAAGACCTGTTGGAGTGGATGGCTCCCTTACATGTGCAAATCAGGACCCAGACGCTTCATGTGGGGCCGACAGTAAACTATTAAAAAAAGCTTTACTGCCGGACATTCGGAAAACAATCTCAAAATTACAGAAGCTGCAACATGACACAGCTCAGCCCAATTGAGGCCGTGCAATACAATGAGACAAATTATCAACTTTTGCCGTCACACCATTATTTCCTTCACAATCACTTGAGATTCCATTTTTACAATGTTTATCCGTCCTTCTCCAAGGTTATTTTCTACAACATTTTAGGAATTTTTCAACCTCAACCTGCATTTGAATGCAAGGCAAACTTGGGAACAAAATCACTTGTGAGCACAGAACAATATCTGCCAGGTTGCACCAATTTCCTCTCACTTTACTTTTAATCATCTCCCCATCATTTCATGAAGCCCCTGTGCGACAGGCAAGGTGAGTGGGAAGGGGCAGCAGAAAAGAACAACCGTGCAGATTGAGCAACTTGCAGAAAGGAAAAGGCTTGTTCTAGGAAAGTGAAAATTATCTGCGCTGTAAATACATCTTGCACAACATTTTGAACTTGATCTTCAAACTAGCATGCTTACCTGAGTGTCTTTGCTGCTCAATTCTCCCAGATCTCAGCTTTCCTCTTTTCAATTGAATTTGTCTTGGTCTCTTGTGCTTAGCACAGTTTTCAGGTTCCTCCTGGCAATGCACTGGGCTGGTCAATTCTTGTGAGTGCTCCGTGATAGATCAACACTCGGTATTTCTGTCCTCAGCAGTGGCTGCTCACCTTTGATTGTTTCAATCAAGGCTTGTATCAGTAACATCCATGCGAAAATTAAAATGCCGCTACTCTCTTCGCTCACTGCTCCTAGTCTGGTCTTTTCCTCACACTGAATTTGAATAAACATTCCAGGCTGCTGAATCGATCAGATATCAGGGACAGAGAGAAGCCCAACACCTTGACTCCTCCCCTCAGCCCAGTAAACAACAGTCACTGTACTTGATTTGCTGTTGATCTCTAAGCTTGTGAAAAAGTACATTTTGTTTCATAAAATGTGTAAAGCTACATTCCAGAACAGTTCAAATTTAACACATCAGTTTCATTCCATACAGGGTGCCTCACTACACTTAGAGTTACAGGTTACATTACAGCATTCATTTCATGTTAAACATACAGCCCGAGGGGTTTTACACAGCTTCCAGCAAGACTTGGCTTGGCCGGTGGTGAGAAAGGCTCTTCCAGTCTTTTTTCATTCATTTACACAGGACGTGGGTATCACTGGCTAGACCAGCATTTATTGCCCATCCCTAATTGCCCTTGAGAAGGTGGTGCTGAGCTGCCTTCTTGAACCGCTGCAGTCCATGTGCTGTGGATACACCCACATTGTGTTAGGGAGCGCTTCCAGGATTTGGATCCAGCGACAGTGAAGGAACGGTGACATATTTCCAAGCCAGGATGGTGAGTGGATTGGAGGGGAATCTGTAGGTGGGGGTGTTCCCATGTGTCCGTTGTCCTTGTCCTTCAGATGGTAGTGGTCGTGGGTTTGCAAGGTGCTGCCTAAGAAACTTTGGGGAGTTCCTGCTGTGCATCTAGCAGAAGGTACACACTGGTGCCGCTGTGCGTTGGTGGTGTTGGGAGTGAATGTTTGTGGATGGGGTGCCAATTAAGCGGGCTGCTTTGTCCTGGATGGTGTCAAACTTCTGGAGTGTTGTTGGAGCGGCACTCACCCAGGCAATTGGAGAGTATTCCATCACACTCCTGACTTATGCCTTGTAGGTAGTGGACAGACTTTGGGGAGTCAGAAGGTGAGTTACTCGGCGCAGGATTTCTGGCCTCTGACCTGCTCTTGCAGCCACAGTATTGAGATGGTAGTCCAGTTCATTTTCTGGTCAATGGTAACCCCCAGCACATTGATAGTGGGTGATTCAGCGATGGCAATGCCATTGAATGTCAAGGGGTGATGGTTAGATTCTCTCTTGTTGGAGGTGGTAATTTCTTGGCACTTATGTGGCGTAAATGTTACTAGCCACTTGTCAGCCCAAGCCTGGATATTGTCCAGGTCTTGCTGCATTTGGACATGGGCTGCTTCAGTAACTGAGGAGACACGAACGGTCCTGAACATTGTGAAATCATCAGCGAACGTCCCCGCTTCTGACCTTTTGATGGACGGAAGGTCATTGATGAAGCAGCTGAAGATGGTTGAGCTGAGGATACTACCCTGAGGAACTCCTGCACTGTTGTCCTGGAACTGAGATGATTGACCTCCAACAACCACAACCATCTTCCCTAGTGCTGGGTATGACTCCAACCAGCGGAGAGCTTCCCCCCCATTTCCCATCGTCTCCAGATTTGATCGGGCTCCTTGATTCCACACTCGGTCAAATGCTGTCTTGATATCAAGGTCAGTCACTCTCACGTCACCTCAGGAGTTCAGCTTTTTTGTCCATGCTCGAACCAAGGCTGTAATGAGGCCAGGAGCTGAGTGACCCTGGCCAAACCCAAACCTGTCAGTGAGCAGGTTATTGCTAAGCAATGGCCGCTTGATTGCGCAGTTGATGACCCCCTTCCATGACTTTACTGATGAACGAGAGTAGAGTGATGGGGCGGTAACTGGCTGGGTTGCGTTTGCCCTGATTTGTCTGTACAAGACATACCTGGGCAATTTTCCACATTGACGGGTAGATGCCAGTGTGGTAGCTGTACTAGAACAGCTTGGCTAGGGGCACGGCATGTTCCGGAGCACAAGTTTCAGTACCATTACCGCAATATTGTCAGGGCCCATAGCCTTTGCAGTATCCAGTGTCTTCAGCCATTTCTTGATATCAAGTGGAGTGAATCGCTTTGGCTGAAAACTGGCATCTGTGATGCTGAGGACCTCAGAAGGAGGTCGAGATGGATCATCCACTCGGCATTTCTGGCTGAAGATTATTGCAAGTGCTTCAGCCTTATCTTTTACACTGATGTGCTCCGCTCCACACTTGGTCAAATGCTGTCTTGATATCAAGGTCAGTCACTTGACTCTGTCTGTCATTTGCTGCTTATGCTGTTTGGCTCGCAAGTCGTCCTGTGATGTAGCTTCACCAGGTTGACACCTCATTTTTAGGTATGCCTGGAGCTGCTCCTGACATGCCCCCCTGCACTCTTCAATGAACCTGGGTTGAACCCCTGGCTTGATGGTAATGGCAGAGCAGGGAACTTGCCGGTTTATGAGGTTAGAGATTGTTTCGAGTACAATTCTACTGCTGCTGATGGCCCACAGAGCCTCATGGATGCAGTCTTGAGTTGCTAGGTCTGTTTGAAATCCATCCCATTTAGCACAGTGGTAGTGCTACACAACACAATAGAGGGTATCCTCAATGTGAAGATGGGACTTTGTCTCAACAAGGACCGTGTGGTGCTCACTCCTACTGATACTGTCATGGACAGATGCTTCTGCAGCAGGTAGGTTGGTGAGGATGAGGTCAAGTATGCTTTCCCCTCTTGTTGGTTCCCTCACCACCTGCCACAGACCCAGTCTAGCAGCTATGTCCTTTAGGACTCGGCCAGCTCGGTCAGTAGTGGTGCTACCGAGCCACTCTTGGCGAAATGGACATTGCCGTCTCCTACCCAGAGTACATTCTGCACCCTTGCCACCCTCAGTGCTTCTTCCAAGTGGTGCTGAACATTGGTGAACACTGATTCTTCAGCTGAGAGGGGTGGTAGGTGCTAATCAGCAGGAGGTTTCCTTGTCCATGTTTGACCTGATGCCATAAGACTTCAGAGTCCAGAGTCAATGTTGAGAACTCCCAGACCAACTCCATCCTGACTGTATACCACTGTGCTACTGCCTCTACTGGGTATAATCCTGCCAGTGGGACAGGACATAACCAGGGATGGTGATGCTGGTGTCTGGGACATTACCTGTAAGCTATGATTCAGAGTATGACCATGTCAGATTGTTGCTTGACTCGTCTGTGAGGCAGCTATCCCAATCTTGGCACCAGCCCCCGCAGGTTACTAAGGGGAACTTTGCCAGGTCGACAGCGCTGAGATTGCCATTGTCATTTCCGGTGTCTAGGTCCATGCCGGGTGGTCAGTCCCGCTTCATTCTGTTTTGACATTTTAGCGGTTTGATACAATGAGTGTCTTGCTGGGCCATTTCAGAGGGTATTTAAGAGTCACATTGCTGTGGATCTGGCGTGACATGTAGGCCAGAGCACTAAGGAGAGCGGGTTTCATTCCCTGAAGGACATTAGTGAACCAGGTGGGTTTTTACAACAATCAACAATGGTTTCATGGTCATCATTAGAATTATAATTCCAGATTTTTATTGAATTCAAATTCCACCATTTACCGTGATGGGATTTGATCCCGGCTCCCCAGAGCACTTTGCTGAGTCGCTGGATAACTAGTCCAGTGACAATACCGCTTTGTCACAACCTCCCCCAAGTCACATCCTTCCCAAACGCCTGCATTCTCACCCCCTCTGCACGTTGCCCTCGAGGTGGCTGTGGTGGGGAAGAGACCGTTGTTCACCTCCTTGTGGATTGTGCCTTTGCAAAGAAGGTCTGGAGAGAGATGCAGTGGTTTCTGTCGAGGTTCATGCCGAGCAGTTCTGTGACACAGGACTCTGTGCTCTACGGGCTGTTCCCAGGGACACACACTGAGACAAACATCAACTGCAGCTGGAGGATCATCAACTCGGTGAAGGATGCTCTTTGGCCTGAAACCTATTGGTCTTCCAGTGCAAAGAGTTGTCCCTGACGGATTGTTGCAGACTGGCACATTCCAAGGTCTAGGAATATGTGCTGAGGGACGCACTAAAGCTCAGGGCAGGGGCTGCAAAGGACTCGTTCATGTCACAGTTGCTGGAGCAACATTCTCAGAAGCTGTGTGAAGATTTATGGAGTGTGCGCAGTGCATCATCTTCCTGCAATTGAGTGACTATTAGGGCCTCCCCTGCGTCTCCATGACAGAAGCATTCTCACATTCTGCCATAAGCCAGACGGGAGCCAAACGTTCACAAATGTGATGTGAGGGACTATGGTGTCTCCTCACTGCATGTCATCATCATCCTCCACAAATCTAGCAACTATGAGGGCCTCCCGAGCGTGCCTGCCTCGTCTAGCCTGTGCGAGGTCCTCATCCCCGTCATCGCCGCCTCCGAGGACCTCCTCAGCCTCATCCCCTTCGGCGTCCTCCTCATCGGAGGAGGTCTGCAGCTCCTCCAGCTCCTCCTCAGCCAGCTCGTCTCCCTGTTGGAGCGCCAGGTTGTAAAGGGCACAGCAAACGATGACCCTCAGCCACCAGTCACCTCAACGGCAAGGCTGCACTTGCCCCCCACTCCCCCTCACCCACAAAAGTCGCCTCCGAGGCAGGGCAGCACATACCCCCGACCCCGCCTGTGCCCCTGAAGCCTGGAAAGCAACAGGCAACCCCAGTGAGCTGTTCACTCACCTCCAGTTTATCCAAAGTGCAGCCGCCAAGTGCACGTCACCTCTGTGCTGTTGTGAAACACGTCAGCGTGCTTTCCCGCTGACGTGGACGGATGATCCAGCGGGGGTGCAAGAGCCTGGCGGGATGGCCTGATAATGATATGCTGGTGTATTACAATGAGGTTCCCGATGACCGATGGTGGGAAACGCTGCCTGTCGTTGGCGGGCTGAGCGGACAATCACAACCTGCCTTCCCACCATCGTGAAACCGATCGCGCCACCTATCATGCCCACCACCAGCGGGCACGGAAAATTCAGGGACAAATGCGGGTTAATTAAGAAGAGCCAGCATGGATTTCTTAAGGGAAAATGGCGTTTCCCTAACTTGCTGAAATTTTCTGAAGAGGTAACAGAGAGGGTTGGTGAAGGTGATGCTGTTGATGTGGTGTACATGGACTTCCAAAAGGCATTTGATACAGTGCCACACAGACTTGTGAGAAAAGTTATATCTCATGGAATAAAACAGACAGTAGCAATGTGGATAGAAAATTGACTGAGTGACAAGAAACAGAGAGTAATAGTTAATGGATGATTTTAGGGCTGGAGGCGGGTTTGTAGTGGAGTTCCCCAGGGGTCAGTATTGGACCCTTGCTTTTCCTGATATATATGAATGGTTTAGACCTTAGAGTAGAGGAAAATTTTTCAAAATTTGCAGACGATACAAAACTTGGAAGCAACTGTGAACCGTGAAGAGGGCAGTGGAGAACTTGAAAAGGACACAGACTAGTTGGTCGAATGGGCGGATATGTGGCAGATGAAGTTCAGTGTGGAGAAATATGAGCTGATGCATTTTGGTAGGAAGAACATAGAGAGACAGCACAAAATAAAGGGGGCGTCGACACAGATGGACCTGGGTGTGTATTTGCATAAGTCATTAAAGGTGGCAGGACAAGTTGAGAGAGCAGTTAACACAGCATTCAGTATCCTAGGCTTTATTAATAGGGGCTTGTATAAGACACGAGTTAGACCACAGCTGGAGTACTGCGTACAGTTCTGGGCACCACATTTTAGGGAGGATGTGAAGGCATTGGAGAGAGTGCCGAAGAGGGATGTGGAAGATCAGTTACGGAGTAAGATTGGAGACGTTGAGACTGTTTTCCTGAGAGAAAAGAAGGCTGAGAAGAGAGTTGATAGAGGTATTGAAAGTCATGAGAGGTCTGGAGAGAGTAGATAGGGAGAAATTGTCCCCACTTGTGAAATGATCGAAAATGAGGGGATACAGATTTAAAGCAACGGGTAAAAGAAGCAGAAGTGACATAAGAGAAACCGATTTCACACCGTGAGTGGCTAGGGTCCGGAATGCACTGACTGAGAGTGTGGTTCAATCAAAGCATTCAAGAGGGAATTAGATAATTAGTTGAAAAGAAACAATCTGTAGGGCAGGAGAATGGCACTGGGTATTGAGATGCTCATTCAGAGAGCCAGTACAGACACGATGGGCCGATTGGCCTGCTTATGCACCGTAACCATTGTGTGATCGTGAATTTAGACGCTTGTCAGCAGCTGTGTAAAGTCTATGAGCTTTGAGCTGGGAGCTTGCTGTACTTTTAAGAGCGGTATCAGCAGCGGCAGCAGAGAACTGGTTTAAAATGTTGTGAGGTAAAAGCTGCAGTGGAGTGAGAGAGAGAGAGAGAGAGTGGTGGAGAGGTGTATTTGCAAGTGAATGGTGCTTTTGTATGAACGGTTTTCCAGGATTTGGGGCTCCATTGTCCAAAACAACTTCTTTCACTGCCCAAAATAGGCTAAAGACTGAACTCAATGGGCAGAATTTTTGGCTTGGTGGGCGGGCGCGTGTCCGATTCGCTCGAGCCTGAAATGAAACATGTTGACATCAGCCGAGCGTCCCAACGTCAACGCGCACTCTCGCGATATTTCGGTGCATCATTAAATATTGGCCTACGCTGCACCTGCAGAACAAATGAAGCAAACTCAGGCCAATAACACAAAATCAAATGTCATTTAATGTTGCAGGTGACAGATTCCTGAACTGAACATTAACCGGTGTTGTTTGTCACACCATTAAAAAACTCAAAGCAAAATGGGGGAACAAAACATCACCCGTGACAAGACCATCTTGTGCTTAAGGTGCTTTAAATTTACATTTGTGGGTGCTATGTCTAGGTGCTGCCCCCTCGCTGGCACTGGCATTGGAGGCAGCCTGCTGACTCTGCTGCCTTGTTGGCCTGGGTGACCTTGGCGGTCGTCCTCTGGCCAGTGGAGCCTGTGCTGTCCCCACCTGGGAGGGAGCGGCCAGTGCCATGGCTGCCATCTCCCCAGTCGCCGCAGCCTCATCAGATGCCACGGTCACTGGCAGAGGGGCAGAGGGGCTGCTGCCATCATCCGTAGAGCCCTGAGAGGAGCCCGCAGAGACAACAGGCAGCTCGTGCGCCAACGTGAGGTCACTCAGGACCTCCCTGCTCACCATTGATGGACGGGCACCTAGCTGGTATACTGGGTACCCCATCCATCTCACACACGGACACTGACCACCTGAGGTCATTGCCGGTGTGAGCGCTTGCAGGTCCGAGTGTATCCCCAGGGACCCCTGATCCTGTCCCTGGGGCAGCCTCTCCCTGACAGTCACCACTCTCTCCTTGGCTGAGGCAGTGCGCTCAGTGGTCATGCTCCGCATGGACTCCTCCATAACGGAGACCATGGCGCACATACCCTCATAGATCTCCGCTAGATCCTCCCGCACACCCCGCTGGACGTCCAGCATCTGCTTCCTAATGGACGACTCCAGAGGCTCATCATCAGCCTTCGACTGAGCATCGTCCTGGTCTCCAGCAGTCCTCCGACTGCCAGCACCCTGGGCACTCTCTGCCTCTGCCTGCACCTCAAACGAGTGTGAAGTGCCCTCACCAATGTGCACTGAGATACTGGACGGCCATCTAATGCTGGTATCTGCGCTGGTGCCTGCTTGACAGAGCGGGTGTGAGGCAGGCGTGTGGGGAACATGGTGATCTTCCGGGGTCAGGGGTGGCCCTTCAGGGTCCTGAGTGCGAGCGCCTGCTGCTGAACCCAAAAGGGAGAAGATGAACATGTCGTTAGTGAAAGTCATCAGACTCTCACTGTACATGCCAGGCACCCTGGTGAGACAACGGAGATCTGCTTCATGGTGCCCTCGTCTTTTGATTGTCAATGGGGACTCCAGGTTCGAGGCGCACATCAATGAAGAGGCTACACTAGAATGGTTGCACAAGCTGAAGTTCTCACCTCAGTGCGCTGCACTCTGACCTTCGTCTGATACCCCAACCTCACCATGGCTGGTTGACCGAGGTACTTGCTGCCCCTCGAGTTCCAAGGCCTTCTGCTTATAGTGAGTGAGGATGAGGAGGTGTGGGGTTCCCCGCCAGTCTGTGACCTCTCAATATTGTTATGGGATGTCTTCTCCTGAAAGTATAGAGGAGCAGTGAGTCCACTCTCTACCTGCAGCGCCATTGCAGCCAGTCCAACCCCAGCTGAGGACCATCTCGCAAGGCACATCCGATTCGTGGCACTCGACCCGCAAGGCACTCAGTCCATGCAGCCAGGGCTCACCACCTTGGCGAACTTCAGCATCATTGGCAGCTGCCACTGACTGTAACACCCCTGAGGTCCATGGGGGATGGCCAGCCCCTAACTGTTCTCCACACTGACCCATGCCAACATGCTACTCATGGGCACTCATCCTTCCTAAGAATGGGTTTGGGTGCATGCCCAGTGCTCTTATTACCATTGCCACTCATTCCTTCCAGTTTCTAACACATGCCCCGGACCCTCCGAACCATATCCCCAGCACCTTCAGGCCGTCAGCCCTGACGGTGAAGGGGACAAAGGATCGGTCAGCCCAGTTCCCAAAGAACATGGCCTCGCTCTTCCCACGATTTACCTTGGCTCCCGAGGCTAGTTCAAACTGGTCGCAGATGTGGATCAGTCTGCGCACCGACAGCGGATCCGAGCAGAAGACGGCGACGTCGTCCATGTACAGGGAGGCTTTTACCTGAGTGCCTCCACTGCCTGGGATCGTCACTCCTCTTATGCCCGGATCCTTCCTGATGGACTCGGCAAAGGGTTCTATGCAACACACGAAAAGGACAGGCGAGAGAGGACAGCCCTGCCTGACTCCAGATTTCATCGGAAAGCTATCTGTTTCCCACCCATTGATTGAGACTGCGCTACTGATGTTAGTGTAGAGCAGTTGGATCCAGTTGCGAATTTCGTCCCCAAACCCCATTTTGGAGAGCACATCCACCATGTAGGTGTGCGATATTCTGTCAAAGGCCTTCTCCTGATCCAAGCTGATGAGGCAGGTATCCACACCCCTGTCCTGTACATAGGCAATCGTATCCCTGAGCAGCGCCAGGCTGTCAGAGATCTTCCTGCCTGGCACAGTGCAGGTCTGGTCAGGGTGGATCACCAATTCCAGAGCGGATTTGACCCGATTGACGATGACCTTGGACAGAAGCTTATAGTCCACATTCAACAGTGAAATGGGTCACCAATTTCTAATTTCCTCCCTTCCCCCCTTGTGCTTGTAGATGAGGGTGATGATGCCTTTCCTCATGGATTCTGACATACTGCCGGCCAGGAGCATACTCTCGTACACTTCTAGCAGGTATGGGCCGATCCAGTCCCACAGAGCCGAATACAACTCCGCCAGCAAGCCGTCGCTTCCAGGAGTTTTACTCTTCTCGAAGGACTCAAGGGCCTTAGTCCCTGGAACAGAAGATGATCTTGGAGGCCTCCGAGGCAAAGAGCGAGGCTTGCTGGCTCTTCACCTCTTGGAGTTCCTCCTTGACATCGACCCCCATCGACTGCAGCCAGAGCAGATTCTGCATGTTTTTCTGGAGTCGGGACATTTCCCTCTGTTCCTTTCTAGCTTTCTGGGTGCCTTTGAGGATGAAAAACCTCTTGATGCTTACCTTGATCACTTTGGAGAGAGAAACTGAGTGAACTTTTCAGGTGAATGACCTTTCATCACAACCTGAAACGTTAACTCTGTTACTCCACACAGAGGCTGAAAACCTGCTGTGTATTTCCATCATTTTCTGTGTGTATTATCACAGAGATATTCTGTTTCTGCTCATTACTGAATATTCCAAACACTTTACTCCATGAAGCACTTTTGAAGTGTTGAAATGTGTTTTGCTGTTGTAAGTGTGGCAGTTATTTTGTACCCAGCAAGGACCCATATACAACAGCGGGATAATGACAAATAACCTCTTTTAACTGATGTTGGTTGAAGAATAAATGTTCAGCAGGAAACCAGGGAGAATTCCCCAGCTTGAATCGTACCTGGGATCTTTTTCAGCTACTTGTTAAAGCCTTGATTTCCGATCTCCTCCAACAGGACTGTCAGCTTGGATTAAGTGCACAAATCTCTGGAGTGAGATTTGAACCCACAACCTTCTGCTTGAGAGGCTACAGAGTCAGCAAGTGAAGCACAGGAGTAAATGGAGCTGGATCGTGAGTTTGGAGCTATACTGATGTAAGTGAAGATACTTTTAGTCAGCTGAATGGAGTGTCTCTTTAAATCTCTGCGTAGCTCTTTTCACAGACATTCTGTAAACAGCTTTTGGCTGGGTGGGTGGGGGAGGGGGGGAAGCTGTGTTGTTTTTTACAACTGTCCCTAACCTGTTTGACCAGAATTTTCTATTTTAAATTCAGACTTTAGCGACATGTCCTCTTTGTTTTCAGTTGTCTCACTGCCCCCCTCACATCAGTGTCTTAGCTTTTCACATTGACATTTTTTTTGCTGATGTCTTGAAATTCTTTAATGTTTCTTTCCATTCCCTGGTGTAAATATCATCTCAGTCGTCTGCACACAAGTTTACAGCACAGAAACAGGCCGGGACAATTCCGGTTCGACTGTCATCTGGAAATTGGGCCCAAATAGCGTTTGAAAGTGCACTGGTATGGTTATGCTTCGAGTTACCGTTAATTAAATTGCACAATCAGAAAGGAAAAATCTAAGATCAACCAACGCAATCAGGCAGAATAATAGAAAGCAATCTTTTCTTTGTTTTCCATAAGCAGCATTCCTTGAGCTATTTAATAGAGGCAGCACTGATGTTGATTCTATTGCTACCACTGAAAATACTGTAACTCCTTCCGCTGACTGGAAAGGCGTCAGCAACAGTTGCGCCTGCGCACTCGGGCCTCACTGTTGAATAGAAAAGTAGAGAGCTGATGCTTCAGTTATTCAGGGCATTGGTGTGACCCCATCTGGAGCACTGTGTACACTATTGGTCTCCTTATTTGAGGAAGAATGTCAATGCGTTGGAAGCCATTCAGATACGGTTTACCCAACTAGTACCTGGATTGGGCGGATTGCCTTATGAGGAAGGATTGGACAGGCTAGGCCTGTATCTGCTGTAGTTCAGAAGAGTAAGAGGCGACCTGATTAAAACATACAAGAAGCTGAGGGGCCTTGAGAGGGTGGATGTGGAGAGGATGTTTCCTCTTGTGGGAGAATCTTGTATTTGGGGCCACTGTTTAAGACAGAGGTGAGGGGAAATTCTTTTCTCTCAGAGGGTCGTGAGACTTTGGAATTCTCTTCCTCAACAGGCGATGGAAGCAGAATCGTTGAATATTTTTAATTATTGAGAAGTAAGTGGGTGAAAGGTTATCGAGGGTAGGGGGTAATGTGGAAATGAGGTTACGATCAGATCAGCCGGGAGCTTATTGAGTGGCGAAGTGGGCTTGAAAGGCTGAGAGGCCGACTCCTGTTGCTAATTCATATGTTCATGTGTTTTTGTTAGTAACATGAAGAGGTTTTCACCCTCAAAGGTATTCAGAAGGCAAGAGAGAGAGGGAGAGGCTGGGGGAACGTTTCCTGTCTCCAGAAAAACCTGCTCCAGCTGCAGTCGATGGGGGTGGATGTCAAGGAGGAACTCCAATAGGTGAAGAGCCAGCAAGCCTCGCTCTTTGCCTCGGAGGCCTCCAAGATCATCTTCCGTTCCAGAGTCCGCTCCGTGGAGCAGGATGAGACGTGCTCACGTTTCTTCTTCCAAAAGGTACACAGAGAGAGCTCTGTGATCAGCAGCCTGAAGGAAGAAGACGGCTCAGTAAAGTCATCGCAGTCCGACATTTTGAGGATCAGCAAATCCTTTTATGTCGGATTGTATGACGTGAAGCCCACAGACAGTACGGAGTCCCA
The DNA here is from genome assembly GCF_964194155.1 of Cetorhinus maximus. Taxonomy (NCBI): domain Eukaryota; kingdom Metazoa; phylum Chordata; class Chondrichthyes; order Lamniformes; family Cetorhinidae; genus Cetorhinus; species Cetorhinus maximus. The sequence goes on from NC_135906.1 coordinate 678,487, forward strand.
GTCCTTCCTGTCCTCCATTACAAAGGGCTTTGATGACAGTACATGGGAGAGTCTGGACAAACATGGTGGATGTGCTCTCAAAATGAGATTTGGGGAGGGATTCCGCAACACGGCAGGAGTCTCACCCCCTCTGCACGTTCCCCTTGAGGTGGCTGTGGTGGGGACAAGACCGTTGTTCACCTCCTTGTGGTTGTGCCTTTGCAAAGAATGTCTGGACGTCGGTGATAGACGCTCTTTGGTCTGCCTGAAACTTGTTGGACTTCCAGCGCAAAGAGTTGTCCCCGACCGAGTGTTGCAGACTGGCACGTTCCAAGGTCCAGGACTACGTGCTGAGGGACGCACTAAAGCTTGGGGCAGCCACCGCAAAGGCGCAATGGGGAAGGGTCGCTGTCTAAGACCTTTCTGCCACAGTGCACCCAGGGACTGGGAAATGTTGAGAGCCCCTCGGGCTGTACAGCTCCAAATGAATGTCTGCAGTGAATACTAATTATATTGAAGCACCTCAGAGAGCAACATGATGTATGTTGATAACTCCAATACTTTTGTCTGATTGTCTGCATTGACCATATTGAAATGATTGTAATATTCATTGATTGTATCGATGCACCTTGTGATCAATGTGTAAAAGTTGAATCTGATTGTAGTTTTGTGATGGTGATTTTGAAATGTTTTGGAATGTTCCTCCAGATATTTTATGAATAAAGTATATTTTTCAAAAAAAAATCTGTTCTTATCAGTTTAATATCCGATACGTCCTTTATCTGGGGACCAAATATTAAATTTATTTTTGGAGCAGGGAGATGGAACAGGATCTTTCTCCGTCCATTCCACACATCGACCTGGTATTGCAGCGTCTTCAGGAATGGTGCAGTTTTGCCCTCTACAGGGTGAAAGGGAAACTGAAAAGAAGAAAAAGTCATTCAGAGCATTGTCCTGCTTTCCATCATTGATCTGGTTGAACTGAACTTGTGCTGAGTGGCAGGACAGGCTCATTGGTGCCAGACTGAGTGATGCCCCCTTTACCTTTAATTTCTCCTTTAACTCCTCTCAATTCCTCCAAATAAAAGGTGTGGCCATGGGTACCCGCACGGGCCCCCGCTATGCCTGTCTCTTTATGGGGTATGTGGAACATTCCTTGTTCCAGTCCTACTCCGGCCCCCTCCCACAACTCTTTCTCCGGTACATCGATGATTACTTCGGTGCTGCTTCATGCTCTCGTCGGGAACTGGAAAAATTTATTAATTTTGCTTCCAATCTCCACCCCTCCATCATTCTCACATGGTCCATCTCTGACACTTCCCTTCCCTTCCTTGACCTCTCTGTCTCAATTTCTGGTGATAGACTGTCCACCAATATCCATTACAAGCCTACCGACTCCCACAGCTACCTTGACTACAGCTCCTCACACCCTGCTTCCTGTAAGGACTCCATCCCATTCTCTCAGTTCTTTTGCGTCCGTCGCATCTGTTCTGATGCTGCTACCTTCAAAAACAGTTCTGCCACCACCAAACACACCTTCCCTTCACCCCCCTTGGCGGCATTCCGTAGGGATCGTTCCCTCCGGGACACCCTGGTCCACTCCATCACCCCTACTCCTCAACCCCCACCTATGGCACCTCCCCATGCACACGCAAAAGATGCAACACCTGCCCCTTCACTTCCTCTCTCCTCACCGTCCAAAGGCCCAAACACCCGTTTCAAGTGAAGCAGCATTTCACTTGCATTTCCTCTGACTTAGTCTACTGCATTCGTTGCTCCCAATGCGGTCTCCTCTACATTGGAGAGACCAAACGTAAACTGGGCGACCGCTTTGCAGAACACCTGCGGTCTGTCCGCAAGAATGACCCAAACCTCCCTGTCGCTTGCCATTTTAACACTCCACCCTGCTTTCTTGCCCACATGTCTGTCCTTGGCTTGCTGCATTGTTCCAGTGAAGCCCAACTCAAACTGGAGGAACAGCACCTCATCTTCCGACTAGGCACTTTACAGCCTTCCGGACTGAATATTGAATTCAACAACTTTAGACCTTGAACTCCCTCCCCCATCCCCACCCCCATTTCCGTTTCTTCCCCCTCCCTTTTATTTTTTCCAATAATTTATATAGATTTTTCTTTTCCCACCTATTTCCATTATTTTTAAATTTATACCTTTTATGCCCTGTTAGTCTTATATCACCCCACCCCCACTAGAGCTGTACCTTGTGTGTCCTCCCATCCATTCTTAATTAGCACATTCGTTTAGATAATACCACCACCTTCAACACCTCTTTGTTCTTTTGTCTCTGACATCTTTTGGTTATCTGATCCTATCACTGCTTGCTTGTCCCTACAACCACACCACCCCCCCGCCCGACTTCTCTCCCCCCACCCCCCCACCTTAAACCAGCTTATATTTCACCCCTCTCCTAGTTTTACTCAGTTCTGTTGAAGGGTTATGAGGACTCGAAACGTCAACTTTATTCTTCTCCACCGATGCTGCCAGACCTGCTGAGTTTTTCCAGGTAATTCTGTTTTTGTTTTGGATTTCCAGCATCCGCAGTTCTTTGTTTTTATATCTGAATGATGCCCCCCGTTGGATTTTGGTGCAACTGCAGGGCTGCTGCTGGTGTGCACTTGTGCTGCTTGTCAGGGTGGAGCCCGGGACTGGACGATGCCCCCTGTTGGATTTTGGTGCAACTGCAGGGCTGCTGCTGGTGTGCACTTGTGCTGCTTGTCAGGGTGGAATCCTGGACTGGAAAATGCCCCCTGTTGGATATTGGTACAACTGCAGGGCTGCTGCTGGTGTGCACTTGTGCTGCTTGTCAGGGCGGAGCCCGGGACTGGACGATGCCCCCTGTTGGGTTTTGAAGCTGTTGCAGGCGCTGCTTCAGGGAGGCAGCATCAAGCAAGAAAGGTCCTGCTGCTCAATGCTGGCTGTCGGGTCTTCAGCCCGTGTTCGGCCACACGCAGCAAAACGGACGGTGAAGCCGGAGGCCGAGGAAGACGGGACGGGCGCATGGGTTTCTGGGTTATCGCTTCTCGGCCTTTTGGCTAAGATCAGTTGTAGTGAAGCGACGGCTAAAACCAAAGGAGCCCCAAACCAGGGGGTACGTAACACCGTTCGGGTGACAATGAAGGACAGTGAAGGAGGAGCACCCATGGATCGGGCCTTCTTCATCAAGCGAATCCTGTTGAAGGCGTTTGGATTGGAAGCGGAGGAGATCTACTCCCTGCAAGACTTCCCCAGCGCTGGATATTTCGACGTGACCTTCAGGAATGTTGCTGCCTGCGTCAAGTTCCTGAAGGTGTTCGAGAAGAAGAGACACCAGCTGGAGATGAAGATCCTGACGGTGGAGCCGCTCTTTGCTCTGCCGTTGCAACGGGACCGTGTGGTGACGGTGCATCTCTACAACCCCCACGTCCCTGTCGCCGACGTGCTCACCTTCCTCACCAGGTACGTCGACAAGGTTGGGAGCTGCACTGAGGTTAGAGACGCCTTCGGGATTTGGACCAGCAAACGCCAGGTTAAGGTCACGCTCAAGACCGACGGTAAGGGAGCCATCTTCCATCCTCCTTCCAGCTTTGCTATCGGGGGAAGCCGTGGCTACCTGGTCTACGCTGGACAACCCAAACTTTGTCACTCATGCGGCAAGTCTGGTCATGTGGCGGCCAATTGCAGCGCCGCCCTCTGCAAGAACTGCAAACAGGAAGGGCACCAGACAAAGGACTGAAAACAGACTAAGTGCTGCAACCTGTGTGGCGAGGCAGGTCACCTCTACAGGACCTGCCCCAAACGCTGCCTCACTTATGCACGGGCAGCCAACGCCAATCAGGGGGAAGCAGAAGAAATGCTTCGTGTCACTACTACCAAAGACACTTGTAACACTCCAAACACCATGGCCCCCAGTGAGAACAACGGGACAAAGGAGGACACAGAGAGAGACAAGGTGGAGGATAAGATTGAGGCAGCAGACAGCCAATCAACAGCACTGCCCCCTGAACCTCCCACTCCTCAGGAGAGCGAATCAATGGAGGAGGAAGCAGCGGAAAATCAGCAGGGGGAGTGGCAGCTGGTGAAGAGAGCCAAAAGGAAGAAGGGGCTAAGAAGGGACCAAGCCACTTCCCAGACAAGTGGCAAGAGGCGTCTCCTATCCGACACGGATGACAAGGACAGCTGCTCTTCAGACGAAGAAAGGTAAGGGCGGCACCTACAGAAGAAGCGGAAAAGCTCTAGGGAGTTGGAGGACGAGACACCCGAGCTCCAGAACATTGGCGACAATGAGGAGACCAGCGCACCCCGACTTTGCCCACAACCTGAAGAGGCCAGTGCACCCCAACCCCAGCAATCTGGGAGCAGTGAAGCGCTCAGCGCACCCCAGCTCCGGGAAGCCGGGAGCAGCAACGCCCCAGAGGGGGAGAGGATTGGGGAAGCTTCTCCAACAGAGGACATTTCAAATCCCGTCCTCTACACGAATCCCCAGATGCCACCTGAGCAGAACATCTCCAATGGGGAGGTTCAGGACAGTTTCCTCAGCCCATCCAAAGTGAGGCAATTTGTGAACACTATGGGTATGCAGGAGCAGACCAAAGGTCTCGGACTCTCAGAGACAACAGGTTTGGTAAGACACTAAATGCTTTAAAATGGGTGTAAAGATTGTATCCAGAAATGTGCGTAGCATTAAATCTACTACTCGATGTGTTGCGACCTTGGACTACCTTGCCAAGGTCAAAGCTGACCTGTTGTTTCTGCAGGATTGTGCGATACCACTTCTCATCTCCTGCAGGGGTCCAAGTGAGGCCTCACCCTCCCACTTCAATCCAGCTTCACTCTCTGCAACATCAAACATTCCAGTTAGAGAGGGGAAAGGGGGATGTCCAACATCTAGAGGATCAATGTCCCACCAGCTTCAGGTACAAGATCTCTCCTTCCTCTGGGACCTAACCACAACTCCCTTGTGGCACCACAGTTACCCACATGGCAACAGGCACAAATGTCAATGCTCGATTCCTCCAATGGGGTCCAGCTAAACAAGAGAAAGAGCCCATCAACCAGGTTGTGCATCACATCCCCACACAACATCCCTGAGGGAGAGAGAGGGGGAACTGACACATTCTGCACCTTCTGGAAAGTACAAGCTTTGTTCCTGGAATCCCTCTGATCCAATGGAGCAACTTTCAGGTGACAGGTGATGAAAATCTGAGGGACACATTCAACACAAGTCATGATTCAGTGACTCCCTCCCAACATGGAGACCCCAATGATCAGCTTCCTCTTACCAAGGAACGGTCATCTCCAAGGAAACGGAACACATCCAGGTCAAAGCGGAGCTTGTCCAGCTCCCGCTCGTCTCTTGGCAACACAAAAGTTGAAAAGGAGTCCTCAGCTTTGCTGTCCAGGAGGCAACTGAAGAAAGATTAAAAAGGGACAGGAAGTGAATCAAGTGAAGCCATTGAGATGGGACCAGCTGGAGAAAGCAGAGAGATCCTTGCCCATTGTGGTCAATGAAGCTGTATCTCCGGGTGGAGTCCTTGTCTGGGCTCAGTGTAGCTACACAGCGGTCAATGTAGAGCTTCAGGGGCATGTGGTTGATCATTGAAACAGAGGCCTCAATGTGAATGAGCTCACCCAGGTAGTAGACAGTCGAAGTGCGCTCTGTAAGCCAGTCACCTGAAGTACAAGAGGACAAGGGTTAGAGACAGTGGCTGTAACTCCCAGTGAGTGACTACAGGAAATCACTCCCCATCCACCCATCACATACCATTCATTAGGCGCAGAGAGAATGACAGATGCCCTTCTCCAGACTTGGTGGAGCTGAATGGGATCCAGGTGGGCTTGATGGGGTCACTGCTCACATTGCCCTTCCTGGAAAGGCAGGGGAGTCATTTTAGGACATCGTCAGAGACCACCAGCAGCTGTAGATCTTATTGACAAAGCGAATAAAGATTCTCACCTCAAATAACGACACTCAATGGGAACGACAGCTCCATTTGTTCTCACAATGACAGATCCATGATACTCTGGGGTGTGGTTCAGGTGGGTGGTGTAGATGAGGAAATCTCCAATCATCTGAAAGAATCAGGTGAAGGAATGAAGAACTGATCTGAAATGAGAATGTTCTCCACAGGGGCTAACAATGAAGTCACCCCATCCCCTGAAAACAATTCTGAGGGGGATGGACAGGATCAGTGTGAAGAGGCTGCTTCCCCCCAGCCGGAGGAGAGTTGATTATTAGGGGTAGGCATCTCAGGTCAGGGGGTCACTTAAGATTAATGTGACAGGGAATTACTTCATACAGCAGGTGGTGAATGTTTGGGATTCTATCCCAGAGAGCTGTGAATGCTCAGTCACCGAGTACATTGGAGACAGATGGATTTATTTTGGGGAATGAAGGGAATGTTATGATGTGGCAGATGATGCTAGTCAGGTGGATCAAATCCACGAGGGAAACTTGATTAGGCACTCAACTGTTTTGCAATTAGTATTTTATTTTGAGATCAGTGCCCGGAATTCAGGAACAGCAAAGACTGCCACAAATTCAGGAGGTTTAGATAAAAATGTAAACATTTAAAGAAAAGATTAAGCACATCCATTATGTCTACAAATTACTATAAGAACTCCCAAAATTCTGATTAATCTGGCTCCCAGTGACACCTTCATTAAGGCAACAGTTAAAAAACAGATTTGTACAGACCCAGGCAAAGCAACACCACCTGGACAGGAGAATTCAATACGAGTTGACACATCCTTGGTTCCTTTAGACAGGAACTTGATGCAGAGGCTGGAGGCTTCTCACATTTATGAAAGATCTTAGGATGTCTTCAATACTGACTCAGCCTCATCCTCTCTACAGGTAAATTCCATTGTTCCCATATCTTGTTGCAACTTCACTTTTCATAATATAAAACTTTAGTACTAATTTATCAATAACCTTTTGAAAAAAATTAACACTTCAGCTTAGTTTCTGAAAGCTGGGTGTCACATCCCACCATTGCTTGGAAATTCAAGCTATCCAAATTTATATGAAAAAGCAAATTTTCATCACATCTCATTCTAAACCTGGTTCGATTAAACTGGACTGAAACCTCCAGTTGGATTGATCTGAATGAGGGGAATAGAGCTGAAAATCCTCAAAACAACAAAAGGAAAAGCTTGGAGGATCCAAAGAGAAGGTTCAAGACCAATGGGGCTGATGTCATAGGTTGGAGAGACTCAGGGATCAGTTAAAGTAAAGTACAATACAAGATAGAAAGCTAATTTGTAGTTTTATAAAGCAGGAGACAGCTATCTCCTCAATATCATTGACATCTCACCCAGTGTTGGAATGAAGAGTGGGGAACAACCTACAGCCCAAGCTTAGAGCAAGAGCTGAGGATTCCCATTACCTGCAACCTGCTGCCACACTCATGGAGTCCATAGTCAAAGAGGACAGTGTGGTTCTGAGAGTAGATCCTGGTTGGCCAACAACCTGCTGTCCCCAGGGTCAGGTCAGCAGCTTTGATCAGGTGCCAGGTTCCAAATAAATCCAGCTGGACCCTGAGCAGCAGCTTGTCCTCTCCACACTGCACCATCACAGTCTGCAGTGGAGACACACTTCCACCCTCAGACACACGGAAATGGGAACCAAAGGGAGGCCCAGGCGGAGAGAATGTCTGAGGCACAGGGGTGGCTTTGACTCTGCTCCATGGAAACCTCTGGCCGAGAAACAGTTGCCAAGTATCAGAGCCACAAACAGCTCCAACTAACACCAGCCCTGGGAACAAAGCCCTCACTACAAAATCCCCCATGATACCAAACAACTCAACCATCCCTTCAGGCACCGAGCAGCACCTTTTATACACACAAGCCGCACTCACCTGACACCAGTGAGACCAGAAGCAGCAACATTGAACCAATTAACCAGCCACAATCTCCACCAATGACAGAACTCATGGATTTATTACCAGGAAGGCCGATTTTATTTGGACCAATAGGAGTTGGTCTGGGGAGGGAATGATGTCGATGAACAAAAGGGAAGGTGTGTGATAGGGTGGAGGGCAGGAGACATTAAAGGATAAAAGGTTTCATGGTACAAAAGCCAGAGGCAGTGGTAATGGGTAAAGTAAAGAAACAAAAGATGTGTCCAGATGAGGTGTGAATGGCTGCATAGCAACCGTCTGAATGTACCGTAGAATCGTAGAATGTTTACAGCACAGAAAGAGGCCACTCGGCCCATCGTGTCTGCCCCGGCTGAAGAACGAACCCCCCCCCCCAAGCCAAATCCCACTTTCCAGCACTTGGTCCGTAGCCCTGCAGCTTCCGGCAGTTGAGGTGCATATCCAGACACCTTTTCAATGAGTTGAGGGTTCCGGCCTCTACTCCCCTTTCAGGCAGTGAGTTCCAGACCCACACAATCCTCTGGGTGAGAAAAGGTTTTCCTCATCTCCCCTCTAATCTTTCTATCAATCTCTTAAAATCTATATCCCCTCGTCAATGTGCTCTCTGCTAAAGTAAATAGGCCCTTCCCATCCAGTCTATCCAGGCCCTTCACAATTTTGTACATCTCAATCAAATCTCCCCTCAGCCTCCTCTGTTCTAAGGAGAACAACCCCAGCCTCTCCAATCTTTCCTCATATTTGCAATTTTCCAGCCCAGGCTACATCCTGGTAAATCTCCTCTGTTCCCTCTCGAATGCAATTACATCCTTTCTGTAACAAGGTGACCAGAACAGCACACAGTACTCAAGTCGTGGCCTAACTAATGTTTTATATAGTTCCAGCATAACCTCCCTGTTCTTATATTCTATGCCTCAGCTAAGAAATGAAAGGATTCCATCTGCCTTCTTAACCACCTTCTCAACCTGTCCTGCTACCTTCTGGGATCTGTGGACATTCACTCTATGACCCCTCACTTCCTCTACACCTCTCAGTTTCCTCCCATTTATTGTGTAATCCTTTGCCTTGTTTGACCTCCCCAATTGCATCACCTCACACTTCTCTGGGTTGAATTCCATTTGCCACTTTTCTGCCCACTTGACCAGTGTATTGATATTTTCCTCCAGTCCACAGCAACTCTCCTCGCTATCAACCAATTTTTCTGCTGTCTGCAAACTTCTTGATCATTCTACTTTTATGCCCAAATCATTAATATAGACCACAAAAAGCAGGGGGCCCAGTACTGAGCCCGGCAGAACCCCACTGGAAACAGCCTTCCAGTCACAAAAACATCCATCCTTTGTTTCCTGCCACTGAGCCAATTTTGTATCCAGCTCGCTACGTTCCCCTGGATCCTATGGGCTGTTATTTTTTTAAGCAGTCTGCCATGTGGAACCTTGTCGAAAGCCTTGTTATAATCAATGTGTATCACATCAACTACACCACCCTCATCAATCCTACTTGTTACTTCCTCAAAAACTTCAATCTAATTAGTCAGATATGACCTGTGTACTATAGGCCCCCAAACAGTCAGGGAGAGATAGAGGATCAAATATGTAGACAAATTTCAGAGAAGTGTAAGAATAATAGGGCAGTAATGGTAGGGGATTTTAACTACCCAAATATTAACTGGGATAGTTTCAGTGTGCAAGGTAGGGAGGGAGTAAAATTCTGAAGTTGCATCCGGGAGAACTTTCTTAGACAGTGCGTAGAAAGCCCAGCAAGGGAGGGGGCAGTTCTGGACCTAATATTCTGAACTGAGCCCGGGCAGGTGGAAGGCATATCAGTAGGGGAACATTTTGGAGATAGTGACCATAACTCAGTTAGATTTCGGATAGTTATGGAAAAGAATAAGGTTGGGCCAGGAATAAAAGTTCTAAACTGGGGAAAGGCTAATTTTACTAAGATGAGATGCGATTTGGCACAAGTGGACTGGGAGCAGCTACTTGCAGATAAAACTGTGTCAGAGCAGTGGGGGTTCTTCAAGGAGGTAATAGCAAAAGCACAGGGCAATTATGTTCCCATAAAGGCAACGGGTGGGGGGAACCAATCCTGAAGAACCCTGGATGTCAAGGGGCATAAAGGTTAGGATGAAGAAAACAAGAGAAGCTTATGGCAGATACCGAGGGCTCAATACAGCTGAGTCCTTCCTGGAATGTAAAAAGTGTAGAGGGAACTTAGAAAGGAAATTAGGAAAGCTAAGAGAGTGCATGAGAAAGCATTGGTGGATAGAATAAAGGAAAACTCAAAGGGGTTATTTAAATATATATAGAGTAAGAGAATAACTAGGGAAAGAGTAGGGCCAATTTGGGATAACAGAGGTAATCTGTGTGTGGACCCGGAAGACATGGGTGCAGTCCTCAATGAATCCTTTACGTCGGTCTTCACAATGGAAAAGGACAACGCAGATACAGATATCAGGGTGGAGGACTGTGAAATATTAGAGGAAATTAACATAGAGAGCGAGGGGGCACTTGCAGGTCTAGCGGCCTTAGAAATGGATAAATCCACAGGCCCGGATGAGATATATCCCAGGCTGTTGAGGGAGCCTAGGGAAGAGATTTCAGGGGCCCTGGCAATAATTTTCAAATCCTCTCTGGCCACAGGTGTGATGCCAGAGGACTGGAGGACCGCTAAAATTGTTCCAATATTAAGAAAGGGAGGAAGGGATAGACCAGGAAATTACAGGCCAGTCAGTCTAACCTCAGTGGTGGGGAAGTTACTAGAAAGAATTCTGAGGGGCAGAATATATCTGGCCTTGGAGAGACAAGGATTAATCGGGGACAGTCAGCATGGGTTTGTTAAGGGAAGGTCGTGTTTGAAAAATTTGTCCGAATTTTTTGAGGAGGTAACCAGGAGTGTTGATGAGGATAATGCATTTTACTTTAGCAAGGCTTTTGATAAAGTCCCTCATGGCAGACTGGCCATGAAAGTAAGAGCCCATGGGGTCCATGGCAAAGTGGCATGTTGGATCCAAAATTGGCTGAGAGGCAGGAAGCAGAGTGTGATGGTAGAGGGATGTTTCTGTGACTGGAAGTCTATTTCTAGTGGGGTTCCACAGAGCTCGGTACTGGGGCCCTTGCTGTTTGTGGTGTACATAAATGATTTAGATTTAAATGTAGGGGGTATGATCAAGAAGTTTGCAGATAAGAGGAAAATTGGTAGAGTGGTAAATAGCGAGGAGGATAGCCGTAAACTGCAGGAGGATATCAATGGACTGGTCAGGTGGGCAGAGCAGTGGCGAATGGAATTCAACCTAGAAAAATGTGAGGTAATGCACTTGGGGATGGCTAACAAGGCAAGGGAATACACTATGAATGGTAGGACCCTGAAAAGCACTGAATATCAGAGGGACCTTGGTGAGCATATCTATAGATCCCTGAAGGTAGCAGGGCATGTAGATCAAGTGGTTAAGAAGGCATGAGGGATACTTGCCTTTATTAGCTGAAGCATAGAATACAAGAGCAGGGAGGTTATGCTGGAACTGTATAAAACGCTGGTTAGGCCACAACTGGAGTACTGTGTGCGGTTCTGGTCACCACATTATAGGAAGGATGTGATTGCACTGGAGAGGGCGCAGAGGAGATTTACCAGGATGCTGCCTGTGTTGGTGTGTCTGAGCCATGAGGAAAGATTGGATAGGCTGGGGTTGTTTTCCTAGGAGCAATGAAGGTTGAGAGGGGACCTGATAGAGGTGTATGAGATTATGAGGAGCATAGATAGGGTGGATATGAAGGCACTTTTTCCATTAGTAGTGGGGTCAATAACCAGGGGGCATAGATTTAAGGTAAGAGGTAGAAGGCTAAGAGGAGTGTTGAGGAATATTTTTTTCACCCAGACAGTGGTGGGAGTCTAGAACTCACTGCCTGAAAGGGTGATTGAGTCAGAAACTCTCGTAACATTTAAGAAGTATTTAGATATTCACTTGCGTTGACATAGCCTCCAGGGCTATGTGCCAAGCATTGGAAAATGGGATTAGAGTAGTCAGATCCTTGTTGACTGGAGCGGACACAGCCCGGGGTACATTTCATCCAGCCCTGGTGATTTATCCACTTCTGGCGATGCTAATCCCCTTGATACTTCCTCTCTCCCTACGTTTATCACATCCAATACTTCACACTCCTCCTCCTGAACTACAATGTCAGCATTCTCCCCCTCTTTTGTTAAGACAGACGCAAAGTATTCATTCAGACCCAAACCCACATCCTCCGCCTCCACCCACAGGTTACCTTTTCGGTGTTTTATGAACTCCATTCTTTCCTTCGTGATCCTCTTACTCTAAATTGATCAATCATCTTTGTGTTGATTTTGCTTGCCAATATTCTTTCATGCCCTCTCTTTACTGTCCTAATTTCCTTTTTGATTTCACCCCTCCGCTTTCCCTACTTCTCTCAGCTTGATCTCTTTGTCTAAATCATTAACAGGGATTGTAAATAGTTGAGGCCCCAGCTCTGATCCTTGCAGAAATCCCCTAGTTAGCGGCTGAGAAAGCGAAAATGTCCCGTTTATCCCTACTCTCTGCTACTTCTCCATTGTCCAATCATCCACCCATGCTAAATGGATACATGGATCCATGTCAGAAGGTTAATGGTTAATTTGAGACAATGTCAGAAGAGTAAAAATACAATTTTAGAAGCAAACAAGTTCTAACAAAATGGCCCAGGGAACTTGTTTTCAATAACATCCATTGCATCCGTGATCCCGGGCTGGAGTAACAGAGAATTCCTCTGAATACATTCAGAAATCCTTGGATATACTCATCAGGTCTGACAGCATCTGTACAGAGAGAAATCGAGTTAACGTTTCAGGCATCAGAACTGGACAAGTTTGAAATGTCATCGACTTTAAGCAACAGGAGGGTGAGAAAAAGGACAATAGGGAAGCTCTGTGATTGGGTGTAAGACAGGGAGAGATTAAATGACAGAAGAGCTAGTCGTGCGGAGTCAAAGGGAGTGGAAATGGGACAAGTAAAGAAACAAAAGATGTGCCTCGAGCAGTTGTGCTGCATTCCGAATGTGAGAACAAGAGTAAGAGTGAAACATGAAAAGAAATGGAGACAGAGATTCCAGTCTGTAATGGTTGAACTCAGTGTTGATTCTGGAAGGCTGTAAAGTATCGAATTGAAAGATGAGGCCGGAGTCTTCCGAGGAATGTCAATCACTGTCGGATTGCCACCCCACTCCTACTTTCCTCCAGCACACAGGAGCGCGGCGTTCCTGACCAGGTCTTCCCATCCCGGCTTCTCCAGAAATGCGGAGCGAGTCTGAAATGGAACTGCTTCTTCCTAGCGTCGGATCGTTGGGAGAGGACAGGCCACGCCCCCTTTTTACAACACCAGCTGCCGGATTTTCTTTTATTCATTCACTTGATGTGGGCTTCACTGGCCGGGGCAGCATTTATTGCCCATCCCTAGTTGCCCTCGAGAGGGAGGTGGTGAGCTGCCTTCTTGAACCACTGCATTTCACGTGGTGTAGGTACACGCACAGCGCTGTTAGGAAGGGAGTTCCAGGACTTTGACCAGTAAGTAAAGAGTTTAAATGTCCCAAAGCTTCTTTGGAAAGCTACGGAGAGAAGGTAAGTGAATAATAGGGGTGGGCGGGCAAGGGGGTAGGTTGTGTGAGGTAAATGGGTAAGGGGATAGGGTGTCAGGTAGGTAAGGTGGAAGCTGGGAAGGTTGGCAGGTGGGTGAGGTGGGTAGTTTGGCAGGTGGGTAAGCGGGTAGCTGGGGCAAAGGGTGGTCAGGTTGAGTCGGGGGAATAGGGTGCGTCGGCGGAGTCGGGTGGAGCAGCTAGTCAGGTCGAGTTGGGGGTTTTGGGAGGTCAATGGGGAGTCAGGGGTCGGGGGTAGTTGGGGGTCACGAGGCAGTCAAGTTGGGGGGACATTGTGAGTGATTGGTCGGTCAGCTGTGCAGTTACCCAGGAGTTAGACTAGGTTTTCATCGGTCTAACATTTCCTGGGTATCTATTCAGGTAAGTACGTGGGAACTGTCTGAAGTTGGAGACTTTTGCGGAGGGTCCCAGTGAGCAGGTGAATTGCCCATCAGATGTTCAAACTTCCCTGGCAGTTCCCGCAGAGTCAGTGCGTTGGGACTTCCGATAATGTCCCATGGCGCATCTTCCGGGGTACATCCATCCGGACTCCGACTATCCGAAGATCAGAAGCTCTCTGCTGAGGAATTCAGAGCTGGAGATCGCCTGTGAAATCAACCTAAAAACTGAAAGATGCCTCACAGTGTTGGACAAGGAGTTAAATACACCGCAGTGTTTATTAAAAGTTCATCTCATGGGGTTTGTTACTGAGCCCCCAGAGCAGGACAGGCCCAGGCTCCAGATTATGCTGTGTTAGCTGAAGTCTCGTGGTGTGATAGCGAGCCACACGGAGCAGGATGGGCCCTGGCTCCATCCCGGGCCTGCGTTGAGTGAGCTGATCCCCCTGTGTGTGATACTGAGTCACACACGGAGCAGGATGGGCCCTGGCTCCATCCCGGGCCTCTGTTGAGTGAGCTGATCCCGTGCCAGAGATCACCCAATACCCTCCCCTACGTCCTGTCACCATGTGGAAATCTCCCAATTCCCAGTCCCCTGTCACCTTGGCAACAGGCCTCTCCCCTAATGCTTTTTCACCATGGGAACAGGCCCCACCCTCAGTCTCCCATCACTATTGGCCGCAGGCTGTACCCTCACTTCACTGTCACTGTGGGAAACAGGACCCACCCCCATTCCCTATCACCATGGGGAACAGGACATGGCCCCTGCTGGAAATGTGAAATAAAATGAGAAGGTGCTTGAAGCTCTCAATGATTCAGTTTTTCTGATCAATGAATGAGTCGAACAATTTGGGTGAAGGGATATTTCAGCATATCCTTCAGATGTTCTCTAAACTTAGTCTGGGTCACGGCATAAATACAAGTGTTTGTGCAGCAACTCAGGAGCTGCAGCATGAAGCCCAGTTCCAGCACAACTTCATCAATCCAAACAGAACCATATCCCAAGTCCCACATCCGGTACCACACGGAATAAACCATTAACGTCGTCCATAACAGGATGAAATTTGCCGAGATAACAAACAGTAAAATGATGGATTTCCTTCGACTCTCCATCTCTGGGTCTCTGGGACTCTCCCCACTGCTGTCAGCCCGGAGTCTCCTGCGGGCTCTGCTGCTCACTAAAATGTGTCTGACAGTGAAAACGTTGAGCAGCAAAATCACAACAAATGGGACCGCTGGGTTTAGAATATTATGGAGGAACTCGATTGATCCCCAGACTTGAGAATACTGAATACCCCCTGTTACATCACAAAACCAGGGGACATTCAACAGCAAATATTCACCTATGAACATAAAATACCAGAAAATGTTCTTTAAACAGCTCAGCACAGTCACTGTTCCCAGAACCACAGTCGCTGTTTTCTCAGTGCAATATTTACTTTTCAGCTTCTGGCCACAAATGGCCACAAATCGGTCAATGGTGAAAGTGACAGTGAACCAGACAGAACAGTCAGTGGCTGCATAAAGGAAAACAGCGTGTATGTTACACACGGGAATGGAAAACAGGAACCGGAACTGCTCCCCATAAACAATTGGTATGTGTCTTAATATCAGGTCCAGGATAATGACCAGTAGATCTGCCACTGCCATGGCCACCAGGTAGCAAGTAACACATTTGGAGAGACCGCACTTTTGCTGAGACAGTATTCTAATCGCCATTAAGTTAACTGTGAAGAAGGAAAATAAAGTGGGGTAAAATACATCAGGTTGAGAACAACGTTACTAGCTTGATTGAGAACTTATTAAGGTTTTAACATTTGTTATTGAATTCAGTCATATATTGAAACGAGGCCCAAACAATGCTCATCCACCACCACTCTCCTCTGTCTGGCTGAACTTGTTCTCCCACTGAATAACTTTTCCTTTAACTTGTCTCACTTCCTCCAACTAAAAGGTGTGGCTATGGGAGCGGAGCAGAGGCAAGTCAGGAACCAGGATCAGCATAAATAGATACTTGGGCTCAGAGCACAGCCTTTCCTGCCTGAGAGCGGAGCAGAGGCAAGTCTGGAACCAGGAGAATTTCAGCTTCTGAAGAAGCTGAGTGGTAAAAGCAACTGTGACATCACATGAAACCAGTAAGCTGATTGGCTGGTAAGAGCTTGGTGTAAGGGTTAGTGTGTTAAAAGCCAGCTTAGAATGCAGGAGTTAAAGTAGGTCTTGTAAATAACAAGAAGTAAAACTTTAAAATAAAAAATATATATACAGCAAAATAAGTAAAATAAAATAGCTAAAATAAAATAATTAAAATAAATACTTAAAACACATTCCCGTGTAATTAAGGAATGTGTAACTTTTAGTTGTAATTGTGGGTGATGCTAGCCTTTAATAAACACAGTACTGTACTATACGTGGGAAATATTCCAAATTAATTAAGAAAATAATTGTTTTAAATGAGTAATTTAGAATAAATTATGAAATAAATACCGTAGTAAATGCTTCATACAAAGTTTAAGGTATGTCAGCGCAGCTCGGCCATGTGGAATGTACATCCTGTGGGATGTGGGAAGTCGTGCAGGCACAGAGTGGACTCAATGATCATATCTGCAGGAAGCGTCACTAGTGGCAGAAAGTTGAGCTCTGATTTGCGGAGCTTGAGTGGCTGCTGGAGTCACTGCAGTACATCCACAAGGCCGAGGATTACGTGGATAGCACTTTTAGAGAGGTAGTCACACAGCAGGTTCGAAGAACACAGAGAGGGAATGGGTGACCGGCAGAGTATCTAGGAGAAGCAGGCAGGTAGTGCAGGAATCTGCTGAGGCTACCTCACTCTCTAACTGCTTTTCCATTTTGGATACTGGTGAGCGAGATGGTTCCTCGGAGGACGATATCAAGAGCCAAGTTCATGGCACCACAGGTGGCTCAGCTGCACAGGAGGGGAGGAGGAAGGGCGGGAGTGCTAAAGTAGTAGGGGATTCCATAGTTAGAGGAGCAAACAGGCATTTCTGTGGCCATAGACATGACTCCAGGATGGTACGTTGCCTCTCTGGTGCCAGGGTCAAGGATGTCACAGGGCAGCTGCAGAACATGCTTTTGGGGGAGGGTGAACAGCCAGAGGTTGTGGTCCCCATTGGTACCAATGATATAGGTAGGAAAAGGGATGAGGTCCTGAAACCAGATTTTAGGGAGTTAAGAAAATAATTAAAAAGCAGGACCTCAAGAACAGTAATGACAGGATTATTCCCAGTGCCACGTGCCAACGAGCACAAGAATAGGAAGATCGAGCAGTTCAACACGTGGCTGGAGAAATGGAGGAGAAGGGAGGGCTTTAGATTTCTGAGGCATTGGGTCAGGTTCTGGGGGAGGTGGGACCTGTACAAGCTGGACGATCTACACCTGAATAGGACTGAGACGAATGTCCTCGCGGGGAGCTTTGCTAGTGCTATTGGGGAGGGTTTAAACTAGATTGGTATGGGGATGGGACCCTGAGGGGAAATTCAGAGTGGAGAGGAGAAAAACTGGCAGTGGGAAGTAGGGAAGCATCAACTGATACCAAGGATATATCAGCCAGTTGTATCAAGGTTAATAGAACCTTGGAGAGTTTGTTAGAACTAGAGTAGGCAACAGCAAGTCATTAGATGGGGCCAGAATGAGGGGGAGAGGATAAAAAGCCTCAATCAGGGCTAATGTGCATGTGTGTGAAAGCACGGAGTGTGGTTAATAAGATTGGTGAACTGCAGGCACAGGTTAACAAATGGAATTATGATACTATTGTTATAACAGAAACCTGGCTCAAAGAAAGGCAGGACTGGGTTAAATATTCCTGGTACAAGGTGTTCAGGAGAGACAGGAAAGGAAGAAAATGTGGTGGTGGGGGTTAGGGTGGCAGTGGGAAGTGGCAATTCTGGTTAAAGATGGCATTACAGGATTGGAGAGAGAAGATGTTCCAGAGGGGTCAAGGACAGAATCTCTCTGGCTGGAGGTAAGGAATGAAACAGGTGCAGTAACATTGATTATATACGACACAGACCACAAACTAGTGGAAGGGATATGGGGAAACAAATTTGCAAAGGAATTATGGAGAGGTGCAAGAGTTATAGAGTAATCAGAATGGGAGACTTCAATTATCCGAATATGGACTGGGATAGGAATAGTACAAAGGGAAAAGTAGGCAAGAGTTCCTGGAATGTGTTCAAGATAATTTTCTGCATCTGTATGTTTCCAGTCCAACTAGAGGACATGTACTTTTGGACCTGGTTCTGGGGAATGAGTTGGCCCAAGTGGATCAAATATCAGTGGGAGAGCCTCTAGGGGACAGTGACCATTGTATCATAAGGTTTAGGTTAATCATGGAAAAGGACAGGGAACAATCCAGAGCGGGGATAATTAATTGTGGGAAAGCCAAGTTCGGTGGGATGAGAAGGCATCAGAGATGAGTGAGTGGGAATCAAATGTTGGCAGAAAAGACGGTGGCCGACAATGGGCCACCTTTAAAGAAAAAGTATTGCAGCAAATGTCAAGGGATATTCCCTGAAGGGGAAAGTTAGGACAAATAAATCCAGAGAACCATGGA
Source organism: Cetorhinus maximus (assembly GCF_964194155.1). NCBI lineage: Eukaryota > Metazoa > Chordata > Chondrichthyes > Lamniformes > Cetorhinidae > Cetorhinus > Cetorhinus maximus. The sequence goes on from NC_135906.1 coordinate 696,932, forward strand.
TGATGAGAGAGATAGAAGATGAAAAGGAGAAAGTGCGCACACAACAGATGTCAGGTCGAAAATACAATGTAAAATCAGCCTCAATATAGCAGGACCGGGGGGAAATTTAAAAACCAATAAGAAAAGCAAAGAGAGAGCATGAAAAGAGGCCGGCAGCGAACAGAAAAGGAAATCCCAAGGTCTTCTACAAGCATGTAAATAATAAAAGGGTGGTAAAAGAAAGAGTAGGGTTGATTAGGGTCAAAAAAGGGACTTGCATATGGAGGCTGGAGAAAGAGTGCAGGTGTTGTCCGAGTACTCTGCATCTGTCTCTACAAAGGAAGAGGATCCTACCCAGGCCAAGGTGAGAGAGGAGGTAACTGGTACACTAGAAAAACTTACAATCAAGAGGAAGGAGGTGTTGGAAAGACTACCTTTACTTAAAATAGATAAGGTACCAGAACCGGATGAGATGCATCCAAGAGTACAGAGAGAAGTGAGTGGAAATTGCAGAGGAAATAATGATAATCTTCCAGTCTTCCTTAGACACAGGGGAGGTGCCACACAACTGGAGAATTGCAAATGTTACACCCTTGTTCAAAAAGGGGTGCAAGGATAAAGCCGGCAACTACAGAGCAGTCAGAATGACCTCAGTGGTAGGGAAACTTCTGAAAACTACAGTATGGGGTAAAATCAATAGTCACTTAGACAAGTACATGATATTGAGGGAAAGCCAGCATGGATTCATTAAGGGAAAATCATGTTTAACTAACTTGCTAGAATTTTTTGAGGAAGTAACAGAGAAGGTTGATAAGGGAAACACTGTTGATGTGGTGTATATGGATTTTTAAAAAAGGCTTTTGATACAGTGCCACACAACAGACTTGTGAGAAAAATTCTAGGTCATGGAATAAAAGGGAAAGTAGGCACTTGGATAAGAAATTGGCTGAGTGACGGGAAACAGAGAGTAGTGTTAAATGGTGGTTTTTCTGATTGTGAAAGGTTTGTAGTGAAGTCTCCCAGGATCAGAGTTGGGACACTTGTCCTTCATGATATATATTAAGGACCTAGACTGTGGTGTGCAGGGCATGATTTCCAAATTTGCAGATGATACGAAGATTGGAAATGTTGTCAACTGTGATGGGGATAGTCTTGAACTTCAAAAGGACATAGACATGTTGGTGGATTGGGCAGACAAGTGGCAGATGAAGTTCAATGCAGAGAAGAGAGAAGTGGCAGGAAAAAGATGGAGAGCACCTAAAGGAGCTGCAGGAACAGAGGGACCTCGGTGTATGCGTACATAGGTCATTGAAGATGGCAGGGCATGTTGAGAAAGCAGTTAATAAAGCATATAGTATCTTGGGCTTTATTAATAGGGACATTGAGTACAGGTGATCATGCTGAACTTGCATAAGACACTAGTTAGGCCTCATCTGGAGTACTGGGTCCAATTCTGGACACCATACTTGAGGAAGGATGTAAAGGCATTGGAAAGAGTACAAAGGAGATTAATGAGAATGATTCCAGGGATGAACAACTGCAGCTATGAGGATAGACTGGAGTGGTTGGGACACTTTTCCTTGGAAGAAAGAGGGCTGAGAGGAGACTTGATAGAGGTATTCAAGATCCTGAGGGATATGGACAGGGTAAATAGTGAGAAACCTTTCCCACTCAAGAAAACATCAAGACCCAAAGGGCACAGATTCAAAATAATGGGCAAGAGGAGTAGAAGTGATGTGAGGAAAATTTTTTTCACCTAGAGGGTGGTGGAGGCAGGTTCGATCAAGGTATTCAAAAGGCAATTGGATTGCTAACGGAAAAGAGAGAATGTACAAGGTTATGGGGATAATGCAGGGGAGAGGGAAGAGGTAGAATGTTCTTTCAGAGAGCCAGTGCAGACTTGATGGGCCGAATGTCCTCCTTCTACACTGTAAAGATACTGTGATACTGTGGGTACCCGCATGGGCCCCAGTTATGCCTGTCTTTTTGTGGGATATGTGGAACGTTCCTTGTTCCAGTCCTACTCAGGCCCCCTCCCACATCACTATTTTCGATGCATTGATGACTGTATCGGTGTCGGTTTGTACTCTCATCGGTACCTGGAAAACTTATCGATTTTGCATCCAATTTCCACCCCTCTCTCACCTTCACATGGTCCATTCTGACACTTCCCTTCCCTTCCTTGACACGGCCCTCAACCATGTCCGACCCCTCTCCCACACCTCTGCCCTCACCGCTTCCTCTCCCTCCCAGAACCATGATCGTGTCCCCTTTGTCCTCACTTTTCACTCCACCAGCCTCCGCATTCAAAGGATCATCCTCCACCATTACCGCCAACTCCAACATGATGCCAACACAAAACATATCTTCCCCTCACCCACCCCCCCTATCAGCATTCCGTAGGGACCGTTCCCTCCCTACACCCTGATCCACTCCTCCATCCCCTTCCCACGGCACCTTCCCATGCAATCACAGAAGGTGCAACACCTGCCCTTTTACCTCCTCCCTCCTCACCGTCCAAGGGCCTAAACACTCCTTTCAGGTGAAACAGTGCTTCACTTGCACCTCCTTCAATTTGGTCGACTGCATTCGCTGCTGCTAACGCGGTCTCCTCTACATTGGGGACACCAAACGCAGACTGGGTGACCGCTTTGCGGAACACCTTCGGCCTGTCCGCAAACATCGGACAGAGTCAGCATGGATTTACGAAAGGGAAATCATGCTTGACAAATCTACTGGAATTTTTCGAGGATGTAACTAGCAGAGCTGATGAGGGGAAGCCAGTGGATGTGGTTTATTTGGGCTTTCAGAAGGCTTTCGACAAAGTCCCACATAAGAGATTAGCGTGAAAAATGAAAGCGCGTGGGATTGGGGGTAGTGTATTGAGATGGATCGAAAACTGGTTGGCAGAAACAAAGAGTAAGAATAAACGGGTCTTTTTCCGAATGGCAGGCAGTGACTAGTGGGATATCGCAGGGATCGGTGCTGGGACCCCAGCTATTCACTATATATATTAATGATTTAGATGAGGGAATTAAATGTAATATCTCCAAATTTGCAGGTGACACAAAGCTGGGTGGGAGGGTGAGCTGTGAGGAGGATGCAGAGATGCTTCAGTGTGATTTGGACAAGCTGAGTGAGTGGGCAGATACATGGCAGATGCAGTATCATGTGGATGAATGAGAGGTTATCCACTTTGGTAGCAAAAACAGGAAGGAAGATTATTACCTGAATGGTGATAAATTGACTGGAGGATGAGGAGCATGATGGACGCTGGGCTATTGGAGGACTGGTGGATAGGAGGTTGTTCGAGTGGGAGAATCAGATCCTCTTTCCCTCCCCCTACCCGGATTTTAACCTAGCGACAGATTTAAAGATAAATCTGTTGAATGAGTTAATAAATTTTATTTATTCTGAGAGGGGAATGTGCAACGAGACCGGCGTGTCCTTGTACACCAGTCGCTGAAGGTAAGCATGCAGGTGCAGCAGGCGGTAAAGAAGGCAAATGGTATGTTGGCCTTCATAGTGAGAGGATTCGAATACAGGAGCAGGGATGTCTTGCTGCAATTATACTGGGCCTCTGTGAGACCATACCCGGAATATTGTGTGCAGTTTTGGTCTCCTTATCTGTGGAAGGATGTTCTTGCTATAGAGGGAGTGCAGTGAAGGTTTACCAGATTGATTCCTGGGATGGCGGGACTGACATATGAGGAGAGATTGAGTTGATTAAGATTATATTCGCTGGGGTTCAGAAGAATGAGGGAGGATCTCATAGAAACCTATAAAATTCTAACAGGGCTAGATAGGGTGGATGCAGGAAGGATGTTCCCGATGGTGGGGGAGTCCAGAACCAGGGGTCACAGTCTGAAGATACGGGGTGGACCATTTAGGACTGAGGCGAGGAGAAATTTCTTCACCCAGAGAGTGGTGAGCCTGTGAAATTTGCTACTACAGAAAGTAGTTCAGGCCAAAATATTGTATGTTTTCAAGAAGGAGTTAGATCTATCTCTTGGGGAGAAAGGGATCAAAGCATATGGGGAGAAAGCGGGAGCAGGGTTGGATGATCAGCCATGATCATAATGAATGGTGGGGCAGGCTCGAAGGGCCGAATGGCCTACTCCTGCTCCTATTTTCAATGTTTCTATGACCCAGACCTTCCTGTCGCTTGCCATTTCAACACACCATCCAGCTCTCATGCCCACATGTCTCTCCTTAGCCTGCTGCAATGTTCCAGTAAAGCTCAACGCAAACTGGAGGAAAATCACCTCATCTTCTGATTAGGCACTTTACAGCCTTCCGGACTGAACATTGAGTTCAACAACTTCAGACCATAAACTCTCTCAACCATCTCTAATCCTTTATTAATCCCACTTGTTTTATTTCAATTTTAATTTCAATTTTTCTTCTTCTTTATTTTTATTTATTTATTTTTATTTATTTATTTTTATTTATTCATTGATTTTTCCCCCCACCCCTGCTCCCACAGGGCTTTCTGTCACTTGTTTCTATGTTGTGCTTTCACAGAGCGCTGACCCTTGTTCTGCTATTAACACATTCTGCCGCTATCAGCACCTCCTTTAGTCCTCACAAAAAAAGCAGCTCTGAAGAAGAGTCACACGGACTCGAAACGTTAACTCTGCTCCTTGCTGCACAGGCGCTGCCGGGTCTGCGGAGCTTTTCCAGCAGTTTTTGTTTTTATTTCAGATTTCCAGCATCTGCAGCATTTTGCTGTCATTTCATTGAAATGATTGTACCTGAAAGAACAAATGTTCTTTCAAAGGGAAGGTCTATGATATGATGGAAGGCAGGACAGATTAAATGCTAAAAGGATGATACTGAAATTGTTGATGATGTCAGTGTTGATCCAAATGCTCCTCTCCAGCCTTTCAATGTCTGGCTAAAATAATTAAAATTCCCCAAGTGCCCCCAGTAATGATGTAGATCCATGGACCGGAAACATTAGCTCTGTTTCTCGCTCCATAGATTCTTCCAGCCATGCTGACTATTTCAACAACAATAACATCTTTACACAGCACTTTCAGTGTATTAAAACATTCCAAGACTCTTAACAGGAGCATTATAAAACAAAAGGTGACACTGGAGCCACACAAGGAGTCCACAGCATTAAGCTTTGTCTGAGTGCAGCGAGTTTAAGTGTTTAGCTCCGGGAATTTGGGAAGTGAAAGAATTTTAAGGATTGATTCCTTTCTAAAATCTAGTTGAGTTTGCATATTATGTTTAACTTAAGTGTAACAGAAAATTGTAGTTTCTTTCAGTGTTAGTCATTTATTCTTTCATGGGATGTGGGCATCACTGGCTGGACCACCATTTATTGCCCTTCCCTAATTGTCCTTGAGAAGGTGGTGTTGAGCTGCCTTCTTGAACCGCTGCAGTCCATGTGGTGTAGCTTCACCCACTGTACTACAAGGAAGGGAGTTCCAGGATTTTGACCCAGCAATAGTGAAGGAACAGCAATATAGTTCCAAATCAGAATTGTGTGTAGCTTAGAGGGGAACTTGAAGATGGTGGTGTTTCTATGCATCTACTGCCCTTGTCCGTCAAGGTGTTAGTGACTGTGGGTTTGGAAGGTGCTGTCGAAGGAGCCTTGGTGAGTTTGTGCAGTGCATCCTGTAGATGGTACACACTGCGGGCACTGTGCGTTGGTGGTGGGGGGAGTGGATGTTGATGGTGGTGAATGGGGTGCCAATCAAGCCGGCTGCTTTGTCCTGGATGGTGTCCAGCTTCTTGAGTGTTGTTGGAGCTGCACTCACCTCGGGAAGTGCAGAGTATTCCATCACACGCCGCACTTGTGCTTTGTGGATGGTACAGGCTTTGGGGAATCAGGTGGTGAGTTACTCACTGCAGAATTCCGAGCCCCTGACCTGTTCTTGTAGCCACAGTATGTTTTTGGCTGGTCCTGTTCAATTTCTAGTCAATGGTCAGCCGCCCATGGGGTGGAATTTTCCATGCCCGCTGGCATTGGGCATGATCGGTGGCATGAGCGGACAATATGGCCACGATGGCGGGAAACCAGTTCTCGATTGTCCGCTCAGCCTGCCGACAGCGGCCGTGTTTCCCGCCATCGGACATCGGGAACCTCATTGTCATACATCAGCCCATCATTTTCCGGCTAAGCCGCCGGAATCACCCTCCCCCCAACACCTCTCCCGCTGGATTGTGCGTCCAGGTCGGTGGGAAAGCACGCCGACGTGTTTCACAACAGCACAGAATCGATCTGCACTTGGCGGCTGCACTTTGAGGGGAATTCGGAGTTGAATACCTCGTATTAGGGAAACCTGTATGAAGTGACCATTCCTCTGAAACTCAGACAGTTCAGGCACAGCCACATTGATATGATTGGGGTCGGGCTCCGAGCTTATCTGCCCACTCAAGCAACGCAGAGGCATCAAAGAGCCACCAAGTTCTCCAGAGCTCCCCCCAGCACAGACTGCACATTCAGGAGCACTTTAGTGGACTGCAGAGCAGTTGGACTGCACACGTTGTACAATCTCCTCGCTAAAGCTGGCCATGGAGCAGTCACTGCTGGAGGTGTTCACAGCCTCTTGCAATGTAAACATCCCGGTTTGGACCAGCCTCCCCCATGGTTCAAGCTAACAGGGCAGCCATGCAGCGCACTAATCTCTGGCCATCCAAGTGGGGATCAGCTCTCTCCGGGAAATGTTAAGGGGCCGTCACACTTAACCAGGACAGGTTCTTAGTACACCCATGCTAACCAGGTGTCTCTCTCTTTAACCCAGCAGGAGGAGTACATTAGGATCATGGAGCCTGGTGAACTAGCTGTATGCCTGATGGCCTACAGAGAGCGAAGACGACGGAGGAGAGAGTGACTGAGGCTCCTGGCTGCGCAGAGGAGGGGACCAGCAACCTCAGGAAGAAGTGGGGCTGTGGCTCCCGCACACGCAGCCCAAGAGCCAGAGCGAGCCCTGGCTGGTTGGCGCCTAGTGACACCCAGGGTCTATAGACGCCGCCTTTCATTCCTGCAGATGACCAAGAACCAATGTCTCCGCAGACTGTGCATTTCTAGGGAACTGGTTGGTCACATCTGCCAGCTACTGCAGGATTTGGCACCACGGGGACATGGAGGGCACCCTCTGCCAGTGGCCATGAAAGTGACCACAGCGCTCAATTTCGACGCCAGTGGCTCCTTTAAGAGCTGCACAGGTGACCTCTGTGGGACATCACAAGCCTCCACCCATAAATGCATCCATGAGGTCACGGATGCCATCTTTTCGAGGGCACACAACTTTGTCCATTTTGCCCGGGACCAGGAAAGCCAGGATGCAAGAGCAATGGATTTGCCCAGACCTCGGGTTTCCCACTGGTGCAGGATGCGATCGACTGCACTCGTGGTGCTCAGATATCCGTCACAACACACGGTGGACTACATCAACCGCAAGGGGTTCCATTCGCTAAATGTGCAGCTGGTGTGCGACCACCAGAAACGCATCCTGCAGGTGTGTGCTCGGTTTCCAGGGAGTGTGCACGATGCCTACATCCTCAGTCGGTCACAGATCCCTGGAGTCTTCCAGGATCCACTGAGGCTGCAGGGATGCTCCTCGGGGACAAGGGCTCCCCGCAGAGTCCATGGCTGATGATGCCGAGCGGCAGCCTCAGACTGCAGCAGAGCGACAGTATAATGAGGCTCATGCTGCAGCTCGCAACTTGCTGGAGGTAACCATCGGGATGCTGAAGGTGAGGCTCCGGTGCCTGGACTGGTCTGGTGGAGCCTTGCAATACAGTCCACAGAGGATGTCACACATCGTCATCGTTTGCTGTGCCCTTTACAACCTGGCGCTCCAACAGGGAGACGAGCTGACTGAGGAGGAGCTGGAGGAGCTGCAGATCTCCTCCGATGAGGAGGACGCTGAAGGGGATGAGGCTGAGGAGGTCCTCAGAGGCGATGATGACGGGGATGAAGACCTCGCACAGGCTAGACGAGGCAGGCACGCTCGGGAGGCCCTCATAGTTGCTAGATTTGTGGAGGATGATGACGACATGCAGTGAGGAGACACCATAGTCCCTCACATCACACTTGTGAACGTTTGACTCCCGTCTGGCTTATGGCAGAATGTGAGAATGCTCCTGTCATGGAGACGCAGGGGAGGCCCTAATAGTCACTCAATTGCAGCAAGATGATGATGACCATGCACTGCGCACACTCCATAAATCTTCACACAGCCTCTAAGAATGTCTGACTCCTGTCTGGCCGAGGGCAGCTCACTTGTTCTTTGTGATCAGGGTCATATCATAGAGACGCAGCCATAAAACTGTTAAAGTATCTGATCCTTTATCCACCTTCAGCACCTGTTGCTGTTGCTGTCCATCCTGCGGCCAGAGCGGGCGTAGAGGACATCCTGGCAGGTCTCTACGGCATCCAAAAGGTTCGCGAGGAACGTGTGGATGATTCTGGGGCTGCAGTTCTCTTTAGTTTCAGGGCCATGTCTTCCATGCAGCAGTGGTGGTCTGGATGAACTGAGATATGTGCTTGTGGCTGGACTTTAAACATGGCGCCTGGCGAGATGCAGCGGCTGGGTGATGGCAGGCGGGTGAATGGGAGCCCGTTCGCCATGGAAACGGCCGGTTTCCCAGGAATGCAGAAATAATGTGCCGGGTTTGGGATGATACAGTGTGAAAACCCGACATCGAGGCCCATGGGTAAAACATCATTTTACCCACCCGCTACCGCACTTAGTGCCATCCTGGGAAAATTCCACCCATGATGTTGATAGAGGGGGGCGGGGGGTGCAGTGATGGTAATGCCATTGAATATCAAGGGGGGATGGTTAGATTCTCTCTTGGTGAAGATGGTGGGCATTTGTGTGGAGTGAATGTTACAAGCTCTCTACTAAGAGGTAGCTTTACATACGAACATACAAGTTAGGAGCAGGAGTAGGCCACTCAGCCCCTCGAGCCTGCTCTACCATTCAATAAGGTCATGACTGATCTGATTGTAACCTCAACCCCACATTCCTTCCTACCCCTGATAACCTTTCACCCCTTGTTAATCAAGAATCCAGCTAGCTCTGCCTTAAAAATATTCAGACTCTTCTTCCACCGCCTTTTGAAGAAGAGCGTTCCAAAGACTCCCTACCCTCTGACAGAAAAACATTCTCCTCATCTCTATCTTAAATGAGCGACCTCTTATTTTCAAACAGTGACTCCTAGTTCTAGATTCTCCCACATGAGGAAACACCATCTCCACATCCACCCTGTCTAGACCCATCAGGGTCTTAAAGGTTTCAAGCAAATCGCCTTTTACTCTTCGAAATTACAACCTTTCCTCATAAGACAACCCACCCATTCCCAGTATTAATCTAGTAAACCTTCTCAGAACTGCTCCTAATGCATTTACATCTTTCTTTGGATAAGGAGACCAGTACTGTACACAATGCTCCAGATGTGGTCCCTCCAATGCCCTGTACAACTGAAGCATAACCCCCCTACTTTAGTGATCAATTTCCCTCACAATAAATGATAACATAGTATTAGCTTTCCTAATTACCTGCTGTACCTGCACACTAAGCTTTTGTGATCCATGTGCTAGGATTCCAAAATCCCTCTGAATCTCAGAGCTCTGCCCTCTCTCACCATTTAGTTAATAAGCTTCCTTTTTATTCTTCCTGCCAAAATGAACAATTTCACATTTGCTCACATTCTAGCCCATTCGCCAGATCTTTTCCCACCCACATAACCGATCTATGTCACTTTGTAGCCTCATGTCCTCTTCATAATTTACATTCTTACCTATCTTTGTGTCATCAGTAAATTTAGCAACCATTCCTTTGGTCCTTTCATCCAAGCCATTTATATAAATTGTAAAAAGTTGAGGCCCAGCACTGATCCCTGGCACACCTCTCGTCATATCCTGCCAACCACAAAAAGACCCATTTATGCCTACTCTCTGCTTCCGGTTAGTCAGCCAATCTTCTATCCATGTCAATATGTTACCCCCTACCCCATGAGCTTTTATTTTCCACAATAACATTTGATGTGGCACTTTATCAAATGCCTTCTGGAAATCTAAGTAAAGTTCATCCACTGGCTACCCTTTATTCACAGCATATGTGACTCCTCCAAAGTGCTCCAATAAATTGGTGAAACATGATTTCCCTTTTACAAAATCATGTTGACTCTGCCTGATTGCCTTGATTTTTTTCTAAGTGCCCTGCTGTAACATCTTTAATAATAGCTTCTAACATTTTCCCTATGACAGATGTTAACTGGCCTGTAGTTTCCTGCCTTCTGTCTCCCTCCCTTTTTGAATAAGATAAATAAATAACCTTTGTTATTTTGCAGTCTAATGGAACCTTCCCCAAATCTTGGGAATTTTGGAAAATTAAAACCAATGTATCAATTATCTCACTAGCCACTTCGTTCAAGACCTTGGGCTGAAGTCCATCTGGACATGTGGATTTGTCATCCTGCATTCCAACAATTTGCTTAATATCACTTCCCTGGTGATTGTAATTTTCCCAAGTTCCTCCCTCCCTTCCATTTCCTGATTCACAGCTATTTCTGGGATGTTACTTGTCTTATCTACAGTGAAGACTGAAGCAAAATGCCTGTTTAATTCATCCACCATCCATTATTTTCCACTAGCAATTCCTCAGACGCACTTTCTATAGGACCAATGCTCACTTTGTTAACTCTTTTCTTATTTAAATACCTATTGAAGCTCTTACTATCTGTCTTTATGTTACTAGCTAGCTTTCTCTCATACTCAAATTTTTCCATCCTTATTAATCTTTTTGCCATTCTTTGCTGTTCTTTATATTCTTTCCAATCTTCAAGCTGCCACCCATCTTTGCGTAATTATATGCTTTTTCTTTAAGTTTGATACTGTCTTTAACTTTATTAATTAACCACGGATGGTGGGCCCTCCCCTTGGAATTTTTCTTTCTCATTGGAATGTATATATTCTGTGTATTCTGAAATATCCCTTTAAATGTCTGCCACTGAACCTCTATTGACCTATCCCTTAACCTCATTTTCCAGTTCATTAACTAGCTCTGCTTTCATGGCCTAATAATTGCCTTTATTTAAGTTTAAAATACTAGTCTTGGACGTAATCATTTGTCCCTCAATATGGATGTAAAATTCAATCATATTATGATCACTGTTACCCAGGGGGTGCCTTCACTAAGAGGTTATCAATTAATCCTATCTCATTGCTCAATACCAGGTCTAGTATAGCCTGTTCTCTGGTTAGCTCCAGAACGTGCTGTTCTAAGAAACTATCCCGAGAACATTCTATGAACTCCTCATCTATGATACCTTTGCCCATTTGACTTTTCCTGTCTATATGTAGATTAAAATCCCCCATGATTATTGCCGTACCTTTCTGACAAGCTCCCATTATCTCTTCCTTTGTACTCTGTCCTACTGTGTGGGGGGCCTGCAAACCACTCCCACAAGTAACTTCTCGCGTTTATCATTCCTCCTCTCAATCCAAACTGCATCAACATCCTGGTTTCCTGAATTTAGGTCATCCCTCTCTAATGTGCTAATATCATCTTTAATTAACAGATCCACCCCTCTAGCTTTTCCTAACTTCCTGTCCTTCCTAAATGTCACACACTGTTAAATATTCAGATCCCAATCTTACATCATCCTGTAGCCATGTTTCTGTAATTGCTATCAGCTCGTATTTATTTGTTTCTATTTATGCTATCAGTTCATCCGTTTTGTTTTGAATGCTACGTGCATTTAGATACAGAGACTTTAGTTTTGTCCATTTATTATTTTTGTAGTGTATAGCCTTATCTGCTGATTTACTCTGAGTGCACTCTTTGTCCCTTTCTGTCATGGATGGTTTATCATTTCCCACATTAATAGCTTTCCCTCTTGTCTTATCTCTACTCTTTGCTTTACCACATTTTCCCAGATTTGATGCCTTGACCCCACTATTCAGTTTAAAACCATCTCTACTTCCATAGTTATGCAGCTCACGAGGATACCAGCCCCAGCACAGTTCAGTTGTTGACCGTCCCAATGGTACAGATAACACATTCCCCAATACTGATGCCAGTGCCCCACAAACCGGAACCCACTTCTCACACACCAGTCTTTGTCCCACACATTCATTTCTCTCATCTTACTTGTCCTAGGCCAATTTGCATGTGCTCAGGTAATAATCCAGCGTGTAATAGAGTTGATCTTTCAGATAATTTTCTTTGTGGACACAGTTAACTTTATTTATAAGACAGCAGCAACTACTTACAGATGTGTATCAAACTCCATAACTAAAGAGGAACTCTCTACTAGAGGTTCCCCGTGCTGCTCACACATTGGTTTACACAGGTCATGTGATCTTACAAAACAGGATTATTCTTAAAGCTGCAGTCCTATGTTTATCCAAACTATAATTGCTACATTCCTCCCCCTTTAACATTTCTGTACATTTTGCATTTACAAGGATATTTATCTCATGAACTTAGAATACTTACACAGGTCATGAAATTACAAGTTCAGTCTTTCAGGTGGTTTTCTGATCCATAGCTTCACGACTTCAATTCTTTTGCAGGGAACACATTCTCTGGAACTGCATTAACATCAGATACCTCATTAGGCACATGCAGTTCAGTGTCTTCCACTCTAACAGAGGCATTGGTCATGTCTGTCCTTGGTTGAGCGACTTCAACAGGAACCACTGGTTCAGTAATGGTTACATGTGGAACATTTTTTTTTGGGGTATCTCTCTTTTTCTTAAATGATCCACATGTTCACTGCTGATCCGGCCTTCCACTTCCACATGGTACAATAATGGCTCAGTGACGGAGCTCACTCTACCAGCTATCCACTTCAGTCCTCGACCGAAAGTCCTTACATATACTGCTTCTCCAACAGTAAATTGTAGCTCACGATTATGCAAATCATGAATCACTTTTTGGATTCCTTGACTTTTCTCCACCCTCCCCTCCAAAATTGGGAAGTATCAGGCTTAATCTTGTTCGAAGACAACGCCTCATCAGTAATTCTCAGGGGTTGCTCCTGTTGTAGTGGGGGGGGTGGGGGGGTTGTTCTGTCGTGAAATAGGAAATGAGCAAGTCTAGTTTCCAGTGATTCACTTTAACTTTTTCATTCCCACTTTAAAAGTTTGTACTGCCCTTTCTGCCAGTCCGTTAGATGACGGATGGTCCAGTGCAGTCTTCACGTGGTTGATATCATTGATGTTGATAAATCATTGAAATTCAGCGCTCATAAACGTAGTACCATTATCTCAGACAATTACCTCTGGCAATCCATGGTTGGCGAAGTTCTGGCGTTGGTGATTTTACCTCATAAACCATAGAACCATAGAACACTACAGCACAGAAAACAGGCCATTCGGCCCTTCTAGTTTGTGCCAAAATACTATTCCGCTAGTCCCATTGACCTGCACCTAGTCCATAACCCTCTAGACCTCTCCCATCCATGTATCTATCTAATTTATTCTTAAAACTTAAGAGTGAGCCCGCATTTACCACATCAGATGGTAACTCGTTCCACACTCTCACCACTCTCTGAATGAAGAAGTTCCCCCTAATGTTCCCCCTCAACCTTTCCTCTTTCACCCTAAAGCCATGTCCTCTCGTGTTTATTTCTCCTAATCTAAGTGGCAAGAGCCTACTCGCATTTACTCTGTCTATACCCCTCACAATTTTGTAAACTTCTATCAAATCTCCCCTCATTCTTCTACGCTCCAAGTAATAAAGTCCTAACCTGTTTAATCTCTCCCTGTAACTCAACTCCTTAAGACCCGGCAACATCCTAGTAAATCTTCTCTGCATTCTCTCAATCTTACTGATATCCTTCCTGTAGTTAGGCGACCAGAACTGCACACAATACTCCAAAGTTGGCCTCACTAATGTCTTATACAACCTCACCATCCCAACTCCTATACTCAATACTTTGATTTATGAAGGCCAGTATGCCAAAAGCTTTCTTTACAACCTTGTCTACCTGTGACGCCACTTTCAGGGAATTGTGTATCTGAACTCCCAGATCCCTTTGTTCCTCCGCACTCCTCAGTGCCCTACCATTTACTGTGTATGTCCTACCTTGGTTTGACCTTCCAAAATGTAACACCTCACACTTTTCCACATTAAATTCCATCTGCCATTTTCTGGCCCATTTTTCCAGTTGGTCCAGATCTCTCTGCAAGCTTTGAAAGCCTTCCTCGCTGTCCACAACTCCTCCAATCTTAGTGTCATCAGCAAATTTGCTGATCCAATTCACCACATTATCATCCAGATCATTGATATAGACAACAAACAACAATGGTCCCAGTACAGATCCCTGAGGCACACCACTAGTCACAGACCTCCAGTCTGAGAAGCAATCATCCACTACCACTCTCTGTCTTCTCCCACACAGCCAATTTCAAATCCAGTTTACAACCTCTCCATGGATACCAAGTGTCTGAACCTTCTGAACTAACCTCCCATGTGGGACCTTGTCAAAGGACTTACTAAAGTCCATGTAGACAACATCCACAGCCTTTCCTTCATCTACTTTCTTTGTCACCTCCTCGAAAAACTCTACAAGGTTCGTTAAACATGACCTACCACGCACAAAGCCATGCTGACTATTCTTAATCAGCCCTTGGCTGTCCAAATAATTATATATCCGATCTCTCAGAACACCTTCCAATAATTTACCTACTACTGACGTCAGGCTCACTGGCCTGTAATTACTTGGTTGACTTTTGGAGCCTTTTTTAAACAACGGAATAACATGAGCTTCCCTCCAATCCTCCGGCACCTCACCCGTGGCTAAGGACATTTTAAATATTTCTGCCAGGGCCCCTGCAATTTCTACACTAGTCTCCCTCAAGGTCCGAGGGAATATCATGACAGGCCCGGGGGATTTATCTACCTTTATTCGCTGCAAAGCAGCAAGCATCTCCTCCTCTTTAATCTCTATATGTTCCATGAAACTACTGCTTGTTTCCCTTCCTTCCTTATACACTATGCCAGTTTCCTGAGTAAAGACTGATGCAAAAAAACTGTTTAAGATCTCCCCCATCTCGTGAGGCTCCACACATAGACGACCACTCTGATCTTCAAGGGGACCAATTGTGTCCCTTACTATCCTTTTACTCTTAATATACTTGTAGAAACCCTTAGGGTTTACCTTCATATTATCTGCCAAAGCAACCTTATGTCTTCTTTTTGCCTTCCTGATTTTCTTTTTTAGTATTTTCTAACATTTTCTATACTCTACAAGTACTCATTTGCTTCTTGTTGCCTATACCTGCTATACACCTCTCTCTTCTTCTTAACCAGATCGCCAATATACCTTGAAAACCAAGGTTCCCTATGCCTGTTAACTTTGCCTTTAATCCTGACAGGAACATGCAAACTCTGCACTCTCAAAATTTTGCCTTTGAATGCCTTCCACTTACTGAACACATCCTTGCCAGAAAACAACTTATGCCAATCCACTCTTCCTAGACCCTTTCTCATTTACACAAAATTGGCCTTTCTTCAATTTAGAATCTCAACTCGAGGACCAGACCTATCCTTATCCATAATTAGCTTAAAACTAATGACATTGTGGTCACTGGACCCAAAATGTTCGCCTACACATACTTCTGTCACCTGACCTGTCTGGTTCCCTAATAGGAGATCAAGTATTGCATTCTCTCTCGTTGGTACCTCTACATATTGATTTAGAAAACTGTCCTGAACACATTTGACAAACTCCAAGCCATCCAGCCCTTTTACAGTATGGGAGTCCCAGTCAATATGTGGAAAGTTAAAATCTCCTACTATCACAACTTTCTGTTTCTTACATCGGTCTGCTATCTCTCTACAGATTTGCTCCTCTAATTCTCTCTGACTATTGGGTGGTCTATAATACAACCCTATTAGTGTGGTCACACCTTTCCCATTCCTCAGCTCCACCCATATGGCCTCTGTAGACGAGCCCTCCGGGCTGTCCTGCTTATGCACAGCTGTGATATTTTCCCTGACTAGTAATGCCACTCCTCCCCCTTTCATCCCTCCCCTTCTATCACGTCTGAAACAACGGAACCCCGGAACATTGAGCTGCCAGTCCTGCCCCACCTGCAACCAAGTCTCACTAATAGCAATAATGTTGTAATCCCATGTGCCAATCCACGCCCTAAGCTCATCTGCCTTTCCGACAATACGTCTAAGTGCTTGGAATGAAAGATGATTCCGAGGCAAGGACCAACGTAATCTCTGTGCAATTGCACCCAAGGTCTACCAGGACACTCCCATGGGTGTAACCGGACTGCCACTGGTAACTCTTGCAGCTGTTGACATTGCACACAGTGTTTTACCCCCCGTCCAATATCACCGTCCATCCCCAGCCACCAAAGATAATTTTGCGCTACCGTCTTCATGCGTGAGATTCCTGGATGGGCATGTGTAGCTCTACTAAGAGTGGTTCCCTTCCTTGTGAAGGAACTACCACTCGTACACCCCATAATAGAATACCATCTTGACTGCTCATCTCGTATCTTCGGTTGCAAAATGGCTTCAATTCATCAGAGACTGATTTCTGGGACCAGCCATGTAACACTTAGTCTCTCACTCGAGACAGGACTGGATCACAATTCGTCCAGTTTCTTATCTGCCTGGCACAGACTGGCGAGGAATCTGGGAAATTCATCACTAATATGAGTGCTTGAGGAATTGGGATGTGGTCATTGTTCTCTTGTAAAGGAAGGCGACTTAGGGCATCGGCATTTGCTATATGAATCCCTGGTCTATGTACAAATGTTATTCATATGCTGCCAAAATTAGGGCCCATCATTGTATATTCGTGCTGACGCTATGAGTGGTATAGCCTTTTCCTCACTAAAGACCCAAAAGTGGTTTGTGGTCTAATACGATCGTGAAATGTCGCCTGTGCACGTATTGGTGGAATTTTTTACGCCAAAAATAATGAACACACTTTCCTCTTGGAGCTGAGAATATCCTTTTTCAGCTGTGATAAGTGTCCTGGATACATAGCCTAATGGCCTCTCGGTGCTGTCATCCATTTTGTGAGATAGGACCGCTCCCAATCCATAGGGGGACCCGTCACAGGTTAGCACCAATTCCTTTGTCTGGTCATAATGCACTAACAAATTTGAAGAGTATAAGAGCTGTTTTACTTTCACAAAGGCTTCTTCTTGGGGTGACTCCCAAAACCAACCCTGTTTTTTTCCTAGCAGAGAATGTAGAGGGGCTAGAACTGTGGAATAATTTGGTAGAAATCGCCCATAATAATTTACCATCCCTGAAAATGCTTTAAGTTCAGAGATGTTCTTAGGTGCAGGTGCCTCTCTTATTGCTTTACCTTTCTCCACAACAGGGTGTAACCCTTGGGCATCTACCCAAAGGCTCAAATAAATGACTTTGTTTGCCTGAAAAGTGCATTTTTCCTTCTTCAGGAACACTCCTGCTTCCATAAATCGTTCCCAAACTTCCTCCAGGTTCGCCAAGTGTTCCTTTTCTGTGAACCCAGTTATCAGTACATTGTCCAGGTAGACCATTACTTGAGGTAGGCCCTGTAGTAAGCTCTCAATTGTCCTTTGGAAAATGGCACAGGCCGAGGAGACACCGAAGGGCAGGCATGTATGTTGATACCCTTTGTGGGTATTTATGGTCACAAATTCCCGGGAGGCATCTTCCAACTCCAGTTGCTGATATGCATGACTCATGTCAAGCTTTATATACGTTGTACTTCCTACTATAGGTCTTCAATCTTGGGAATGGGGTACCTGTCCAGTTTGGCTGCTCCGTTGATTGTTAGTTTATAGTCCCCGCAGATCCGGATGGTCTGGTTTGGTTTAAGGACAGGGACCTTGGGTGCTGCCCACTCTGAGAACTGGACCAATCTTGATACCCAGCCTCTCTAGCCGGTTCAACACAGCATCAAACTTCTCTCTCAGGGCGTATGGCACCGGTCTTGCTTTCAAGAAGCGAGGGGTTGCTTCTGGGCCCACATAAATCCTGGCCTGTAGGCCTTGGATTTTTCCCAGTTCATCCTTGAAGACAGTGTCATATTCTATTAGCAGCTCGAGTGGTCTCCCTGCTCGTAACTGGAAGATTTCGGACCAGTTTAATTTAATCTCTTTCAACCAATCACACCCTAGAAGGCTTGGTCCTTCACCTCCTACCACCATCACTGGTAGCTGTGCCGATTGGTGTCTAGAATGAACAGTTGCTCTAGTGATACCTATTACCTGGATTTCTTCATCTGCATATGTTTTCAACTTGGCAGATGTTTGTTCCAAATTTAATTGTTGATCACCTTTATTTAAATATCTGAAAGTGTGTTCTCCTATAGCAGTGGGAGAAATACCTGTGTCTCCTTCCATTTTTAATTGTTTACCATTCATTTGCACTGTGACAATAATTGGCTCTGTCTTTCCAACTTTCATGTTGAATAATGAATAAATGTCAGAATTGGTTCTTTCCGGCTCTTCTACACTACAGACTTCATTGAACTTCGATTGTTGTTTGGAGGCCTGTTTAAATCTCACTTTGCAATGTTTCAATATGTGTCCACTCCTGTGACAAAAATAACACTCGACTTTCTTAAATTGCCAATCGCTAGAAGAATGATTGTTTCCATGTCGATACAAATTCTTTTTTGATTTTGTTGCTGAGCGATTTCCTCGCATTTTTTGGTTTGCAGGGGCTGTTTCCCACTTCGTAGCAGAGTTCCGGCTTTTCACGCCACTTTCTGCTGACTGTTCCCGCCCAACTAGGAGGACAGTGCTATTTTGTGCCCCTTGAATTGCTTGTGAATCCCTTCCGGAGCTTTCCATCACCAGCGCTATTTCTAACGCTTTCTTAAAATCAAGATCCACTTCAGCCAGCAATCTTCGCTGAATAGCATCCTCCTGCACGCCACATACCAAACGATCTCTGAGCATGTCATTCAGGGTTTCACCCAATTCACAATCTTCCGTTAGTTGTTTTAATTTCACCATGTAGATAGCAATGGACTCTCCTGGGACTCCATTCCATCAATTAAACCGGAATCTCTGCATTGTGACTGAGGGCTTGGGTTGAAAATGTCCCTGAATGAGGTCTATTAATTGAATGAAAGTCTATGAATCCAGGGCACTGGGGGCCTTCATGCTTCAAATTAAACTGTAGGTCTTGCCTCCACAAATACTCAAGAGAATCGCTCTCCTCCTTCCCACCTCTGTGATTTTGTTGGCTTGAAAGTAGAACGCAAGTTGATCTATATATTGAGAATAATCGTTTGTGATTGGTTCAAAGGGTTTGGTTCTGCCAAACTGTGGCAATTCAGATCAGAATATCTTCTTTTCTTTTTAATGAACTTAGATACCGACAATCTCTGGGCAAGTTACAGCAGCGCATCTGATGTTTCCTCATCACCAGTTTGTTATAGAGTTGATCTTCCAGACAACTTTTCTGAGTGGACACAGTGAACTTTATTTACAAGACAGCAGCAGCAACTTACATATGTGCATCATACTCCATAACTAAAGAAGAACTCTCCCCTAGAGGTTCCCTGTGCTGCTGAGATGTTGGTTTACACAAATCATGTGATCTTACAACACAGGATCATTCTTAAAGCTACAGTCCTAAGTTTATCCAAACTATAATTACCACAGAGAGATTATTACCTTTAAGGTTCTGCTTCTTAGTCTGGTGACTAGTTCCTCATACTGACTATGCAGAGCCTCCTTCCTCATCCTGCCTTTTTCTTGGTACCCACATGGACCACGACCACTGGAACCACCACACCCACTGCAAGTTCCTCTCCAACCCTGAGCAGATGCCAGAACCCTGGCACCGGGCAGGCAACACAACCATCTGCACTCTCGCTCTTTGCTACAGAGAACAGTGTCAATCCCCCTCACTATACTGTTCCCTACTACCACTATGTTCACTTTTTCTCCCCCAATTTGAATGGCTTCCTGTACTACGGTGCTGTGGTCTGTTTGCTCATCCACACTGCTGTCTCTGCTCTCATCCAAACAAGCTGAGTGAACCTCAAACCTGTTAAATAATTGCTGAGGCTCACACTCCTGCACTCCTGCCCTCTGGGTCCCCTTATCTTCCTCACTCGCAGTCATACCCTCCTGTCCCTGGCCACTGACCAAATCAGAAGACCCTGTCTTAAGAGGTGTGATTGCCTCCTGGTATAAAGCATCCAGGTAACTTTCCCCCTCCCTGATGTGCCGCAGTGTCTGCAGTTCAGCCTCCAGCTCAATGACTCTGAGCCAAAGCTCCTCAAGCTGCAAACACTTACTGCAGACGTGTTTGACCTGGATCACAATGTTATTCAGGAGCTCCCACATGCTGCAGCCTTGACACACCACCTGCCCTGCCATCCTTAATGTGTTTTAAATAATTACTCAATTATATTAATCATTTACCTATGTCATTTCCTTGTATATTTTATTAACTTTACCACACATTTGTGTACCTTTTAAAGCCTTAGGGATAGAATGGAGCTTATTCACTAGCCCGATACTCGCCAAATTGCTCACTCCTTTCCCTGGACTGGAGCAAGAACCAATTCCTATGGGATGAGAAAGATAGAAAGAGGAAATAAACATCTCCTTCCCTGCTTCACTGAACTTCCCCTCTCACCAATCTCCAAGTCTCCACTCAGTTAGCTCAGCTGAACTCCGTTTGCCTTGGCTGCACTAAAGAATCCTGAATCCATTGTAGACTGAACTGCGGCTTCAGTAACCAGGTTCAGGCAGGTAGCTAGTTAACTACTCAGCTCCTACAGCTGAGAGTGAGTTTACCTTGTCTCAATTGCCAGAATGAAAGAACTCAGCCTGCCTGCACAGTACTTTCCAGTTACTGCTAATTACAGACTAGATTAGCTTTTAAGAACAAAATTTAAGAGTAAAAATTAACACTTTAACACCCCCGCACGCCCAACCACCAAATTCCAAGTCTTCACTCAGTTATCTCAGCTGCACTCCACTTGCCTTTGTTTGTAATTTGTTAATTAGGTAGTTAGTCAGAACTAGTTTCCTAGCCATAAGTGGCTGAATCAGCTGACTAGGATTTCAACTGGTATAAATACAGGAGGTTTCACAGACCCATGAAGTAAGTAGTACAAAGGTGAAACTTTGTCTGAATGGAGTGAGGCTGAGAGCTGAACTCTGGGAAGTGAGGGAGGAGGTGCTTTCTGGTCTTGTACAAGAATAGAGTGGTCCAAGAGAAGGAGCTGGAGACAGTGAAATCATGTCAATGTATTTGCCCACTCACTCAAGCTGTCTAAGTCCACATCCTGGGAGTGGCTGGTTGTGCAGTTTACAATATTCTTAGAATCAAGGCTTCTGGAACATTGTTGATGCTGGAGAGACAAAATTCATGACCAAGAAAGAGAAGGAAAGAAACTGATTTTATAAAGAGGTTTGGATAAACACTTGAAGGGAAAGATATGCAGGAACATGGGAAATTAACAGGGGAATGAAACTAAATGGAGGGGAAAAGGCATGGGGAGGTTTGAACACAGGAATGGGGATATTAAAATTGAGGAGCTGCAAGACCAGGAATCGGTGGAGGTCAGTCAGCACAGGGATGATGAGTGAATGGGATTCGGTATGAGGTAGGACATGGGAAGCAGAGTTTGGGATGAGCAGTAGTTTATATGGGGTCATAAATCAGCTCAGGGTCGAATAGAAATCAAAGGTTGCATCAGCCTGGTTCAGCCTCAGACATTGGCCAGGGAAGTGGATGCACTTCATGCGTATGGAATGGAGTTTATAGTGGGGACCGATGACACTGACTTCAGTCTTCCCAAGAGTTTAATGAGAAAGAATAAGAGAATGAATCATGGTTTACAGAATTATCAGGGACACCAACTGCAACACAAGTGAAAGAAAATTACAAAACCAGGAATGCAGTTAGCAATGGGGTATAGAGTTAATAACTGATTATAGAGAGTCACCAGCAGCAACAGCAGCAAAGAGGGCAGAGTAAATGATGGGAACAGTAATACAGTTAAACATGGTGGACAGAGTTAATAGAGAGACTTACCAGAGACACCAACAACAGCCAGGATGGGATAGTAAAAGTACTGAACGATGTAAAGTGAATATTTGATCTGAATTTTTAACGATAGACGATCATAATATGTGGAAAGAAAGTAAAAATCCCAGGAGAAACCCCTGTCCATTGTTGTAACATTCCAGTCGATTGTTCTCAGATTCCAATCCATTGTTGTAACATTCCAATCCGTTGTTCTCAGATTCTGATCCATCCTCTCCTCCTCTCTGGAGCCGCTGATCCCTGTCAGTGTTGGTGGTGAGGTTCCCGCTGACATGATGGGATAACACATTGAAAGGATTCCCTTTTAACAGAAGAGGGAAACCCTCCAGTGACACAATTAGGATCCGTGGAGAGTGACATTAATTACAGTCACTGAACAAACAAGTTCAGTTAATCCCTTCCAATCCAACACTTTTTATACCACAATAAAGTAGAACATTTACCCGGTCTGGATGTGATTTGTGAGGGTAACTGAGGGAAGGAATGGTGGAAATAGTGGACACACTGACCCTAACCTTCCAATCCTCCTTGGATATGGCGATGGTGCCAGAGAACTGGAGAGTTGTAAATGTTCCATCCGGTTTAAAAAAGGAGAGGGGGATAAACCCTGTAACTACAAACCAGCCAGTCTCACATCAGTGAAACATTGGGGGAAACTTCTAACTTCTAAAATCTGCAACAACTTAAAATGTGGTTTGGAAAACATGAGTTAATAAATGAGCAGCAGCAAAGGTATGTTCATGGGAAATCGTGTCTGACCAACTTGGAGTTCTTTGAGGAAGTAATGGAGAGGGTTGATGAGCTCAGCCTGGTTCATGTTATGTATATGGACTTTCAATTGTCACATGTTAGGAAAGTGAAAGCCATAGATTAAAGGGGCAGTGACATTGTGGATACGACACTGGCTATGGGACAGAAAGCAGACAGAAGTGGTCAACGGTGACAATTCAGGATGGAGGGGAGTACACAGTGATGTTCCCCACGAGTCAGTATTAGGACCACTGCTCCTTCTGATACCGTTAAATGACCTGGACATATATAAAGGACAGAATTTTGTTGTTTATAGATAACAGGAATACAGAATGCAAACAGTGAGGAGAATTGGAATAGGCTTTAGGAGGACATAGATTGGTGAAATGGAGAGAGAATTTGTGGTGTCCAATGATTCAATTGTTCTGCCTTTGATTATGTCTGTCTGTTGACTGATCAATGCTCATGGTGCTTGATTAATTAAGCCTGAGTGTGGACTCAGAGAAAAGTAAATAAAGCTGAAGAAAGTGCTGGAAGCTGGAGCAGACATTTAAAACACTGCGAATAAAATCTGTTAGACACGTAGAAAATCAACATCAATGTGAGATATAAAATATAAAACATACCTGAGAAATGAAATTTAATGCAGAGCAATGTGAATGATTTATGTGGGAGGAAGAATGAGGACAGATGATATAAATAATATCAGGTGATTTTAAATGAGGTGCAGGGACAGTGGAGAACACGTACACAAATCCTCGAAGGCTTTTACACTCGATGGGTGTGAATTTCCAGCCCCATCCACCACCGGGATCGTCTGCTCCCATCAAAAGTCAATGGGCTTTTGGATGGGCCACCAAATCTCCCGCAGCAGGTCCCACCATGGCGTGGCTGGAAAATCCTGGCCTCTGTCTCTGTCTAAACCAAATATCCTGCAGGGATTTTTAACAATTTGATCAACTTCTCCTGCCACCTTCAAAGATTTGTGCATTCCAGCTTGGAACAACTCACTGGATAAAAATGTTCTCTTTCTCTCCCCTCTGGTTCTTTTGACAATTATTTGAAATCTTGTAACTGAGTGTTGTTCCGGTGGGAACAGTTTCTCCTCACTCTGTCAATACTCCACATTAATTTGAACACCTCCATTCAATCTCCCCTTGACTTTATCTGCTCTAAGGAGAACAATCCCAGCTTCTCTGATCTCTCCATATAACTGAAATCCTCATCCCTGGTACCATTCCAGTAAATCTCTGCTGCACTCCCTCCAAGACCCTCACATCCTTTCTCATATGAAACACCCAGAATTCGACACAATTCCTTTTATCCAGTGAGTTGTTCCAATCTAGAATGCACTGCCTGAAGACATGCTGGAAGCAGATTCAATAGTAAGTTTCAAAAGGGAACAGGATAAATACCGATAGGGGGGATTTGCAGGGTTATAGGGAAAGAGCAGGCAGGAGAGACAAAGCAAAATCGCTCTTTCAAAGATGGTACAGACATAATGGAGCAAATGAATTCCATCCAGGCTGTATGATTATCCAAACCTGTGATTACAGAATCCAGTGAGTCCACACCTCGTGTACAATTGACATTCAGCTGTTAACTAGTGCACCATCCAGATTCCATCACTTACTCATCAAAATACAAGGCTATGACTGTGACATACGCTACAAACTGGCTTGTTCCATGCTCACATCTGATCCAAAACTGCAGATATTTCCTTAGATCTGCAAGTGGATTTCATCGAAATGGAAATTGAAGACATCTTTCATATCGACCGGCTGAATTTCGGGAAGAATAGATGCCAGCAACTGCAACAAGAGATGTCCAATGTTCCTGTATTGCAACAGTTATGGAAGACTGTGATTGGAGGGTGGCCAGAGTCCTTCCAGGATGTTCCAGAGGCTCTAAGACTATTTTGGCCTCACAGAGATGAGCTTGGGATTCCCCAAGGGCCAGAAAGTCCTTGTTCTCTTAGACCTGACATCCTCCAGCAATTGCACCAAGTGTATATGTGGATAGATTGAACCAGGAAACAGGCTGGAGAACAGTATAGTGATCAGGTATGAATCTAGACATCGAATGATAAGAACGTAAGAAACAGGAACAGGAGTAGGCCATTCGGCCCCTCGAGCCTGCTCCACCATTCAATAAGATCATGGCTGATCTTCTTGTGTTTCGATTTCCACATTCCCATCTACTCCCGATAACCTTTGATTCCCTAGCCTAACAAGAATCTATCTACCCCTGCCTTAAAAATATTCAATGACCCCAACTCCACCACCTTCTGAGGCAGAGTCCCAAAGTCGCACAACCCTCTGAGAGAAAAATGTTCTCCTCATCTCCATCCTAAAAAGGTGACCCCTAAATTTAAAACAGTGCCCCCTAGTTCTGGACTCTCCCACAAGAGGAAACATCCTTTCCACGTCCACCTTGTCAAGGCTGTTCAGGATCTTGTATAATTCAATCAAATCACCCCCCTCACTCTTCTAAACTCCAGTGGAAACAAGCCCAGCCTGTCCAACCTTTCCTTAAAAGACAACCCACTCATTCCAGGTATCAACCTAGTAAACCTCCTGTCAACTGCCTCCAGTGCATTTACATCCTTCCTTAAATCAGGAGACCAAAACTGTGCAGAGCATTCGAGGTGCAGTCTCACCAATGCCCTATATAACTGAAGCAAAACATTCTTACTTTTATGTTCAGTTCACCCCGTAATAAAGGATAGCATTCCATCAGCCTTCTTAATTACTTGCAGTACCTGTACACTAAGTTTTTGTGGCTCATGTACAAGAACATCTAGATCCCTCTGCACCTCAGAATTATGCAGCCATTTTCCATTTAAGTCATACTCTGCTTTTTTGTTCTTCCTGCCAAAGTGAACAACTTCACACATCCCACATTAAACTCCATTTGCCAGATCTTTGCCCACTCACTCAACCTTTCTATATCCATCAAGAACCTCCTTATGTCTTCTTCACAAAATACTTTCCTGCCTATCTTTGCGTCATCTGCAAATTGAGCTACCAGCCTTCACTCCCCTCATCTAAGTCATTGATGTAAATTGTAAAAAGTTGAGGCCTCAGCACAGACCCCTGTGGGTCTCCACTTGTTCACATCCTGCCAGAGGGAATGTGAGGCGTGCCAAGTCAACATGCCCTGACATCAGAAGAATCATTATTACCTCACAAGGTACCCACACATCCAATAAACATTTGATGGTCCAGAACCTGAGTATTGCTGAAAAAAAGAGACAGTTTTTGTCAAAGCTTTTCATCTTGCACTGGTCAGGACAATTTGCAAGAATGGCAATATAAGGGAAAAAACAAATTTATACTGTGTGAGCAGAGAGTGCTGATTGGTTAGCAAGTAGACTCTGATGGTAGAGATGCTGCCATGGAGAATGCACCAGGTGATGGTGACTTACAGTTAACTGCTAAGAATTGTTTGAAATGTAAACCAGGCAGCTTGACTCTGATTGATCAAGACATTGCCCTGAGGAATGAACGAGTGAATGGCTGTCACTTATTTTGTTCAGTTAAACAGGCGCAATATGCGTACATGTTCTTTCTGTCTGCAATGAACAGGGCCCTGTGAATAAATATATGTAGCTTCCAGTACACATAAATGGGCCACACTGTGAGGCTGCCTGACAATCTTAAATTCTTAAATTGATCATCAGCATAATTCTTAGCACACTGCTGATTGTTTAGCAAATGTTCTCCAATCGCGAATCATATCTAATGTTGCACATTATGTTTTATGGGCTGGTTGGATCCAGCCTGTACCTTGCCCGTTGTGAACAGTGGATGGGACATGATGTTGATATGATCCGCCAGGTTTTGGGACATACGGCCTACATACCTAGCATCACACTGGCACTGAAACTCATATACCACATTACTCATTTGTGTGATAGGCAAAATGTCTTTTTGGCTTGATGGCAGCATCTTGTTAGTGGCCAATAGCACTCGTGTTGCTATTGCATTGTAGCAGTGTGAAACAACTAGCTTCACCTGCTGCTCAAATTTTGAGATACCTTGCCCTTCTAGAGTAGTGTGAGGTAGATTGGGCACTTTTCACAGCCAAAGGAGACAGTCTTAGGCCCGTTCTTGAGTTTGCGTGATATACAGTGCGAAATAATCTGATCAGGGTAGCCATTATCCTGCAGGATGCCTTTGATGAGCCCTATTTAAGCATCAAGCTTGCATGATGAGCAAATGGCTTGGGCCCTATTTTAAACTTCAAACAGTGCATGGCAGTTAAATGTCAATCACCATCAACTGGTGCATTCTCCATGGCAATGCCTCAACCAATCAGAGTCCACTTGACCAGCAATAAACACTCTGTTCTCATACAGTATAAATTTGTTGTTTCCCTTTCATTGCCATTCTTGCAAATTGACCTGACGAGAGCAAGACAAAAAAGTCTCCTTTTTCAGCGATACATCCAATAATTAGAATTTTAACCGATCTCTTCAGCATCCATGGGGTGATTTCTTGGTTGTGATGATTTCGCCAAATATTCATCAGTTCCATGATACATCCAGCGCAGCCACTGCCAACGCATTGGGTGGAATTTTATGCCGGCAGCATTTTACAGTCACGCCAAAGCTAAGGGACTTTTGAAAGGCTCCCGGCATTTTACAGCCCCACCCAGGCCATGACAGGGCTGTAAAATTCTGCCCACTGAGTTCAATCTTCAGCCTATTTGAGGCACCGTAAGAAGTGGTTTCGGACAACGGAGCCCAATATTCTGGAAAACCACTCAAGGTGATGTCTGAAAAGTGGGGAGTTGACATATTACCTCATCACCCACACTACCCCAGGCCCAATAACATGGCCGAATGGATGGTATGCAATGTAAAGTCTTTAATTATAAAATGTTGATCGAATCTTCCAGCACAGGAAGAGGCCATTCTGCCCACTTAGCTTTTCAGGCTCTTTGAAAGAGGGACCCAATTCATCCCATCCCCTCACTCCTTCCCTGTCGCCCTGCAAATTTTTCCTTTTTCAATAAATATCCACGTCCTATTTGAAAGTGAATTATTAAGTGATATTGAATCTTCTTCCATCCCCCTTTCAGACAATCATCATAACATCCTGTGAAAAAAAAAAATTTCTCCCCATCTTCCCCCCGGCACTTTTGACAATTGTTTTAAATGGAGTTGAAAGTTGTATTGGTGACTTCCTGATTCTGGTTGTGGACCTTGCCTGATGTTTGGGGAAGGACCGTACAGATTAACAATGACAAAAGGCCAATTACTGACCTACAGCTGGAGACTGAAAGGTCACCTTTAATGGTCAGAATCACAATGTCAGACCACAGAGCAAGATAGGATCAAACAGCACAGGAGGAAGTCATTTGGCCCATTGTGTCTGCGATGGCTCTTTACAACAATGAGCTGCAGTTCCACTACTTTAGAATGAATCAATATAAAAATATCCGTATAATTCAGGAGACTGGAGGACCCTCTCTAGCCAATAAAAAATCAAAGCAGCAAGTTTGTACAAAGTGACCTGTAAAAACTCCACTGGACAGAGCTTTGTAATGTAAACTCGGTTTCCAATTGTTGGCTTGTATGCAATGCTGAAAAATTTTATTCACTTAAAGAATGTAAAACGTTAATTTTATTGGATAGTGTTATGATTCCCATAGAGACTGGTAACTTTAAAAAAAGATATGAACTTCCCAGTAAACAACACAAAGAATCACATGACAAGATTTCATGTTTGAAAACCTTTGCTGTAACAAAACACCAAAATCAACCCAGACTAAACAGTACTTAGTAGGAAACTAATACTCCAAACTAGAGAAAAGGTATTCTCCATTAACATCTTAACAGAGCCAAAAACACCACACCACATTTATACATTACATGGATCTCTCAGCAAAAACGTAATCTTCTTTTTAAAAGCCCAAATCCTTCCTGGTTTTAACAAGATATTTCTCACTGCCCAAGATTTCATTGAAGTCACGTAGCGAGGTCTCCAGGCAGATTTCACAGGAGGTCACATCCCCCTCTCCAAATTAATCTATTTTATCTTGAATTAAAGGAGGAAGTTTAAAACATAACTATCTTCTAAAGTCCACCATTTGCACAAACAGACATGTATGGTAAGCACTTACCCAATTTCTCAACATGCACTTTGAGCAGTTGTGACTCCTCTCTGGGAATGTGCATCAGTAAAATATGATTGTATATGTGAACAGAACTGCAGTGACTACACATTGAGCAGGGTGATGCCGCACAGACTGTTTCACCACTCCTCCAACTACCTTCCACATGATCCATCCAGCACCGGTGTCCAGTGTCAGGAGTGTGTGACATCTGCAACATGCAGTGCTGCCAAACCCCTCGGCTTCCCTGTGAACCCACAGCCTCTACCACCGAGAAGACAAAGGCTTCAAGTGTAGTGGAGAAACTACATAAACATCCTTCCCTGGAACATACACGGCATCTTGACATGTGGGGAATCGTCTTTAGTCAGTGTATAACAGTCGCGTGTGGATGACTGCCTTCAACACAGCACTCATGGTTGAAGTGCACCTGATAAACTCCATCTGATCTTTGAGTCTGATCATTGATGAACAAGAAATGCTGCAAGGAGCATCTCAATCCACAACCCTTGGTGTATTACAGCCTTATCTGAAGTTCTGGAGAAGGAAACAGCCTTCCACTGCTGGACATGCATGGGCACACCCTGGCTCCTGATGGTGTCAATGAGAGCTGGATTTCAGAATGCAGTCTTCAGTGCCAATGGTAAGGACCGCGTTCACTCTGTTAACATTCCCACTGAGGGTGCAAAAACAGACCCAAACATTCTTTGCAATAGATATGTGTGTTTACAACTTGTGTAATTGTGATGTTAGTGTGAGGTCATCCATTTTGGAATTGAAAAAATAAATTCCAAAATGTTCTAAATGGTTAGAAACCAGGAACTGGAGAGGAACAAAGTGGTTTGAGATTCCAAGGACACAAATTATTAAAAGCTGGTGGTCAGGTAAAGGTAGCAATAAAAAAACGATGAGTGGAATGTTGACCCTTACCTCAAGGAAGCTGGATTGTAAAAGGAATGAATTTCTGCTTCAGTTGTATTGAACCTTGGTCAAACCCCATCTGGATATTATATTCAGTTCTGGGCACCCAGCTCAGGAAGTGCCGGGTAGATTCACCAGAATGAAAACGGTGCTTCGAGGGTTAAATTATGAGGAGAGCTTGTATAAGCCTGGCTTGTATTCCATTGAGTTTAGAAGATTGAGCAATGATCAGATTGAGGTGTTTAGACTGTTAAAAGGATTGAAATCGGCCCTCCTGGTACGAAATCCACTTTTACACTCTGTCCCCCTTGTAATGAAGCCCAGCATTCAACTTGCCTTCCTAATTCCTGGCTGGACTTGCATGCTAACTTTTGGAGTTTCATGTATGAGGGACACCCAGTTCCCTCTGTACTGCAGCATTCTGCAGTCTCTCTGCATTTCAATAATATTCTGCTCTTCTGTTCTTCCTGCCAAAGTGGATAACCTCACGTTTTCCCACATTTTTATCCATCTCTGAAATATTGGCCGACTCCCTTAACCCATCGATTTCCCTTTGCCGGGATTTTCCAGCCTCATGTGGCAGTGCCCATCACAGGGGATGGGGCAGGTCAGCCAAAGTTCCATTAACTTTTGGCGGGACCGGAAGATCCTGGTGACAGGTGGTGCTGGAAAATCCTGACCTGTGTGTCCTGGCAATTTGCTTTCCCACCTATCCTTGTATTGGATGCAAATTTGTCAATAATACACTCGGTCCCTTCATCCAAGTCGCTCATATGGATTGTCAGTAGTTGAGATTCCAGCACGGGTCCCTGGGACACTCCTCTAGTGACCGTTAGCCAACTTGAAAATGAGCTAATTCTCCTGACTCTCTTTCCTTTAGTTACCCAAACCTCTATCCATGCAAATATATTACTCCCAACATCAGGAACTCTTGCCTTGGCTAATAAGCTTTTATATGGCATCGTATCAAATATCTTTTGGAAATCCAAATACACTACATCAACTGGTTCCCCTTTATCCACCCTGCTTGTTACATCCTCAAACAACTCACATGAACTTGTCCAACACAATTTCCTTTTCACAAAACTAATCTGCCGTTTGTATTCTGATTTTCTCAATTTTCTGCTCCTGCTTCCTTAACAATGGGTTTCAGTGTTGAGGAGAGGCGATGGTGTAGTGGAATTGTCACTGGACGAGTAACCCAGAGACCCAGGGTAATGCACTGGGGACCAGGGTTTGAATCCTGCCATGGTTGGTACTGGAATTCGAATTCAATGAAAAATGTGGAATTAAAAGTCTAACGATGACCATGGTGCCATTGTCAATTGTTGTCAAAACCCGTCTGATCTGCTATCCTTACCTGGTCTGGCCGACATGTGACTCCAGAGCACAACGTGGTTGACTCTTCCATGCAACTCAGTTGTATCAAACCACAACAAAGCACCAAACAAAGGAATGAACCGGAAGGACCACCCAGCATTCCCCTAGGCACCGGAAATGACAACGGCAAACTCAGCCTTGTCAACACTGCAAAGTCCTCCTAACTAACATCTGGGGGTTAGTGAAGCAATGGAATCATACCTTACAGATTAGGTCCCGGACACTACCATCATCATCATCCCAGCAGAAGTGGCGGCACTGTGGTATACAGTCGGGAGGGAGTGTCGACTCTGGACCCATGAAGTCTCATGGTATCAGGTCAAACATGAAGGAAACCTCCTTCTGATTACCACGTTCCCTCCTCCCTCGGCTGAAGAATCAGTGCTCCTCCATACCGAACACCAAATGGAGGGAGCACCTCTGGAGGGTGGCAAGGGCACAGAATGTACTCTGGGTGGGGGACCTTAATGTCCATCACCAAGAGTGGCTCATTAGCACCACCTCTGGCTGAGTCCTAAATGCCATAGCTGCTAGACTGGGTCTATGGCAGGTGGTGAGGGAACCAATAAGGGGAAAAAAAAATACTTGACCTCATCCTCACCAACCTGCCTGTCGCAGATGCATCTGTCCATGATAGTATCGGTAGCAGTGACCATTGCACAATCATTGTGGAGACCAAGTCCTGCCTTCACATTAAGGATACCCTCCATCGTGGTGTGGGGCGCGACCACTGTGCTAAATGGGATAGATTTCAAACAGATCTAACAAATCAAGACTGGGCTTCCATAAGGCGCTGAGCGCCATCAGAAGCTGCAGAATTGTACTCGAACACAACCTGTAACCTCATGGCCCTGCATATCCCCCACTCTACCATCATCACCAAGCCAGGCGATTGACCCTGGTTCAATGAAGAGTGCAGGAGGGCATGCCAGGAGCAACACCAGGTATACCTAAAAATGAGGTGTCAACTTGGTAAAGCTATAACACAGGACTATTTGCGTACCAACCAGCATCCGCAACAAGTGATAGACAGAGCTAAGCAATCCCACAACCAACGGATGAGATCTAAGCTCTGCAGTCCTGCCACATCTAGTTGTGAATGGTGGTGGACAATTAAACAACTCACTGGAGGAGGCAGCTCCATAAATATCCCCATCCTCAATGATGGGGGAGCCCAGCACATCAGTGAAAAAGATAAGGCTGAAGCATTTGCAACAACTTTCAGCCACAAGTGCTGAGTGGATGATCCACCTCAGCCTCCTCCGGAAGTCCCCAGCATCACAGATGCCCGTCTCCAGCCAATTCGATTCACTCCACGTGATATCATGAAACAGATGAAGACCCTGGATACTGCAAAGGCTATGGGCCCTGACAATATTTCAGCAATAGTACTGAAGACTTGTGCTCCTGAACTTGCCATGCCCCTAGCCAAGCTGTTCCAGTACAGCTCAACACTGGCATCTACCCGGCTATGTGGAAAATTGCCCGTGTATGTCCTGTACGCAAAAAGCAGGGCAATCCAACCCAGCCAATTACCGCCCCATCAGTCTACTCTCGATCATCAGTAAAGCAATGGAAGGAGTCATCAACAGTGCTATCAAGCAGCACTTGCTGAGCAATAACCTGCTCATTGATGCCCAGTATGGATTTCGCCAGGGACTCTCAGCTCCTGACTTCATTACATCTCCAGAACCTGTGGAATTTTGTAAGATGACAGCCCATGCATAAACTCTCTCTGCAGCCACTTCTTTTGGACCCTAGAATGCAGGCCATCAGGTCCAGGGGACTTGTCAGCTTTAAGTCCCATTAGTATTCCCATTACTCTTTCTTTCGTGATAGTGGTTGTTTTAAGACCCTTGCTCCCTGTAGCCCCTTGACCTTCCACTATTATTGGGATGTTGTTCGTGTCGTCTACCATGAAAACAGATACAAAATATTTTATTCATTCATGAGGTTTGGGCATCACTGGCTCAGCCAACGTTTATGGCCCGTCCCTCATTGCCCTTGTGAAGGTGTAGGTACACCCACACTGCTGTTAGGGAGGGAGTTCCAAGATTTGGACCCAGCGATAGTGAAGGAACGGCGATATATTTCCAAGTCAGATGGTGAGTGGCTTAGCAGGGAACTTCCAGTTGGTTGTGATCCGATTTATCTGCTGCCCTTGTTCTTCGAGATCGGAGTGGTCGTGGATTTTGAAGGTGCTGTTCTAGGAGCCTTGGTGAGTTTCTGCAGAGCATCTTGTGCACTGTGTATTGGTGATGGAGGGAGCGAATGATTGTGCATGGGGTGCCAGTCAAGTGGGCTGCTTTGCCTTGGATGGTGTCAAGCTTCTCGAGTGTTGTTGGAGCTGTACTTGTCTAGTCAAGGGGAGATTATTCCATCACACTCCTGACTTGTAGATGGTGGACAGGCTTAATGGAATCAGGAGGTGAAATACTCACTGCAGGATTCATGGCTTCTGACCTGCCCTTGTAGCCACAGTATTTATGTGGCTCGCCCAGTTCAGTTTCAGGTCAATGGTAACCCACAGGATGTTGATAGTGGGGAATTCAGTGGCGGTAATGCCATTGAATTTCAAAGGGAGATGGTTAGATTCTCTCTGGTGGGAAGTGTTCATTGCCTGGTACTCATGTGGCACGAATGTTACTTGCCACTTGTCAGCCCAAGCCTGGATATTGCCCAGGTTTTGCTGCATTTGGACATGGGCTGCTTCAGTATCTGAGGAGTCCTGAATGATGCTGAATATTGTGCAATCATCAGTGAACATCCCCATTTTTGACCTTATGATGAAGGGAAGGTCTTTGATGAAGCAGCTGAAGATGGTTGGGGTTTGGACACTGCCCTGAGGACCAAGGCTGTGATGAGGTCAGGAGCTGAGTGGCCCTGGCAGAACCCAAACTGAGTGTTAGTGAGCAGCGACAGTGCTAACAAGCAGCACTTGTGACAACCCCTTCCATCACTTTGCTGATGATCGAGAGTCGACTGATGGGGCAGGAATTGACCGGGTTGGATTTGTCCTGCTTTTTGTGGACAGGTCACATATGGGCAATTTTCCACTTTGCTGGGTGATGCCAGTGTTGTAGCCGCACTGGAACAGCTTGAACAGGGGAACGGCAAGTTCTGGAGCACAAGCCTTCAGTACTATTGCTGGAATATTGTAAGGGCCAGTGCAGATGCAGATCCAGGGCTCTTCAGCCATTTCTTGATATCATGAGGAGTGAATCAACTCGGCTGAAGACTGGCATCTGATGCTGGAGACCTCAGGAGGAGGCTGAGATGGATCATCCACTCGGTCCTTCTGGCACCACTGATGACAGCAAACCTCAAACACTCCAATACAGTGAGCCCCCTCTCCAGGGGGTGAACATCACCATGGAAGAGAGTGAGGCAGCCTGAGTAAACATCCACACCAGCCAGGCTCAGGAACAGGTCCACAAGGAGGCCCCAGATCTGCTCACATCCCCTCCCCCTCATGCCAGGCCTGCTCACACCCCCTCCCCCACACTGGGTGGCTATAGATACCAAGCCTGGGGTCTGAAGCACCCAGAAAAAAAATGAGCAATTCCTGCTTCTCTCAACCTTCAGTAAACCCATCATTCAGGAGGCCTAGTTCTGTGCTTGGATAGACTAACACCAGTCATTAGGTCCATGGAGATATTTAACTAACAAGGAGAATGCATAGACCATTCAGCTCCCTGACACAAGGTAGAAGGAGTCTCTGCTTTATTGATCATTTGATCACTATTTGACCTGAGGTTGCTTGTGTTTCCTGTACAGGAGCAAGGCCAGCAATGAACAAAGAAAAGAACAAAGAAAGGTACAGCACAGGAACAGGCCCTTCGGCCCTCCAAGCCTGCGTCGATCATATTGCCCGTCAACTAAAACATTTTGCACTTCCGGGGTCCGTATCCCTCTATTCCCATCCTATTCATGTATTTGTCAAGCTGCCTCTTAAACACCACTATCGTACCTGCTTCCACCACCTCCTCTGGCAGCGAATTCCAGACACTCACTACCCTGTGTAAAAAAACTTGCCCCGCACATCTCTATAGTTTTCTCCTCTCACCTTAAATCTATGTCCCCAAGTAATTGACTCTTCCACCCTGGGAAAAAGCTTCTGACTATCTACTCTGTCCATGCCACTCATAATTTTGTAAACTTCTATCAAGTCGCCCCTCAATCTCCGTCGCTCTAGTGAGAACAATCCGAGTTTCTCCAACCTCTCCTCATAGCTAATAACCTCCAGAATGAAGCAGAGATCAGGGAGACAGCTGTCACAGTCAGGGCCATGATCAGGACCACCTCAGACTCCACACCTACAAAGCAATGAGAAACCAATGGTTAGTGAAGGAAACACTGAGGGGGAAATGGAAACCAGTAGTCGGCCAACTCACCACCTGGAGACCTCTCCTGCATCCTTCGCTCAGCCTCATTCAGGGACTCTGTTGCCAGCTTGGTCACATCAGTATCCAGAATGAGCAGGGCTCCAAGTGAGGCCTCACCCACCCACTTCAATCCAGCTTCACTCTCTGCAACATCAAACATTCCAGTTAGAGAGGGGAAAGGGGGACGTCCAACATCTAGAGGATCAATGTCCCACCAGCTTCAGGTACAAGATCTCTCCTTCCTCTGGGACCAAACCACAACTCCCTTGTGGCGCCACAGTTACCCACATGGCAACAGGCACAAATGTCAATGCTCGATTCCTCCAATGGGGTCCAGCTAAACAAGAGAAAGAGCCCATCAACCAGGTTGTGCATCACATCTCCACACAACACATCCCTGATGGAGAGAGAGGGAACTGACACATTCTGCACCTTCTGGAAAGTACAAGCTTTGTTCCTGGAATCCCTCTGATCCAATGGAGCAACTTTCAGGTGACAGGTGATGAAAATCTGAGGGACACATTCAACACACGTCATGATTCAGTGACTCCCTCCCAACATGGAGACCCCAATGATCAGCTTCCTCTTACCAAGGAACGGTCATCTCCAAGGAAACGGAACGCATCCAGGTCAAACCGGAGCTTGTCCAGCTCCTGCTCGTCTCTTGGCAACACAAAAGTTGAAAAGGAGTCCTCAGCTTTGCTGTCCAGGAGGCAACTGAAGAAAGATTAAAAAGGGACAGGAAGTGAATCAAGTGAAGCCATTGAGATGGGACCAGCTGGAGAAAGCAGAGAGCTCCTTACCCATTGTGGTCAATGAAGCTATATCTCGGGGTGGAGTCCTTGTCTGGGCTCAATGTAGCTACACAGCGGTCAATGTAGAGCTTCAGGGGCATGTGGTTGGTCATTGAAACAGAGGCCTCAATGTGAATGAACTCACCCAGGTAGTAGACAGTCGAAGTGTGCTCTGTAAGCCAGTCACCTGAAGTACAAGAGGACAAGGGTTAGAAACAGTGGCTGTAACTCCCAGTGAGTGACTACAGGAAATCACTCCCCATCCACCCATCACATACCATGCATTAGGCGCAGAGAGAATGACAGATGCCCTTCTCCAGACTTGGTGGAGCTGAATGGGATCCAGGTGGGCTTGATGGGGTCACTGCTCACATTGCCCTTCCTGGAAAGGCAGGGGAGTCATTTTAGGACATCTTCAGAGACCACCAGCAGCTGTAGATCTTATTGACAAAGCGAATAAAGATTCTCAGCTCAAATAACGACACTCAATGGGAACGACAGCTCCATTCGTTCTCACAAAGACAGATCCATGATACTCTGGGGTGTGGTTCAGGTGGGTGGTGTAGATGAGGAAATCTCCAATCATCTGAAAGAATCAGGTGAAGGAATGAAGAACTGATCTGAAATGAGAATGTTCTCCACAGGGGTTAACAATGAAGTCATCCCATCCCCTGAAAACAATTCTGAGGGGGATTGACAGGGTCAGTGTGAAGAGACTGCTACCCCATCACTGGAGAATTTACTATTAGGGGCTGTCAGTTCAGGTCAGGCGCCAGTCATTTAGGATTAATGTAACAGGGAATTTCTTCATTCAGCAAGGAAAGAATCTTGGGAATTCTAACCCAGTTTGAGGGTGTTCAGAGAATGCTGTGTTTTGAGGAAGTCTCCATTGTCTCCTGTAGCTTAACTAAGTCTTCATTAACTAGAATTATTTTCACAGGTACAGCTTGGTCTACCCACATCTGTGTTCAGCAGCAAACCGACCCTGGGTCTGGATCATGGGCCTTAAATTACTGTCGGCAGTAGCGTGCTCAGTCCCACATGTAACACTGCCAGAACATCCTGTAGGTCATGCACTTTGTGACTTCACTGCCCCAGAGAGCTGTGAATGCTCAGTTATTGAGTATATTTTAGACAGATGGATTTACTTTGGGGCATCAAAGAATATGTTGAGGGGAGAGGAACATGGAGGTTGTGTAGAAGATCAGCCATGATCTTAATGATTGGGGAACAGGCTCAAGGGGCCGTATGGCCTCATTTGGTTATTTGTTGCTTTGTAACCTCAGCCCTTATCGAAGGAGAGAGATCATGAGCACAAGATCATGGTCCATTAATTGGGAAGTCTCTCAACAAAAGGACAGCTTCAGTTAACAGTAAAAGGAGCCACAAGTGGACAATAACATGGAGCATGGAAATAGAACAGTTTGAAGCCAGGGCCCCATTTATTCCAGTAGCAGGGAAACTGGGAAGTGTGGAGTTACTCTTTAGTCAAAGAGGACTTAATTCGTATTCCATTTTCTTCATTTAAGAGACAATCAAATTGGATAAAACTGGACTGAAACTGAAGTCTCCAGTTGAATTGATCTGAATGAGGGGAATAGAGATGAAAATCCTCTAAACAACAGAAGGAAAAGCTTAGAGGATCCAAAGAGAAGGTTCAAGACCAATGGGGCTGATGTCATAGGTTGGAAAGACTCAAGGACCAGTTAATGCAAAGTACAATACAGACTAGAAAGCTAATTTGTAGTTTTATAAAGCAGGAGACAGCTATCTCCTCAATATCATTGACATCTCACCCAGTGTTGGAATGAAGAGTGGGGAATAACCAACAGCCCAAACTTAGAGCAAGAGCTGAGGATTCCCATTACCTGCAACCTGCTGCCACACTCATGGAGTCCATAGTCAAAGAGGACAGTGTGGTTCTGAGAGTAGATCCTGGTTGGCCAACAACCTGCTGTCCACCAGGGTCAGGTCAGCAGCTTTGATCAGGTGCCAGGTTCCAAATAAATCCAGCTGGACCCTGAGCAGCAGCTTGTCCTCTCCACACTGCACCATCACAGTCTGCAGTGGAGACACACTTCCACCCTCAGACACACGGAAATGGGAACCAAAGGGAGGCCCAGGAGGAGAGACTTTCTGAGGCACAGGGGTGGCTTTGACTCTGGCCTAGAAACAGTTGCCAAGTATCAGAGCCACAAACAGCTCCAACTAACACCAGCCCTGGGAACAAAGCCCTCACTACAAAATCCCCCATGATACCAAACAACTCACCATCCCTTCAGCCACCGAGCAGCACCTTTTATACACACAAGCTGCACTCACCTGACACCAATGAGACCAGAAGCAGCAACGTTGAACCAATTAACCAGCCCCAACCTCTACAATCTCCACCAATGACAGAACTCATGGGTTTATTACCAGGAGGGCCGATTTTATTTGGACCAATAGGAGTCACTCTGAGTTGCTCTGGTGTCACCTGACTGAATTCAGCCCCACAAGTTCTCATGTTGAAGGCACCATTAATCCAATCATCTCACGTGGTTTTGTTCATTGATCCATGAAGATGACTGGTGGGCACTGCCCACACTGACCCAGGGAGCTTGGCGTGCAGACTGATAAATGGAGTGATGGGAAATGGAGACTCTCACACTGCTACAACAACAACAACAACTTGTAATAAATCCCAGGAAGTTTCGAAATGTAATAGGTTTTGAGCAAGTGGTCGGGGAGAAGTGTGGAAGAACAGAAGGGAAGGTGTGTAATAGGGAGGAGGGCAGGAGAGATTAAAGGATAAAAGGTTTCATGGAACAAAAGCCAAAGGCAGTGGTAATTGGGAAAGGAAAGAAACAGAAGATGTGTCCAGATGAGGTGTGAATGGCTGCATAGCAACCGTCTGAATGTAACATGAAGGAATAAAGAAAAAAACGAGACCCAATCAAACCAGCAAAAAAAACAAAATGAAGACAGAGGGTCTGATCTAAAAGTGTTAGCCTCAGTGCTGAGTCCAGAAGGCTGTCGAGTGTCCAGTCGAAAGATGACGTGCTGTTCCTCGAGCTTGTGTTGAGCTTCATTGGAAAACTGTAGCAGGTCAAGGACAGAAAGGTCAGAGTGAGAGCAAGGTGGACAATTGAAATGACCAGCAACAGGAAGCTCAGGGTGATACT
This sequence comes from Cetorhinus maximus, assembly GCF_964194155.1. Lineage (NCBI taxonomy): Eukaryota > Metazoa > Chordata > Chondrichthyes > Lamniformes > Cetorhinidae > Cetorhinus > Cetorhinus maximus. The sequence goes on from NC_135906.1 coordinate 736,438, forward strand.
TGTGGACTGAACGGAGGTGTCCGCAAAGCAGTCACCCAGTCTGCATTTGAACTCCCCAATGTAGAGGAGACCACATCGGGAGCAGTGAATACCGTATACTAAATTGAAAGTAAAGGAAATCGGTGTCCGAAGCCTTTTCCGCTTGAAAATCTGAACTTTTTCCTCATTTTGTTTTTAATGTCTGTGCTTATCCACAAAACCTCAGGAGATAAGGGTGATCGAGAAACATTTAACGTCAATTGATGAATCCTGACTAATAGAAAACCAAAGTTTAACCATCGTTCTGCTGCAATGCTTCCCCTGTCTGAGGAGGGACTGATAAAGATTAGGAACATTGGAACAAGAGGAGGTGGTTTTCCCTCCCACCATTCAGTTAGATCACAGCTGATTGGTCCCTCACCACCATTTACCCACCTTAGCTCCAGATCCCTTGAAATCATTCCTCACCAAAAATCCCTCAATCTCAGTCTTGTTATCTGCAGTTGTTCCAGCATCCACAGCCTTCTGGGGGTAAATTCCCGGTTTCTTTGTGTGAAAAGTTATTTCTTGATTTCTCTCCTAAATGACTGAGCTCAATATGTTCCCTCATTCTTCATTCCCCCAACAGAGAAAATAGTTTCTCTGTATCGACCTCTTCAATCCTTTTAACATTCTAAACACCTCAATCTGATCATTGCTCAATCTTCTAAACTCAATGGAATACAAGCCAGGCTTATACAAGCTCTCCTCATAATTTAACCCTCGAAGCACCGTTTTCATTCTGGTGAATCTACCCGGCACTTCCTGAGCTGGGTGCCCAGAACTGAATATAATATCCAGATGGGGTTTGACCAAGGTTCAATACAACTGAAGCAGAAATTCATTCCTTTTACAATCCAGCTTCCTTGAGGTAAGGGTCAACATTCCACTCATCGTTTTTTTATTGCTACCTTTACCTGACCACCAGCTTTTAATAATTTGTGTCCTTGGAATCTCAAACCACTTTGTTCCTCTCCAGTTCCTGGTTTCTAACCATTTAGAACATTTTGGAATTTATTTTTTCAATTCCAAAATGGATGACCTCACACTAACATCACAATTACACAAGTTGTAAACACACATATCTATTGCAAAGAATGTTTGGGTCTGTTTTTGCACCCTCAGTGGGAATGTTAACAGAGTGAACGCGGTCCTTACCATTGGCACTGAAGACTGCATTCTGAAATCCAGCTCTCATTGACACCATCAGGAGCCAGGGTGTGCCCATGCATGTCCAGCAGTGGAAGGCTGTTTCCTTCTCCAGAACTTCAGATAAGGCTGTAATACACCAAGGGTTGTGGATTGAGATGCTCCTTGCAGCATTTCTTGTTCATCAATGATCAGACTCAAAGATCAGATGGAGTTTATCAGGTGCACTTCAACCATGAGTGCTGTGTTGAAGGCAGTCATCCACACGCGACTGTTATACACTGACTAAAGACGATTCCCCACATGTCAAGATGCCGTGTATGTTCCAGGGAAGGATGTTTATGTAGTTTCTCCACTACACTTGAAGCCTTTGTCTTCTCGGTGGTAGAGGCTGTGGGTTCACAGGGAAGCCGAGGGGTTTGGCAGCACTGCATGTTGCAGATGTCACACACTCCTGACACTGGACACCGGTGCTGGATGGATCATGTGGAAGGTAGTTGGAGGAGTGGTGAAACAGTCTGTGCGGCATCACCCTGCTCAATGTGTAGTCACTGCAGTTCTGTTCACATATACAATCATATTTTACTGATGCACATTCCCAGAGAGGAGTCACAACTGCTCAAAGTGCATGTTGAGAAATTGGGTAAGTGCTTACCATACATGTCTGTTTGTGCAAATGGTGGACTTTAGAAGATAGTTATGTTTTAAACTTCCTCCTTTAATTCAAGATAAAATAGATTAATTTGGAGAGGGGGATGTGACCTCCTGTGAAATCTGCCTGGAGACCTCGCTACGTGACTTCAATGAAATCTTGGGCAGTGAGAAATATCTTGTTAAAACCAGGAAGGATTTGGGCTTTTAAAAAGAAGATTACGTTTTTGCTGAGAGATCCATGTAATGTATAAATGTGGTGTGGTGTTTTTGGCTCTGTTAAGATGTTAATGGAGAATACCTTTTCTCTAGTTTGGAGTATTAGTTTCCTACTAAGTACTGTTTAGTCTGGGTTGATTTTGGTGTTTTGTTACAGCAAAGGTTTTCAAACATGAAATCTTGTCATGTGATTCTTTGTGTTGTTTACTGGGAAGTTCATATCTTTTTTTAAAGTTACCAGTCTCTATGGGAATCATAACACTATCCAATAAAATTAACGTTTTACATTCTTTAAGTGAATAAAATTTTTCAGCATTGCATACAAGCCAACAATTGGAAACCGAGTTTACATTACAAAGCTCTGTCCAGTGGAGTTTTTACAGGTCACTTTGTACAAACTTGCTGCTTTGATTTTTTATTGGCTAGAGAGGGTCCTCCAGTCTCCTGAATTATACGGATATTTTTATATTGATTCATTCTAAAGTAGTGGAACTGCAGCTCATTGTTGTAAAGAGCCATCGCAGACACAATGGGCCAAATGACTTCCTCCTGTGCTGTTTGATCCTATCTTGCTCTGTGGTCTGACATTGTGATTCTGACCATTAAAGGTGACCTTTCAGTCTCCAGCTGTAGGTCAGTAATTGGCCTTTTGTCATTGTTAATCTGTACGGTCCTTCCCCAAACATCAGGCAAGGTCCACAACCAGAATCAGGAAGTCACCAATACAACTTTCAACTCCATTTAAAACAATTGTCAAAAGTGCCGGGGGGAAGATGGGGAGAAATTTTTTTTTTTCACAGGATGTTATGATGATTGTCTGAAAGGGGGATGGAAGAAGATTCAATATCACTTAATAATTCACTTTCAAATAGGACGTGGATATTTATTGAAAAAGGAAAAATTTGCAGGGCGACAGGGAAGGAGTGAGGGGATGGGATGAATTGGGTCCCTCTTTCAAAGAGCCTGAAAAGCTAAGTGGGCAGAATGGCCTCTTCCTGTGCTGGAAGATTCGATCAACATTTTATAATTAAAGACTTTACATTGCATACCATCCATTCGGCCATGTTATTGGGCCTGGGGTAGTGTGGGTGATGAGGTAATATGTCAACTCCCCACTTTTCAGACATCACCTTGAGTGGTTTTCCAGAATATTGGGCTCCGTTGTCCGAAACCACTTCTTACGGTGCCTCAAATAGGCTGAAGATTGAGCTCAGTGGGCAGAATTTTACAGCCCTGTCATGGCCTGGGTGGGGCTGTAAAATGCCGGGAGCCTTTCAAAAGTCCCTTAGCTTTGGCGTGACTGTAAAATGCTGCCGGCATAAAATTCCACCCAATGCGTTGGCAGTGGCTGCGCTGGATGTATCATGGAACTGATGAATATTTGGTGAAATCATCACAACCAAGAAATCACCCCATGGATGCTGAAGAGATCGGTTAAAATTCTAATTATTGGATGTATCGCTGAAAAAGGAGACTTTTTTGTCTTGCTCTCGTCAGGTCAATTTGCAAGAATGGCAATGAAAGGGAAACAACAAATTTATACTGTATGAGAACAGAGTGTTTATTGCTGGTCAAGTGGACTCTGATTGGTTGAGGCATTGCCATGGAGAATGCACCAGTTGATGGTGATTGACATTTAACTGCCATGCACTGTTTGAAGTTTAAAATAGGGCCCAAGCCATTTGCTCATCATGCAAGCTTGATGCTTAAATAGGGCTCATCAAAGGCATCCTGCAGGATAATGGCTACCCTGATCAGATTATTTCGCACTGTATATCACGCAAACTCAAGAACGGGCCTAAGACTGTCTCCTTTGGCTGTGAAAAGTGCCCAATCTACCTCACACTACTCTAGAAGGGCAAGGTATCTCAAAATTTGAGCAGCAGGTGAAGCTAGTTGTTTCACACTGCTACAATGCAATAGCAACACGAGTGCTATTGGCCACTAACAAGATGCTGCCATCAAGCCAAAAAGACATTTTGCCTATCACACAAATGAGTAATGTGGTATATGAGTTTCAGTGCCAGTGTGATGCTAGGTATGTAGGCCGTATGTCCCAAAACCTGGCGGATCATATCAACATCATGTCCCATCCACTGTTCACAACGGGCAAGGTACAGGCTGGATCCAACCAGCCCATAAAACATAATGTGCAACATTAGATATGATTCGCGATTGGAGAACATTTGCTAAACAATCAGCAGTGTGCTAAGAATTATGCTGATGATCAATTTAAGAATTTAAGATTGTCAGGCAGCCTCACAGTGTGGCCCATTTATGTGTACTGGAAGCTACATATATTTATTCACAGGGCCCTGTTCATTGCAGACAGAAAGAACATGTACGCATATTGCGCCTGTTTAACTGAACAAAATAAGTGACAGCCATTCACTCGTTCATTCCTCAGGGCAATGTCTTGATCAATCAGAGTCAAGCTGCCTGGTTTACATTTCAAACAATTCTTAGCAGTTAACTGTAAGTCACCATCACCTGGTGCATTCTCCATGGCAGCATCTCTACCATCAGAGTCTACTTGCTAACCAATCAGCACTCTCTGCTCACACAGTATAAATTTGTTTTTTCCCTTATATTGCCATTCTTGCAAATTGTCCTGACCAGTGCAAGATGAAAAGCTTTGACAAAAACTGTCTCTTTTTTTCAGCAATACTCAGGTTCTGGACCATCAAATGTTTATTGGATGTGTGGGTACCTTGTGAGGTAATAATGATTCTTCTGATGTCAGGGCATGTTGACTTGGCATGCCTCACATTCCCTCTGGCAGGATGTGAACAAGTGGAGACCCACAGGGGTCTGTGCTGAGGCCTCAACTTTTTACAATTTACATCAATGACTTAGATGAGGGGAGTGAAGGCTGGTAGCTCAATTTGCAGATGACGCAAAGATAGGTAGGAAAGTATTTTGTGATGAAGACATAAGGAGGTTCTTGATGGATATAGAAAGGTTGAGTGAGTGGGCAAAGATCTGGCAAATGGAGTTTAATGTGGGATGTGTGAAGTTGTTCACTTTGGCAGGAAGAACAAAAAAGCAGAGTATGACTTAAATGGAAAATGGCTGCATAATTCTGAGGTGCAGAGGGATCTAGATGTTCTTGTACATGAGCCACAAAAACTTAGTGTACAGGTACTGCAAGTAATTAAGAAGGCTGATGGAATGCTATCCTTTATTACGGGGTGAACTGAACATATAAGTAAGAATGTTTTGCTTCAGTTATATAGGGCATTGGTGAGACTGCACCTCGAATGCTCTGCACAGTTTTGGTCTCCTGATTTAAGGAAGGATGTAAATGCATTGGAGGCAGTTGACAGGAGGTTTACTAGGTTGATACCTGGAATGAGTGGGTTGTCTTTTAAGGAAAGGTTGGACAGGCTGGGCTTGTTTCCACTGGAGTTTAGAAGAGTGAGGGGGGTGATTTGATTGAATTATACAAGATCCTGAACAGCCTTGACAAGGTGGACGTGGAAAGGATGTTTCCTCTTGTGGGAGAGTCCAGAACTAGGGGGCACTGTTTTAAATTTAGGGGTCACCTTTTTAGGATGGAGATGAGGAGAACATTTTTCTCTCAGAGGGTTGTGCGACTTTGGGACTCTGCCTCAGAAGGTGGTGGAGTTGGGGTCATTGAATATTTTTAGGGCAGGGGTAGATAGATTCTTGTTAGGCTAGGGAATCAAAGGTTATCGGGAGTAGATGGGAATGTGGAAATCGAAACACAAGAAGATCAGCCATGATCTTATTGAATGGTGGAGCAGGCTCGAGGGGCCGAATGGCCTACTCCTGTTCCTGTTTCTTACGTTCTTATCATTCGATGTCTAGATTCATACCTGATCACTATACTGTTCTCCAGCCTGTTTCCTGGTTCAATCTATCCACATATACACTTGGTGCAATTGCTGGAGGATGTCAGGTCTAAGAGAACAAGGACTTTCTGGCCCTTGGGGAATCCCAAGCTCATCTCTGTGAGGCCAAAATAGTCTTAGAGCCTCTGGAACATCCTGGAAGGACTCTGGCCACCCTCCAATCACAGTCTTCCATAACTGTTGCAATACAGGAACATTGGACATCTCTTGTTGCAGTTGCTGGCATCTATTCTTCCCGAAATTCAGCCGGTCGATATGAAAGATGTCTTCAATTTCCATTTCGATGAAATCCACTTGCAGATCTAAGGAAATATCTGCAGTTTTGGATCAGATGTGAGCATGGAACAAGCCAGTTTGTAGCGTATGTCACAGTCATAGCCTTGTATTTTGATGAGTAAGTGATGGAATCTGGATGGTGCACTAGTTAACAGCTGAATGTCAATTGTACACGAGGTGTGGACTCACTGGATTCTGTAATCACAGGTTTGGATAATCATACAGCCTGGATGGAATTCATTTGCTCCATTATGTCTGTACCATCTTTGAAAGAGCGATTTTGCTTTGTCTCTCCTGCCTGCTCTTTCCCTATAACCCTGCAAATCCCCCCTATCAGTATTTATCCTGTTCCCTTTTGAAACTTACTATTGAATCTGCTTCCAGCATGTCTTCAGGCATTGCATTCTAGATTGGAACAACTCACTGGATAAAAGGAATTGTGTCGAATTCTGGGTGTTTCATATGAGAAAGGATGTGAGGGTCTTGGAGGGAGTGCAGCAGAGATTTACTGGAATGGTACCAGGGATGAGGATTTCAGTTATATGGAGAGATCAGAGAAGCTGGGATTGTTCTCCTTAGAGCAGATAAAGTCAAGGGGAGATTGAATGGAGGTGTTCAAATTAATGTGGAGTATTGACAGAGTGAGGAGAAACTGTTTCCACCGGAACAACACTCAGTTACAAGATTTCAAATAATTGTCAAAAGAACCAGAGGGGAGAGAAAGAGAACATTTTTATCCAGTGAGTTGTTCCAATCTGGAATGCACAAATCTTTGAAGGTGGCAGGAGAAGTTGATCAAATTGTTAAAAATCCCTGCAGGATATTTGGTTTAGACAGAGACAGAGGCCAGGATTTTCCAGCCACGCCATGGTGGGACCTGCTGCGGGAGATTTGGTGGCCCATCCAAAAGCCCATTGACTTTCGATGGGAGCAGACGATCCCGGTGGTGGATGGGGCTGGAAATTCACACCCATCGAGTGTAAAAGCCTTCGAGGATTTGTGTACATGTTCTCCACTGTCCCTGCACCTCATTTAAAATCACCTGATATTATTTATATCATCTGTCCTCATTCTTCCTCCCACATAAATCATTCACATTGCTCTGCATTAAATTACATTTCTCAGGTATGTTTTATATTTTATATCTCACATTGATGTTGATTTTCTACGTGTCTAACAGATTTTATTCGCAGTGTTTTAAATGTCTGCTCCAGCTTCCAGCACTTTCTCCAGCTTTAATTACTTTTCTCTGAGACCACACTCAGGCTTAATTAATCAAGCACCATGAGCACTGATCAGTCAACAGACAGACATAATCAAAGGCAGAACAATTGAATCATTGGACACCACATATTCTCTCTCCATTTCACCAATCTATGTCCTCCTAAAGCCTATTCCTATTCTCCTCACTGTTTACATTCTGTATTCCTGTTATCTATAAACAACAAAATTCTATCCTTTATATATAAGTCCAGGTCATTTAACTGTATCAGAAGGAGCAGTGGTCCTAATACTGACTCGTGGGGAACATCTCTGTGTACTCCCCTCCATCCTGAATTGTCACCGTTGACCTCTTCTGTCTGCTTTCTGTCCCATAGCCAGTGTCGTATCCACAATGTCACTGCCCCTTTAATCTATGGGTTTCACTTTCCTAACATGTGACAATTGAAAGTCCATATACATAACATGAACCAGGCTGAGCTCATCAACCCTCTCCATTACTTCCTCAAAGAACTCCAAGTTGGTCAGACACGATTTCCCATGAACATACCTTTGCTGCTGCTCATTTATTAACTCATGTTTTCCAAACCACATTTTAAGTTGTTACAGATTTTAGAAGTTAGAAGTTTCCCCCAATGTTTCACTGATGTGAGACTGGCTGGTTTGTAGTTACAGGGTTTATCCCCTCTCCTTTTTTAAACCGGGTGGAACATTTACAACCCTCCAGTTCTCTGGCACCACCACCATATCCAAGGAGGATTGGAAGGTTAGGGTCAGTGTGTCCATTATTTCCACCATTCCTTCCCTCAGTTACCCTCACATATCCCATCCAGACCGGGTAAATGTTTTACTTTATTGTGGTTTAAAAAGCGTTGGATTGGAAGGGATTAACTGAACTTGTTTGTTCAGTGACTGTAATTAATGTCACTCTCCACGGATCCTAATTGTGTCACTGGAGGGTTTCCCTCTTCTGCTAAAAGGGAATCCTTTCAATGTATTATCCCATAATGTCAGCGGGAACGTCACCACCAACACTGACAGGGATCAGCGGCTCCAGAGAGGAGGAGAGGATGGATCAGAATCTGAGAACAATGGATTGGAATGTTACAACAATGGATTGGAATCTGAGAACAATCGACTGGAATGTTACAACAATGGACAGGAGTTTCTCCTGGGATTTTTACTTTCTTTCCACATATTATGATCGTCTATCGTTAAAAATTCAGATCAAATATTCACTTTACATCGTTCAGTACTTTTACTATCCCATCCTGGCTATTGTTGGTGTCTCTGGTAAGTCTCTCTATTAACTCTGTCCACCATGTTTAACTGTATTACTGTTCCCATCATTTACTCTGCCCTCTTTGCTGCTGTTGCTGCTGGTGACTCTCTATAATCAGTTATTAACTCTATACCCCATTGCTAACTGCATTCCTGGTTTTGTAATTTTCTTTCACTTGTGTTGCAGTTGGTGTCCCTGATAATTCTGTAAACCATGCTTCATTCTCTTATTCTTTCTCATTAAACTCTTGGGAAGACTGAAGTCAGTGTCATCGGTCCCCACTATAAACTCCATTCCATACCCATGAAGTGCATCGACTTCCCTGGCCAATGTCTGAGGCTGAACCAGGCTGATGCAACCTTTGATTTCTATTCGACCCTGAGCTGATTTATGACCCCATATAAACTACTGCTCATCCCAAACTCTGCTTCCTATGTCCTACCTCATACCGAATCCCATTCACTCATCATCCCTGTGCTGACTGACCTCCACCGATTCCTGGTCTTGCAGCTCCTCAATTTTAATATTCCCATTCCTGTGTTCAAACCTCCCCATGCCTTTTCCCCTCCATTTAGTTTCATTCCCCTGTTAATTTCCCATGTTCCTGCATATCTTTCCCTTCAAGTGTTTATCCAAACCTCTTTATAAAATCAGTTTCTTTCCTTCTCTTTCTTGGTCATGAATTTTGTCTCTCCAGCATCAACAATGTTCCAGAAGCCTTGATTCTAAGAATATTGTAAACTGCACAACCAGCCACTCCCAGGATGTGGACTTAGACAGCTTGAGTGAGTGGGCAAATACATTGACATGATTTCACTGTCTCCAGCTCCTTCTCTTGGACCACTCTATTCTTGTACAAGACCAGAAAGCACCTCCTCCCTCACTTCCCAGAGTTCAGCTCTCAGCCTCACTCCATTCAGACAAAGTTTCACCTTTATACTACTTACTTCATGGGTCTGTGAAACCTCCTGTATTTATACCAGTTGAAATCCTAGTCAGCTGATTCAGCCACTTATGGCTAGGAAACTAGTTCTGACTAACTACCTAATTAACAAATTACAAACAAAGGCAAGTGGAGTGCAGCTGAGATAACTGAGTGAAGACTTGGAATTTGGTGGTTGGGCGTGCGGGGGTGTTAAAGTGTTAATTTTTACTCTTAAATTTTGTTCTTAAAAGCTAATCTAGTCTGTAATTAGCAGTAACTGGAAAGTACTGTGCAGGCAGGCTGAGTTCTTTCATTCTGGCAATTGAGACAAGGTAAACTCACTCTCAGCTGTAGGAGCTGAGTAGTTAACTAGCTACCTGCCTGAACCTGGTTACTGAAGCCGCAGTTCAGTCTACAATGGATTCAGGATTCTTTAGTGCAGCCAAGGCAAACGGAGTTCAGCTGAGCTAACTGAGTGGAGACTTGGAGATTGGTGAGAGGGGAAGTTCAGTGAAGCAGGGAAGGAGATGTTTATTTCCTCTTTCTATCTTTCTCATCCCATAGGAATTGGTTCTTGCTCCAGTCCAGGGAAAGGAGTGAGCAATTTGGTGAGTATCGGGCTAGTGAATAAGCTCCATTCTATCCCTAAGGCTTTAAAAGATACACAAATGTGTGGTAAAGTTAATAAAATATACAAGGAAATGACATAGGTAAATGATTAATATAATTGAGTAATTATTTAAAACACGTTAAGGATGGCAGGGCAGGTGATGTGTCGAGGCTGCAGCATGTGGGAGCTCCTGGATAACATTGTGATCCAGGTCAAACACGTCTGCAGTAAGTGTTTGTAGCTTAAGGAGCTTTGGCTCAGAGTCATTGAGCTGGAGGCTGAACTGCAGACACTGTGGCACATCAGGGAGGGGGAAAGTTACCTGGATGCTTTATACCAGGAGGCAATCACACCTCTTAAGACAGGGTCTTCTGATTTGGTCAGTGGCCAGGGACAGGAGGGTATGACTGCGAGTGAGGAAGATAAGGGGACCCAGAGGGCAGGAGTGCAGGAGTGTGAGCCTCAGCAATTATTTAACAGGTTTGAGGTTCACTCAGCTTGTTTGGATGAGAGCAGAGACAGCAGTGTGGATGAGCAAACAGACCACAGCACCGTAGTACAGGAAGCCATTCAAATTGGGGGAGAAAAAGTGAACATAGTGGTAGTAGGGAACAGTATAGTGAGGGGGATTGACACTGTTCTCTGTAGCAAAGAGCGAGAGTGCAGATGGTTGTGTTGCCTGCCCGGTGCCAGGGTTCTGGCATCTGCTCAGGGTTGGAGAGGAACTTGCAGTGGGTGTGGTGGTTCCAGTGGTCGTGGTCCATGTAGGTACCAAGAAAAAGGCAGGATGAGGAAGGAGGCTCTGCATAGTCAGTATGAGGAACTAGTCACCAGACTAAGAAGCAGAACCTTAAAGGTAATAATCTCTCTGTGGTAATTATAGTTTGGATAAACTTAGGACTGTAGCTTTAAGAATGATCCTGTGTTGTAAGATCACATGATTTGTGTAAACCAACATCTCAGCAGCACAGGGAACCTCTAGGGGAGAGTTCTTCTTTAGTTATGGAGTATGATGCACATATGTAAGTTGCTGCTGCTGTCTTGTAAATAAAGTTCACTGTGTCCACTCAGAAAAGTTGTCTGGAAGATCAACTCTATAACAAACTGGTGATGAGGAAACATCAGATGCGCTGCTGTAACTTGCCCAGAGATTGTCGGTATCTAAGTTCATTAAAAAGAAAAGAAGATATTCTGATCTGAAATGCCACAGTTTGGCAGAACCAAACCCTTTGAACCAATCACAAACGATTATTCTCAATATATAGATCAACTTGCGTTCTACTTTCAAGCCAACAAAATCACAGAGGTGGGAAGGAGGAGAGCGATTCTCTTGAGTATTTGTGGAGGCAAGACCTACAGTTTAATTTGAAGCATGAAGGCCCCCAGTGCCTTGGATTCATAGACTTTCATTCAATTAATAGACCTCATTCAGGGACATTTTCAACCCAAGCCCTCAGTCACAATGCAGAGATTCCGGTTTAATTGATGGAATGGAGTCCCAGGGGAGTCCATTGCTATCTACATGGTGAAATTAAAACAACTAACGGAAGATTGTGAATTGGGTGAAACCCTGAATGACATGCTCAGAGATCGTTTGGTATGTGGCGTGCAGGAGGATGCTATTCAGCGAAGATTGCTGGCTGAAGTGGATCTTGATTTTAAGAAAGCGTTAGAAATAGCGCTGGTGATGGAAAGCTCCGGAAGGGATTCACAAGCAATTCAAGGGGCACAAAATAGTGCTGTCCTCCTAGTTGGGCGGGAACAGTCAGCAGAAAGTGGCGTGAAAAGCCAGAACTCTGCTACGAAGTGGGAAACAGCCCCTGCAAACCAAAAAATGCGAGGAAATCGCTCAGCAACAAAATCAAAAACGAATTTGTATCGACATGGAAACAATCATTCTTCTTGCGATTGGCAATTTAAAAGTAGAGTGTTATTTTTGTCACAGGAGTGGACACATATTGAAACATTGCAAAGTGAGATTTAAACAGGCCTCCAAACAACAATCGAAGTTCAATGAAGTCTGTAGTGTAGAAGGGCCGGAAAGAACCAATTCTGACATTTATTCATTATTCAACATGAAAGTTGGAAAGACAGAGCCAATTATTGTCACAGTGCAAATGAATGGTAAACAATTAAAAATGGAAGGAGACACAGGTATTTCTCCCACTGTAATAGGAGAACACACTTTCAGATATTTAAATAAAGGTGATCAACAATTAAATTTGGAACAGACATCTGCCAAGTTGAAAACATATGCAGATGAAGAAATCCAGGTAATAGGTATCACTAGAGCAACTGTTCATTCTAGACACCAATCGGCACAGCTACCAGTGATGGTGGTAGGAGGTGAAGGACCAAGCCTTCTAGGGTGTGATTGGTTGAAAGAGATTAAATTAAACTGGTCTGAAATCTTCCAGTTACGAGCAGGGAGACCACTCGAGCTGCTAATAGAATATGACACTGTCTTCAAGGATGAACTGGGAAAAATCCAAGGCCTACAGGCCAGGATTTATGTGGGCCCAGAAGCAACCCCTCGCTTCTTGAAAGCAAGACCGGTGCCATACGCCCTGAGAGAGAAGTTTGATGCTGTGTTGAACCGGCTAGAGAGGCTGGGTATCAAGATTGGTCCAGTTCTCAGAGTGGGCAGCACCCAAGGTCCCTGTCCTTAAACCAAACCAGACCATCCGGATCTGCGGGGACTATAAACTAACAATCAACGGAGCAGCCAAACTGGACAGGTACCCCATTCCCAAGATTGAAGACCTATAGTAGGAAGTACAACGTATATAAAGCTTGACATGAGTCATGCATATCAGCAACTGGAGTTGGAAGATGCCTCCCGGGAATTTGTGACCATAAATACCCACAAAGGGTATCAACATACATGCCTGCCCTTCGGTGTCTCCTCGGCCTGTGCCATTTTCCAAAGGACAATTGAGAGCTTACTACAGGGCCTACCTCAAGTAATGGTCTACCTGGACAATGTACTGATAACTGGGTTCACAGAAAAGGAACACTTGGCGAACCTGGAGGAAGTTTGGGAACGATTTATGGAAGCAGGAGTGTTCCTGAAGAAGGAAAAATGCACTTTTCAGGCAAACAAAGTCATTTATTTGAGCCTTTGGGTAGATGCCCAAGGGTTACACCCTGTTGTGGAGAAAGGTAAAGCAATAAGAGAGGCACCTGCACCTAAGAACATCTCTGAACTTAAAGCATTTTCAGGGATGGTAAATTATTATGGGCGATTTCTACCAAATTATTCCACAGTTCTAGCCCCTCTACATTCTCTGCTAGGAAAAAAACAGGGTTGGTTTTGGGAGTCACCCCAAGAAGAAGCCTTTGTGAAAGTAAAACAGCTCTTATACTCTTCAAATTTGTTAGTGCATTATGACCAGACAAAGGAATTGGTGCTAACCTGTGACGGGTCCCCCTATGGATTGGGAGCGGTCCTATCTCACAAAATGGATGACAGCACCGAGAGGCCATTAGGCTATGTATCCAGGACACTTATCACAGCTGAAAAAGGATATTCTCAGCTCCAAGAGGAAAGTGTGTTCATTATTTTTGGCGTAAAAAATTCCACCAATACGTGCACAGGCGACATTTCACGATCGTATTAGACCACAAACCACTTTTGGGTCTTTAGTGAGGAAAAGGCTATACCACTCATAGCGTCAGCACGAATATACAATGATGGGCCCTAATTTTGGCAGCATATGAATAACATTTGTACATAGACCAGGGATTCATATAGCAAATGCCGATGCCCTAAGTCGCCTTCCTTTACAAGAGAACAATGACCACATCCCACGAAGTGGCTAGTGAGATAATTGATACATTGGTTTTAATTTTCCAAAATTCCCAAGATTTGGGGAAGGTTCCATTAGACTGCAAAATAACAAAGGTTATTTATTTATCTTATTCAAAAAGGGAGGGAGACAGAAGGCAGGAAACTACAGGCCAGTTAACATCTGTCATAGGGAAAATGTTAGAAGCTATTATTAAAGATGTTACAGCAGGGCACTTAGAAAAAAATCAAGGCAATCAGGCAGAGTCAACATGATTTTGTAAAAGGGAAATCATGTTTCACCAATTTATTGGAGCACTTTGGAGGAGTCACATATGCTGTGAATAAAGGGTAGCCAGTGGATGAACTTAACTTAGATTTCCAGAAGGCATTTGATAAAGTGCCACATCAAATGTTATTGTAGAAAATAAAAGCTCATGGGGTAGGGGGTAACATATTGACATGGATAGAAGATTGGCTGACTAACCGGAAGCAGAGAGTAGGCATAAATGGGTCTTTTTGTGGTTGGCAGGATATGACGAGCGGTGTGCCAGGGATCAGTGCTGGGCCTCAACTTTTTACAATTTATATAAATGGCTTGGATGAAAGGACCAAAGGAATGGTTGCTAAATTTACTGATGACACAAAGATAGGTAAGAATGTAAATTATGAAGAGGACATGAGGCTACAAAGTGACATAGATCGGTTATGTGGGTGGGAAAAGATCTGGCGAATGGGCTAGAATGTGAGCAAATGTGAAATTGTTCATTTTGGCAGGAAGAATAAAAAGGAAGCTTATTAACTAAATGGTGAGAGATTGCAGAGCTCTGAGATTCAGAGGGATCTTGGAATCCTAGCACATGGATCACAAAAGCTTAGTGTGCAGGTACAGCAGGTAATTAGGAAAGCTAATACTATGTTATCATTTATTGTGAGGGAAATTGATCACTAAAGTAGGGGGGTTATGCTTCAGTTGTACAGGCATTGGAGGGACCACATCTGGAGCATTGTGTACAGTACTGGTCTCCTTATCCAAAGAAAGATGTAAATGCATTAGGAGCAGTTCTGAGAAGGTTTACTAGATTAATACTGGGAATGGGTGGGTTGTCTTATGAGGAAAGGTTGTAATTTCGAAGAGTAAAAGGCGATTTGCTTGAAACCTTTAAGACCCTGATGGGTCTAGACAGGGTGGATGTGGAGATGGTGTTTCCTCATGTGGGAGAATCTAGAACTAGGAGTCACTGTTTGAAAATAAGAGGTCGCTCATTTAAGATAGAGATGAGGAGAATGTTTTTCTGTCAGAGGGTAGGGAGTCTTTGGAACGCTCTTCTTCAAAAGGCGGTGGAAGAAGAGTCTGAATATTTTTAAGGCAGAGCTAGCTGGATTCTTGATTAACAAGGGGTGAAAGGTTATCAGGGGTAGGAAGGAATGTGGGGTTGAGGTTACAATCAGATCAGTCATGACCTTATTGAATGGTAGAGCAGGCTCGAGGGGCTGAGTGGCCTACTCCTGCTCCTAACTTGTATGTTCGTATGTACAACTACCTCTTAGTAGAGAGCTTGTAACATTCACTCCACACAAATGCCCACCATCTTCACCAAGAGAGAATCTAACCATCCCCCCTTGATATTCAATGGCATTACCATCACTGCACCCCCCGCCCCCCTCTATCAACATCATGGGTGGAATTTTCCCAGGTTGGCACTAAGTGCAGTAGCGGGTGGGTAAAATGATGTTTTACCCGTGGGCCTCGATGTCGGGTTTTCACACTGTATCATCCCAAACCCGGCACATTATTTCTGCATTCCTGGGAAACCCGCCGTTTCCATGGCGAACGGGCTCCCATTCACCCGCCTGCCATCACCCAGCCGCTGCATCTCGCCAGGCGCCATGTTTAAAGTCCAGCCACAAGCACATATCTCAGTTCATCC
Source organism: Cetorhinus maximus (assembly GCF_964194155.1). Taxonomy (NCBI): domain Eukaryota; kingdom Metazoa; phylum Chordata; class Chondrichthyes; order Lamniformes; family Cetorhinidae; genus Cetorhinus; species Cetorhinus maximus. The sequence goes on from NC_135906.1 coordinate 752,382, forward strand.
AGACCACCACTGCTGCATGGAAGACATGGCCCTGAAACTAAAGAGGACTGCAGCCCCAGCTTCAGCCACACGTTCCTCGAGAACCTTTTGGATGCCGTAGAGACCTGCCAGGATGTCCCCTACGCCCGCTCTGGCCGCAGGATGGACAGCAACAGCAACAGGTGCTGAAGGTGGATAAAGGATCAGATACTTTAACAGTTTTATGGCTGCGTCTCTATGATATGACCCTGATCACAAAGAACAAGTGAGCTGCCCTCGGCCAGACAGGAGTCAGACATTCTTAGAGGCTGTGTGAAGATTTATGGAGTGTGCGCAGTGCATGGTCATCATCATCTTCCTGCAATTGAGTGACTATTAGGGCCTCCCCTGCGTCTCCATGACAGGAGCATTCTCACATTCTGCCATAAGCCAGACGGGAGTCAAACATTCACAAGTGTGATGTGAGGGTCTATGGTGTCTCCTCACTGCATGTCGTCATCATCCTCCACAAATCTAGCAACTATGAGGGCCTCCCGAGCGTGCCTGCCTCGTCTAGCCTGTGCGAGGTCTTCATCCCCGTCATCATCGCCTCCGAGGACCTCCTCAGCCTCATCCCCTTCAGCGTCCTCCTCATCGGAGGAGATCTGCAGCTCCTCCAGCTCCTCCTCAGTCAGCTCGTCTCCCTGTTGGAGCGCCAGGTTGTAAAGGGCACAGCAAACGATGACGATGTGTGACATCCTCTGTGGACTGTATTGCAGCGCTCCACCAGAACACTCCAGGCTCCGGAGCCTCACCTTCAGCATCCCGATGGTTACCTCCAGCAAGTTGCGAGCTGCAGCATGAGCCTCATTATACTGTCGCTCTGCTGCAGTCTGAGGCTGCCGCTCGGCATCATCAGCCATGGACTCTGCGGGGAGCCCTTGTCCCCGAGGAGCATCCCTGCAGCCTCAGTGGATCCTGGAAGTCTCCAGGGATCTGTGACCGACTGAGGATGTAGGCATCGTGCACACTCCCTGGAAACCGAGCACACACCTGCAGGATGTGTTTCTGGTGGTCGCACACCAGCTGCACATTCAGCGAATGGAACCCCTTGCGGTTGATGTAGTCCACCGTGTGTTGTGACGGATATCTGAGCACCACGAGTGCAGTCGATCGCATCCTGCACCAGTGGGAAACCCGAGGTCTGGGCAAATCCATTGCTCTTGCATCCTGGCTTTCCTGGTCCCGGGCAAAATGGACAAAGTTGTGTGCCCTCGAAAAGATGGCATCCGTGACCTCATGGATGCATTTATGGGTGGAGGCTTGTGATGTCCCACAGAGGTCACCTGTGCAGCTCTTAAAGGAGCCACTGGCGTCGAAATTGAGCGCTGTGGTCACTTTCATGGCCACTGGCAGTGGGTGCCCTCCATGTCCCCGTGGTGCCAAATCCTGCAGTAGCTGGCAGATGTGACCAACCAGTTCCCTAGAAATGCACAGTCTGCGGAGACATTGGTTCTTGGTCATCTGCAGGAATGAAAGGCGGCGTCTATAGACCCTGGGTGTCACTAGGCGCCAACCAGCCAGGGCTCGCTCTGGCTCTTGGGCTGCGTGTGCGGGAGCCACAGCCCCACTTCTTCCTGAGGTTGCTGGTCCCCTCCTCTGCGCAGCCAGGAGCCTCAGTCACTCTCTCCTCCGTCGTCTTCGCTCTCTGTAGGCCATCAGGCATACAGCTAGTTCACCAGGCTCCATGATCCTAATGTACTCCTCCTGCTGGGTTAAAGAGAGAGACACCTGGTTAGCATGGGTGTACTAAGAACCTGTCCTGGTTAAGTGTGACGGCCCCTTAACATTTCCCGGAGAGAGCTGATCCCCACTTGGATGGCCAGAGATTAGTGCGCTGCATGGCTGCCCTGTTAGCTTGAACCATGGGGGAGGCTGGTCCAAACCGGGATGTTTACATTGCAAGAGGCTGTGAACACCTCCAGCAGTGACTGCTCCATGGCCAGCTTTAGCGAGGAGATTGTACAACGTGTGCAGTCCAACTGCTCTGCAGTCCACTAAAGTGCTCCTGAATGTGCAGTCTGTGCTGGGGGGAGCTCTGGAGAACTTGGTGGCTCTTTGATGCCTCTGCGTTGCTTGAGTGGGCAGATAAGCTCGGAGCCCGACCCCAATCATATCAATGTGGCTGTGCCTGAACTGTCTGAGTTTCAGAGGAATGGTCACTTCATACAGGTTTCCCTAATACGAGGTATTCAACTCCGAATTCCCCTCAAAGTGCAGCTGCCAAGTGCAGGTCGATTCTGTGCTGTTGTGAAACACGTCGGCGTGCTTTCCACCGACCTGGACGCACAATCCAGCGGGAGAGGTGTTGGGGGGACTTTGTCGAAAGCCTTCTGAAAGCCCAAATAAACCACATCCACTGGCTTCCCCTCATCAGCTATGCTGGTTACATCCTCGAAAAATTCCAGTAGATTTGTCAAGCATAATTTCCCTTTCGTAAATCCATGCTGACTCTGTCCGATGCTTGCGGACAGGCCGAAGGTGTTCCGCAAAGCGGTCACCCAGTCTGCGTTTGGTGTCCCCAATGGAGAGGAGACCGCGTTAGCAGCAGCGAATGCAGTCGACCAAATTGAAGGAGGTGCAAGTGAAGCACTGTTTCACCTGAAAGGAGTGTTTGGGCCCTTAGACGGTGAGGAGGGAGGAGGTAAAAGGGCAGGTGTTGCACCTTCTGTGATTGCATGGGAAGGTGCCGTGGGAAGGGGATGGAGGAGTGGATCAGGGTGTAGGGAGGGAACGGTCCCTACGGAATGCTGATAGGGGGGGTGTGTGAGGGGAAGATATGTTTTGTGTTGGCATCATGTTGGAGTTGGCAGTAATGGTGGAGGATGATCCTTTGAGTGCGGAGGCTGGTGGAGTGAAAAGTGAGGACAAAGGGGACACGATCATGGTTCTGGGAGGGAGAGGAAGCGGTGAGGGCAGAGGTGTGGGAGAGGGGTCGGACATGGTTGAGGGCTGTGTCAACCACAGTGACGGGGAATAATCGGTTAAGGAAAGAGAATGACATGCCAGATACGCTATTTTGGAAGGTAGCACCATTGGAACAGATGCAACGGAGGTGAAGGAACTGAGAGAATGGGATGGAGTCTTTACAGGAGTCAGGGTGTGAGGAGCTGGAGTCGAGGTAGCTGTGGAGGTCAGTGGGCTTGTAATGAATATTGGTGGACATTCTACCTCCATAAATGGAGACAGAGAGGTCAAGGAAGGGAAGGGAAGTGTCAGAATGGACCATGTGTAGGTGAGAGAGGGGTGGAAATTGGATGCAAAATCGATAAATTTTCCAGGTACCGATGAGAGTACAAACCGACACCGATACAGTCATCAATGCATCGAAAATAGTGATGTGGGAGGGGGCCTGAGTAGGACTGGAACAAGGAATGTTCCACATATCCCACAAAAAGACAGGCATAACTGGGGCCCATGCAGGTACCCACAGTATCACAGTATCTTTACAGTGTAGAAGGAGGACATTCGGCCCATCGAGTCTGCACTGGCTCTCTGAAAGAACATTCTACCTCTTCCCACTCCCCTGCATTATCTCCATAACCTTGTACATTCTCTCTTTTCCGTTAGCAATCCAATTGCCTTTTGAATACCTTGATCGAACCTGCCTCCACCACCCTCTGGGTGAAAAAAATTTTCCTCACATCACTTCTACTCCTTTTGCCCATTATTTTGAATCTGTGCCCTTTGGGTCTTGATGTTTTCTTGAGTGGGAACGGTTTCTCACTATTTACCCTGTCCATATCCCTCAGGATCTTGAATACCTCTATCAAGTCTCCTCTCAGCCCTCTTTCTTCCAAGGAAAAGTGTCCCAACCACTCCAGTCTATCCTCATAGCTGCAGTTGTTCATCCCTGGAATCATTCTCATTAATCTCTTTTGTACTCTTTCCAATGCCTTTACGTCCTTCCTCAAGTATGGTGCCCAGAATTGGACCCAGTACTCCAGATGAGGCCTAACTAGTGTCTTATGCAAGTTCAGCATGATCACCTGTACTCAATGTCCCTATTAATAAAGCCCAAGATACTATATGCTTTATATACTGCTCTCTCAACATGCCCTGCCATCTTCAATGACCTATGTACGCATACACCGAGGTCCCTCTGTTCCTGCACCTCCTTTAGATGCTCTCCCTTTGTTTTAGATGGTCTCACCATCTTTTTCCTGCCAAAGTGAATTACCTCACACTTCTCTGCATTGAACTTCATCTGCCACTTGTCTGCCCAATCCACCAATGTGTCTATGTCCTTTTGAAGTTCAAGACTATCCCCACCACAGTTGACAACGTTTCCAATCTTCGTATCATCTGCGAATTTGGAAATCATGCCCTGCACACCACAGTCTAGGTCCTTAATATATATCATGAAGAACAAGTGTCCCAACTCTGACCCTGGGAGACTTCAATACAAACCTTCCACAATCAGAAAAACCACCATTTAACGCTACTCTCTGTTTCCCGTCACTCAGCCAATTTCTTATCCAAGTGCCTACTTTCCCTTTTATTCCATGACCTAGAATTTTTCTCACAAGTCTGTTGTGTGGCACTGTATCAAATGCCTTTTTAAAAAATCCATATACACCACATCAACAGTGTTTCCCTTATCAACCTTCTCTGTTACTTCCTCAAAAAATTCCAGCAAATTAGTTAAACATGATTTTCCCTTAATGAATCCATGCTGGCTTTCCCTCAATATCATGCACTTGTCTAAGTGACTATTGATTTTACCCCATACTGTAGTTTCCAGAAGTTTCCCTACCACTGAGGTCATTCTGATTGCTCTGTAGTTGCTGGCTTTATCCTTGCATCCCTTTTTGAACAAGGGTGTAACATTCACACTTCTCCAGTCGTGTGGCACCTCCCCTGTGTCTAAGGAAGACTGGAAGATTATCATTATTTCCTCTGCAATTTCCACTCATTTCTCTCTGCACTCTTGGATGCATCTCATCCGGTTCTGGTACCTTATCTATTTTAAGTAAAGATAGTCTTTCCAACATCTCCTTCCTCTTGATTGTAAGTTTTTCTAGTGTACCAGTTACCTCCTCTCTCACCTTGGCCTGGGTAGGATCCTCTTCCTTTGTAGAGACAGATGCAGAGTACTCGGACAAGACCTGCACTATTTCTCCAGCCTCCATATGCAAGTCCCTTTTTTTGTCCCTAATCAGCCCTACTCCTTCTTTTACCACCCTTTTATTATTTACATGCTTGTAGAAGACCTTGGGATTCCCTTTTCTGTTTGCTGCCGGCCTCTTTTCATGCTCTCTCTTTGCTTTTCTTATTAGTTTTTTTCATTTCCCCCCGGTCCTGCCATATTGAGGCTGATTTTACATTGTATTTTCTAACTGACATCTGTCGTATGCGCACTTCCTCCTTTTCATCTTCTGTCTCTCTCATCATCCAGGGTTCTCTGGATTTATTTGTCCTACCTTTCCCCTTCAGGGAATATCCCTTGACATTTGCTGCAATACTTTTTCTTTAAAGGTGGCCCATTGTCGGCCACCGTCTTTTCTGCCAACATTTGATTCCCATTCACTCATCTCAGATGCCTTCTCATCCCATCGAACTTGACTTTCCCGCAGTTAATTATCCCCGTTCTGGATTGTTCCCTGTCCTTTTCCATGATTAACCTAAACCTTATGATACAATGGTCACTGTCCCCTAGAGGCTCTCCCACTGATATCTGATCCACTTGGGCCAACTCATTCCCCAGAACCAGGTCCAAAAGTACATGTCCTCTAGTTGGACTGGAAACATACAGATGCAGAAAATTATCTTGAACACATTCCAAAAACTCTTGCCTACTTTTCCCTTTGTACTATTCCTATCCCAGTCCATATTCGGATAATTGAAGTCTCCCATTCTGATTACTCTATAACTCTTGCACCTCTCCATAATTCCTTTGCAAATTTGTTTCCCCATATCCCTTCCACTAGTTTGTGGTCTGTGTCGTATATAATCAATGTTACTGCACCTGTTTCATTCCTTACCTCCAGCCAGAGAGATTCTGTCCTTGACCCCTCTGGAACATCTTCTCTCTCCAATCCTGTAATGCCATCTTTAACCAGAATTGCCACTTCCCACTGCCACCCTAACCCCCACCACCACATTTTCTTCCTTTCCTGTCTCTCCTAAACACCTTGTACCAGGAATATTTAGCCCAGTCCTGCCTTTCTTTGAGCCAGGTTTCTGTTATAACAATAGTATCATAATTCCATTTGTTAACCTGTGCCTGCAGTTCACCAATCTTATTAACCACACTCCGTGCTTTCACACACATGCACATTAGCCCTGATTTAGGCTTTTTATCCTTTCCCCCTCATTCTGGCCCCATCTAATGACTTACTGTTGCCTACTCTAGTTCTAACAAACTCTCCAAGGTTCTATTAACCTTGATACAAAACGCTGATATATCCTTGGTATCAGTTGATGCTTCCCTACTGTCCACTGCCAGTTTTTCTCCTCTCCACTCTGAATTTCCCCTCAGGGTCCCATCCCCCTGCCAATCTAGTTTAAATCTCCCGAATAGCACTAGCAAAGCTCCCCGCGAGGACATTCGTCTCAGTCCTATTCAGGTGTAGATCATCCAGCTTGGACAGGTCCCACCTCCCCCAGAACCTGACCCAATGCCTCAGAAATCTAAAGCCCTCCCTTCTCCTCCATTTCTCCAGCCATGTGTTGAACTGTTCAATCTTCCTATTCTTGTGCTCACTGGCACGTGGCACTGGGAATAATCCTGTCATTACTGTACCATCCTGGAGTCATGTCTATGGCCACAGAAATGCCTGTTTGCTCCTCTAACTATGGAATCCCCTACTACCATAGCACTCCCGCCCTTCCTCCTCCCCTCCTGTGCAGCTGAGCCACCTGTGGTGCCATGAACTTGGCTCTTGATATCGTCCTCCGAGGAACCATCTCGCTCACCAGTATCCAAAATGGAAAAGCAGTTAGAGAGTGAGGTAGCCTCAGCAGATTCCTGCACTACCTGCCTGTTTCTCCTAGATACTCTGGCGGTCACCCATTCCCTCTCTGTGTTCTTCGAACCTGCTGTGTGACTACCTCTCTAAAAGTGCTATCCACGTAATCCTCGGCCTTGTGGATGTACTGCAGTGACTCCAGCAGCCACTCAAGCTCCGCAAATCAGAGCTCAACTTTCTGCCACTAGTGACGCTTCCTGCAGATATGATCATTGAGTCCACTCTGTGCCTGCACGACTTCCCACATCCCACAGGATGTACATTCCACATGGCCGAGCTGCGCTGACATACCTTAAACTTTGTATGAAGCATTTACTACGGTATTTATTTTATAATTTATTCTAAATTAATCATTTAAAAAAATTATTTTCTTCATTAATTTGGAATATTTCCCACGTATAGTACAGTACTGTGTTTATTAAATGCTAGCATCACCCACAATTACAACTAAAAGTTATACATTCCTTAATTACACGGGTATGTGTTTTAAGTATTTATTTTAATTATTTTATTTTAGATATTTTATTTTACTTATTTTGCTGTATATATATTTTTTATTTTAAAGTTTTACTTCTTGTTATTTACAAGACCTACTTTAACTCCTGCATCCTAAGCTGGCTTTTAACACACTAACCCTTACACCAAGCTCTTACCAGCCAATCAGCTTACTTGTTTCATGTGATGTCACAGTTGCTTTTACCACTCAGCTTCTTCAGAAGCTGAAATGCTCCTGGTTCCAGACTTGCCTCTGCTCCGCTCTCAGGCAGGAAAGGCTGTGCTCTGAGCAGAAGTATCTATTTATGCTGATCCTGGTTCCTGACCGGCCTCTGTTCCGCTCCTATAGCCACACCTTTTAGTTGGAGGAAGTGAGACAAGTTAAAGGAAAAGTTATTCAGTGGGAGAACAAGTTCAGCCAGACAGAGGAGAGTGGTGGTGGATGAGGATTGTTTGGGCCTTGTTTCAATATATGACTGAATTCAATAACAAATGTTAAAACCTTAATAAGTTCTCAATCAAGCTAGCAACATTGCTCTCAACCTGATGTATTTTACCCCACTTTATTTTCCTTCTTCACAGTTAACTTAATGGCGATTAGAATACTGTCTCAGCAAAAGTGCGGTCTCTCCAAATGTGTTACTTGCTACCTGGTGGCCATGGCAGTGGCAGATCTACTGGTCATTATCCTGGACCTGATATTAAGACACATACCAATTGTTTATGTGGAGCAGTTCCGGTTCCTGTTTTCCATTCCCGTGTGTAACATACATGCTGTTTTCCTTTATGCAGCCACTGACTGTTCTGTCTGGTTCACTGTCACTTTCACTATTGACTGATTTGTGGCCATTTGTGTCCAGAAGCTGAAAAGTAAATATTGCACTGAGAAAACAGCGACTGTGGTTGTGGGAACAGTGACGGTGCTGAGCTGTTTAAAGAACATTTTCTGGTATTTTATGTTCATAGGTGAATATTTGCTGTTGAATGTCCCCTGGTTTTGTGATGTAACAGGGGGTATTCAGAATTCTCAAGTCCTCGAGTTCCTCCATAATATTCTAAACCCAGCGGTCCCATTTGTTGTGATTTTGCTGCTCAATGTTTTCACTGTCAGACACATTTTAGTGAGCAGCAGAGCCCGCAGGAGACTCCGGGCTGACAGCAGTGGGGAGAGTCCCAGAGACCCAGAGATGGAGAGTCGAAGGAAATCCATCATTTTACTGTTTGTTATCTCGGCAAATTTCATCCTGTTATGGACGACGTTAATGGTTTATTCTGTGTGGTACCGGATGTGGGATTTGGGATATGGTTCTGTTTGGATTGATGAAGTTGTGCTGGAACTGGGCTTCATGCTGCAGCTCCTGAGTTGCTGCACAAACACTTGTATTTATGTCGTGACCCAGACTAAGTTTAGAGAACATCTGAAGGATATGCTGAAATATCCCTTCACCCAAATTGTTCGACTCATTCATTGATCAGAAAAACGGAATCACTGAGAGCTTCAAGCACCTTCTCATTTTATTTCACATTTCCAGCAGGGGCCATGTCCTGTTCCCCATGGTGATAGGGAATGGGGGTGGGTCCTGTTTCCCACAGTGACAGTGAAGTGAGGGTAGAGCCTGCGGCCAATAGTGATGAGAGACTGAGGATGGGGCCTGTTCCCTTGGTGAAAAAGCATTAGGGGAGAGGCCTGTTGCCAAGGTGACAGGGGACTGGGAATTGGGAGATTTCCACATGGTGACAGGACGTAGGGGAGGGTATTGGGTGATCTCTGGCACGGGATCAGCTCACTCAACACAGGCCCGGGATGGAGCCAGGGCCCATCCTGCTCCGTGTGGCTCGCTATCACACCAGGAGACTTCAGCTAACACAGCATAACCTGGAGCCTGGACCTGTCCTGCTCTGTGGGCTCAGTAACAAACCCCATGAGATGAACTATTAATAAACACTGCGGTGTATTTAACTCCTTGTCCAACACTGTGAGACAGCTTTCAGTGTTTATAAAGAGTTTAATTTATTGAGTGGTCTCTTGGATCAAACAGGGTAACAGAAGGGGGTCTGTGTACAGAGGATTTGGGGGTGAGCTCTAATTCCGAACCCTTTCTGGATTGTAAGGAATAAAGAATGAATGAGAGCGAGAGATGCAATGTGGGAGAAGGGATGATGGAAGAATTTGTCCAGGAACCTGATTAAAAGTGGCTCAAACACCAGATAATATTAAGATATCATGAGCGGAACATTAACATAATCTGAGCTCCAAGATCTGGATGGGTCCCATTCCCCTGAAGTGAGGAACGAGCCGGTGGGGAAATTTCCCCGGGAATTCTATTCCCTGTAAGAAGATTAGCTCACGGTGAGGTGGAAATAACTCCATTGAGACTGTGTCAGATTGAAGAACCATTGTTCACTCCCTGGTTTTGAGCATTTTAATTTGGTTTCTTCTCCATTTTAATTAGAGAGAATCCAAGGAGAGATTTTCCACTCCTGACCCCGTGTCTCTCAGACTAATGGGAGTGAAACCACATCTGACCCCGAGCCTGAACAGGGAGACCTGCTCTCCCCGTGTTTAAAGGGAATGAATCTGATCTTAACCTTGTCTTAATTTAACGTTGACTGGTGGAGAATGTTTTCCTCTTATATTAATGGAGCGGACGATTAGAAATGGGAGGCTGTTCAACCGAGAGGTTTGGAAGTGGGTGAAGGGGCAGAGAGACGGTTGGAGTGAGAGGGACAGTGAGTCGGCTGTGGTCAATAGAACGTCAGGAATGAAGGTCAGAGGAACAGAACAGGCTGGAAAGACAGAAAAAGTGGGGAGCAGAGGCTGTGAGAAAGAGAGAGTAAAGGACAGGCTTGTTCAGTTGGTTGGGGTGTGGGGTTTATAATAGTCGGGATCTCGGTTTGATCCTCTCCCAGATCAGAAGGAATTGGACCAACATTCTGTCCATACAATTATAGAATGATGCAAGGAAGCAGGAGGCCATTTGGCCCATTGTGTCTGTGCTGCCTTTTTGGTGAAACGATACAATCAGTCCTAATTCCTGCTTTTACCCTAAAGCCCTGGACATTTTTCTATTCCAGTGTTGATCCAAATCTCTTTTGAAAGTTACTATTGAATCTGCTTCCAGCAGCTGATCAGACAGAACATTCCAGATCACAGGAACTCACTGTGTAAAAAATGTTTCCTCATGTCACCTCTGCTTCTGTTGTCAATCATCTTAAATCTGTGTCCTCTGGTTATCGACCTGTCTGCCGTTGGAAACAGTTTCTCCCTCTTGACCCGATCAAAACAGTTCAGGATTTTGAATGCCTCTGTCAAATTGCCTCTTCTCTGCTCCAAGGAGAACAACCCCAGCTTCTCCAGTCTCCCCACAAAACTGAAGTCCCTCACCCCTGGTATCATTCTAGTAAATCTCTTCTGTTCATTTCCTCCCTCTCGTCAATAATTGGGATGAAATGTTTTAGAGCAAAAGCACAAATGAAATGTAGAGGGAGAGAGAATTAAATGTTGATGAAAATGGGCATCAATGTTTGGAAAGAGCGAACGAATGAAGTTGAATTATTGATCAGTTAGGGGAATATATCACACTTTGAGGCTTCAGTGGGTGGACTTACAGCTCAAGCTGGAAATTGAGGGGAAGCTGGTTCATGGTCTGTAGAACAAACTCCTCTCCATGGGGCAGAGCCAACAGCTGTCTCCATCCAATAACAGGCAGGGAAGAGCCAGTGCCTCAGGATTGGCTCGGTCAGTCCGGAGGGTATTGGAGTTTGAATCTTCGGGTTGTGGATTCTAAATGTAAGTTGGTTCCTTGTTGTGTTCAGTTTTTAGGTTGATCTCACAGGCGATCTCCAGCTCTGTATTCCTCAGCAGAGAGCTTCTGATCTCCGGATAGTCGGAGTCCGGATGGATGTACCCCGGAAGATGCGCCATGGGACATTATCGGAAGTCCCAACGCACTGACTCCACGGGAACTGCCAGGGAAGTTTGAACATCTGATGGGCAATTCACCTGCTCACTGGGACCCTCCGCAAAAGTCTCCAACTTCGGACAGTTCCCACGTACTTACCTGAATAGATACCCAGGAAATGTTAGACCGATGAAAACCTAGTCTAACTCCTGGGTAACTGCACAGCTGACCGACCAATCACTCACAATGTCCCCCCCACCTGACTGCCTCGTGACCCCCAACTACCCCCTGACCCCGGACTCCCCATTGACCTCCCGACACCTTCAACTCGACCTGACTAGCTGCTCCACCCGACTCCCCCAGCTCCCCCCATTCCCCCGACCCAACCTCACTAGCATTTGCCCCAGCTACCCGCTTACCCACCTGCCAACCTACCCACCTCACCCACCTGCCAACCTACTCACCTCACCCACCTGCCAACCTACCCAGCTTCCACCTTACCCACCTGACACCCTATCCCTTACCCAGTTACCTCACACAACCTACCTCCTTGCCCACCCACCCCCATTACTCACTTACCTTCTCTCCGTAGCTTTCCAAAGAAGCTTTTAAACATTTAAACTCTTTACTTACTGGTCAAAGTCCTGGAGCTCCCTTCCTAACAGCGCTGTGCATGTACCTACACTACGTGAACTGCAGTGGTTCAAGAAGGCAGCTCACCACCTCCCTCTCGAGGGCAACTAGGGATGGGCAATAAATGCTGCCCCGGCCAGTGAAGCCCACATCAAGTGAATGAATAAAAGAAAATCCGGGAGCTGGTGTTGTAAAAAGGGGGCGTGGCCTGTCCTCCCCCAACGATCCGACGCTAGGAAGAAGCAGTTCCATTTCAGACTCGCTCCGCATTTCTGGAGAAGCCGGGATGGGAAGACCTGGTCAGGAACGCCGCGCTCCGGTGTGCTGGAGGATAGTAGGAGCGGAGTGGCAATCCGACAGTGATTGACATTCCTCGGAAGATTCCGGCCTCATCTTTCAATTGGATACTTTACAGCCTTCCAGACTCAACACTGAGTTCAACCATTACAGACTGGAATCTCTGTCTCCATACTGTCTCCATTTCTTTTCATGTTTCACTCTTACTCTTGTTCTCACATTCGGAATGCAGCACAACTGCCCGAGACACATCTCTTGATTCTTTACTTGTCCCATTTCCACTCCCTTTGACTCCGCACGACTAGCTCTTCTGTCATTTAATCTCTCCCTGTCTTACACCCAATCACAGAGCTTCCCTATTGTCCTTTTTCTCACCCTCCTGTTGCTTAAAGTCGATGACATTTCAAACTTGTCCAGTTCTGATGCCTGAAACATTAATTCGATTTCTCTCTGTACAGATGCTGTCAGACCTGATGAGTATATCCAAGGATTTCTGAATGTATTCAGAGGAATTCTCTGTTACTCCAGCCCGGGATCACGGATGCAATGGATGTTATTGAAAACAAGTTCCCTGAGCCATTTTGTTAGAGCTTTTTTGCTTCTAAAATTGTATTTTTACTCTTCTGACATTGTCTCAAATTAACCATTAACCTTCTGACATGGATCCATGTATCCATTTAGCATGGGTGGATGATTGGACAATGGAGAAGTAGCAGAGAGTAGGGATAAACGGGACATTTTCGCTTTCTCAGCCGCTAACTAGGGGATTTCTGCAAGGATCAGAGCTGGGGCCTCAACTATTTACAATCCCTGTTAATGATTTAGACAAAGAGATCAATAATGTAGAATAATAATAAAACTGTATTAATGTATCCAAGTTTGCTGATGATATAAAACTAGGTGGGAATGTAATTCCTGAGCCTGTGTGTGAGCTGTACCTGGATGGGTCCCAATCAGTAAAACGAGAGAGACAGGCAGCTCCCAGACACGGCTAAGGTCGGGACCGGCAGCTCTCCACCGGCAGTGTCTGGATTAGAGAGCGGGATCCTGAGCTGTTGTTGATGTGGTCTGACTGCTGCTGGTTCCGTCTGTCACACTCCGAGAGCCCCGGTGACAGTCTGTACCCGTCACCCTCATGTGGATCCAGCTCCCACTCTTTGCTATAGAGCTCCTGGTACAATGGTAATGTGTCTGATTCCAGCTGCGAATGACCTGTTTTCCAATCATGTCAAGGTCACAGCCTCTTGAGACTTCAGATTTTATGTCAGGACAGAATTGGATGTTGGGAATGTTCCGGTAATAATAATTTCCAGAATTAAGTTCTGTTTCCTGACAATTTGGATTTCCATGTTCGGAATCTTCTAGCTTTACCCTCCAGGAAGATACATTTATTCAGACAAACATATTGTCAGTTTAAATTCTGAACTAATAGAGAATTTAAACTATCATCAGAGCTTAGATCAGTGATGCTAGATATGGATTTGGTCTTAAGATAAAATGTGCTCTGTCCCAGGAGTATTTAGACTAAACAAAGATATCTCAGCACATTGTTGCCCATCCCTAATTGCCCTTGAACTGACCTTGCTAGGTCATTTCACAGGGCAGTTAAGAGTCAACCACACTGCTGGGAGTCCGGAGTCACATATAGGCCAGACTGGGTAAGGACGGCAGATTTCCTTTCCTAAAGGACATTAGTGAACCAGATGGGTTTTGACAACAATCGATGATAGTTTCACATTCAGCATTACTGAGGCTAGCTTTATATTTCAGACTTATTAACTGAATTCAAATTCCACCAGCTGCTGTGGTGGGATTTGAACCCATCTCCCCAGAGCATTAGGCTGCGTCTCTGGATGACTAATCCACTGACAATATAATACACCTTTACATGTAAATTATAGTAGAAATTACTCTCTTAAAGAACTTTGGCATTCCCAGGACTTAGAATTCACTATTTTAGAATTCTAGAAGAATTAGGCTATCTGAACTTTACAGAGTGAATCTACAACTTTTTAAATGGTTACTTAATAATGCTTTAGAAATAGCTCAAATATTGGATTATATTCTAATAATGTTTTGAATATTGCAGAGTACAAGTGCAAGATAAAATCATTCATCTATCTATGACTACAAAGCTCAAATGCAATTAAAAGTAAATGCAATCCTCAAATTCACTTGGAAAATAAAAGTAGGATATTCAAACAATTAACAACTAGTTTTTGTACTCATAATCAGTTGTATAAAGTGTAGTTTTCTGCTGGCTTTGTCTCAGGTTGAGCGCAAACAATATCAGGTCTCATCTCTCTGATGGTCCCGCAAAATCTGACTGGCTTGTTTATCTAAATTTCTAATTTATAGAAAATCTTTTTACTTTGAATTACATAACTATTGCCTGTTATATTTCCGAGGTATTTTGTTTGAGTGAGAGTTCTTGCAAATCAAAATATGTTTATCTGTCCATTGCAGCAGCAATGTTCTCAGCTTCAGCCTGGATCCCTGTCTGGAAAAGTCTTTCTCAAGGCCCCCATATCTATATGTGTGTGTGAAATTAACGGTTTTTAGCTGTTCTTTTAGCTGAGTTCAATTTTTAATCCTTTCATAGACTGAGTCAAATCCTTAATATCCACACTCGGCTTTAACTTCAGACACTTTTATATCGGAACAATCTTTCAGCAATACGCTGTGTCCAATTTTTGTGTAACAGCTCTGTCACCCAGTGTGAGAAATAAAACACAAACCGTCCAGTGTGGGGCTCAAACACATAGCCAGCTCCGTCTGTGTGTCCGCTCAGTTCAGTTAGATTGAGCGCAGTGTAATAGCACCAAGGTTACAGGGTTTTCACACAAGATAGAGAGGGAGATATAAAGGGAGCTGGGGTGGCCATTTCTGTTAGAGAAGCAATTCCATCTGTGAGAAGGATTGATATATTAGATGGATCATCAGCTGAGGCCAGATTGATTGATTTTAGGATCAAAAAAGAGGCAGTCACACTGCTGGGAATGTACTATAGACCCCCAAACAGTCAGAGGAAGATAGGAGAGAAAATATGGAGGCAAATCTCTGAGCAGTGCAAAAACAGTAGGGCAATAATTGTAGGGGGTTTTATCTACCCCAATATTAACTGGGATAGTTTCAGTGTGAGAGGAATGGAGGGAACAGAATTCTCGAGATGCATTCTGGAGAACTTTTTTGGCCAGTATGTAGCAAGTCCAAGAAGAGAGGGCAAAGTTCTGGACTTAGCTTTAAAAAATGAATCAGGCAGAAGGAGTCACAGTGGGGAGCATTTTAGTAGGAGTGATCATAGTTCAGTTAATTTTAACATCATTGTGGAAAAGGACAGAGATAGTACAGGAGTTAAACTTCTTAATTGGTGCACGGCCAATTTTATAAGCTGAGGAGTGATTTAGCAAAAGTGGACTGGAAACAGTTACTTGAAGGTAAATCAGTGTCAGGGCGGTGAGAGGCAACCAACGAGGAGATTCAAGCGGTTCAGAGTAAACATGTTCCCACAAAGAAATGGGTGCGACAGCCAAATCTAGAGCCCTCTGGATATCAAGGAGCTTTCAGGGAAAGATAAGGCAGAAAAGGAAAGCTTATGTCAGACACTGAGAACTGAATATTACAGAAAGCTGAGAGAAGTAGAGAAAGTGGAGGGGTGAAATCAAAAAGGAAATTAGGAAAGTAAAGAGAGGGCATGAAAGAATATTGGCAAGCAAAATCAACACAAAGATGATTGATCAAACATTTAGAGTAAGAGGATCATGAAGGAAAGAGTGCAGCTCATAAAACACCGAAAAGGTAACCTGTGTATGGAGGCGGAGGATGGGGGTATGGGTCTTAACAAAAGAGGGGGGGAAGGCTGACATTGTAGTTCAGGAGGAGGAGTGTGAAGTATTGGATGTGATAAACGTAGGGAGAGAGGACGTATCAAGGGGATCAGCATCGCCAGAAGTGGATAAATCACCAGGGCTGGATGAAATGTACCCCAGGCTGTGTCCGCTCCAGTCAACAAAGATCTGACTAATCTAATTACATTTTCCAGCGCTTGGCACATAGCCCTGGAGGCTATGGCAATGCAAGTGAATATCTAAATGCTTCTTAAATGTTCTGAGAGTTTCTGACTCAACCACCATTTCAGGCAGTGAGTTCTAGACTCCCACCACTCTCTGAGTGAAAAAGTATTTCCTCAAAACCCCTCTTAGCCTTCTACCTCTTACCTTAAATCTATGCCCCCTGGTTATTGACCCCTCTACTAATGGAAAAAGTGCCTTCCTATCCACCCTATCTATGCTCCTCATAATCTCATACACCTCTATCAGGTCCCCTCTCAACATTCATTGCTCCTAGGAAAACAACTCCAGCCTATCCAATCTTTCCTCATGGCTCAGACCCTCCAGCCCAGGCAGCATCCTGGTAAATCTCCTCTGTATTCCCTTGCCTTGTTAGCCATCCCCAAGTGCATTACCTCACACTTTTCCGGGTTGAATTCCATTTGCCACTGCTCTGCCCACCTGACCAGTCCATTGATATCCTCCTGCAGTTTACGGCTATCCTCCTCACTATTTACCACTCTACCAATTTTCGTCTTATCTGCAAACTTCTTGATCATACCCCCTACATTTAAATCTAAATCATTTATGTACACCACAAACAGCAAGGGCCCCAGCACCGAGCTCTGTGGAACCCCACTAGAAATAGACTTCCAGTCACAGAAACATCCCTCTACCATCACCCTCTGCTTCCTGCCTCTCAGCCAATTTTGAATCCAACATGCCACTTTGCCTTGGATCCCATGGGCTCTTACTTTCATGCCCAATCTGCCATGAGGGATCTTTTCAAAAGCGTTGCTAAAGTCAAATGCATTACCCTTATCAAGACTCTTGGTTACCTCCTCAAAAAATTCGATCAAACTTTTCAAACACGAACTTCCCTTAACAAATCCATGCTGATTGTCCCCGATTAATCCTTGTCTCTCCAAGGCCAGATATATTCTGCCCCTCAGAATTCTTTCTAGTAACTTCCCCACCACTGAGGTTAGACTGACTGGCCTGTAATTTCGTGATCTATCCCTTCCTCCCTTTCTTAATAATGGAACAATTTTAGCAGTCCTCCAGTCCTCTGGCATCACACCTGTGGCCAGAGAGGATTTGAAAATTATTACCAGGGCCCCTGAAATCTCTTCCCTAGGCTCCCTCAACAGCCTGGGATATATCTCATCCGGGCCTGTGGATTTATCCATTTCTAAGGCCGCTAGACCTGCAAGTGCCCCCTCGCTCTCTATGTTAATTTCCTCTAATATTTCACAGTCCTCCACCCTGATATCTGTATCTGCGTCGTCCTTTTCCATTGTGAAGACCGACGTAAAGGATTCATTGAGGACTGCACCCATGTCTTCCGGGTCCACACACAGATTACCTCTATTATCCCAAATTGGCCCAACTCTTTCCCTAGTTATTCTCTTCCTCTATATATATTTAAATAACCCCTTTGGGTTTTCCTTTATTCTACCCACCAATACTTTCTCATGCACTCTCTTAGCTTTCCTAATTTCCTTTCTAAGTTCCCTCTACACTTTTAACACCCCTGTAAGGACTCAGCTGTATTGAGTCCTCGGAATCTGCCATAAGCTTCTCTTGTTTTCTTCATCCTAACCTTTATGCCCCTTGACATCCAGGGTTCTCCAGGATTGGTTCTCCTCACCCATTGTCTTTACAGGAACATATTTGCCCTGTGCTTTTGCTATTACCTCCTTGAAGACCCTCCACTGCTCTGACACAGTTTTATCTGCAAGTAGCTGCTCCCAGTCCACTTGTGCCAAATCGCATCTCATCTTAGTAAAAAAAGCCTTTCCCCAGTTTAGAACTTTTATTCCTGGCCCAACCTTATCCTTTTCCATAACTATCCGAAATCTAACTGAGTTATGGTCACTATCTCCAAAATGCTCCCCTACTGATATGCCTTCCACCTGCCCGGGCTCATTTCAGAATATTAGGTCCAGAACTGCCCCCTCCCTTGCTGGGCTTTCTACGCACTGTCTAAAAAAGTTCTCCTGGATGCAACTTCAGAATTTTGCTCCCTCCCTACCTTGCACACTGAAACTATCCCAGTTAATATTTGGGTAGTTAAAATCCCCTACCATTACTGCCCTATTATTCTTAAACTTCTCTGAAATTTGACTGCATATTTGATCCTCTATCTCTCCCTGACTGTTTGGGGGCCTATAGTACACAGGTCATATCTGACTAATTAGATTGAAGTTTTTGAGGAAGTAACAAGTAGGATTGATGAGGGTGGTGTAGTTGATGTGATACACATTGATTATAACAAGGCTTTCGACAAGGTTCCACATGGCAGACTGCTTAAAAAAATAACAGCCCATAGGATCCAGGGGAACGTAGCGAGCTGGATACATAATTGGCTCAGTGGCAGGAAACAAAGGATGGATGTTTTTGTGACTGGAAGGCTGTTTCCAGTGGGGTTCTGCCGGGCTCAGTACTGGGCCCCCTGCTTTTTGTGGTCTATATTAATGATTTAGGCATAAAAGTAGAATGATTAAGAAGTTTGCAGACAGCAGAAAAATTGGTTGATAGCGAGGAGAGTTGCTGTGGACTGCAGGAAGACATCAATGGACTGGTCAAGTGGGCAGAAAAGTGGCAAATGGAATTCAACCCAGAGAAGTGTGAGGTGATGCATTTGGGGAGGTCAAAAAAGGCAAAGGATTACACAATAAATGGGTGGAGACTGAGAGGTGTAGAGGAAGTGAGGGGTCTTAGAGTGAATGTCCACAGATCCCAGAAGGTAGCAGGACAGGTTGAGAAGGTGGTTAAGAAGGCAGATGGAATCCTTTCATTTCTTAGCGGAGGCGTAGAATATAAGAACAGGCAGGTTATGCTGGAAACATTAGTTAGGCCACGACTTGAGTACTGTTTGCTGTTCTGGTCACCTTGTTACAGAAAGGATGTAATTGCATTCGAGAGGGAACAGAGGAGATTTACCAGGATGTTGCCAGGACTGGAAAATTGCAAATATGAGGCTAGGGTTGTTCTCCTTGGAACAGAGGAGGCTGAGGGGAGATTTGATTGAGATGTACAAATTTGTGAAGGGCCTGGATAGACTGGATGGGAAGGGCCTATTTACTTTGGCAGAGAGCTCATTGACGAGGGGATATAGATTTTAAATGATTGATAGAAAGATTAGAGGGGAGATGAGGAAAACCTTTTGTCACCCAGAGGATTGTGTGGGTCTGGAACTCACTGCCTGAAAGGGGAGTAGAGGCCGGAACCCTCAACTCATTGAAAAGGTGTCTGGATATGCACCTCAACTGCCGGAAGCTGCAGGGCTACGGACCAAGTGCTGGAAAGTGGGATTAGGCTGGGGGGGGTTCGTTCTTCAGCCGGGGCAGACACGATGGGCCGAATGGCCTCTTTCTGTGCTGTAAACACTCTATGATTCTACGTTACATTCAGACGGTTGCTATGCAGCCATTCACACCTCATCTGGACACATCTTTTGTTTCTTTACTTTACCCATTACCACTGCCTTTGGCTTTTGTACCATGAAACATTTTATCCTTTAATGTCTCCTGCCCTCCACCCTATCACACACCTTCCCTTTTGTTCATCGACTCTTTCCACCCCAGACCAACTCCTATTGGTCCAAATAAAATCGGCCTTCCTGGTAATAAACCCATGAGTTCTGTCATTGGTGGAGATTGTGGAGATTGAGGCTGGTTAATTGGTTCAACGTTGCTGCTTCTGGTCTCATTGGTGTCAGGTGAGTGCAGCTTGTGTGTATAAAAGGTGCTGCTCGGTGGCTGAAGGGATGGTTGAGTTGTTTGGTATCATGGGGGATTTTGTAGTGAGGGTTTTGTTCCCAGGGCTGGTGTTAGTTGGAGCTGTTTGTGGCTCTGATACTTGGCAACTGTTTCTAGGCCAGAGGTTTCCATGGAGCAGAGTCAAAGCCACCCCTGTGCCTCAGACATTCTCTCCTCCTGGGCCTCCCTTTGGTTACCATTTCCGTGTGTCTGAGGGTGGAAGTGTGTCTCCACTGCAGACTGTGATGGTGCAGTGTGGAGAGGACAAGCTGTTGCTCAGGGTCCAGCTGGATTTATTTGGAACCAGGCACCTGATCAAAGCTGCTGACCTGACCCTGCGGACAGCAGGTTGTCGGACAACCAGGATCTACTCTCAGAACCACACTGCCCTCTTTGACTATGGACTCCATGAGTGTGGCAGCAGGTTGCAGGTAATGGGAATCCTCAGCTCTTGCTCTAAGCTTGGGCTGTAGGTTGTTTCCCACTCTTCATTCCAACAATGGGTGAGATGTCAATGATATTGAGGAGATAGCTGTCTCCTGCTTTATAAAACTACAAATTAGCTTTCTATCTTGTATTGTACTTTACTTTAACTGGTCCCTGAGTCTCTCCAACCTATGACATCAGCCCCATTGGTCTTGAACCTTCTCTTTGGATCCTCGAAGCTTTGCCTTTTGTTGTTTTGAGGATTTTCAGCTCTATTCCTCTCATTCAGATCAATCGACCTGGAGGTTTCAGTCCAGTTTAATCGAACCAGGTTTAGAATAAGATGTGATGAAAATTTGCTTTTTCAATAAAATTTGGATAGCTTGAATTTCCAAGCAATCGTGGGATGTGACTCCAGCTTTCAGAACTAAGCTGAAGTGTTAATTTTTTCAAAGGTTACTGATAAATTAGTACTAAACTTTTATATTATGAAAAGTGAAGTTGCAACAAGATATGGGAACAATGGAATTTACCTGTAGAGGGGATGAGGCTGAGTCAGTGGTGAAGACATCCTAAGATCTTTCACAAATGTGAGAAGCCTCCAGCCTCTGCATCAAGTTCCTGTCTAAAGGAACCAAGGATGTGTTAACTCGTATTGAATTCTCCTGTCCAGGTGGTGTTGCTTTGCCTGGGTCTGTACAAATCTGTTTTTTAACTGTTGCCTTAATGAAGGTGTCACTGGGAGCCAGTTTAATCAGAATTTTGGGAGTTCTTATAGTAATTTGTAGACCTAATGGATGTGCTTAATCTTTTCTTTAAATGTTTACATTTTTATCTAAACCTCCTGAATTTGTGGCAGTCTTTGCTGTTCCTGAATTCCGGGCACTGATCTCAAAATAAAATGAGCGACAAAGTTTGGGTTGCCCATTGTAGACAAGGTAGCCACGGCTTCCCCCGATAGCAAAGCTGGAAGGAGGATGGAAGATGGCTCCCTTACCGTCGGTCTTGAGCGTGACCTTAAACTGGCATTTGCTGGTCCAAATCCCGATGGCATCTCTAACCTTGGTGCAGCTCCCAACCTTGTCGACGTACCTGGTGAGGAGGGTGAACACGTCGGCGACAGGGACGTGGGGGTTGTAGAGATGCACCGTCACCACACGGTCCCGTTGCAACGGCAGAGCAAAGAGCGGCTCCACCGTCAGGATCTTCATCTCCGGCTGGTCTCTCTTCTCCTCAAACACCTTCAGGAACTTGACGCAGGCAGCAACATTCCTGAAGGTCACGTCGAAATATCCAGCGCTGGGGAAGTCTCGCAGGGAGTAGATCTCCTCCGCTTCAAATCCACACGCCTTCAACAGGATCCGCTTGATGAGGAAGGCCCGATCCATGGGTGCTCCTCCTTCACTGTCCTTCACCGTGACCCGAACGGTGTTACGTACCCCCTGGTTTGGGGCTCCTTTGGTTTTAGCCATCGCTTCACTACAACTGATCTTAGGCAAAAGGCCGAGAAGCGATAACCCAGAAACCCATGCGCCCGTCCCGTCTTCCTCGGCCTCCGGCTTCACCATCCGTTTCGCTGCGTGTGGCCGAACACGGGCTGAAGACCCGACAGCCAGCATTGAGCATCAGGACCTTTCTTGCTTGATGCTGCCTCCCTGAAGCAGCGCCTGCAACAGCCTCAAAACCCAACAGGGGGCATCGTCCAGTCCCGGGCTCTGCCCTGACAAGCAGCACAAGTGCACACCAGCAGCAGCCCTGCAGTTGCACCAAAATCCAACAGGGGGCATCACTCAGTCTGGCACCAATGAGCCTGTCCTGCCACTCAGCACAAGTTCAGTTCAACCAGATCAATGATGGAAAGCAGGACAATGCTCTGAATGACTTTTTCTTCTTTTCAGTTTCCCTTTCACCCTGTAGAGGGCAAAACTGCACCATTCCTGAAGATGCTGCAAAACCAGGTCGATGTGTGGAGTGGACGGAGAAAGATCCTGATCCATCTCCCTGCTCCAAAAATCAATTTAATATTTGGTCCCCAGATAAGGGACGTATCAGATATTAAACTGATAAGAACAGATTTTTTTTTAATGAAAAATATACTTTATTCATAAAATATCTGGAAGAACATTACAAACATTTCAAAATCACCATCACAAAACTACAATCAGATTCAACTTTTACACATGGATCACTAAGTGTATCAATAAAATCAATGAATATTACAATCATTTCAATCTGGTCAATGCAGACAATCAGACAAAGGTATTGGAGTTATCAACATACATCATGTTGCTCTCTGAGGTGCTTCAATACAATTAGTATTCACTGCAGACATTCATTTTCAGCTGTACAGCCCGAGGGGCTCTCAACATTTCCCAGCCCCTCGGTGCCCTATGGCAGAATGGTCTAAACAGCGACCCTTCCCCATTGCGCCATTGCGGTGGCTGCCCCAAGCTTTAGTGCGTCCCTCAGCTCGTAGTCCTGGACCTTGGAATGTGCCAGTCTGCAACACTCGGTCGGGGACAACTATTTGCGCTGGAAGACCAACAAGTTTTGGGCAGACCAAAGAGCGTCTTTCACCGAGTTGATGATCCTCCAGCTGCAGTTGATGTTTGTCTCGGTGTGTGTCCCTGGGAACAGCCCATAGAGCACAGAGTTCTGTGTCACAGAACTGCTCTGGATGAACCTCAACAGCAACCATTGCATCTCTCTCCAGACCATCTTTGCAAAGGCACAATCCACAAGGAGGTGAACAACGGTCTCTTCCCCACCACAGCCACCTCGAGGGCAACGTGCAGAGGGGGTGAGACTCCTGCCGTGTTGTGGATTCCCTCCCCAAATCCCTTCTTGAGAGCACATTCAACATGTTTGTCCAGACTCTCCCATGTACTGTCATCAAAGCCCTATGTAATGGAGGACAGGAAGGACTGGGACTCCGTACTGTCTGTGGGCTTCACGTCATACAATCCGACATAAAAGGATTTGCTGATCCTCAAAATGTCGGACTGCGATGACTTTACTGAACCGTCTTCTTCCTTCAGGCTGCTGATCACAGAGCTCTCTGTGTGTACCTTTTGGAAGAAGAAGTGTGAGCACATCTCATCCTGCTCCACGGAGCGGACTCTGGAACGGAAGATGATCTTGGAGGCCTCCGAGGCAAAGAGCGAGGCTTGCTGGCTCTTCACCTCTTGGAGTTCCTCCTTGACATCGACCCCCATCGACTGCAGCAGGAGCAGATTCTGCATGTTTTTCTGGAGTCGGGACATTTCCCTCTGTTCCTTTCTAGCTTTCTGGGTGCCTTTGAGGATGAAAAACCTCTTGATGTTTCCCATGATCACTTCCCATCAGGGTGTCAGGGACTCAAAGAGGGGTTTCACGGTTCTCCAACCTTTGTAATCCCTCTTGAGTTCCTCAATGTTCTCTGGGGTTAGCAGTTGCACGTTTAGCTTCCATGTCCCCCGGACAACCCTCTGGTCTTCCTGTAAGTGACAGTCAGCCAGTAGGAGGCAGTGGTCAGAGAAGAACACCGGCTTGACGTCAGTGGATCTGACTGCGAACGCTTGGGATACAAATAGCAAGTCTATCCAGGAACGGTTTTGGACACATCTGGCTGCGACCAGGTGTATCTACGCTGCGCTCCGTATGCAGGGTTGCTGAAGGCGTCGTGCAGCTTGGCATCCTTAACTGTTTCAATCAGGGATCTGGACGTAGCGTCCAATGTGCTGTCGGCCCTGCCGGATCGTCCAGCCGCATTGATGATGCAGTTGAAGTCACCGCCCAGAATGACCGGCCTGGAGGTCGCCAGCAGCAGTGGGAGCTGCTGAAAAACCTCCAGCCGCTCGGCCCCTTGTGATGGGCCATACACGTTAATTAACCGGAGTGGAGCGTTCTTGTACATTACGTCTGCTACGAGGAGTCGCCCGCCCACCACCTCCTTAACCTCGGAGACGGTGAAGTTGCCTCCCCACAGCAGAATACCCAGGCCGGAAGAACGAGAGTCGTTTCCGCCCGATCTGATCGATGGCCCATGGGACCACCATCGTGACCATTGCCTGTAGGAGCTGAAGTGCGGTATCACACACTCCTGCAGAAACAACAGGTCAGCTTTGACCTTGGCAAGGTAGTCCAAAGTCGCAACACATCGCATAGTAGATTTAATGCTACGCACATTTATGGATACAATCTTTACACCTATTTTAAAGCATTTAGTCTCTTACCAAACCTGTTGCCTCTGAGAGTCCCAGACCTTTGGTCTGCTCCTTCATACCCATAGTGTTCACAAATCGCCTCACTTTGGATGGGCTGAGGAAACTGTCCTGAACCTCCCCATTGGAGATGTTCTGCTCAGGTGGCATCTGGGGTTTCGTGCAGAGAACTGGATTTGAAATGTCCTCTGTTGGAGAAGCTTCTCCAAACCTCTCCCCCTCTGGGGCGTTGCTGCTACCGTCTTCCCGGAGCTGGGGTGCGCTGAGCGCTTCACTGCTCCCAGATTGCTGGGGCTGGGGTGCGCTGGCCTCTTTGGGTTGTGGGCAAAGTTGGGGTGCGATGGTCTCCTCATTGTCTCCAATGTTCTGGAGCTCGGGTGTCTCACTCTACAACTCCCTAGAGCTTTGCCGCTTCTTCTGTAGGTGCCGCCCTGGCACATCTTTGTCCGAAGAGCAGCTGCCCTTGTCATCCGCGTCGGATGGGAGACGCCTCTTGCCACTTGTCTGGGAAGTGGCTTGGTCCCTTCTTAGCCCCTTCTTCCTTTTGGCTCTCTTCACCGTCCGCCACTCCCCCTGCTGATTTTCCACTGCTGCCTCCTCCTCCATTGATTCGCTGTCCTGAGGACTGGGAGGTTCAGGGGGTAGTGCTGTTGATTGGCTGTCTGCTGCCTCAATCTTTTCCTCCACCTTGTCTCTCTCTGCGTCCTCCTTTGTCCCGTTGTTCTCACTGGGGGCCATGGTGGTTGGAGTGTTGCAAGTGTCCTTGGTAGTAGTGACACAAAGCATTTCTTCTGCTTCCCCCTCATTGGCTTTGGCTGCCTGTGCATAAGTGAGGCAGCATTTGGGGCAGGTCCTGTAGAGGTGACCTGCCTCGCCACACAGGTTGCAGCACTTAGTCTGTTTGCGGTCCTTTGTCTGGTGCCCTTCCTGTTTGCAGTTCTTGCAGAGGGCGGTGCTGCAGTTGGCCGCCACATGACCAGACTTGCCGCATGAGCGACAAAGTTTTGGCTGCCCAGCGTAGACAAGGTAGCCACGGCTTCTCCCGATAGCGAAGCTGGAAGGAGGATGGAAGATGGCTCCCTTACCGTCGGTCTTGAGCGTGACCTTGACCTGGCGTTTGCTGGTCCAAATCCCAAAGGTGTCTCTAACCTCGGTGCAGCTCCCAACCTTGTCGATGTACCTGGCGAGGAAGGTGAACACGTCAGTGACAGGGACGTGGGGGTTGTAGAGATGCACCGTCACCACACGGTCCCGTTGCAACGGCAGAGCAAAGAGCGGCTCCACCGTCAGGATCTTCATCTCCGGCTGGTCTCTCTTCTCCTCGAACACCTTCAGGAACTTGACGCAGGCAGCAACATTCCTGAAGGTCACGTCGAAATATCCAGCGCTGGGGAAGTCTCACAGGGAGTAGATCTCCTCCGCTTCAAATCCACACGCCTTCAACAGGATCCGCTTGATGAGGAAGGCCCGATCCATGGGTGCTCCTCCTTCACTGTCCTTCACTGTCACCCGAACGGTGTTACGTACCCCCTGGTTTGGGGCTCCTTTGGTTTTAGCCATCGCTTCACTACAACTGATCTTAGGCAAAAGGCCGAGAAGCGATAACCCAGAAACCCATGCGCCCGTCCCGTCTTCCTCGGCCTCCGGCTTCACCGTCCGTTTTGCTGCGTGTGGCCGAACACGGGCTGAAGACCCGACAGCCAGCATTGAGCATCAGGACCTTTCATGCTTGATGCTGCCTCCCTGACGCAGCGCCTGCAACAGCCTCAAAACCCAACAGGGGGCATCGTCCAGTCCCGGGCTCCGCCCTGACAAGCAGCACAAGTGCACACCAGCAGCAGCCCTGCAGTTGCACCAAAATCCAACAGGGGGCATCACTCAGTCTGGCACCAATGAGCCTGTCCTGCCACTCAGCACAAGTTCAGTTCAACCAGATCAATGATGGAAAGCAGGACAATGCTCTGAATGACTTTTTCTTCTTTTCAGTTTCCCTTTCACCCTGTAGAGGGCAAAACTGCACCATTCCTGAAGATGCTGCAATACCAGGTCGATGTGTGGAGTGGACGGAGAAAGATCCTGTTCCATCTCCCTGCTCCAAAAATCAATTTAATATTTGGTCCCCAGATAAGGGACGTATCAGATATTAAACTGATAAGAACAGATTTTTTTTTAATGAAAAATATACTTTATTCATAAAATATCTGGAAGAACATTACAAACATTTCAAAATCACCATCACAAAACTACAATCAGATTCAACTTAAACACGTGGATCACAAGGTGCATCAATACAATCAATGAATATGACAATCATTTCAATATGGTCATTACAGACAATCAGACAAAGGTATTGGAGTTATCAACATACATCATGTTGCTCTCTGAGGTGCTTCAATATAATTAGTATTCGCTGCAGACATTCATTTTCAGCTGTGCAGCCCGAGGGGCTCTCAACATTTCCCAGCCCCTCGGTGCCCTTTGGCAGAAAGGAGTTAGACAGCGAACCTTCCCCATTGCGCCTTTGTGGTGGCTGCCCCAAGCTTTAGTGCGTCCCTCAGCACGTAGTCCTGGACTTTGGAATGTGCCAGTTTGCAACACTCGGTCGGGGACAACTCTTTGCGCTGGAAGACCAACAAGTTTTGGGCAGACCAAAGAGCGTCTTTCACCGAGTTGATGATCCTCCAGCGGTAGTTGATGTTTGTCTCAGTGTGTGTCCCTGGGAACAGCCCGTAGAGCACAGAGTCCTGTGTCACAGAACTGCTCAGGATGAACCTCGACCGAAACCACTGCATCTCTCTGCAGACCTTCTTTGCAAAGGCACAATCCACGAGGAGGTGAACAACGGTCTCTTCCCCACCACAGCCACCTCGAGTGCAACGTGCAGAGGGGGTGAGACTCCTGGCGTGTAGGAAGGATCTGACGGTGGGGGGCCTTTCTCACCACCAGCCAAGCCACGTCTTGGTGCTTGTTGGAAAGTATTGGCGTTGAGGCATTCTGCGAAATGACTTTGACAGTCTGCTCGGGGAACCATCCCACAGGATCCACCCTCTCCTTTTCCCTCAGGGCCTCTAAGACGTTACGTGCTGACCACTGCCTGATGGACTTGTGGTCAAAGGTGTTTCTCTGCATAGATTTCTCCACCAGGGACAGGTGGTACGGCACGGTCCAACTACTTGGAGCGTTCCGCGGCATCGTGGCCAGACCCATCCTTCGCAACACCGGGGACAGGTAGAACCTCAGCACGTAGTGACACTTGGTGTTTGCGTACTGAGGGTCTACGCACAGCTTGATGCAGCCTCACACAGTTTGAGGGCTTGTTGGGCACATTTTTTCCCCCTTTATCTAGAGGCTTGTACATCGCGTCCCTGCGGACACGATCAATTTTCCACCTCCAGATAAAGCGGAAGATGGCTCGGGTGAGCGCCACCACGCAGGAGTGTGGAATGGGCCAGACCTGCGCCACGTACAGCAACAGCGAGAGTGCCTCACACCTGATGACCAGGTTCTTACCCGCAATGGAGAGGGAGCATCGCTCCCACATGCCCAGTTTTCTTTGCACCATAGATCCTCGCTCCTTCCAGTTTCTAACGCATGCCCCGGTCCCTCCAAACCATATCCCCAGCACCTTCAGGCCATCAGCCCTGACGGTGAAGGTGACAAAGGATCGGTCAGCCCAGTTCCCAAAGAACAATGCCTCGCTCTTCCCACGATTTACTTTGGCTCCCGAGGCCAGTTCGAACTGGTCGCAGATGTAGATCAGTCTGCACACCGACAGCGGATCCGAGCAGAAGATGGCGACATCGTCCATGTACAGGGAGGCTTTGATCTGAGTGCCTCCACTGCTTGGGATTGTCACTCCTCTTTTGTCCGGATCCTTCCTGATGGACTCAGCAAAGGGTTCTATGCAACACACAAACAGGACAGAGGGAAGCCCCGCCTGGCTCCAGATTTAATTGGAAAGCTATCTGATTCCCACCCATTGATTGAGACTGCGCTGCTAGTGTAGAGCAGTTGGATCTAATTGCGAATTCCCTCCCCAAACCCCATTTTGGAAAGCACATCCACCATGTAGGTGTGCGATATTCTGTCAAAGGCCTTCTCCTGATCCAGGATGATGAGGCAGGTGTCCACACCCCTGTCCTGCACATAGGCAGGATTACATTTACATTTTTGGAAGCTCAAACCAAGGTAGGACATACACAGTAAATGGTAGGGCACTGAGGAGTGCAGAGGAACAAAGGGATCTGGGAGTTCAGATACATAATTCCCTGAAAGTGGCGTCACAGGGAGACAAGGTTGTAAAGAAAGCTTTTGGCATACTGGCCTTCATAAATCAAAGTATTGAGTATAGGAGTTGGGATGTTATGGTGAGGTTGTATAAGACATTGGTGAGGCCAACTTTGGAGTATTGTGCGCAGTTCTGGTCGCCTAACTACAGGAAGGATATCAGTAAGATTGAGAGAGTGCGGAGAAGATTTACTAGGATGTTGCTGGGTCTTAAGGAGTTGAGTTACAGGGAAAGATTAAACAGGTTAGGACTTTATTCCTTGGAGCGTAGAAGAATGAGGGGAGATTTGATAGAAGTTTACAAAATTGTGAGGGGTATAGTCAGAGTAAATGCGAGTAGGCTCTTTCCACTTAGATTAGGAGAGATAAACATGCGAGGACATGGCTTTAGGGTGAAAGGGGAAAGGTTTATGGGGGAACATTAGGGGGAACTTCTTCACTCAGAGAGTGGTGAGATTGTGGAACGAGCTACCATCTGATGTGGTAAATGCGGGCTCACTCTTAAGTTTGAAGAATAAATTAGATAGATACATGGATGGGAGAGGTCTGGAGGGTTATGGACTAGGTGCAGGTCAATGGGACTAGTGGAATAATATTTTGGCACAGACTAGAAGAGCCGAATGGTCTGTTTTCTGTGCTGTAGTGTTCTATGGTTCTATAGGCAATCGTACTCCTGAGCAGCGCGAGGCTGTCAGAGATCTTCCTGCCCGGCACAGTGCAGGTCTGGTCAGGGTGGATCACCAATTCCAGAGCGGATTTGACCTGATTGGTGATGACCTTGGACAGAATCTTATAGTCCACATTCAACAGTGAAAAGGGTCGCCAATTTCCCCCTTGTGCTTGTAGATGAGGGTGATGATGCCTTTCCTCATGGATTCTGACATGCTGCCGGCCAGGAGCATACTCTCGTACACTTCTAGCAGGTCTGGGCCGATCAAGTCCCACAGAGCCGAATACAACTCCGCCGGCAAGCCGTCACTTCCGGGAGTTTTACTCTTCTCGAAGGACTCAAGGGCCTTAGTCAGTTCGTCAGGAGTTAGCGGTTTGTCCAGGCGTTGGTGGATCTGACCACAAATGCTCAGGACACAAACAGGAAGTCTATCCTGGAACGGATCGACCTGTCTGGCCGCATGTGAATTTTGCTTTTTACTTTGATCTAGCTAGAACCTTTGACACTACAGGTCTGACAACAGACGTCCGTGTGACCTGGTGGAGTCCTTCCGCCTCCATGTCTACAATGGAGCTTTGTCGCCAACTGTGTCTTCAATTTAGGTGCACGTGTCTCAGGTCAGGCTTAGGTTTTAGTTTTTCATGCTTTGAGAATCTAGGTTTCTTCTCCAGCTTCTCTGGGATTCTGGGCTCCATCCTTCACTGGCACCATGTTGTAAGGTTGCTTGGTGTCTCACTTGTTTGGTTGAACATAAACCATTTATTTGGTAACCCATAACTATATACATATCCAAGGTACCATCACGCGTGGACTGTCTCCCTGCTGCCTCCTTTCAGACTCTACAACATAGTCTACTGTCATGTGACTCGCTACATCATATCATGGGTGGTACTGTTCCCCAATCCTACATTAACCCTTGCTCTGCCAACACCTTTGTGCTACATTCCTCTCAAATGTCCTGTCACACTGGGAGAGCCAGACACCCCACAGGTCACAATGGGCACTGGAGCACACAAACATCTGCCTTCATGGAGTCCCACAAAGCAACTGTGCAGAGCCTGTGGTTCACTGACTATCAGCTGATATTTTTCAAACAACATGGATGGCCAAAGGGATCAAGCACTTGAGGGACATGCCACAACACAGGTCTACTTGCCTACTAAACAAAGCAGCATTTGACAGAGCCAAGTGATCCCACAACTAATGAATCAGATTTAAGATCGGCAGCAGTGCCACATCCAAATGTGAATGGAGGTGGACAATTAAACTAACTGAACAGGTGGCTCCACCAATATCCCCGTCCTAAATTAAAGGGGGAGCCAAGTACAATCAGCACAAAAGACTTCAGCCAGAACTGCTGAGTGGATGATCCATCTCTGCCTCCTCCAGGAGGTCCCCAGCATCACATATGCCAGTCATCAGCCAATTTGATTCACTCCACATGATATCAAGAAACGGCTGAAGGCCGGATACTGCAATGGCTAGGGGACCTGACAACATCTAGCAATAGCACTGAAGACTTGTGCTCCTGAACTAACCACGCCCCCTAAGCAAGCTGTTTCAGTTCAGCATCACAACACTGGCATCGACCCAGCAATCTAGAAAACTGCCTACATATGTCCTGTCCACAAAAAGCAGGACAAATCTAACCTGGCCGATGACCACCGCACAGATGACTCTCCATCAGCAGTGATGCAACGTGTCGACACATTCCAATCAGGTGGCACTTACTCAGCAATAATTAAGCGTCACTCAGCTCCTGACCTCATTACATCCTTGGTTCAAACATGGACAAAAGAGCTGAACTCCCGAGGCGAGGGGAGAGTTACTGCTCTTCACATCAAGGCCGCATTTGACCGTGTGTGGCATCAAGGAGCCCTAGCAAAACTGGAGTCAATGGGAATTGGCAGAAAACTCTCCACTGGTTGGAGTCATACCCAGCACAAAGCAAAATGATTGTGGTTATTGGAGGTCAATCATCTCAGTTCTAGAACATCACTGCAGGAGTTCCTCAGGGTAGTGTCCTAGGCCCAACCATCTTCAGCTACTTCATTAATGACCTTCCTTCTGTCAAAGTCAGAAGTGGGGATGTTTGCTGATGATTGTGCAATGTTCAGCATCATTCACGACTCCTCAGATACTGAAGCAATCCTTGTGCATTTACAGTTAAGAGCTGGACAACTTACTTCCATTTATCAGTCCAAACTTGTAACATTTGCACCCCACAAATAAATATCTTTTGATTCCTCGTCACTCCCTTTGAAACCTTACTCTGACGTGGGAGTTAGAGGTTACAATACCTTAGTCATTCCAACTAGGTGTGCTGCCCAGGGTCAGAGAAGGTTAATACCTCCCATTCAGTAATCATGCGGCATTGAGTTTATAGCAGTGGTGGGAAACCTGCAGGCCCATCAGGGTTTTGAGTTCACTTTGTTGACTGTTGCCCTCACACTGGGTTTCCAGATTCCGCTGGTTTCTGTCCGGGTAGTTCTTTTCTTACTGCTATTACTGAAGTGATACTCACGCAAAGCTGGGGCACGTGAAGTGAGGTGTGTGCTGATTGCACACAACATTGACTGAGAGCTGTGCGCTCCCTCTGCATCCAAAGCACCCTGACGGTTCAATCGGCACACCCCACAAATTCCAGGCACGCAAGTGCAGTGAGCAAAATGACCCTATCCCGCGAGACCATCTTGGTTACAAGACCGGTGGACGTGGGAGGTTGCGCATTGTTACTTTTGCCGGTAATTTAAATTAGCCCCTAATTATATAATGGATCGGTGTCAAAGTGGTGTTGATAAAGGAGGAGAATCAAGTGCAAAATCAAAAAGTACAGAGGGAAAAGTAGCCTAAAAGAGGAAAATCGTCGATGAGGGCAGAATGGGAAGAGAGAGTTGGGAGCTGGATCGTGTTGTGGAACAGAAAGGGAGGCTATTTTGCTTAATTTGCAACGAGGTGATAAATCAGTTTAAAAAAACACGTTAAGAGACATTATGAAATACGCCATTCCTCTCACATGGCCAAATTCACAGTGGGTTCTGCCCAACGTGCTCAACAGCTTCCAAATTTGAAGGAAGTTGTGGAAACATTTCCCATCACTGATTAGGAAATATTCAGTGTGTATTAAGTATATTTAATCTTATTCACGGGGCCAGGGTTAGTCCGCGTGCCTGATTTCAATCTTGTGACCCACTGAGATGGAGGGGAACCACTCACACGGCCCACTCACTAGCCTAGGTCGCCCATCACTAGTTTATAGGTTACCGTAGCTGTGGCAGTCTTGAACCTTCTGAAACAGTGAGTCGTGCCTTCCTGCATTCCTCCAGGAACAACAGGTGCAGTGTTGGCCAAGAGTATCCACCTAAGTCTGAGATAGTCAACCACAAAGCTCAACTATTTGGTTGCAGGTAAATGTTGTGTACTCAGGGTGGAGGTACATACAGCTAGCTGTATGACTGCCAAGGGATGAGTGTCCTCAACCTGTTCCACCGGTCAAGAGCAAAGACATGACAAGCTAACATCTCTCAAGAGCCCAGTCGTCTGCAAAAGGTGGTATCCAGGCTGGAAGCTGGTCTCCCTTCTGAATACATGCAACACAGACCTGGTTTGTTAAAACCAATTTCCATAATATGATCAATGGAAGCTAATCCTCAATGGGTGAGTAAAGACTTGCACTGCTTCGCCAGATCCCTGCTTGCTGTGAATTGTAATCAGGCAAATTGTAGGGCAACGGTTTGTTCTTTTTTTGTACTGTTGTATGGTTTACGGAATAGACAACCCATCAGATAATGTGATTATGGGTAAATGTGTCCAGACAAAAGTTGAACTAACCTGAACAAGCTCTCTCTCTCTCTCTCTGTTGGTACAACTTTCCATGCTTTGCTGGCATCACGATAGTCATATCGTTTGAGACCACCCTGCTCTGCATAACAGAGGTCCTGCGCAAGGTTGTGGTCAATCCCAGGAGGTAGTTACAACACCAACGAGCGACGTAAAAAACTCAGAATGAGCACCCTTGTGGCACTGCAAAATTGCCAATGACGATCTCCAACAAGAGAAAATTTAAATCATTGCCCCTTGGCATTCAATGGCATTAATATTGCTGAAACCCCCACTAACAACAACCTGGGGCTTACCATTTGACCAAAACAGAACTGGACCAAGAACAGGTCAAAGGCTGGGAATTCTGTGGCAAGTAACACCTCCTAGTTCCCCAAACCCTGTCCACCGCCTACAAGAGCAAGTCGGAGCAGCAGCAGGTGCTGAACGGTGCCAGCAGGGTTTCTCAATAAAGTCCTGAGGGTCAAGGCCCAGATCGAGCCAGTCGGAGCAGCAGCAGGTGCTGAACGGTGCCAGCAGGGTTTCTCAATAAAGTCCTGAGGGTCAAGGCCCAGATCGAGCCGGTCGGAGCAGCAGCTAACCCCACCAGAATTCAAGAAGGCTGAGGAAAGCAGACATCAGAGCAAAGCAAAGAGCAGATTGGTAGGTAGTGGGCAAGTTGTTTTTCTCCACTTTAAAGCTACACTAAGGAAAGGCATGAGTTCTAGCTTTTTATAAAAGAACGAAACTGAAATAATGTTCTACTCTACTTGGCTTAACTGTAAGGTAAGAATATTTACTGATCAGGAGAGCTCAGTCCCGTGTGTTGTACGGCCTGCAGTATGTGGGAAGTCTTAGACACTCCTGGCAGTCTGGATGACCACATCTGCAGGAAATGCCACCGGTTTGACCAGCTTGAGTGCCGGGTTTTGGAGCTTGAGCAGCGGCTGGAAGCACAGCAGTGCATCCATGAGGCTGAGTGTTACGTGGATAGCATGTTTTTAGACATGGTCACCCTGCAGTTTACAAAGTGCAGACAGAGGAGGAATGGGTGACCACCAGTCAGAAGGGAGGCAGGCAGGTAGTCAGGAAAGCCCCAGAGTGCATCACACTAAAGAACAGTTTCTCTGTGTTGGAAAACGGAGAGAGTGATGGCTCCTCTGGGGAGGGCAAGCCAGAACCCAGTCTCACAAGGTGGGAGGAGAAAGAGAGGAAGAGTAATAGTGATTATAGACTCAATCCTGAGGGGTACGGACAGGCATTTCTCTGGCCACAGACGTGACTCCAGGATGGTGTGTGTCTCCCAGGGGCCAGGGTCAAGGGTGTCACTGAACAGCTGCAGGGCATTCTGAAGGGGGAGGGCAAACTGTCAGAGATCATGGTTTCCATTGGTCCCAATGACATAGGTAGAAAGAGGGATGAGCTCCTACAACAAGAATTTAGGGAGCTGGGTAGCAGATTGAAAAGCAGGTCCTCAAAGGTTGCACACTCTGGAATACTCCCTGTACCATGTACTAGTTGAGTATAGGAATAGGCTGATGGAGCAGATAAATGAGTGGCTGAAGAGTTGGTGCAGGAGGGAGGGGTTTAGATTCCTGGATCACTGGATCCACTTCCAGAGAAGGTGGGACCTTTACAAGTCCGACGGGTTGTACCTGAACAGGACCAACATACTTGCGATGTTTGCTAGTGCTGTTGATGGGGGTTTAAACGAATTTGGCCGGGGGTGTGGGATACAGAGTGGAGGTATAGCAGGGGTGATGTACAGACAAGTATAGAAGAAAAACAGAGTCAGTCTGGAAGGCAGAGCATATATAGTCAAGTTAAGGCACAAGGGAGCATGGCAAGGCTGGATGGTATTTATTTTAATGCAAGGAGTCTTGCGAGTAAGGCAGATAAGTTGAGGGTGTTGATTAATACGTGGAGATATATTACAGAGACATGGTTGAGGGAGGGGCAGGACTGGCTGCTCAATATTCTGGGGTATAGAATCTTCACGTGAGATGGGGAGTGGGGTGTGTAAAAGAGGAGGTTCCCTAACCCCACCCCTTTCACGGCATGTGGCCTTGGCTGACTGAGCCAGCATTTATTGCCTATACCTAGCTGACCCTGAGAGGGTGGTGCTGAGCTTCCTTCTGTATCCGCTGCACGTGGTGCACTTGCACCAACAGGACTGCTTTGGGGGAGACCTGAAGGATTTGCTGGAACACTGAAACATTTCAAAGTCAGGATGCTGACTGACTGGGAGGGGAACTTCGAGCTAGCAGGGCAGCCATCCATCTGCTGCCCTTGGCGTTCTAAGTGGTAGTGCTTCCTTGCTTTGGAAGGTGATACAGTGCGAGTGGTAAATGTGATGGAGGCAGCATCTAGACAAGGGGGTCACAGCCCTGGCTGCTTAGAGTGAGTGTACGGCGGCTCCAGGGTCAAGATTCACATGAGCCCTGCGATGTTTCACTCAGGTGGGGGTGGCAGGGCTGCAATGGCGATCCAGGTACAGGGTGGACTAATCAATGCTCCTCTCTCCTTTCAGACCTCACACAATAACGCTGAACAGATGCAGACTGGCGGAGGGTTGGCACAATTGCTCATTTTCACCAGATACGAGCAGGAGGCGCGCCATGCGCCCAGGTCTACCGGCAGCAGTGAGGTTGGGGTGCCAGTGGGAGGGAAGAGTGCCGTGCACCGAGGTCACAATATCTGTCATTGCAACCATGGGCTGAATTGTGTGTTTGTCAGGCGGGTGGGCCCGACCCAATCGGCAGTGGGCGCGGAGCCAATCGCTGCTGGCAAAACGGGCCGCACCGCCATTTTGTGCGGGCAGGCCAATTAAGGCCCGCCCAGCGTGTTTCAGACTCCCGTCTTCAGCGGGAAATTCAAGTCTGCAGCGGGCGTGTTCAGACCGCTGCTTCCAATGGGGAACTGGCAGTCTGTATAAAGAAAGGCCAGGCAGCCTCCTTTAGGCTGTTCACCATGACCAGCGACCGAGCTCCAGAAGAGGTGAGGGTAGAGGAGGGGGAGGGGGGCAGGCTGCAGGGTAGGCCAGCGCGGGGGCCAATGTGCCCCTCAGTTCCCTGATGCCTGCCTTGCTGCCCTCCTGGAAGAGGTGTCAAATCATCGGGAGGTGTTGTTTCTGGAGGATGGGAGGAGGAGGGCCCCCCACGTAACCAGGCAGGCATGGCAGGAGGTGGCGGAGGCAGTAAGCTCTCAAGATGCTGTGTGGCGCACAGGAACCCAGTGCCACAAGCGCTTCAATGATTTGTTGCGCTCTGGAAGGGTGAGGACCATGTCAGCCTTGGCCATTTTACCCAGGAGGTAGCATTAGCCTTTGAGGCCCCCTCCCCCACGTCTTAGTGTTGTTACTGCATTGGGCATTTAGCACACGCTGGGTGGGCAAACACATAGTGACCATGTTTACATCAGCCTTAGTGGTTGAAGAGAAGATGGGTTCTCCCCGCAGCATATGTTGGTGTTTGTGGTATTTGAGTAGTCTGGGGGCAACCTGCAGGGGAGGCAGCTAGACACATACTCAGAACTCCAACACATGTCTTATTGATGGTGATGAGATGGTGGAAGGGGAGCCTCAAGGTGTCGTGGCCAAGAGCCATCTGCTGGCATCGGCACTGCACCTAGTTGCACCTCCTTGCCATGAGCGCTAAGACCCGTGTGTTATTCAAAGTGATGGACGCCGAATGTGTCCAAGGTGTCCGTTGGGGCAGGGGGTTGGGAGCAGCCGGACTATCTTCTGGGGACTGATCACCAGTAGTGTGGACAGGAGCCGCTGGAGGCCTCAGATGGGCCACTGTGGTTGGGGTGCAGGGTGCGGCGTGCAGAGTACATGAGCGATCAGCCCCAATAAATCCTCTTCTCTGTTCTGCAGGCACAAACAGAACAATAGCCAGGAGCGTCTGCGGACTGGTGGTGGGCACACCGTGCTGCAGCACCTCACCACTTATGAGGAGCAGGCCATGGAGCTGGGGAGGAGGCAGATGGCCAGGTCGGCAGGTGTCGGCGAGGCTGGGGTGCAGCAGCCAGGTATTTGAGGGTCACAGTCCCATCCACTCTGTCTTCCCACCATCCAAAGCACTGATGGTTGCTGCAATCGTTAATGCAGCAACACTGCTCATTCACAGACTGATACAGTCAGACGTGTGGGTCATACACAAAAGGTCCCTCGTCCCCTTGAGGATGTGCATCTCTAGCACCTTCCAAAGACACCTTACCCCATGTGTGACCCCTATCCCCATGGCCTAACATGCCATGGCATCGCTGCTGCATATACAAAGACTTATAGCATCTGAGGAGGGTTTGTACCTCCACCACCCTTTCAGCCAGTGCGACCCACATTACTCTGTCCAAAAGGTGCTCAGCACCTCACCTGTCAACCTCATGGCACTCAACTTAAATAAATGCCACTACATTAGAACAGAGTGTCTGTCACCTGCTTGACAACTGTGGACAGCTGACTCGGAGACTCCACAAAGATTATCCACTGACCCCTGGAAAGAGCCAGAGGTATAGAAGTTGAGGGCCACAGTGACCTTCAGCGACACTGGCATGGGGTGTCCACCCACACAGTCAGAGCTGATCTCAGGGCCGATCCTCTGACAGATGGAGGTCACTGTCTCCCTTTAGAGATGGAGCCTCATTCGTCATTGCACCTCAGACATTGAGGTAGCTGTATCGCCACCTGCAGGAAGGATGCTGCAGTTAGCCTCCGTGCCCTATGGCCGCAAAGGGGAAGTTGGACCAGGAGTCACATTCCCACCTCGCTATCCAGTAACCCCTGTGGGTGTAAGTCCGAATGTAGATAAAATAGTATTCAGTTACAATGGCGCTTTGTGCAACTGAAATCTGCTCAAGTGGGCAGCTCACAGGAATGGGCCAGCCCAGCACCCATGGGATATGCCACAGAAAGGAATCCTGCAGAGAAACAGAGCAGAAATATACAGCCAACATACCTGTCAGTTTTCAGCACCAGTTTAAAGTTACTGCATTAGAAGTGGTCCAGTGAATTGAGAAAGTCACAACAGTGTTGTTTTCAGAGATGAATTCAAATAACTCTTGCGTTAATTCAGTATTGCCTGTTATTTTGGACCCTCCCAATCCTGATATCTTCGTGCTGTAATTGCTCCTGTTAAGATATTACTGCACTCCTGTTAACACAGCATCTTCCCAGCTGCGTTTCTCTCGCAGCCGGTCATGTGACAGTCCGGACACTACAGCACCTGCATTGCGGTTTGAACCATCATGCAATTTCCTTTAATGATCCTTTTCTTGAAAGTTTTGGAGGGGATGTAAGAAAAATCAAAGTCTGGAATCCAACTCCAGACAATTTCAAAATTCCAGTTACTCAACCCCCAGACAGACACAAAAGCAAGCTGTGCTTAACTGTCTGTCTTTTTATGCAATTACTTAATATCTTGTGGCTTCATAACTTCAAGTGCTTTTGAAAACATTAATTCTTAACTGTAGCTGAGTCAGTATGTAATAGCAGGCTCTATAAAAGGTGCAAGTTATGAATTCACATTGCCAGCTCTGAGCTTCAATACGAAGGTGCACGTGCTGGGAACTGAAACTTGTGGGCCAGTGGACATCAAGGTATCTCTGTCTATTACACCCTATAGGTACGTGTATCAACAATTCTCCCCCATAGACACTATTTGGTCATTTAAGCTTCGTGCCGACAGTGTGAATCTGCAAGTTGATTTGCTGCCTGCATCTTGTAAAATGCCCATCTCTGTCCCGGAAAGAAAACCTCCCCGCCAAATTAAAATCGGTGTGAAAGTGCAAAGCTTCAGTCAACATTCTGCTAGTTCTCATTTCACCTCTGGACACGATGAGCAAAATGCCCATCCAGATCTCTCATGTGATAATTGTACTAAAAAAGTCCACGAAGTAAAACTTGGAGCTGCCACCTTCAGGCAAGTCCCTTCCTCCTAAAGGATGTAATAAAGTCTGTAAATTGTTGAATTAACAATAAAAACAGTTAAGCTTTAACCTGATTCCACTGTTCCCAGACATTACTTTCAGCAGGTTCACCCAATCAACCAGCTCATTCCCCTTTGCATTTGAAGCTCTCCGTCTGCAAGAGGTGCTGTGATTGGAAGAAGGAGCGGAGCTTGTAAAAGCAGATTCACAGAATCTGCCTGGAATTTGTTCCAGGGTCATTATTAGATGTAATCACACAAATTGAAAAAAAGAGTGTTCTTCAAATGCAGGGATTCTGCATCATTGATAATAATCAAAATGTTTATGAGTTTCAGTCACTAATGGCCAGCAACTTCAGACTGGAGAAGAAGGGAAATTGCGTGTGTACTATATTTTTGAGTATTACCATCATTCTCTAATGATATTGGTTTATTTAATACACAAAAATTATCAGGGCTGACACTGACCAAATGGATTATGCAGCAGGTATATGCCTATGGCCAAGGGTTGCTTAAGCAGTGAGGGTAATATCATGGACTTGGATGCCTCAGGATGAACTTTAGCAAATTCAGCACCATCCAAACTGCAAAATTAGCACTGAGGATCAATCAAGTGTAGCTTACTTTGCAAAGTAAAGCAAAGTAGTAATCCTGGCAGTAGCAAGCTTGTGAAGTGTGCACGAGAGGTGCACAATACGTATGCTGAGGTGAAACCCCAGGGCAGAAAGTCGCTGGAAATGCTAGAAATCACACAGCAGAAACTGGCCACGAAACATTCTGCCAAGAGTCACTGCTTAGAAGGCCCATGTTACAGCTGCATATCCCCCTGTTAAAGAAAAGGGAAAACCAAACCAGAGTAGTGCTCTTTAAAAATCTGGACATTTTTTTGAGAGTTTCCAAGGTCATATTCCAGTCTTTGTTTTTAAACTTAATCGTGTATTACACGAACAAACTGCATTAAACACTGGGAAGTTAAAATGATGTTACATTTGGTGGTGGCACTGCACCCATTTCACCTCCATTTCCACTTCCAATATTCCATCTGACCAGTATCAGCATCTGCCCACCACATCAGTTGTGTCCTAATTACCAACAGAGCTCAGGACTCGCCCTAGCCCATGTTTCCTTTCTTTAAAAAAAAATTAACTCATCACCGCCCTGCCAAATGCAAGTGTTGTAAATGTGGTGCACCCATTCAGAACACTTAACATCTATGCCATGTCACTTGTTCAGACTTTACACAGCTCCAGGATTTTAGGGCAAATTGATGCCTGCCTGATCTACTCTAAGGAAGCATTTCACTAAATGAACATTGCCATATGAAGCTTCAGGTGACAACTGTAGTTGATGCTGCAACAAATTGTACAGACAATCTTGATTGTCCCAGTTCACGATAGCATTGCCTGCAAGCCTTGCTGAGTAACACACCATCCTGCTTTGGAGTCACCATGGAATGTAACAATGCAAAGGGAGGCCATTTGACCCTCGAGTCTGTGTGAACCCCTTGAGTCACCCGAGGAGACCGCTCTTTACCCATTCTTCTGTACATTCCACCCCTTCTAGCCCTGCTCACAAAAGGGTCCGCTTCCTCAGGAATTTGAAGGAGGACGGCAAATCCATTTGCTCTGAAAAATTTTCATTCATTCCCGTTGAGAGGGGTACTTTGTTTGCCTATTCAAGTTGATGTTCAGAAAATATACGGAGATCAATTACACGATAAGAACAGATGAACACTCACTGCTGTCAATGACAGTCTGCTGGGGGAAAGGGGTCCCACATTTGCTGAAATGAATACAAGAACCACTAAATTCAAGATTTTAAAAAGAAAATACTTGCATACTCTGATGAAACTTACTACCATGGAGTAGTAAAAGAGATTGCAAACATTTAAGGGGAGCCTTAATGAATAATTGACAGAGGGGAATAGAGAAATACAGGCAGGTGGAAACAGTTCAGAGTAGGAGGGAACTCCTGAGGAGTTTAAAATCAGTGAACAGTTTTGCCAAAGGGCTTCCATTTTAGTGTTGACTCTTTACAATAAGTGACAGCACTTAAAAAATTCAGCAGTTTGGGGCATCCTTTTATGGGGAGAGCCTGCATAAAAACACAAGCTGTTGATGTTTACACAACTTCTCACCAATGTCCAGAGCATCAGGAAAATATAAATACTCTCCTGAAATTCTCAGCAGCTTCTTGAAACAGGAAACTAATTAAACGCTAAATTAATGAGGATTAATTTGATGAATTCTTGCACCAATGCAGATTCCCATTGATTCTTCACTGTATAAAATCATACATTAAAAAAAGGCAGCCATTCGACCATTGAGGCTGTGCTGGCTCTTTAAAAGATCCAATTCATCCCATTCCTCTGCTCTCCCCCCAACCCCAGCCATTTTCCCTATTCAAGCTCATGTCCAATTCCTTTAGGGAAATTATTGCATCGGCTTCCAGCATCTTTCCAGGCAGTACATTCTACACAATGTCTCACCGCATTGGCCTTGTTTTGTTGCAGCCACATTTGCTTCATCCGGATGGAAAGAGAAGAAAAAGCCTCAATGTCACAAGAAGCTTTGGAAAGAGCGGAGAGACCCGGACATCGAGTGTCGATGTGACTGGCCAAGCCCGAGCTCTCCACCCACCCTCATCGGACTGAAGACCATTCGGCCCGTTTCCCCCTCCCTGCCTCCCCTCACTTTCCCCCAAGAGCGTTCCCAACGAAACAAATTCCAAAACCCTCCCCTCTGGAGGGACGGGGGCTCCGGCGGCGCCTTAACTACCCATTGTCACGTGACGCGGCTCCGGGGTCCTGTCGCGAGGTTTGAGCCGAGTCACGCGGCCTTTGCTGGCGATCGGGAAGCGGCGGTTGGTTTTGGCGGTAAAAAGAATGGCGCGCGCGGCGATGGAGAATCAAACGGGAGAGAAACGGGTCGAGGGCAAAATATAGAGATGGAGGCGGGGCCGGAGCGGGGGGCGGGGGCGAGGGGGGCGAGTTGCCATTTTATGTGGGTGGGCCAATTAACGGTGGGGGGGATTCCCTGAGTCATTCCCTGTGCGGGGAGGGGGTGGGGGATTCCCTGAGTCATTCCCTGTGCGGGGAGGGGGTGAGGGATTCCCTGAGTTGTTCCCTGTGCGGGGAGGGGGTGGGGGATTCCCTGAGTCGTTCCCTGTGCGGGGAGGGGGTGGGGGATTCCCTGAGTCGTTCCCTGTGCGGGGAGGGGGTGGGGGATTCCCTGAGTCGTTCCCTGTGCGGGGGGAGGGGGTGGGGGATTCCTTGAGTCATTCCCGGTGTGGGGAGGGGGTGGGGGATTCCCTGAGTCGTTCCCTGTGCAGGGGGAGGGGGTGGGGGATTCCCTGAGTCGTTCCCTGTGCGGGGGGTGGGGTGGGGGATTCCCTGAGTCGTTCCCTGTGCTCTTCCCCACATGCGCGCGAAAGAACGCAGAGATCTCCCTGAGGCACAGAGATCTCAGGGAGATCAGTTTGACATTTGTAAATTTAAATAAAGGGAAATAAAAACGTTTAAAATATGCCCCATCATATGGCACCCGCCGAACTGTCAAAGGCCTATTAAGGCCATTGAAATAGTAATTAATTCAATTAGCTGAGCTGCCCATCCAACCTTAAGGTTGTCGGGCAGGCGAAAAGCCCAGGCGGCCTTTGCATTTTTCACAAAACCTCAGCCACGGGTGGGATGAGGTTTTATCAAGTGTTTTAAAAGTCTTTGAGAAGAGCAAAAAAGTTTTTTGAGAAACACCTCATCTCTAGTAATTCCTGAGACAACAATGTTGTAAGAACTTTTAACAGCTTTTCTAACAGCAGGGTAGCACCTTCCAAACCTGCAACTTCTACCTCCTAGATGGACAAGGGCGGCAGATGCATGGGGACACCACCATCTGCAAGTTCCCCTTCAAGCCACACACCATCCTGACTGGGAAATATATCACTGTTCCTTCACTATTACTGGGTCAAAAGCCTGGAACTCCCTCCCTAACAGCACTGTGGATGCACAGGAACTCCAGTGGTTCAAGAAGGCAGCTCACCACCACCTTCTCAAGGACAATTAGGGATGGACAATAAATGCTGGCCTAGCCAGTGATGGTCACTTCCTGTGAAAGAATAAACAAAGGAGTGAGTCTCAGCCATTCATCACTCTATTCCTTTTTGCAATTAGAATCGTTCACAGACAGCTCATGATCAGGAGATGCAGGATGAGCTGAGCTGT
Organism: Cetorhinus maximus; assembly: GCF_964194155.1. Classification (NCBI taxonomy): domain Eukaryota; kingdom Metazoa; phylum Chordata; class Chondrichthyes; order Lamniformes; family Cetorhinidae; genus Cetorhinus; species Cetorhinus maximus. The sequence continues at coordinate 796,061 of NC_135906.1, forward strand.
GCAGAGTTTTAGAGATACTGACCCAAGCTTTCTGGCAGTATGCTTCAGCATCTCATTGGAAACATGAACAGTTTTGTTCTAAAGGGCAACAAACAAATGTAACTGAGAAAACTGTAACTTCCACTGTTTTAAAGACTTGAGAAATTTAGGAGGAGAAGGAGGGATAATGTATCACAACTACAACCAGTATATTTACCGACTGCCCTGAACATAATAAAAAATAATTGCATGGCCTGGCAGTAAGCTATATTTTAAAAACAGATTACTGTCAGCATTACAATCAGAAAGTTAGCTCAATGTATTTTGGAGATTAGAGCAATAACTGAGATTTGGTTTTGGTCTGGTGGGAAAACCAGAGGGGCTACCCTGCATAGGACTGGACTTCCAATTGCAATGGATCCCAAATAAAAGTCGGGAAATTTTCTTATAACTGTACGGGGCATTGGTGTGATCACACCTAGAATACGGTGTACAGTTTTGATCTCCTTATTTAAGGATGGATACACTTGCATTGAGGTCGTTCAGAGAAGTTCATTTGTTGATTCCTAGGATGAGGAAAGATTGAGCAGGTTGGGATTCTACTCATTAGAATTCAGAAGAATGAGAGTTGACCTTATTGAAACATATAAAATTCTGAAGGGGCTTGACAGTGTGGAGGCTGAGAGGATGTTTTCCTGTGGGAAATGTACAATTAGGAATCACAGGTTCAAAATAAGGGGTCTCCCATTTAAAATGGAGATGAGCAGGCTCCTCTCTTAGGGATGTTAATCTTTGGAGATCTCTACCCCAATGAGCAGGGGAGGTTTGGTCATTGAACATATTTAAGGCTGAGTTACAGATTTTTGATCTACAAGGTAATCAATGGTTAATGGAAGCAGGCGGAGTAGTGGAGTTAAGGCCATGATTTTAACTAAATGGTAGAGCAGGCTTGAGGGACCAAATGGCCTACTCTTGCTTCTATTTCTTATGTTCTTATGGGCTGAATTTTACAAGGGGTCATATTGCTCGCGCCCCGCCACTGCTGGTTCACAAGTTTGTCAGCAGTTTGCTGACATTAAAAAGGGTTGCCCCACAATGATGATTTGCTGGGGGCAGCCTTAACGAGGTGAGAATGGAACTTCTGCTGCTGGTCAATCTGATTAAAATTAGGCAGAGACAACATGGTTTTGTGAAAGGGATATTATGTTTGACTAATTTATGAGAGTTCTTTGACCAGTAATGTGGATTAGGGGAACCTGTAAATGTGATATATTTTGATGTGGCACCCTATCAAATGCTTTTTGGAAATCCAAGGTCGGACTACTTCACTTTCCAGCCTAATGAAGAATTCTGTTATGTTATACTCACTGTTCCCTAAAGGACCCTGTACAACAAGGTTATTAATTACCCCCTTCTCATTGCACAATACCAAATCTAGGGCCTGTTCCCTAGTTGGGTCCTCGACATGCTGGCCTAAAACACCATCTCGTACACACTCCAGAAATTCACCCGTCACAGTATTATTGCTAATCCACAGGCGGGATGAGGCTTCATGAAATGTTTAAAAATTGAATAAAAATTTTTTAAAAAATTCATTGACATGCCCCAACTCATGAGACACTGTCACATGAGGGGACATGTTTTAAAATGTTTTAATTTCTTTATTTACATGTTTAAAACTTAAACTAATCTCCCTCAGGCAGCTCTGTGCCTTGGAGATTTCTGCAATCTTTCGCACACAACTGGCCCATTCCTCACTCCTGCGTGGTGGTGATTCCCCGAGCCATGTTTCACTTTATCTGGAGGTTGGAAAGGTATCAGGTTTGCAGGGACACAATGTACAAACCTCTATATAAAGGGGGAAAAACGTGCCCAACATCGCCCTCATCCTGATGGCCACCTTTGTGTGTGGCTGCATCAAGCTGGGTGCAGACCCTCAGTACGCAAACACCAAGTGTCACTACGTGCTGAGGTTCTACCTGTCCCCGGTGTTGCGAAGGATGAGTCTGACCACGCTGCCGCGGAACACTCCAAGTAGTTGGACCGTGCTGTACCACCTGTCCCTCGTGGAAAAATTTATACAGAGAAACAGCTTTGGCCAGAAGTCCACGAGGCAGTGGTTGGCACGTATTGTCCTATAGGCTGTGCGTGAAAAACAGATGGTGGATCCTGTCAGATGGTTCGCTGAGCAGACTGTCAAAGTCATTTAGCAAAATGCCTCATTGCCAGAACTTTCCACCAAGCACCAAGACATAGCTTGTCTGGTGGTGAGAAAGGCCCTCCCCGTCAGATCCTTCCTACACACCAGGAGTCTCACCCCCTCTGCACGTTGCCTTCGATGTGGCTGCTTGTGGAATGTGCCTTTCCAAAGAAAGCCTGGAGAAAGTTGTCGTGGTTTTTGTCGAGGTTCACCCCGAGCAGTTCCGTGACACAGGACTCTGTGCTCGATGGGCTGTTCCCAGGGACACACACCGAGACGAAATCAACTGCAGCTGGAGGATCATCAATTCATTGAACGTCGCTCTTTTGCCTGCCCGAAATTTGTTGGTTACCTGGCACGGGAGAGAACATTATCATGGTTCTGCCAAGGCAAGGTCGGGAAGCAAAGGCTATAACCAATCAAAATCCATACCATGGGGTATCTAACACCGTCTGAGTCACGGTGAACCACAGCGAAGGAGGATCACCTATGGATCGGGTCTTCTTCGCCAGGAGGATCCTGTTGAAGGCGTGCGGCTTTGAAGCTCCGGAGATCGTATCCCTGCAGGACTTCCCCAGCGCTGGATTTTTCGACGTGACGTTCAAGCGGGTGGCAGACTGCGTCCAGCTCCTGAGGGTGTTCGAGGAAAAAAGAGACCTGCCGGAGATGAAGATCCTGACAGCGGAGCCGCTCTTTTCTCTGCCGTTGCAACGGGAACGTGTGGTGACGGTGCATCTGTACAACTCCTTCGTCCCTGTCGTCGACGTGGTCACCTTCCTCACCAGGTACTTCGATAAGGTGGGGAGCGGCACCGAGATTCGAGACGAGTTGGGGATCTGGACAGGCAAACGCCAGTTTAAGGTCACGCTAAAGACCGACGGTAAGGGAGCCATTTTCCACCCTCCTTCCAGATTCGCTATCGGGGGAAACCGTGGCTACCTGGTCTACGCTGGGCAACCCAAGCATTGTCGCTCATGTGGCAAGGCTGGTCATGTGGCGGCCAACTGCAGCGCCTCCCTCTGCAAGATCTGCAAACAGGAAGGGCACCAGACAAAAGACTGCAAACAGGCCAAGTGCTGCAACCTGTGTGGCGAGGCAGGTCACCTCTACAGGACCTGCCCCAAACGCTGCCGTACTTACGCACAGGCAGCCAAAGCCAACGAGGGGGAAGCAGAAGAAATGCTTCATGTCACTCCAACCACCAAGGCCCCCAGGGAGCTCAAAGGGAGAAAGGAGGACACAGAGAGAGACAAGGTGGATGAAGAGATTGAAGCAACAGAGAGCCAATCAACAGCACTACCCCCTGAACCTCCCAGTCCTCAGGACAGCGAATCAATGGAGGAGGAGGCAGCAGTGGAAAATCAGCAGGGGGAGTGGCGGACGGTGAAGAGAGCCAAAAGGAAGAAGGTGCGAAGAAGAAGCAAAGCCACTTCCCAGACAAGTGGGAAGAAGCGTCTCCCATCCGACATGGATGACAAAGGCAGCAGCTCTTCAGATGAAGAAGTGCCAGGGCGGCACCTACAGAAGAGGCGGCAAAGCTCCAGGGCATTGGAGGACGAGACACCCGAGCTCCAGAACATTGGAGACAACAAGGAGACCAGCGCACCCCAACTTTGCCTGCAACCTGAGGAGGCCAGTGCACCACAGCCCCTGGAATCTGGGAGCAGTGAGGCAATCATCGCACCCCAGCTCCAGGAAGCCGGGAACAGCAACGCCCCAGAGCGGGTGAGTTTTGGAGAAGCTTCTCCAGCAAATGTCATCTCAAAACCCGCTCTCTACGCGAACCCCCAGATGCCAACCGAGCAGAACACTGCCAAGGAGAACTACCTCAGCCCATCCAAAGTGAAGGAATTTGAGCTCACTACGGGTGAAGGAGCAGACTAAAGGTCTGGGACTCTCAGAGACAATGGGTTTGGTAGGAGAATAAATGCTTTAAAATGGGTTTAAAGATTGTATCCATAAATGTGCGTAGCATTAAATCTACTACGCGATGTGTTGCGACCTTGGACTACCTAGCCAAGGTCAAAGCTGACCTGTTGTTTCTGCAGGAGTGTGCGATACCGCACCTCAGCTCCTACAGGCAATGGTCACGATGGTGGTCCCATGGGCCATCGATCTGGTCGGGCGGAAACGACTCTCGTTCCTCCGGCCTGGGTATTCTGCTGCGGGGAGGCAACATCACCGTCTCCGAGGTTAAGGAGGTGGTGGGCGGGCGCCTCCTCGTAGCAGACGTAATGTACAAGAACGCTCCAATCCGGTTAATTAACGTGTACGCCCCGTCACAAGGGGCTGAGCGGCTGGAGGTTTTTCAGCAGCTCCCACTGCTGCTGGTGACCTCCAGGCCGGTCATTCTGGGCGGTGACTTCAACTGCATCATCGATGCGGCTGGACGATCCAGCAGGGCCGACAGCAGATTGGACGCTACGTCCAGATCCCTGATGGAAACAGTTAAGGATGCCAAGCTGCACGACGTCTTCAGCAACCCTGCAAACGGAGCGCAGCGTAGATACACCTGGTCGCGGCCAGACGGGTCCATTCGTTCCAGGATAGACTTCCTGTTTGTGTCCCGTGCATTCACAGTCAGATCCACCGACGTCAAGCCGGTGTTTTTCTCTGACCACTGCCTCCTACTGGTGGACTGCCACTTAGAGAAGGACCATAGGGTGGGCAGTGGGGCATGGAAGCTAAATGTGCAACTGCTGACCCCAGAGAACATTGAGGAGCTCAAGAGGGATTACAAAGGTTGGAGAACCGTGGAACCCTTCTTTGAGTCCCTGACACCCTGGTGGGAAGCGATCAAGGGAAACATCAAGAGGTTTTTCATCCTCAAAGGCACCCAGAAAGCTAGAAAGGAACAGAGGGAAATGTCCCGACTCCAGAAAAACATGCAGAATCTGCTCCGGCTGCGGTCGATTGGGGTCGATGTCAAGGAGGAACTCCAAGGGGTGAAGAGCCAGCAAGCCTCGCACTTTGCCTCGGAGGCCTCCAAGATCATCTTCCGTTCTAGAGTCCGCTCCGTGGAGCAGGATGAGACGTGCTCACATTTCTTCTTCCAAAAAGTACACAGAAGGAGCTCTGTGATCAGCAGCCTGAAGGAAGAAGACGGCTCAGTAAAGTCATCGCAGTCCGACATTTTGAGCATCAGCAAATCCTTTTATGCCGGATTGTATGACGTGAAGCCCTCGGACAGCACGGCCTCCCAGTCCTTCCTATCCTCTATCATGGAGGTCTTAGACAGTAGTACGCGGGAGAGCCTGGACAAACCGCTAAATCCTGATGAACTGACTAAGGCCCTTGAGTCCTTCGAGAAGAGTAAAACTCTCGGAAGCGACGGCTTGCCGGCGGAGTTGTATTCGGCTCTGTGGGACTTGATCGGCCCAGACCTGCTAGGAGTGTACGAGAGTATGCTCCTGGCCGGTAGTATGTCAGAATCCATGAGGAAAGGCATCATCACCCTCATCTACAAGAACAAGGGGGGAAGGGAGGAAATTAGAAATTGGCGACCCATTTCACTGTTGAATGTGGACTATAAGATTCTGTCCAAGGTCATCGCCAATCGGGTCAAATCCGCTCTGGAAGTGGTGATCCACCCTGACCAGACCTGCACTGTGCCGGGCAGGAAGATCTCTGACAGCCTGGCGCTGCTCAGGGATACGATTGCCTATGTACAGGACAGGGGTGTGGATACCTGCCTCATCAGCTTGGATCAGGAGAAGGCCTTTGACACAATATCGCACACCTACATGGGGTTGAGAAACTTATTAGCCATGATTGAATGGCGGAGCAGACTCAATGGGCCGATTGGTCTAATTTCTGCTCCTATGGCTTACGGTCTTATATTCATGTATAATTATCGGGCCGATGATAGGAGCTGTCCTGGAGACACAGATATTGTTGTATATGTTTCATCTCTTCAAACAAAGAATTGAGTTAGCAATCCTCTTTGTGTCGTCGGTGTGTTTGCGTAAGGTGGAAAACACAACATGGAGGACCCCCATTTAAGGTGAATGGCAAAAGAACCAAGGCGACATGAGGAGAAACCTTCTTGCGCTGCCTGAGAGTGTGCTGGGGGCACTTTCAAGAGTGGCTTTCAAAAGAGAATCGGATAATTATCTGAAGAGAAAATATTTGCAGGGCTATGGGGAAAAGGCAGGTGAGTGGCACTAGGGGAGTTGCTCTTGCAGAGAGCTAGCACAGACACGACAGGCCGAATGGCCTCCTTTTCTGCTCTAACCAATCTAGGACTCTATGTGTGCAGCTCTGCACACTTGCTTGCTGCATTGTCACTCACGCCCTGCAAGACACGCAACTGCTTTCAAAAGCTTCTCCCACAGCAGCCTCTGACACTGACGCAAAGTGAGAGAGAGAGAAAGAAAGAAAGTTGGATTTTGGAACATGTACATGTTGAAAAGTAAAGAAAGCAGATGTTTGTAAGAAAACTATTTTTAGCATTGAAAATCCCCTGGGAAAGGGGGCGTGCACAATACCAAATCTAGGGCCTGTTCCCTAGTTGGGTCCTCGACATGCTGGCCTAAAACACCATCTCGTACACACTCCAGAAATTCACCCGTCACAGTATTATTGCTAATCCACAGGCGGGATGAGGCTTCATGAAATGTTTAAATATTGAATAAAAATTTTTTTAAAAATTCATTGACATGCCCCAACTCATGTGACACATGAGGGGACATGTTTTAAAATGTTTTAATTTCTTTATTTACATGTTTAAAACTTAAACTAATCTCCCTCAGGCAGCTCTGTGCCTTGGAGATTTCTGCGCTCTTTCGCACACATCTGGCCCATTCCTCACTCCTGCGTGGTGGCGATTCCCCGAGCCATGTTTCACTTTATCTGGAGGTCGGAAAGGTATCAGGCTTGCAGGGACACAGTGTACAAACCTCTATATAAAGGGGGAAAAATGTGCCCAACATCGCCCTCATCCTAATGGCCACCTTTGTGTGTGGCTGCATCAAGCTGGGTGCAGACCCTCAGTACGCAAACACCAAGTGTCACTAAGTGCTGTACCACCTGTCCATCGTGGAAAAATTTATGCAGAAAAACACCTTTGACCACAAGTCTATCAGGCAGTGGCGGCAAGTAACGTCTTAGAGGCCCTGAGGGAAAAGGAGAGGGTGGATCCTGTGGGATGGTTCCCCGAGCAGACTGTCAAAGTCATTTGGCAGAAGGCCTCATCGCCAGAACTTTCCAACAAGCACCAAGACGTAGCTAGGCTGATGGTAAGAAAGGCCCTCCCCGTCAGATCTGTCCTACACGCCAGGAGTCTCACCCCCTCTGCATGTTGCCCTCGAGGTGGCTGTGGTGGGGACAGGACCGTTGTTCACCTCCTTGTGGATTGTGCCTTTGCAAAGAAAGTCTGGAGAGAGATGCAGTGGTTGCTGTCGAGGTTCATCCCGAGAAGTTCTGTGACACAGGACTCTGTGCTCTACGGGCTGTTCCCAGGGACACACACTGAGACAAACATCAACTGCAGCTGGAGGATCATCAGCTCGGTGAAAGACGCTCTTTGGTCTGCCCGAAACTTGTTGGTCTTGGAGTGCAAAGAGTTGTCCCCGACCGAGTGTTGCAGACTGGCACATTCCAAAGTCCAGGACTACGTGCTGAGGGATGCACTAAAGCTTGGGGCAGCCGCCGCAAAGGCGCAATGGGGAAGGGTCGCTGTCTAAGACCTTTCTACCACAGGGCACCGAGGGACTGGAAACTGTTTAAATCCCCTCGGGCTGTACAGCTCAAAATGAATGTCTGCAAATGATTGTAATATTGTTTGTACTGATGCACCTGGTGATACATGTTGTAAAAGTTGAACCGGATTGTACCTTTGTAATGGTGTTTTTGAAATGGTTTGGAATGTGGTTGAAGATATTTTATGGATAAAGTATATTTTTGCAAAAAAAAAATAAAATCTTACTTCACAACTCAACTTCCTCGCCCCTGGAACCAAACTCGTAAACCTCTTCTGCACTCTCTCCAAAGCCTTCACTACCTTCCTAAAATGCAACTCAAAATGCCATCCATCAGAGTCGGCATGGCTTTACGAAGAGTAAATCGTGTTTGACTAATTTGCTAGAGTTCTTTGAAGATGTGACAAGCAAAGTGGATAATGGGGATCCTGTAGATGTAGTATGTCTGGACTTCCAGAAGGCATTTGATAAGGTGCCGCACAAAAGATTAATACACAAGATAAGATCACACGCAGCTAAGGGTAATATATTAGCTTGGATAGAGGATTGGCTAACCAACAGAAAGGAGAGAGTCAGGATAAATGGGTCTTAACTGGATGGCAAGCTGTAACTAGTGGGGTGCCACAGGGTTCGGTCCTTGGGCCCCAACTATTTACTTGGATTCAGGGGTAGAAGGTACTATAGCTAAATTTGCAGATGACACCAAAATAGCTGGGAAAGTAAGTTGCAATGAAGAAATAAGAAATTTTCAAATGGATATGGACAGGTTAGGTGAATGGGCCAAAATTTGGCAGATGGAGTTTAACGTGGATAAGTGTGCGGTTATCCATTTTGGTCAGAAGAATAAAAAGGCGACTTATTATTTAAATGGAGAGAAACTTCAGAAATGCTTCAGCACAGAGGGATCTGGGTGTCCTCGTGCATGAATCGCTGAAAGCCAGTATGCAGGTACAGCAGGTAACAAGGAAGGCAAATGGAATCGCTTCTCGGCCTTTTGGCTAAGATCAAGTGTAGTCATGAAGCGATGGTTATAACCAGTCTAGCCTCATATGATGGGGTACGTAACACCGTTCGGGTGACAGTGAAGGACAGTGAAGGAGGAGCACCCATGGATCGGGCCTTCTTCATCAAGCGGATCCTGTTGAAGGCGTGTGGATCTGAAGCGGATGAGATCTACTCCCTGCAAGACTTCCCCAGCGCTGGATGTTTCGACGTGACTTTCAAGCGTGTGGCAGCTTGCGTCAAGTTCCTGAAGGTGCTCAAGGAGAAGAGAGACCAGCCGGAGATGAAGATCCTGACGGTTGAGCCACTCTTTGCTCTGCCTTAGCAACGGGACCTCGTGGTGACGGTGCATCTCTACAACCCCCACGTCCCTGTCGCCGACATGCTCACCTTCCTCGCCAGGTACGTCGACAAGGTTGGGAGCTGCACCGAGGTTAGAGACGCCTTCGTGATTTGGACATGCAAACGCCAGGTCAAGGTCACACTCAAGACCGACGGTAAGGGAGCCATCTTCCACCCTCCTTCCAGCTTCGCTATCGGGGGAAGCTGTGGCTAACTTGTCTCCGATGGGCAGCCCAAACTTTGTCGCTCATGCGGCAAGTCTGGTCATGTGGCGGCCAACTGCAGCGCCGCCCTCTGCAAGAACTGCAAACAGGAAGGGCACCAGACATAGGACTGAAAACAGACTAAGTGCTGCAACCTGTGTGGCGAGGCAGCTCACCTCTACAGGACCTGCCCCAAACGCTGCCTCACTTATGCACAGGCAGCCAAAGCCAACAAGGGGGAAGCAGAAGAAATGTTTCATGTCACTACTACCAAAGACACTTGCAACACTCCAAGCACCATGGCCCCCAGTGAAAACAACGGGACAAAGGAGGACACAGAGAGAGACAAGGTGGAGGAAAAGATTGAGGCAGCAGACAGCCAATCAACAGCACTGCCCCCTGAACCTCCCACTCCTCAGGAAAGCAAATCAATGGAGGAGGAGGAAGCAGTGGAAAAGCAGCAGGGGGAGTGGCAGCTGGTGAAGAGAGCCAAAAGGAAGAAGGGACTAAGAAGGGACCAAGCCACTTCCCAGACAAGTGGCAAGAGGCATCTCCTATCCGACACGGATGACAAGGGCCGCTGCTCTTCGGACGAAGAAAGGCAAGGGCGGCACCTACAGAAGAAACGGAAAAGCTCTAGGGAGTTGCAGGACGAGACATCCAAGCTCCAGAACATTGGAGACAATGAGGAGACCAGCGCTCCCCAAATTTACCCACAACCCGAAGAGGCCAGCGCACCCGAGCCCCAGTATTCTGGGAGCAGAGAGACGCTCAGCGCACCCCAGCTCCGGGATGCCGGGAGCAGCAACGCCCCAGGGGGGAGAAGATTGGAGAAGATTCTCCAACAGAGGACATTTTAAATCCCGTTCCCTGCATGAACCCCCAGATGCCACCTGAGCAGAACATCTCCAATAGGGAGGTTCAGGACAGTTTCTTCAGTCCATCCAAAGTGAGGCAATTTGGATGGACTGAGGACTAAATGTCCGGGACTCTCAGAGAGAACAGGTTTGGTAAGAATGGGTGGGAATCAGATAGCTTTCCGATTAAATCTGGAGTCAGGCAGGGCTGTCCTCTCTCGCCTGTTCTTTTCGTGTGTTGCATAGAACGCTTTGCTGAGTGCACCAGGAAGGATCCGGGCATAAGAGGAGTGACGATCCCAGACAGTGGAGGCACTCAGGTCAAAGCCTCCCTGTACATGGATGATGTCGCCGTCTTCTGCTCGGATCCGCTGTCGGTGCGCAGATTGATCCACATCTGCGACCAGTTCGAACTGGCCTCGGGAACCAAGTTAAATCGTGGTAAGAGCGAGGCCATGCTCTTTGGGAACTGGGCTGACCGATCCTTTGTTCCCTTCACCGTCAGGGCTGACAGCCTGAAGGTGCTGGGGATATGGTTCGGAGGGACCAGGGCATGCATTAGAAACTGGAAGGAGCGAGTGTCTATGGTGCAAAGAAAACTGGGCATGTGGGAGCGATGCTCCCTCTCCATTGCGGGTAAGAACCTGGTCATCAGGTGTGAGGCACTTTCGCTGTTGCTGTACGTGGCGCAGGTCTGGCCCATTCCACGCTCCTGCATGGTGGCAATCACTCGAGCCATCTTCCGCTTTATCTAGAGGTCAAAAATGGATCGTGTCTGCAAGGACGCGATGTACAAGCCTCTAGATGAAGGGGGAAAAAACGTGCCCAACATCGCCCTCATACTGATGGGCCACCTTTGTGTGTGGCTGCATCAAGTGGTGCGTAGACCCTCAGTACGCAAACACCAAGTGTCACTATGTGCTGAGGTTCTACCTGTCCCCGGTGTTGCGAAGGATGGGTCTGGCCACGCTGCCGCAGAACGCTCCAAGTAGTTGGACCGGCATGGCACGTACCACCTGTCCATCGTGGAAAAATCTATGCGGAGAAAAACCTTTGACCCCATATCCATCAGGCAGTGGTTGGCAGGTAACGTCATAGAGGCCCTGTGGGAAAAGGAGAGGGTGGATCCTGTGGGATGGTTCCCCGAGCAGACTGTCAAAGTCATTTAGCAGAATGCCTCATCGCCAGAACTTTCCAACAAGCACCAAGATGTAGCTTGGCTGGTGGTGAGAAAGGCCCTCCCCGTCAGATCCTTCCTACACGCCAGGAGTCTCACCCCCTCTGCATGTTGCCCTCGAGGTGGCTGTGGTGGGGAAGAGACCGTTGTCCACCTCCTTGTGGATTGTGCCTTTGCAAAGAAGGTCTGGGGAGAGGTGCAGTGGTTTCTGTCGAGGTTCATCCTGAGCAGTTCTGTGACACAAGACTCTGTGCTCTACGGGCTGTTCCCAGGGACACACACCGAGACAAACATCAACTACGCGGGAGGATCATCAACTCGGTGAAAGACTCTCTTTGGGGCTGGGAAGTGTATAGATCCCTCGGGCTGTCCAGCTCACAATGAATGTCTGCATTGAATACTCATTGTATTCTAATTGTATTGAAGCACCTCAGAGTGCAACATGTTGTATGTTGATAACTCCAATCCCATTGTCTGATTGTCTGTAATGACCAGATTGAAATGGTTGTAAAATTCATTGATCGTATTGAAGCAGCTCGTGATCCATGTGTAAAAGTTGATTCTGATTGTACTTTTTGTGATGGCGATTTAGAAATGTTTTGTAATGTTCTTCCAGGTATTTTATGAATGAAATATATTTTTCCAAAAAAAAGGAAAGCAATTCGGAGAGTACACCATATGTGTATAACATTCCCCATTGCTTTCTCAACACTAATGGATTGTGAAGAGAGGGATGGGTCAGAAATTCCACTGAGCAGCATTGACTCCCAGCTACAGAAATGAAATTAAGTTGAGTCTTTAACAGCGAGGTGCTATTGGGAGGTAACTCTGTTGTTGAATTTCATTTTGATCAAACATTTCTTCAACTCTCTGCTGAGGAATTCCAAATTGGAGATTGCCTGTGAGATGTCAAATAGCCTCCTGCTTCCTTGCATCATTCTATAATTGTACGGACAGAATGTTGGTCCAATTCCCTCTGAGCTGGGAGAGGGTCATACCCAGATCCCGGTTATTATAAACACCACACCCCAACCAACTGAACAAGCCTGTCCTTTACTCTCTCTTTCTCACAGCCTCGGCTCCTCACTTTTTCTATGTTTCCAGCCTGTTCTGTTCCTCTGACCTTCATTCCTGACCTTCTATTGACCACGGCCAACTCACTGTCCCTCTCACTCCCACCGTCTCTCCGCCCCTTCACCCACTTCCAAACCCCTTGCTTGAATAGCCCCTTACAGAGCTCAGTTGGGAGGGGGTTAGACTGAAAATCGAAAGGTCCCGAGCTTATTCCGGACTTTTCTCCTTTCCTTTGTGTCACCATTTGGGTTCGATTCTCGAGCTGCCTGATTTACTCGGAAAGTATTTCCCCAGCGCTGAAGATTGGACTGGAATAGAGAGACATTAAGGGTGGGAAATATTTCCATTTTCTCTATTTAACTGAGTCTCGATCTCCTTCTGTCCTTTTCTCTGGTTTTTCCCTCTCTCGGGGTGGGATGGATATTTGATTTGCTGCATTTGTCCTAAACGGAAACCTTTTCCAGATCTCGGACGGTCAGACACACTGGGCGGAATTTAATACGCGAAGCCTGGGTCCCGTTGGTGGGAGTGGGAGTGAGGCCAATTCCGTTTGCGTGTCGAGAGCCGGCGTGGACACCAGACCAATTAAAATGTAAAGAGCCAGCGGCGGGCACGGGGAGCAGATGTGATCACACGGTGGGCACGTGGGGCAGGTGTGATCACACGGTGGGCACGTGGGGCAGGTGTGATCACACGGTGGGCACGTGGGGCAGGTGTGATCACACTGTGGGCACGTGGGGCAGATGTGATCACGTGGTGGGCACGTGGGCAAGGTGTGATCAAACCTGGGGCAGGTGTGATCACATGGTGGGCACGTGGGGCATTTACCTGCCCTCCCTCAAGCTGCACCTGCCCTCCATCAAGCTTCAACAGCCCTCTCTGAGTGTGGATCTTCCCTGTGGGGTACAACTGCCACCCAGGACCCGATGACATCTGACATGATGGACCGAAACAAGACATTTGCTCTCCTCCCAATTCTTCACCCCTACTCACACCGTACAACACCCCAGTGTCTTTCTGTTGCTCCTGTTGATACCCCGACCCCACCTGCAATACCCCCCTCTCCGCTCTTGCTGCTACTGACAGTCCATGTCTGTGAACATTCTCCTCTTCCCCTCCTCTTTGCCTCAGAATTCAGCAAAGAGAACCACTCACCGCTTGACCAAATGGACCAGCTCACCTGGTGCATGCCACCTTTAACCAGCCCTAAATCAGGTGGCACAAGTTTCCCGTTCACCTCTGACTTAATCTTGATGGTCGGACTTAATGTGGAAAAGTTGTAATTTAATGAGTATTAGTGGGATGCTCATGTAGGGAAAAGAAGTTCCCGTCATCGGACACTGTGAATGCCGACCCACCACTGAAACGTCGCCAACTCAACCCATTAAACTCTCTTTTTTCATTCATTCATGCATGTGAGCATCGCTGGCTGGGCCAGCATGTATTGCCCATCCCTAATTGCCCTTGTTCAGAGGGCATTAAGAATCAGCCACATTGCTGTGGGTCTGGAGTCACATGTAGGCCGACCAGGTAAGGACAGCAGATTTTCTTCCCTGAAGGACATTAGTGAACCAGATGGGTTTTTACAATAATCGACAATGGTTTTGGTGTCATCATCAGACTTTTAATTCCAGATTTTTATTGAATTCAAATTTCACCATCAGCCATGGTGGGATTTGAACCTGGGTTCCCAGATCATTACCCTGGGTCTCAGGGATGACGAGTCCAGTGACAAATCCACGATGTCACCACCTTCTGCCATCGGGAAGATGAGATTTCGGTTCCTGCCTGATTAAGTCACTCCGCCCACCACATTCCCACTCTTGATGGCCCCATTAAATTCTGCCCAGTGTAGGAGAGAATGTGCAAGGTGACGGGGATAAGGCAGGGGAGTGGAACTAGGTGGAAAGCTCTTTCAGATAGCCAGTACAGGATCGATGGGCCGAATGTCCTCCTTCTGCACTCTAAAGATATTGTGATACTGTGAAACGTTTCAGCTCAATGACCCTTCAACTGTACAATTTTAATCCCGGTGATTCAGTTCCTTTCATCATTGAATTAAATGAACAATTAGATTTAATGGATATTTCAGCACATTCTTCAACTGTTCTCTGAACTTAGTCTGGGTCACGGCATAAATACAAGTGTTTGTGCAGCAACTCAGGAGCTGCAGCATGAAGCCTATTTCCCGTACAACTGAATGAAACTGTACAGACCTATACCGTAATAACCACATCCGGTACCATACAGAATGAACCATTAACGTCGTCCATAACAGGATAAAATTTGCCGAGATAACAAACAGTAAAATGATGGATTTCCTTCGACTCTCCATCTCTGGGTCTCTGGGACTCTCCCCACTGCTGTCAGCCCGGAGTCTCCTGCGGGCTCTGCTGCTCACTAAAATGTGTCTGACAGTGAAAACATTGAGCAGCAAAATCACAACAAATGGGATAAACGGGGTTATAATCTGATGGAGGAACTCGATTGATACCCAGACTGTAGAAAACCGAACCGACTCTGGTACGAAACAAAAGAAGGGGGAGTTGAAGAGCAAATACCGACCTGTGTATATAAAATACCAGATAATATTCTTTAAACAGCTCAGAACAGTCACTGTTCCCAGAACCATAGCTGCCATTTTACTGGTGCAATATTTACTGTTCAGCTTCTGGCCACAAATGGCCACGAAGCGATCAAAGGTGAAAGTGACAGTGAACCAGACAGAACAGTCAGTGGCTGCATGAAGCAGGATGCCATGGATATTACATATCGGCATGAACTTCAGGAAAAGAAACTGTTCCCAATAAACAATTGGAATGTGTCTCAATATCAGGTCGATGATAATTACCAGTAGATCTGCTGCTGCCATGGCCACCAGGTAGCATGTCACACATTTAGAGAGACCACATTTTCCCTTAGACAGCATCACAATCGTCACTGAGTTAGCTGTGAGGAAGGGGAATAAATAGGAAAATTATTCTTCAGGGTTGGAACAAAGCTTTCAGACTGATTCAGGAAATTGAGATTTTCAGAAGCACTGTGTCCAGGGATCTATTGCAACGATTCTTCCTGAAAGAAGGAACAAGGAATTTTATGATGTGGTGAAGGCAGGAGAGATTAAATGGTAAAAGCAATGACACTAAAATTAATAAACTAAATGTTGATCATGATCCTCCACTTCCTCCTTTCCCCCTCAAGACACTTCACAGGAGCAATATAAAACAAAATATGACACTGAGGCACATAAGGAGATATGAGGAATGACTAAAAGCTTGGTCAAAGTGGTAAGTTTTATGGAGTGACTTTCGGGGAGCAAGGTGAGATTGAGAGGTGGAGAGGTGTAGGGGGGGAATTCCAGAGCTTGATGGCCAGGCAGCCAACAATAATGGAGTGATTGAAGTGGTGATTCCATAATCAAAGGGAGAGAGAGAAAACCGATGGGGCAGGCGAACATTCCTCCTCTCAGCCTGACTGAGGCGATGGTTCTCCATATCTTGGGACCAGCTGTGACAGAGACTGGAGCATCCAGTGTCAGCGCGAGCATTTAGGGTGATGTTATGTTTCTGCCTTGACCCCTTCTTAACTCCCAGCTGCCCCTCATCCTGCTGTCTGGAATCATGTCCAAGCTGCAGATGGTGGGACCATGGACCTTGTGCTTTCCATCCCACCCCAATCCCTCTCCCCAACATCCCTTTAAGGCAGCTAAACACGGTTTATCGAATTAATAGCTGGAAACAGAGATTTACCAGGGACACCAACAATAGCGAGGATGGGGTAGTAACCTGCTTGAATAACCAGAAGTAGCCCATAAACTCGCCATGATAATGTCATCCAATGAGAATTATTAAAAAGCCAGCCAAGCCCATCGGTTAAACTCCGATCCATTGTTCTCAGATTCCGATCCATTGTTGTAACATTCCAATCCATTGTTCTCAGATTCCGATCCATTGTTGTAACATTCCAATCCATTGTTCTCAGATTCAGATCCATTGTTGTAACATTCCAATCCATTGTTCTCAGATTCCGATCCATCCTCTCCCTCTCTCTGGAGCCGCTGATCCCTGTCAGTGCTGGTGGTGATGTTCCCGCTGACATTATGGGATAACACATTGAACGGATTCCCTTATTAACAGAAGAGGGAAACCCTCCAGTGACACAATTAGGATCCATGGAGAGTGACATTAATTACAGTCACTGAACAAACAAGTTCAGTTAACCCCTTCCAATCCAACACTTTTTGTACCACAATAAAGTAAAACATTTACCTGGTCTGGATGGGATGTGAGAGGGTCACTGAGGGAAGGAATGGTGGAAATAGTGGGCACACTGACCATGACCTTTCAATCCTCCTTGGATATGGGGGTGATGCAAGCGAACTGGAGGGTTGTTAATGTTACACCCGGTTTAAAAAAGGAGGGGGATAAACCCTGTAACTACAAACCAGCTGTCTCACATCAGTGAAACATTGGGGGAAACTTCTAACTTCTAAAATCTGCAACAACTTAAAATGTGGCTTGGAAAACGGGCTGAATTTTCCATTCGGCGGGTGGGTGGAGCTGAAGCAATTGTGGGCAGCGCTGCCATTTTTCGCAGGGGGGCCAATTAAGGCCCACCCAGCGCATTTCACACTCTCGTGGAGAGCGGGACTTTTAAAATTGCTGCGGGCGTGTCCAGACCGCTGGTTCCAATGGGGAACCGGCAGTCTGTATAAAATAAGGCCAGGCAGCCTCCTTTAAGCTGATCACCATGGCCAGCTCCAGGTTGTACTGCAGGGGGTCTGCACAGCAGGCTGTGGTAGAGGGAAGGCCAGAGGAGGAGGGCAGGCTGCAGGGTGTGGGCCAGGAGCAGGGCAGGCTGCAGGGTGTGGGCCAGGAGCAGGGCAGGCTGCAGGGTGTGGGCCAGGAGCAGGGCAGGCTGCAGGGTGTGGGCCAGGAGCAGGGCAGGCTGCAGGGTGTGGGCCAGGAGCAGGGCAGGCTGCAGGGTAGGCCAGCAGGGGGCCAATGTGCCCCTCGCTTCTCTGATGACTGCCTTGCTGCCCTTGTTGAGGAGGTGGCAGCCCGGCGAGAGGTCCTGTTTCCCCAGGATGGGAGGAGGAGGGCCCCCCCCACGTGATGAAGTGGGCCTGGCAGGAGGTGACGGAGGTGGTCACTTCCAGGGATGTTGTGCAGTGATGGATCCAGTGTCACAAGCGCTTCAATGGTTTGTTGTGCTTTGGAAGGGTGAGGACCATGTTGACCTTGGCCATTTTACCCAGCAGGTAGCCTTAGCCTTTGAGGGCCACCCCCCTCCATGTCTTAGTGTCGTTACTGCGTTGGGAATTTGGCGTGAGCTGGGTGGTCAAGCAGATAGTGACCATGCTTACATCAGGCTTAGTGGTTGATGAGAAGATGGGTTCTCCCTGCACCATGTTCCTGTTCTGCTACCTTAACGGGTCTGCCCAGCAAGGTCCCTGTAATCATCCTTACTTTCCACGGTCCTACCATTTCTCCTGTATTCCCGTACCTTGTTTGTCCTGCCCAAGTGCATAACCTCACACTTATCCACATAACATTCTATGTGGCATTCCTTAGGCCATCTGACCAGCCTGTCTGTATGCACCTGTAATGTTTGGGCCTCCTCCTGACTATTTACCACCCCACCAATGTTCCTCTCCTATGGTACTTGAAGGTTGAGCGCATTATGAGCCTGGGGGGAAAGGGATGAATTATGTTTCTGACTGAACGCTAACTGACCCACTGTCCTTGTTAATTTCAGCATCATCAGAGTATGGCCGCAATGAGGACGTCCAGATGCCCCCTTCCACACCTGAGGGGTATCAATTGTCACGAGCGTCACACCATTTCAGTGAGGCAGGCACCAGCACAGCAACTACCACATCAGTGGGGAATGTAACATCAGCTAGTGTCCCGTAACACAGTGGAGAGGGCACTTCACAATCGCTGGAGGAGATGGCACAGACAGATGGTGCCAGCAGCCGGAGGACTGCAGGGGACTAGGCACATGCTGAGTCCGGCAGTGATGATGTGCCTCTGGAGATGTCCGCCATGCAGCAGCTGCAGGACAAGCGGCCGGGTGCGCGGGAACATCTGGGAGTGTTGCATGAGAGTGTGCTTCACTTCGTCTCTGTGGTGGAGGAATCCAGGCAGAGTGTCAGTGATGGCATGAACCTCATGTCAGAGCGTCAGGCTTCTTCCATGGAGAGATTGGCCACTCTCATGGAGAGGGGCTTCAAACAAATTGATCAGATTCTGATGGGGTTACGCTCGGACCTGCAAGTCCTCACAACGCTACTGGCCACAGGTGGTCATTGGCAATGTGGAAGACGTTCTGGGTACCAACTGTCCCAGCGTGGTGCCCATCCACCTGCGGTGAGCAGGGGGGTCCAAAGTGACCTCACATCAGCACAGCAGCTGCCTGTTGTCTGTGTGGGCTCCTCTCAGGGCGCTCCGGATGAGGGCAGCAGCTCTGCCCCTCTGCCAGTGACCGTTGCATCTGTTGAGGCTGCGACAACTGGGGAGGTGCCAGCTGTGGAACTGGCCACTCCCTCCCAGGCTGTGCCAGCACAGGCTCCACGGGCCAGAGGACGTCCGCCAAGGTCATCGAGGCCAACAGGACAGCAGAGTCAGCAGGCTGTCTCACAAGCCACTCCGAGCGATGGGGTGGCACCAAGACGTAGCACCCACAAACGTAAGCATAAGGCACGTTAGGCCCACCACGGTTTTGTCACTGGTGCTTTTGTGTTGGCCCGAGATTAGGGAATTTCTATTTTTCAATGTTGGAGCAACATTTTGTTTTGATTTTTGTGGCAGCTGATAAGGTGGAAGATGTAGCACCTAAGTGCCGCTTATGGATGCACCAGGCAATTCTGGTCCTGCAGATCCGTTTGTGCGGAGCTAGCTGAAGGTTCGTTGGATTAAAGTGTCCCGGGTGTCCCTGCCTCCTTGGTGTAGTAGCGGGTTGGCGTGCTGCCCCTCATCATTGCCCTTTGCTTCCTCATCCTCTGAGGCACTGCTGGATTCATCGTGTGCAGCCTCATCCACTGCATCAAGGTCTTCATCGTCCACTGCATCCCCCCTTTCCAGTGCAAGATTGGGGAGAGTGCAGCATGCAACCACTATCACCAAGACACGATTTGGGGGGTACTGGAGTGTGGCCCCTGAGCGGTCCAGGCATCGGAAGCACATCTTGAGAAGACCGATGGCTCTCTCCGCCACAGCCCTTGAGGAGGCGTGGCTCCTATTGTAGCGCTGCTCAGCTTCTGTTCTTGGATAGCGGAGAGGCGTCATGAGTCACATTCTGAGGGGATAGCTCTTGTCACCCAGCAGCCATCCATCCAGCCGAGTCGGAGCACTGAAGAGCCCCGGCACCTGGGAGTGTCTGAGGGTGTAGGCGTCGTGGGAGCTGCCTGGGTACCTTGCACAGACTTTCAGAATCAACATCCTGTGATCACACACTATCTGCACGTTCATGGACTGGAAGCCCTTCCTGTTGACAAAGGCACCGGGCTCACCTGCTGGCGCCTTGATGGCCACATGTGTACAGTCTATAGCACCCTGGACGCGGGGGAAGCCAGCAATGGCCACGAAGCCTCTGGTTAGCTGTGTCTGACTTGCCTGGTCACAGCGGAAGTGGCTGAAGGTCAATGCCCATCTGAACAGAGCGTAACATAGTGTAACCTGCTTGACACAAGTGTGGACAGCTGATTGGGAGACACCACAAAGATCACCCGCTGAGCCCTGGAAGGAGCCAGAGGCATAGAATTGGAGGGCAACTGTGACCTTCAGAACCGCTGGCATGGGGTGTCCACCCACACAGTTAGGGGAGATCTCAGGGCCAAGCATCCGACAGATGCTGTTGACTGTTTCCTTTGACAGTCGGAGCCTCCTGCAGCACTGCACCTCAGTCATATTGAGGTAGCTGCTTCGCCGCCTGTATATCCTGGCAGTGGGATAGTGTCGTCTTCTGCGGCCCCTTCCACCATGGACTCCCTCTTGGCCCTGCGCCCCTTGTGCCTGTGCCTGGCCTCCCAAAGGTGGCTCCCCTGGAGGCTGATTGTCCACTCCTGGCCTCCTCCTTATTCTATCCCTCCCTTCCTTCTCAGAGTAGCTGCCTCCAGTGGAGATGTCAGAACCCATACCCAGGCTGAATGGAGGCCTCTGGAAAGCTGCAGGCCCGATAAAGGTTCCTGACTGAAGAGTGCTGAGCTGAAGCGTCAAAGTACAGAGAAAGCTGCTGGAATTCGTTCTGAGCTGCTACAGATCGCACAGGCAAGTTTAAAAAACTTGCTGCAATAAATGCTTCACATAAAACACTGACAACCCCACTGAGCCCACATATCCCGCCCGTGGATGAGTTTCATTAAAAAGTCACTTACCCGCCTGCCCGTTGTGCCCGTGCAAAGAGCCGAAGATCGCACGGGCACCTCAAAATCAGCGTCGATTGCCGAGTTAAGGGGCTTAACAAGCCCTTTAATTAATGGCAGGCGAGTGTCACACTTCATCGCGCGCCCGCCCAGCTAAATATCGTGATGGCGCGCGGTGACATCGGGACTCTCCCCCGGCGTCACCGAGCGCCATTTTAAAAGCTGATGTGTGGGGTCCGACCCCCCCGCTCGTCACCCAGAAAATTCTGCCCCATGAGTTAATAAATGAGCAGCAGCACAGCTATGTTCATGGGAAATCGTGTCTGACCAACTTGGAGTTCTTTGAGGAAGTAATGGAGAGGGTTGATGAGCTCAGCCTGGTTCATGTTATGTATATGGACTTTCAATTGTCACATGTTAGGAAAGTGAAACCCATAGATTAAAGGGGCAGTGACATTGTGGATATGACACTGGCTATGGGACAGAAAGCAGACAGAAGTGGCAAATGGTGGCAAGATCGGCTGCATGCTTAACAGTGAGGTCGAGTGTCTTGGGCTACAGGAAGATATAGACGGGATGGTCAAATGGGCAGATAAGTGGCAGATGGAATTTAACCCTGAAAAGTGTGAGGTGATACACATTGGAAGGAGTAATTTGACATGGAAGTATTCAATGAATAGCATGACACTAGGAAGTTCTGAGGAACAAATGGACCCTGGTGTGTGTGTCCATAGATCTCTGAAGGCGGAGGGGCATGTTAGTGGGGTGGTGAAAAAGGCATATGGGACACTTGCCTTTATCAATCGAGACAAAGATTACAAAAGTAGGGATTTCATGTTGGAATTGTATAGAACCTTGGTGAGGCCACAGCTGGAGTACTGTGTGCAGTTCTGATCGCCACATTATAGGAAGGATGTGATTGCACTGGATGGGGTACAGAGGAGATTCACCAGGATATTGCCTGGGATGAAACATTGAAGTTTTGAAGAGAGGTTGGATAGACTTGGGTTGTTTTTGCTGGAGCAGAGAAGACTGAGGGGTGACCTGATCGAGGTGTACAAGATTATGAGGGGCATGGACAGGATGGATAGGGAGCAGCTGTTCCCCATAGCTGAAAGGTCAGTCGTGAGGGAGAGGAGGTTTAGGGGGGATGTGAGGAAAAACTTTTTTACCCAGAGGGTGGTGACGGTCTGGAATTTGCTGCCTGGGATAGGGGAGGAGGCGGGTTGCCTCACATCCTTTAAAATGTACCTGGATGGGCACTTTTATGGCCGTGACGGGGCCGAAATTTTCTGCCCATTGAGTTCAATCTTCAGCCTATTTGAGGCACCGTAAGAAGTTGTTTCGGACAACGGAGCCCAATATTCTGGAAAACCGTTCAAGGTGATGTGTGAAAAGTGGGGAGTTGACCATATTACCTCATCACCCACACTACCCCAGGCCCAATAGCATGGCGGAATGGATGGTCTGCACTGTAAAGTCTTTAATTATAAAATGTCAGCAAACTAAACAAGCTTTGCACATCGCAACAGGCACTATTTTAATATTAATCTGAGCTGTTACAGCTCTTTCTGAAATGCATTTTGAAATTTGAAATGTTTATTAATTAACTGTGTAAATACCATACAAATTACTTGGTTTAGTTTAATCTAGTTTATTTTCTAAAATGGTTCCCATTAGCCAGTTGTCCATGTGCAGTGCAACCTGCAGAAACAGCTGCATTGTTTTCAGGAAAACGGATACAGCTCCACTGCCAATACTGTTTTGTAGTGATTGAAACCACAACATCTGCCTGTTTCAGAGTGAGATCAGGGAGTCCATAAGCTGGAGGCAGAGGGCAGTGTCTGGCAGCAGAAAGTCCACCAGCTGACACAACCAGGAAGGGGCAGCTTGTAGAATTCGGCCTCTTATTGAAAATGCTGCTCCAATCCACACTCGATAATCAAATAATCTGCTGTGTTTCACCATTAAAAATAAACCAACGAGCTCCTACAGAGGGAATGTGTCCAGGTTTAAAACTTAAACATGTACTTGATTCCCTGTTAATTTGATGGGATTGTTTCAGTTGGAAGCGTTTCTTATGATAGAGACAGATTTGCTTTGTACAGGCAGTTTAAAATATTAACATCTCATAAAGTCCACCATTCACAAAAATACACAATCATGGTAAGCACTTACCCAATTTCTCAACGTGCACTTTGAGCAGATGTGACTCCTCTCTGGTAATGTTCATCAGTAAAATATGATTGTATATGTGAACAGAACTGCAGTGACTATACATTGAGCAGGGTGATGTCGCACAGACTGTTTCACCACTCCTCCAACTGCCTTCCACATGATCCATCCAGCACCGGTGTCCAGTGTCAGGAGTGTGTGACATCTGCAACATGCAGTGCTGCCAAACCCCTCGGCTCCCTGTGAACCCACAGCCTCTACCACCGAGAAGACAAAGGCTTCAAATGTAGCGGAGAAACCACACAAACATCCTTCCCTGGAACATACACGGCATCTTGACATGTGGGGAAGCGTCTTTAGTCAGTGTGTAACAGTCACGTGTGGATGACTGCCTTCAACACAGCACTCATGGTTGAAGTGCACCTGATAAATTACATCTGATCTTTGAGTCTGATCATTGATGGATAAGAAATGCTGCAAGGAGCAGCACAATCCACAACCCTTGGTGTATTACAGCCTCATCTGAAGGTCTGGAGAAGGAAACAGCCTTCCACTGCTGGACATGCATGGGCACACCCTGGCTCCTGATGGCGTCAATGAGAGCTGGATTTCAGAATGCAGTCTTCAGTGCCAATGGTAAGGACCGCGTTCACTCTGTTAACATTCTCACTGAGGGTGCAAAAACAGACCCAAACATTCTTTGCAATAGATATGTGTGTTTACAGCTTGTGTAAGTGTGATGTTAATGAAGTGATTGAGGACAAGTTGCCTCAGAGGAGGTGGAGGAGGCTGCTCACCTCTCGTGCTGTACAGCATCGAGGAGCGTGGTGGCCTGTTACATCGAGCACGGACCCGTGACCCATTGGGGACCCAATCAGACTGCGGCCTCTGCATTTCCGCAGGGGCAGCCATTGTCACTGGGACAAGTACCGCACATGAGTGCTCTGGTGGAGGGGTGGGAGTTAGGAGAAGATGAGGGTCTGAGGTGCTCTCCGAACCTTCCCCTTCCTCACGAACCTCCACAGCCCTAGGTTGTCCTTCAGGTGGGTTAGGAGGAGCTGGCTGCTGGGGCGCAGCAGTCGCTCATTCCAGCAACCATTGTGCCACCAGTGTGAACATCCTGAGGAGGTCTGTAATAAGGTAGACAGAGGGGTTTAGATGGAGAAAAGCAAAAATACAGCTGAGGCTGGAAATCTGAAATAAAAACAGAAAGTGCTGGAAAAGTGCTGGTGTATATGGGTGTTAGAGATATGGAATTCCAGAGCAAACACATTAAGGTGCCAAATGAAAGATTATTGGCAATAATAAGAGCAGATGGAATTGGAGGGAAGCTTTAGATGTGGGTTGGAAATTGGTTGTGAGGTAGGAAACAGAGAGTGGGGATACACTGTCTGGCCTCACATTGATGGGATGTGACAAGGGGTGTTTCACAGGAATCTGCACTGTGGCTCAACATTCACCATTTTTATAGTGAGTTGGATCAGGATAGAGTTGTGTGTTCAGCTTGTACATGACACTGAATTGGGAGGATAGGAATTAGAGCAGATGGAAGCGGGGAGTGGTAAAGAGACATTGAAAGATGAAGTAAGAGAGCAAAACCTTGGCAGATGGAGTTTGATGTGGGTGAGAGTGAGGTCATCCATTTTGGAATTGAAAAAATAAATTCCAAAATGTTCTAAATGGTTAGAAACCAGGAACTGGAGAGGAACAAAGTGGTTTGAGATTCCAAGGACACAAATCATTAAAAGCTGGTGGTCAGGTAAAGGTAGCAATAAAAAAACGATGAGTGGAATGTTGACCCTTACCTCAAGGAAGCTGGATTGTAAAAGGAATGAATTTCTGCTTCAGTTGTATTGAACCTTGGTCAAACCCCATCTGGATATTATATTCAGTTCTGGGCACCCAGCTCAGGAAGTGCCGGGTAGATTCACCAGAATGAAAACGGTGCTTCAAGGGTTAAATTATGAGGAGAGCTTGTATAAGCCTGGCTTGTATTCCATTGAGTTTAGAAGATTGAGCAATGATCAGATTGAGGTGTTTAGAATGTTAAAAGGATTGAAGAGGTTGATACGGAGAAACTATTTCCTCTGTTGGGGGAATGAAGAATGAGGGAACATATTGAGCTCAGTCATTTAGGAGGGAATTCAAGAAATAACTTTTCACACAAAGAAACCTGGAATTTACCCCCAAAAGGCTGTGGATGTTGGGACAACTGCAGATAACAAGACTGAGCTTAAGAGATTTTTGGTGAGGAATGATTTCAAGGGATCTGGAGCTATGGTGGGTAAATGGTGGTGAGGGACCAATCAGCTGTGATCTAACTGAATGGTGGGAGGGAAAACCACCTCCTCTTGTTCCAATGTTCCTAATCTTTATCAGTCTCTCCTCAGACAGGGGAAGCATTGCAGCAGAACGATGGTTAAACTTTGTTTTTCTATTAGTCAGGACTCATCAATTGACATGAAATGTTTCTCGATCACCTTCATCTCCTGAGGTTTTGTGGATAAGCACAGACATTAAAAACAAAATGAGGAAAAAGTTCAGAACTTCAAGTGGAAAAGGCTTCGGACACCGATTTCCTTTACTTTCAATTTAGTATACGGTATTCACTGCTCCCGATGTGGTCTCCTCTACATTGCGGAGTTCAAGTGCAGACTGGGTGACCGCTTTGCGGACACCTCCGTTCAGTCCACAAGTATCACCCTGAGCTTCCTGTTGCTGGTCATTTCAATTCTCCACCTTGATCCCACTCTGACCTTTCTGTCCTTGACCTGCTACAGTTTTCCAATGAAGCTCAACACAAGCTCGAGGAACAGCACGTCATCTTTCGACTGGACACTCGACAGCCTTCTGGACTCAGCACTGAGGCCAACACTTTTAGATCAGACCCTCTGTCTTCATTTTGGTTTTTTTGCTGGTTTGTTTGGGTCTCGTTTCTTTCTTTATTTCTTCATGTTACATTCAGACGGTTGCTATGCAGCCATTCACACCACATCTGGACACATCTTCTGTTTCTTTCCTTTCCCCATTACCAATGCCTTTGGCTTTTGTACCATGAAACCTTTTATCCTTTAATCTCTCCTGCCCTCCTCCCTATCACACACCTTCCCTCCTGTTCTTCCAAACCTCTCCCTGACCACTTGCTCAAAACCTATTACATTTCGAAACTTCCTGGGATTTATTACAAGTTGTTGTTGTTGTTGTAGCAGTGTGAGAGTCTCCATTTCCCATCGCACCATTTATCAGTCTGCACGCCAGGCTCCCTGGGTCAGTGTGGGCAGTGCCCACCAGTCATCCTCATGGATCAATGAACAAAACCACATGAGATGATTGGATTAATGGTGCCTTCAACATGAGAACTTGTGGAGCTGAATTCAGTCAGGTGACACCAGAGCAACTCAGAGTGACTCCTATTGGTCCAAATAAATAGGCACTTTATAATTAAAGATTTTACATTGCATACCATCCATTCAGCCAAGTTATTGTGCCTGGGGTAGTGTGGGGATGAGGTAATATGTCAATTCCCCACTTTTTCGCACATCACCTTGAATGGTTTTCCAGAATATTGGGCTCCGTTGTCCGAAACCACTTCTTGATCAATCAGAGTCAAGCTGCCTGGTTTACATTTCAAACAATTCTTAGCAGTTAACTGTAAGTCACCATCACCTGGTGCATTCTCCATGGCAGCATCTCTACCATCAGAGTCTACTTGCTAACCAATCAGCACTCTCTGCTCACACAGTATAATTTTTTTGTTTCCCTTATATTGCCATTCTTGCAAATTGTCCTGATGAATGCAAGATGAAAAGCTTTGACAAAAAATGTCTCTTTTTTTCAGCAATACTCAAGTTCTAGACCATCAAATGTTTATTGCATATGTGGGTACCTTGTGAGGTAATAATGATTCTTCTGATGTCAGGCCATGTTGACTTGGCACGCCTCACATTCCCTCTGGCAGGATGTGAACAAGTGGAGACCCACAGGGGTCTGTGCTGAGGCCTCAACTTTTTACAATTTACATCAATGACTTTGATGAGGGGAGTGAAGGCTGGTAGCTCAATTTGCAGATGACACAAAGATAGGTAGGAAAGTATTTTGTGAAGAAGACATAGGAGGTTCTTGATGGATATAGAAAGGTTGAGTGAGTGGGCAAAGATCTGGCAAATGGAATTTAATGTGGGATGTGTGAAGTTGTTCACTCTGACAGGAAGAACAAAAAAGCAGAGTATGACTTAAATGGAAAATGGCTGCATAATTCTGAGGTGCAGAGGGATCTAGATGTTCTTGTACATGAGCCACAAAAACTTAGTGTACAGGTACTGCAAGTAATTAAGAAGGCTGATGGAATGCTATCCATTATTACGGGGTGAACTGAACATAAAAGTAAGAATGTTTTGCTTCAGTTATATAGGGCATTGGTGAGACTGCACCTCGAATGCTCTGCGCAGTTTTGGTCTCCTGATTTAAGGAAGGATGTAAATGCATTGTAGGCAGTTGACAGGAGGTTTACTAGGTTGATACCTGGAATGAGTGGGTTGTCTTTTGAGGAAAGGTTGGACAGGCTGGGCTTGTTTCCACTGGAGTTTAGAAGAGTGAGGGGAGTGATTTGATTGAATTATACAAGATCCTGAACAGCCTTGACAAGGTGGACGTGGAAAGGATGTTTCCTCTTGAGGGAGAGTCCAGAACTAGGGGGCACTGTTTTAAATTTAGGGGTCACCTTTTTAGGATGGAGATGAGGAGAACTTTTTTCTCTCAGAGGGTTGTGCGACTTTGGGACTCTGCCTCAGAAGGTGGTGGAGTTGGGGTCATTGAATATTTTTAAGGCAGGGGTAGATAGATTCTTGTTAGGCTAGGGAATCAAAGGTTATCAGGAGTAGATGAGAATGTGGAAATCGAAACACAAGAAGATCAGCCATGATCTTATTGAACGGTGGAGCAGGCTCGAGGGGCCGAATGGCCTACTCCTGTTCCTGTTTCTTACGTTCTTATCATTCGATGTCTAGATTCATCCCTGATCACTAAACTGTTTCTCCAGCCTGTCTCCTGGTTCGATCTATCCACATATACACTTGGTGTAATTGCTGGAGGATGTCAGGTCTAAGAGAACAAGGACTTGCTGGCCTATGGGGAATCCCAAGCTCATCTCTGTGAGGCCAAAATAGTCTTAGAGCCTCTGAAACATCCTGGAAGGACTCTGGCCACCCTCCAATCATGGTCTTCCATAACTGTTGCAATACAGGAACATTGGACATCTCTTGTTGCAGTTGCTGGCATCTATTCTTCCCGAAATTCAGCCGGTCGGTATGAAAGATGTCTTCAATTTCCATTTCGATGAAATCCACTTGCAGATCTAAGGAAATATCTGCAGTTTTGGATCAGATGTGAGCATGGAACAAGCCAGTTTGTAGCGTATGTCACAGTCGTAGCCTTGTATTTTGATGAGTAAGTGATGGAATCTGGATGGTGCACTAGTTAACAGCTGAATGTCAATTGTACACATGAGGTGTGGATTCACTGGATTCTGTAATCACAGGTTTGGATAATCATACAGCCTGGATGGAATTCATTTGCTCCATTGTGTCTGTACCATCTTTGAAAGAGCGATTTTGCTTTGTCTCTCCTGCCTGCTCTTTCCCTATAACCCTGCAAATCCCCCCTATCGGTATTTATCCTGTTCCCTTTTGAAACTTACTATTGAATCTGCTTCCAGCATGTCTTCAGGCATTGCATTCTAGATTGGAACAACTCACTGGATAAAAGGAATTGTGTCGAATTCTGGGTGTTTCATATGAGAAAAAATGTGAGGGTCTTGGAGGGAGTGCAGCAGAGATTTACTGGAATGGTACCAGGGATGAGGATTTCAGTTGTATGGAGAGATCAGAGAACCTGGGATTGTTCTCCTTAGAGCAGATAAAGTCAAGGGGAGATTGAATGGAGGTGTTCAAATTAATGTGGAGTATTGACAGAGTGAGGAGAAACTGTTTCCACTGGAATAACACTCAGTTACAAGATTTCAAATAATTGTCAAAAGAACCAGAGGGGAGAGAAAGAGAACATTTTTATCCAGTGAGTTGTTCCAATCTGGAATGCACAAATCTTTGAAGGTGGCAGGAGAGGTTGATTAAATTGTTAAAAATCCCTGCAGGATATTTGGTTTAGACAGAGACAGAGGCCAGGATTTTCCAGCCACGCCATGGTGGGACCTGCTGCGGGAGATTTGGTGGCCCAGCCAAAAGCCCATTGACTTTCGATGGGAGCAGACGATCCCGGTGGTGGATGGGGCTGGAAATTCACACCCATCGAGTGTAAAAGCCTTCGAGGATTTGTGTACATGTTCTCCACTGTCCCTGCACCTCACTTAAAATCACCTGATATTATTTATATCATCTGTCCTCATTCTTCCTCCCACATGAATCATTCACATTGCTCTGCATTAAATTTCATTTCTCAGGTATGTTTTATATTTTATATCTCACATTGATGTTGATTTTCTACGTGTCTAACAGATTTTACTCGCGGTGTTTTAAATGTCTGCTCCAGCTTCCAGCACTTTCTCCAGCTTTATTTACTTTTCTCTGAGTCCACACTCAGGCTTAATTAATCAAGCACCATGAGCATTGATCAGTCAACAGACAGACATAATCAAACGCAGAACAATTGAATCATTGGACACCACATATTCTCTCTCCATTTCACCAATCTATGTCCTCCTAAAGCCTATTCCTATTCTCCTCACTGTTTACATTCTGTATTCCTGTTATCTATAAACAACAAAATTCTATCCTTTATATATGTCCAGGTCATTTAACTGTATCAGAAGGAGCAGTGGTCCTAATACTGACTCGTGGGGAACATCACTGTGTACTCCCCTCCATCCTGAATTTCACCGTTGACCACTTCTGTCTGCTTTCTGTCCCATAGCCAGTGTCATATCCACAATGTCACTGCCCCTTTAATCTATGGGTTTCACTTTCCTAACATGTGACAATTGAAAGTCCAAATACATAACATGAACCATGCTGAGCTCATCAACCCTCTCCATTACTTCATCAAAGAACTCCAAGTTGGTCAGACACGATTTCCCATGAACATACCTTTGCTGCTGCTCATTTATTAACTCATGTTTTCCAAACCACATTTTAAGTTGTTACAGATTTTAGAAGTTAGAAGTTTCCCCCAATGTTTCACTGATGTGAGACTGGCTGGTTTGTAGTTACAGGGTTTATCCCCCCCTCCTTTTTTAAACCGGATGGAACATTTACAACCCTCCAGTTCTCTGGCACCACCCCCATATCCAAGGAGGATTGGAAGGTTAGGGTCAGTGTGTCCACTATTCCCACCATTCCTTCCCTCAGTGACCCTCTCACATCCCATCCAGACCAGGTAAATGTTTTACTTTATTGTTGTATAAAAAGTGTTGGATTGGAAGGGACTAACTGAACTTGTTTGTTCAGTGACTGTAATTAATGTCACTCTCCATGGATCCTAATTGTGTCACTGGAGGGTTTCCCTCTTCTGTTAAAAGGGAATCCTTTCAATGTATTATCCCATAATGTCAGCGGGAACATCACCACCAACACTGACAGGGATCAGCGGCCCCAGAGAGGAGGAGAGGATGGATCAGAATCTGAGAACAATGGATTGGAATGTTACAACAATGGATTGGAATCTGAGAACAATCGACTGGAATGTTACAACAATGGACAGGAGTTTCTCCTGGGATTTTTACTTTCTTTCCACATATTATGATCGTCTATCGTTAAAAATTCAGATCAAATATTCACTTTACATCGTTCAGTACTTTTACTATCCCATCCTGGCTATTGTTGGTGTCTCTGGTAAGTCTCTCTATTAACTCTGTCCACCATGTTTAACTGTATTACTGTTCCCATCATTTACTCTGCCCTCTTTGCTGCTGTTGCTGCTGGTGACTCTCTATAATCAGTTATTAACTCTATACCCCATTGCTAACTGCATTCCTGGTTTTGTAATTTTCTTTCACTTGTGTTGCAGTTGGTGTCCCTGATAATTATGTAAACCATGATTCATTCTCTTATTCTTTCTCATTAAACTCTTGGGAAGACTGAAGTCAGTGTCATCGGTCCCCACTATAAACTCCATTCCATACCCATGAAGTGTATCCACTTCCCTGGCCAATGTCTGAGGCTGAACCAGGCTGATGCAACCTTTGATTTCTATTCGACCCTGAGCTGATTTCTGACCCCATATAAACTACTGCTCATCCCAAACTCTGCTTTCCATGTCCTTCCTCATACCGAATCGCATTCACTCATCATCCCTGTGCTCACTGACCTCCACCGACTCCTGGTCTTGCAGCTCCTCAATTTTAATATTCCCATTCCTGTGTTCAAACCTCCCCATGCCTTTTCCCCTCCATTAAGTTTCATTCCCCTGTTAATTTCCCATGTTCCTGCATATCTTTCCCTTCAAGTGTTTATCCAAACCTCTTTATAAAATCAGTTTCTTTCCTTCTCTTTCTTGGTCGTGAATTTTGTCTCTCCAGCATCAACAGTGTTCCAGAAGCCTTGATTCTTAGAATATTGTAAACTGCACAGCCAGCCACTCCCAGGATGTGGACTTAGACAGCTTGAGTGAGTGGGCAAATACATTGACATGATTTCACTGTCTCCAGCTCCTTCTCTTGGACCACTCAATTCTTGTACAAGACCAGAAAGCACCTCCTCCCTCACTTTCCAGAGTTCAGCTCTCAGCCTCACTCCATTCAGACAAAGTTTCACCTTTCTACTACTTACTTCATTGGCCTGTGAAACCTCCTGTATTTATACCAGCTGAAATCCTAGTCAGCTGATTCAGCCACTTATGGCTAGGAAACCAGTTCTGACTAACTATCTAATTAACAAATTACAAACAAAGGCAAGTGGAGTGCAGCTGAGATAACTGAGTGAAGACTTGGAATTTGGTGGTTGGGCGTGCGGGGGTGTTAAAGTGTTAATTTTTACTCTTAAATTTTGTTCTTAAAAGCTAATCTAGTCTGTAATTAGCAGTAACTGGAAAGTACTGTGCAGGCAGGCTAAGTTCTTTCATTCTGGCAATTTAGACAAGGTAAACTCACTCTCAGCTGTAGGAGCTGAGTAGTTAACTAGCTAACTGCCTGAACCTGGTTACTGAAGCCGCAGTTCAGTCTACAATGGATTCAGGATTCTTTAGTGCAGCCAAGGCAAACGTAGTTCAGCTGAGCTAACTGAGTGGAGACTTGGAGATTGGTGAGAGGGGAAGTTCAGTGAAGCAGGGAAGGAGGTGTTTATTTCCTCTTTCTATCTTTCTCACCCCATAGGAATTGGTTCTTGCTCCAGTCCAGGGAAAGGAGTGAGCAATTTGGTGAGTATCCGCCTAGTGAATAAGCTCCATTCTATCCCTAAGGCTTTAAAAGGTACACAAATTTGTGGTAAAGTTAATAAAATATACAAGGAAACGACATAGGTAAATGATTATTATAATTGAGTAATTATTTAAAACACGTTAAGGATGGCAGGGCAGGTGATGTGTCGAGGCTGCAGCATGTGGGAGCTCCTGGATAACATTGTGATCCAGGTCAAACACGTCTGCAGTAAGTGTTTGTAGCTTGAGGAGCTTTGGCTCAGAGTCATTGAGCTGGAGGCTGAGCTGCAGACACTGCGGCACATCAGGGAGGGGGAAAGTTACCTGGATGCTTTATACCAGGAGGCAATCACACCTCTTAAGACAGGGTCTTCTAATTTGGTCAGTGGCCAGGGACAGGAGGGTATGACTGTGAGTGAAGAAGATAAGGGGACCCAGAGGGCAGGAGTGCAGGAGTGTGAGCCTCAGCAATTATTCAACAGGTTTGAGGTTCACTCAGCTTGTTTGGATGAGAGCAGAGACAGCAGTGTGGATGAGCAAACAGACCACGGCACCGTAGTACAGGAAGCCATTCAAATTGGGGGAGCAAAAGTGAACATAGTGGTAGTAGGGGACAGATTAGTGAGGGGGATTGACACTGTTCTCTGTAGCAAAGAGCGAGAGTGCAGATGGTTGTGTTGCCTGCCCGGTGCCAGGGTTCTGGCATCTGCTCAGGGTTGGAGAGGAACTTGCAGTAGGTGTGGTGGTTCCAGTGGTCGTGGTCCATGTGGGTACCAAGAAAAAGGCAGGATGAGGAGGGAGGCTCTGCATAGTCAGTATGAGTAACTAGTCACCAGACTAAGAAGCAGAACCTTAAAGGTAATAATCTCCCTGTCGTAATTATAGTTTAGATAAACTTAGGACTGTAGCTTTAAGAATGATCCTGTGTTGTAAGATCACATGATTTGTGTAAATCAACATCTCAGCAGCGCAGGGAACCTCTAGGGGAGAGTTCATCTTTAGTTATGGAGTATGATGCACATATGTAAGTTGCTGCTGCTGTCTTGTAAATAAAGTTCACTGTGTCCACTCAGAAAAGTTGTCTGGAAGATCAACTCTAACAAACTGGCGATGAGGAAACATCAGATGCGCTGCTGTAACTTGCCCAGAGATTGTCGGTATCTAAGTTCATTAAAAAGAAAAGAAGATATTCTGATCTGAAATGCCACAGTTTGGCAGAACCAAACCCTTTGAACCAATCACAAACGATTATTCTCAATATATAGATCAACTTGCGTTCTACTTTCAAGCCAACAAAATCACAGAGGTGGGAAGGAGGAGAGCGATTCTCTTGAGTATTTGTGGAGGCAAGACCTACAGTTTAATTTGAAGCATGAAGGCCCCCAGTGCCCTGGATTCATAGACTTTCATTCAATTAATAGACCTCATTCAGGGACATTTTCAACCCAAGCCCTCAGTCACAATGCAGAGATTCCGGTTTAATTGATGGAATGGAGTCCCAGGAGAGTCCATTGCTATCTACATGGTGAAATTAAAACAACTAACGGAAGATTGTGAATTGGGTGAAACCCTGAATGACACGCTCAGAGATCGTTTGGTATGTGGCGTGCAGGAGGATGCTATTCAGCGAAGATTGCTGGCTGAAGTGGATCTTGATTTTAGGAAAGCGTTAGAAATAGCGCTGGTGATGGAAAGCTCCGGAAGGGATTCACAAGCAATTCAAGGGGCACAAAATAGCGCTGTCCTCCTAGTTGGGCGGGAACAGTCAGCAGAAAGTGGCGTGAAAAGCCAGAACTCTGCTATGAAGTGGGAAACAGACCCTGCAAACCAAAAAATGCGAGGAAATCGCTCAGCAACGAAATCAAAAACGAATTTGTCTCGACATGGAAACAATCATTCTTCTAGCGATTGGCAATTTAAAAGTAGAGTGTTATTTTTGTCACAGGAGTGGACACATATTGAAACATTGCAAAGTGAGATTTAAACAGGCCTCCAAACAACAATCGAAGTTCAATGAAGTCTGTAGTGTAGAAGAGCCGGAAAGAACCAATTCTGACATTTATTCATTATTCAACATGAAAGTTGGAAAGACAGAGCCAATTATTGTCACAGTGCAAATGAATGGTAAACAATTAAAAATGGAAGGAGACACAGGTATTTCTCCCACTGCTATAGGAGAACACACTTTCAGATATTTAAATAAAGGTGATCAACAATTAAATTTGGAACAGACATCTGCCAAGTTGAAAACATATGCAGATGAAGAAATCCAGGTAATAGGTATCACTAGAGCAACTGTTCATTCTAGACACCAATTGGCACAGCTACCAGTGATGGTGGTAGGAGGTGAAGAACCAAGCCTTCTAGGGTGTGATTGGTTGAAAGAGATTAAATTAAACTGGTCCGAAATCTTCCAGTTACGAGCAGGGAGACCACTCGAGCTGCTAATAGAATATGACACTGTCTTCAAGGATGAACTGGGAAAAATCCAAGGCCTACAGGCCAGGATTTATGTGGGCCCAGAAGCAACCCCTCGCTTCTTGAAAGCAAGACCGGTGCCATACGCCCTGAGAGAGAAGTTTGATGCTGTGTTGAACCGGCTAGAGTGGCTGGGTATCATAAGATTGGTCCAGTTCTCAGAGTGGGCAGCACCCAAGGTCCCTGTCCTTAAACCAAACCAGACCATCCGGATCTGCGGGGACTATAAACTAACAATCAACGGAGCAGCCAAACTGGACAGGTACCCCATTCCCAAGATTGAAGACCTATAGTAGGAAGTACAACGTATATAAAGCTTGACATGAGTCATGCATATCAGCAACTGGAGTTGGAAGATGCCTCCCGGGAATTTGTGACCATAAATACCCACAAAGGGTATCAACATACATGCCTGCCCTTCGGTGTCTCCTCGGCCTGTGCCATTTTCCAAAGGACAATTGAGAGCTTACTACAGGGCCTACCTCAAGTAATGGTCTACCTGGACAATGTACTGATAACTGGGTTCACAGAAAAGGAACACTTGGCGAACCTGGAGGAAGTTTGGGAACGATTTATGGAAGCAGGAGTGTTCCTGAAGAAGGAAAAATGCACTTTTCAGGCAAACAAAGTCATTTATTTGAGCCTTTGGGTAGATGCCCAAGGGTTACACCCTGTTGTGGAGAAAGGTAAAGCAATAAGAGAGGCACCTGCACCTAAGAACATCTCTGAACTTAAAGCATTTTCAGGGATGGTAAATTATTATGGGCGATTTCTACCAAATTATTCCACAGTTCTAGCCCCTCTACATTCTCTGCTAGGGAAAAAACAGGGTTGGTTTTGGGAGTCACCCCAAGAAGAAGCCTTTGTGAAAGTAAAACAGCTCTTATACTCTTCAAATTTGTTAGTGCATTATGACCAGACAAAGGAATTGGTGCTAACCTGTGACGGGTCCCCCTGTGGATTGGGAGCGGTCCTATCTCACAAAATGGATGACAGCACCGAGAGGCCATTAGGCTATGTATCCAGGACACTTATCACAGCTGAAAAAGGATATTCTCAGCTCCAAGAGGAAAGTGTGTTCATTATTTTTGGCGTAAAAAATTCCACCAATACGTGCACAGGCGACATTTCACGATCGTATTAGACCACAAACCACTTTTGGGTCTTTAGTGAGGAAAAGGCTATACCACTCATAGCGTCAGCACGAATATACAATGATGGGCCCTAATTTTGGCAGCATATGAATAACATTTGTACATAGACCAGGGATTCATATAGCAAATGCCGATGCCCTAAGTCGCCTTCCTTTACAAGAGAACAATGACCACATCCCAATTCCTCAAGCACTCATATTAGTGATGAATTTCCGAGATTCCTCGCCAGTCTGTGCCAGGCAGATAAGAAACTGGACGTATTGTGATCCAGTCCTGTCTCGAGTGAGAGACTAAGTGTTACATGGCTGGTCCCAGAAATCAGTCTCTGATGAATTGAAGCCATTTTGCAACCGAAGATACGAGATGAGCAGTCAAGATGGTATTCTATTATGGGGTGTACGAGTGGTAGTTCCTTCACAAGGAAGGGAACCACTCTTAGTAGAGCTACACATGCCCATCCAGGAATCTCACGCATGAAGACGATAGCGCAAAGTTATCTTTGGTGGCCGGGGATGGACGGTGATATTGGACGGGGGGTAAAGCACTGTGTGCAATGTCAACAGCTGCAAGAGTTACTAGTGGCAGTCCCGTGACACCCATGGGAGTGTCCTGGTAGACCTTGGGTGCAATTGCACAGAGATTACGTTGGTCCTTGCCTCGGAATCATCTTTCATTCCAAGCACTTAGACGTATTGTCGGAAAGGCAGATGAGCTTAGGGCGTGGATTGGCACATGGGATTACAACATTATTGCTATTAGTGAGACTTGGTTGCAGGTGGGGCAGGACTGGCAGCTCAATGTTCCGGGGTTCCGTTGTTTCAGACGTGATAGAGGGGGAGCGATGAAAGGGGGAGGAGTGGCATTACTAGTCAGGGAAAATATCACAGCTGTGCATAAGCAGGACAGCCCGGAGGGCTCGTCTACAGAGGCCATATGGGTGGAGCTGAGGAATGGGAAAGGTGTGACCACACTAATAGGGTTGTATTATAGACCGCCCAATAGTCAGAGAGAATTAGAGGAGCAAATCTGTAGAGAGATAGCAGACCGATGTAAGAAACAGAAAGTTGTGATAGTAGGAGATTTTAACTTTCCACATATTGACTGGGACTCCCATACTGTAAAAGGGCTGGATGGCTTGGAGTTTGTCAAATGTGTTCAGGACAGTTTTCTAAATCAATATGTAGAGGTACCAACGAGAGAGAATGCAATACTTGATCTCCTATTAGGGAACCAGACAGGTCAGGTGACAGAAGTATGTGTAGGCGAACATTTTGGGTCCAGTGACCACAATGTCATTAGTTTTAAGCTAATTATGGATAAGGATAGGTCTGGTCCTCGAGTTGAGATTCTAAATTGAAGAAAGGCCAATTTTGTGTAAATGAGAAAGGGTCTAGGAAGAGTGGCTTGGCATAAGTTGTTTTCTGGCAAGGATGTGTTCAGTAAGTGGAAGGCATTCAAAGGCAAAATTTTGAGAGTGCAGAGTTTGCATGTTCCTGTCAGGATTAAAGGCAAAGTTAACAGGCATAGGGAACCTTGGTTTTCAAGGTATATTGGCGATCTGGTTAAGAAGAAGAGAGAGGTGTATAGCAGGTATAGGCAACAAGAAGCAAATGAGTACTTGTAGAGTATAGAAAATGTTAGAAAATACTAAAAAAGAAAATCAGGAAGGCAAAAAGAAGACATAAGGTTGCTTTGGCAGATAATATGAAGGTAAACCCTAAGGGTTTCTACAAGTATATTAAGAGTAAAAGGATAGTAAGGGACACAATTGGTCCCCTTGAAGATCAGAGTGGTCGTCTATGTGTGGAGCCTCACGAGATAGGGGAGATCTTAAACAGTTTTTTTGCATCAGTCTTTACTCAGGAAACTGGCATAGTGTATAAGGAAGGAAGGGAAACAAGCAGTAGTTTCATGGAACATATAGAGATTAAAGAGGAGGAGGTGCTTGCTGCTTTGCAGCGAATAAAGGTAGATAAATCCCCCGGGCCTGTCATGATATTCCCTCGGACCTTGAGGGAGACTAGTGTAGAAATTGCAGGGGCCCTGGCAGAAATATTTAAAATGTCCTTAGCCACGGGTGAGGTGCCGGAGGATTGGAGGGAAGCTCATGTTATTCCGTTGTTTAAAAAAGGCTCCAAAAGTCAACCAGGTAATTACAGGCCAGTGAGCCTGACGTCAGTAGTAGGTAAATTATTGGAAGGTGTTCTGAGAGATCGGATATATAATTATTTGGACAGCCAAGGGCTGATTAAGAATAGTCAGCATGGCTTTGTGCATGGTAGGTCATGTTTAACAAACCTTGTAGAGTTTTTCGAGGAGGTGAGAAAGAAAGTAGATGAAGGAGAGGCTGTGGATGTTGTCTACATGGACTTTAGTAAGTCCTTTGACAAGGTCCCACATGGGAGGTTAGTTCAGAAGGTTCAGACACTTGGTATCCATGGAGAGGTTGTAAACTGGATTTGAAATTGGCTGTGTGGGAGAAGACAGAGAGTGGTAGTGGATGATTGCTTCTCAGACTGGAGGTCTGTGACTAGTGGTGTGCCTCAGGGATCTGTACTGGGACCATTGTTGTTTGTTGTCTATATCAATGATCTGGATGATAATGTGGTGAATTGGACCAGCAAATTTGCTGATGACACTAAGATTGGAGTAGTTGTGGACAGCGAGGAAGGCTTTCAAAGCTTGCAGAGAGATCTGGACCAACTGGAAAAATGGGCCAGAAAATGGCAGATGGAATTTAATGTGGAAAAGTGTGAGGTGTTACATTTTGGAAGGTCAAACCAAGGTAGGACATACACAGTAAATGGTAGGGCACTGAGGAGTGCGGAGGAACAAAGGGATCTGGGAGTTCAGATACACAATTCCCTGAAAGTGGCGTCACAGGTAGACAAGGTTGTAAAGAAAGCTTTTGGCATACTGGCCTTCATAAATCAAAGTATTGAGTATAGGAGTTGGGATGGTGAGGTTGTATAAGACATTAGTGAGGCCAACTTTGGAGTATTGTGTGCAGTTCTGGTCGCCTAACTACAGGAAGGATATCAGTAAGATTGAGAGAATGCAGAGAAGATTTACTAGGATGTTGCCGGGTCTTAAGGAGTTGAGTTACAGGGAGAGATTAAACAGGTTAGGACTTTATTACTTGGAGCGTAGAAGAATGAGGGGAGATTTGATAGAAGTTTACAAAATTGTGAGGGGTATAGACAGAGTAAATGCGAGTAGGCTCTTGCCACTTAGATTAGGAGAAATAAACACGAGAGGACATGGCTTTAGGGTGAAAGAGGAAAGGTTGAGGGGGAACATTAGGGGGAACTTCTTCATTCAGAGAGTGGTGAGAGTGTGGAACGAGTTACCATCTGATGTGGTAAATGCGGGCTCACTCTTAAGTTTTAAGAATAAATTAGATAGATACATGGATGGGAGAGGTCTAGAGGTTTATGGACTAGGTGCAGGTCAATGGGACTAGCGGAATAGTATTTTGGCACAAACTAGAAGGGCCGAAGGGCCTGTTTTCTGTGCTGTAGTGTTCTATGGTTCTATGGTTTATGAGGTAAAATCACCAACGCCAGAACTTCGCCAACCATGGATTGCCAGAGGTAATTGTCTGAGATAATGGTACTACGTTTATGAGCGCTGAATTTCAATGATTTATCAACATCAATGATATCAACCACGTGAAGACTGCACTGGACCATCCGTCATCTAACGGACTGGCAGAAAGGGCAGTACAAACTTTTAAAGTGGGAATGAAAAAGTTAAAGTGAATCACTGGAAACTAGACTTGCTCATTTCCTATTTCACGACAGAACAACCCCCCCACCCCCACCACTACAACAGGAGCAACCCCTGAGAATTACTGATGAGGCGTTGTCTTCGAACAAGATTAAGCCTGATACTTCCCAATTTTGGAGGGAAGGGTGGAGAAAAGTCAAGGAATCCAAAAAGAGATTCATGATTTGCATAATCGTGAGCTACAATTTACTGTTGGAGAAGCAGTATATGTAAGGACTTTCGGTCGAGGACTGAAGTGGATAGCTGGTAGAGTGAGCTCCGTCACTGAGCCATTATTGTACCATGTGGAAGTGGAAGGCCGGATCAGCAGTGAACATGTGGATCATTTAAGAAAAAGAGAGATACCCCAAAAAAAAATGTTCCACATGTAACCATTACTGAACCAGTGGTTCCTGTTGAAGTCGCTCAACCAAGGACAGACATGACCAATGCCTCTGTTAGAGTGGAAGACACTGAACTGCATGTGCCTAATGAGGTATCTGATGTTAATGCAGTTCCAGAGAATGTGTTCCCTGCAAAAGAATTGAAGTCGTGAAGCTATGGATCAGAAAACCACCTGAAAGACTGAACTTGTAATTTCATGACCTGTGCAAGTATTCTAAGTTCATGAGATAAATATCCTTGTAAATGCAAAATGTACAGAAATGTTAAAGGGGGAGGAATGTAGCAATTATAGTTTGGATAAACATAGGACTGCAGCTTTAAGAATAATCCTGTTTTGTAAGATCACATGACCTGTGTAAACCAATGTGTGAGCAGCACGGGGAACCTCTAGTAGAGAGTTCCTCTTTAGTTATGGAGTTTGATACACATCTGTAAGTAGTTGCTGCTGTCTTATAAATAAAGTTAACTGTGTCCACAAAGAAAATTGTCTGAAAGATCAACTCTATTACACGCTGGATTATTACCTGAGCACATGCAAATTGGCCTAGGACAAGTAAGATGAGAGAAATGTATGTGTGGGACAAAGACTGGTGTGTGAGAAGTGGGTTCCGGTTTGTGGGGCACTGGCATCAGTATTGGGGAAAGTGTGATCTGTACCATTGGGACGGTCAACAACTGAACTGTGCTGGGGCTGGTATCCTCGTGAGCTGCATAACTATGGAAGTAGAGATGGTTTTAAACTGAATAGTGGGGTCAAGGCATCAAATCTGGGAAAATGTGGTAAAGCAAAGAGTAGAGATAAGACAAGAGGGAAAGCTATTAATGTGGGAAATGATAAACCATCCATGACAGAAAGGGACAAAGAGTGCACTCAGAGTAAATCAGCAGATAAGGCTATACACTACAAAAATAATAAATGGACAAAACTAAAGTCTCTGTATCTAAATGCACGTAGCATTCAAAACAAAACGGATGAACTGATAGCGTAAATAGAAACAAATAAATACGATCTGATAGCAATTACAGAAACATGGCTACAGGATGATGTAAGATTGGGATCTGAATATTTAACAGTGTGTGACATTTAGGAAGGACAGGAAGTTAGGAAAAGCTAGAGGGGTGGATCTGTTAATTAAAGATGATATTAGCACATTAGAGAGGGATGACCTAAATTCAGGAAACCAGGATGTTGATGCAGTTTGGATTGAGAAGAGGAATGATAAACGCGAGAAGTTACTTGTGGGAGTGGTTTGCAGGCCCCCCACACAGTAGGACAGAGTACAAAGGAAGAGATAATGGGAGCTTGTCAGAAAGGTACGGCAATAATCATGGGGGATTTTAATCTACATATAGACAGGAAAAGTCAAATGGGCAAAGGTATCATAGATGAGGAGTTCATAGAATGTTCTCGGGATAGTTTCTTAGAACAGCACGTTCTGGAGCTAACCAGAGAACAGGCTATACTAGACCTGGTATTGAGCAATGAGATAGGATTAATTGATAACCTCTTAGTGAAGGCACCCCCTGGGTAACAGTGATCATAATATGATTGAATTTTACATCCATATTGAGGGACAAATGATTACGTCCAAGACTAGTATTTTAAACTTAAATAAAGGCAATTATTAGGCCATGAAAGCAGAGCTAGTTAATGAACTGGAAAATGAGGTTAAGGGATAGGTCAATAGAGGTTCAGTGGCAGACATTTAAAGGGATATTTCAGAATACACAGAATATATACATTCCAATGAGAAAGAAAAATTCCAAGGGGAGGGCCCACCATCCGTGGTTAATTAATAAAGTTAAAGACAGTATCAAACTTAAAGAAAAAGCATATAATTACGCAAAGATGGGTGGCAGCTTGAAGATTGGAAAGAATATAAAGAACAGCAAAGAATGGCAAAAAGATTAATAAGGATGGAAAAATTTGAGTATGAGAGAAAGCTAGCTAGTAACATAAAGACAGATAGTAAGAGCTTCAATAGGTATTTAAATAAGAAAAGAGTTAACAAAGTGAGCATTGGTCCTATAGAAAGTGCGTCTGAGGAATTGCTAGTGGAAAATAATGGATGGTGGATGAATTAAACAGGCATTTTGCTTCAGTCTTCACTGTAGATAAGACAAGTAACATCCCAGAAATAGCTGTGAATCAGGAAATGGAAGGGAGGGAGGAACTTGGGAAAATTACAATCACCAGGGAAGTGATATTAAGCAAATTGTTGGAATGCAGGATGACAAATCCACATGTCCAGATGGACTTCAGCCTAAGGTCTTGAACGAAGTGGCTAGTGAGATAATTGATACATTGGTTTTAATTTTCCAAAATTCCCAAGATTTGGGGAAGGTTCCATTAGACTGCAAAATAACAAAGGTTATTTATTTATCTTATTCAAAAAGGGAGGGAGACAGAAGGCAGGAAACTACAGGCCAGTTAACATCTGTCATAGGGAAAATGTTAGAAGCTATTATTAAAGATGTTACAGCAGGGCACTTAGAAAAAAATCAAGGCAATCAGGCAGAGTCAACATGATTTTGTAAAAGGGAAATCATGTTTCACCAATTTATTGGAGCACTTTGGAGGAGTCACATATGCTGTGAATAAAGGGTAGCCAGTGGATGAACTTAACTTAGATTTCCAGAAGGCATTTGATAAAGTGCCACATCAAATGTTATTGTGGAAAATAAAAGCTCATGGGGTAGGGGGTAACATATTGACATGGATAGAAGATTGGCTGACTAACCGGAAGCAGAGAGTAGGCATAAATGGGTCTTTTTGTGGTTGGCAGGATATGACGAGTGGTGTGCCAGGGATCAGTGCTGGGCCTCAACTTTTTACAATTTATATAAATGGCTTGGATGAAAGGACCAAAGGAATGGTTGCTAAATTTACTGATGACACAAAGATAGGTAAGAATGTAAATTATGAAGAGGACATGAGGCTACAAAGTGACATAGATCGGTTATGTGGGTGGGAAAAGATCTGGCGAATGGGCTAGAATGTGAGCAAATGTGAAATTGTTCATTTTGGCAGGAAGAATAAAAAGGAAGCTTATTAACTAAATGGTGAGAGATTGCAGAGCTCTGAGATTCAGAGGGATCTTGGAATCCTAGCACATGGATCACAAAAGCTTAGTGTGCAGGTACAGCAGGTAATTAGGAAAGCTAATACTATGTTATCATTTATTGTGA
This sequence comes from Cetorhinus maximus, assembly GCF_964194155.1. Taxonomy (NCBI): domain Eukaryota; kingdom Metazoa; phylum Chordata; class Chondrichthyes; order Lamniformes; family Cetorhinidae; genus Cetorhinus; species Cetorhinus maximus. The sequence continues at coordinate 839,491 of NC_135906.1, forward strand.
GGGAAATTGATCACTAAAGTAGGGGGGTTATGCTTCAGTTGTACAGGGCATTGGAGGGACCACATCTGGAGCATTGTGTACAGTACTGGTCTCCTTATCCAAAGAAAGATGTAAATGCATTAGGAGCAGTTCTGAGAAGGTTTACTAGATTAATACTGGGAATGGGTGGGTTGTCTTATGAGGAAAGGTTGTAATTTCGAAGAGTAAAAGGCGATTTGCTTGAAACCTTTAAGACCCTGATGGGTCTAGACAGGGTGGATGTGGAGATGGTGTTTCCTCATGTGGGAGAATCTAGAACTAGGAGTCACTGTTTGAAAATAAGAGGTCGCTCATTTAAGATAGAGATGAGGAGAATGTTTTTCTGTCAGAGGGTAGGGAGTCTTTAGAACGCTCTTCTTCAAAAGGCGGTGGAAGAAGAGTCTGAATATTTTTAAGGCAGAGCTAGCTGGATTCTTGATTAACAAGGGGTGAAAGGTTATCAGGGGTAGGAAGGAATGTGGGGTTGAGGTTACAATCAGATCAGTCATGACCTTATTGAATGGTAGAGCAGGCTCGAGGGGCTGAGTGGCCTACTCCTGCTCCTAACTTGTATGTTCGTATGTAAAGCTACCTCTTAGTAGAGAGCTTGTAACATTCACTCCACACAAATGCCCACCATCTTCACCAAGAGAGAATCTAACCATCCCCCCTTGATATTCAATGGCATTACCATCACTGCACCCCCCGCCCCCCTCTATCAACATCATGGGTGGAATTTTCCCAGGATGGCACTAAGTGCGGTAGCGGGTGGGTAAAATGATGTTTTACCCATGGGCCTCGATGTCGGGTTTTCACACTGTATCATCCCAAACCCGGCACATTATTTCTGCATTCCTGGGAAACCCGCCGTTTCCATGGCGAACGGGCTCCCATTCACCCGCCTGCCATCACCCAGCCGCTGCATCTCGCCAGGCGCCATGTTTAAAGTCCAGCCACAAGCACATATCTCAGTTCATCCAGACCACCACTGCTGCATGGAAGACATGGCCCTGAAACTAAAGAGCACTGCAGCCCCAGATTCAGCCACACGTTCCTCGAGAACCTTTTGGATGCCGTAGAGACCTGCCAGGATGTCCTCTACGCCCGCTCTGGCCGCAGGATGGACAGCAACAGCAACAGGTGCTGAAGGTGGATAAAGGATCAGATACTTTAACAGTTTTATGGCTGCGTCTCTATGATATGACCCTGATCACAAAGAACAAGTGAGCTGCCCTCGGCCAGACAGGAGTCAGACATTCTTAGAGGCTGTGTGAAGATTTATGGAGTGTGCGCAGTGCATGGTCATCATCATCTTCCTGCAATTGAGTGACTATTAGGGCCTCCCCTGCGTCTCCATGACAGGAGCATTCTCACATTCTGCCATAAGCCAGATGGGAGTCAAACGTTCACAAGTGTGATGTGAGGGACTATGGTGTCTCCTCACTGCATGTCGTCATCATCCTCCACAAATCTAGCAACTATGAGGGCCTCCCGAGCGTGCCTGCCTCGTCTAGCCTGTGCGAGGTCTTCATCCCCGTCATCATCGCCTCCGAGGACCTCCTCAGCCTCATCCCCTTCAGCGTCCTCCTCATCGGAGGAGATCTGCAGCTCCTCCAGCTCCTCCTCAGTCAGCTCGTCTCCCTGTTGGAGCGCCAGGTTGTAAAGGGCACAGCAAACGATGACGATGTGTGACATCCTCTGTGGACTGTATTGCAAGGCTCCACCAGACCAGTCCAGGCACCGGAGCCTCACCTTCAGCATCCCGATGGTTACCTCCAGCAAGTTGCGAGCTGCAGCATGAGCCTCATTATACTGTCGCTCTGCTGCAGTCTGAGGCTGCCGCTCGGCATCATCAGCCATGGACTCTGCGGGGAGCCCTTGTCCCCGAGGAGCATCCCTGCAGCCTCAGTGGATCCTGGAAGACTCCAGGGATCTGTGACCGACTGAGGATGTAGGCATCGTGCACACTCCCTGGAAACCGAGCACACACCTGCAGGATGTGTTTCTGGTGGTCGCACACCAGCTGCACATTTAGCGAATGGAACCCCTTGCGGTTGATGTAGTCCACCGTGTGTTGTGACGGATATCTGAGCACCACGAGTGCAGTCGATCGCATCCTGCACCAGTGGGAAACCCGAGGTCTGGGCAAATCCATTGCTCTTGCATCCTGGCTTTCCTGGTCCCGGGCAAAATGGACAAAGTTGTGTGCCCTCGAAAAGATGGCATCCGTGACCTCATGGATGCATTTATGGGTGGAGGCTTGTGATGTCCCACAGAGGTCACCTGTGCAGCTCTTAAAGGAGCCACTGGCGTCGAAATTGAGCGCTGTGGTCACTTTCATGGCCACTGGCAGTGGGTGCCCTCCATGTCCCCGTGGTGCCAAATCCTGCAGTAGCTGGCAGATGTGACCAACCAGTTCCCTAGAAATGCACAGTCTGCGGAGACATTGGTTCTTGGTCATCTGCAGGAATGAAAGGCGGCGTCTATAGACCCTGGGTGTCACTAGGCGCCAACCAGCCAGGGCTCGCTCTGGCTCTTGGGCTGCGTGTGCGGGAGCCACAGCCCCACTTCTTCCTGAGGTTGCTGGTCCCCTCCTCTGCGCAGCCAGGAGCCTCAGTCACTCTCTCCTCCGTCGTCTTCGCTCTCTGTAGGCCATCAGGCATACAGCTAGTTCACCAGGCTCCATGATCCTAATGTACTCCTCCTGCTGGGTTAAAGAGAGAGACACCTGGTTAGCATGGGTGTACTAAGAACCTGTCCTGGTTAAGTGTGACGGCCCCTTAACATTTCCCGGAGAGAGCTGATCCCCACTTGGATGGCCAGAGATTAGTGCGCTGCATGGCTGCCCTGTTAGCTTGAACCATGGGGGAGGCTGGTCCAAACCGGGATGTTTACATTGCAAGAGGCTGTGAACACCTCCAGCAGTGACTGCTCCATGGCCAGCTTTAGCGAGGAGATTGTACAACGTGTGCAGTCCAACTGCTCTGCAGTCCACTAAAGTGCTCCTGAATGTGCAGTCTGTGCTGGGGGGAGCTCTGGAGAACTTGGTGGCTCGTTGATGCCTCTGCGTTGCTTGAGTGGGCAGATAAGCTCGGAGCCCGACCCCAATCATATCAATGTGGCTGTGCCTGAACTGTCTGAGTTTCAGAGGAATGGTCACTTCATACAGGTTTCCCTAATACGAGGTATTCAACTCCGAATTCCCCTCAAAGTGCAGCCGCCAAGTGCAGGTCGATTCTGTGCTGTTGTGAAACACGTCGGCGTGCTTTCCCACCGACCTGGACGCACAATCCAGCGGGAGAGGTGTTGGGGGGAGGGTGATTCCGGCGGCTTAGCCGGAAAATGATGGGCTGATGTATGACAATGAGGTTCCCGATGTCCGATGGCGGGAAACACGGCCGCTGTCGGCAGGCTGAGCGGACAATCGAGAACTGGTTTCCCGCCATCGTGGCCATATTGTCCGCTCATGCCACCGATCACGCCCAATGCCAGCGGGCATGGAAAATTCCACCCCATGGGCGGCTGACCATTGACTAGAAATTGAACAGGACCAGCCAAAAACATACTGTGGCTACAAGAACAGGTCAGGGGCTCGGAATTCTGCAGTGAGTAACTCACCACCTGATTCCCCAAAGCCTGTACCATCCACAAAGCACAAGTGCGGCGTGTGATGGAATACTCTGCACTTCCCGAGGTGAGTGCAGCTCCAACAACACTCAAGAAGCTGGACACCATCCAGGACAAAGCAGCCGGCTTGATTGGCACCCCATTCACCACCGTCAACATCCACTCCCCCCACCACCAACGCACAGTGCCCGCAGTGTGTACCATCTACAGGATGCACTGCACAAACTCACCAAGGCTCCTTCGACAGCACCTTCCAAACCCACAGTCACTAACACCTTGACGGACAAGGGCAGTAGATGCATAGAAACACCACCATCTTCAAGTTCCCCTCTAAGCTACACACAATTCTGATTTGGAACTATATTGCTGTTCCTTCACTATTGCTGGGTCAAAATCCTGGAACTCCCTTCCTTGTAGTACAGTGGGTGAAGCTACACCACATGGACTGCAGCGGTTCAAGAAGGCAGCTCAACACCACCTTCTCAAGGACAATTAGGGAAGGGCAATAAATGGTGGTCCAGCCAGTGATGCCCACATCCCATGAAAGAATAAATGACTAACACTGAAAGAAACTACAATTTTCTGTTACACTTAAGTTAAACATAATATGCAAACTCAACTAGATTTTAGAAAGGAATCAATCCTTAAAATTCTTTCACTTCCCAAATTCCCGGAGCTAAACACTTAAACTCGCTGCACTCAGACAAAGCTTAATGCTGTGGACTCCTTGTGTGGCTCCAGTGTCACCTTTTGTTTTATAATGCTCCTGTTAAGAGTCTTGGAATGTTTTAATACACTGAAAGTGCTGTGTAAAGATGTTATTGTTGTTGAAATAGTCAGCATGGCTGGAAGAATCTATGGAGCGAGAAACAGAGCTAATGTTTCCGGTCCATGGATCTACATCATTACTGGGGGCACTTGGGGAATTTTAATTATTTTAGCCAGACATTGAAAGGCTGGAGAGGAGCATTTGGATCAACACTGACATCATCAACAATTTCAGTATCATCCTTTTAGCATTTAATCTGTCCTGCCTTCCATCATATCATAGACCTTCCCTTTGAAAGAACATTTGTTCTTTCAGGTACAATCATTTCAATGAAATGACAGCAAAATGCTGCAGATGCTGGAAATCTGAAATAAAAACAAAAACTGCTGGAAAAGCTCCGCAGACCCGGCAGCGCCTGTGCAGCAAGGAGCAGAGTTAACGTTTCGAGTCCGTGTGACTCTTCTTCAGAGCTGCTTTTTTTGTGAGGACTAAAGGAGGTGCTGATAGCGGCAGAATGTGTTAATAGCAGAACAAGGGTCAGCGCTCTGTGAAAGCACAACATAGAAACAAGTGACAGAAAGCCCTGTGGGAGCAGGGGTGGGGGGAAAAATCAATGAATAAATAAAAATAAATAAATAAAAATAAATAAATAAAAATAAAGAAGAAGAAAAATTGAAATTAAAATTGAAATAAAACAAGTGGGATTAATAAAGGATTAGAGATGGTTGAGAGAGTTTATGGTCTGAAGTTGTTGAACTCAATGTTCAGTCCGGAAGGCTGTAAAGTGCCTAATCAGAAGATGAGGTGATTTTCCTCCAGTTTGCGTTGAGCTTTACTGGAACATTGCAGCAGGCTAAGGAGAGACATGTGGGCATGAGAGCTGGATGGTGTGTTGAAATGGCAAGCGACAGGAAGGTCTGGGTCATAGAAACATTGAAAATAGGAGCAGGAGTAGGCCATTCGGCCCTTCGAGCCTGCCCCACCATTCATTATGATCATGGCTGATCATCCAACCCTGCTCCCGCTTTCTCCCCATATGCTTTGATCCCTTTCTCCCCAAGAGATAGATCTAACTCCTTCTTGAAAACATACAATATTTTGGCCTGAACTACTTTCTGTAGTAGCAAATTTCACAGGCTCACCACTCTCTGGGTGAAGAAATTTCTCCTCGCCTCAGTCCTAAATGGTCCACCCCGTATCTTCAGACTGTGACCCCTGGTTCTGGACTCCCCCACCATCGGGAACATCCTTCCTGCATCCACCCTATCTAGCCCTGTTAGAATTTTATAGGTTTCTATGAGATCCTCCCTCATTCTTCTGAACCCCAGCGAATATAATCTTAATCAACTCAATCTCTCCTCATATGTCAGTCCCGCCATCTCAGGAATCAATCTGGTAAACCTTCACTGCACTCCCTCTATAGCAAGAACATCCTTCCACAGATAAGGAGACCAAAACTGCACACAATATTCCGGGTATGGTCTCACAGAGGCCCAGTATAATTGCAGCAAGACATCCCTGCTCCTGTATTCGAATCCTCTCACTATGAAGGCCAACATACCATTTGCCTTCTTTACCGCCTGCTGCACCTGCATGCTTACCTTCAGCGACTGGTGTACAAGAACACCCAGGTCTCGTTGCACATTCCCCTCTCAGAATAAATAAAATTTATTAACTCATTCAACAGATTTATCTTTAAATCTGTCGCTAGGTTAAAATCCGGGTAGGGGGAGGGAAAGAGGATCTGATTCTCCCACTCGAACAACCTCCTATCCACCAGTCCTCCAATAGCCCAGCGTCCATCATGCTCCTCATCCTCCAGTCCATTTATCACCATTCAGGTAATAATCTTCCTTCCTGTTTTTGCTACCAAAGTGGATAACCTCTCATTCATCCGCATGATACTGCATCTGCCATGTATCTGCCCACTCACTCAGCTTGTCCAAATCACACTGAAGCATCTCTGCATCCTCCTCACAGCTCACCCTCCCACCCAGCTTTGTGTCACCTGCAAATTTGGAGATATTACATTTAATTCCCTCATCTAAATCATTAATATATATAGTGAATAGCTGGGGTCCCAGCACCGATCCCTGCGATATCCCACTAGTCACTGCCTGCCATTCGGAAAAAGACCCGTTTATTCTTACTCTTTGTTTCTGCCAACCAGTTTTCGATCCATCTCAATACACTACCCCCAATCCCACGCGCTTTCATTTTTCACGCTAATCTCTTATGTGGGACTTTGTCGAAAGCCTTCTGAAAGCCCAAATAAACCACATCCACTGGCTTCCCCTCATCAGCTCTGCTAGTTACATCCTCGAAAAATTCCAGTAGATTTGTCAAGCATGATTTCCCTTTCGTAAATCCATGCTGACTCTGTCCGATGCTTGCGGACAGGCCGAAGGTGTTCCGCAAAGCGGTCACCCAGTCTGCGTTTGGTGTCCCCAATGTAGAGGAGACCGCGTTAGCAGCAGCGAATGCAGTCGACCAAATTGAAGGAGGTGCAAGTGAAGCACTGTTTCACCTGAAAGGAGTGTTTAGGCCCTTGGACGGTGAGGAGGGAGGAGGTAAAAGGGCAGGTGTTGCACCTTCTGTGATTGCATGGGAAGGTGCCGTGGGAAGGGGATGGAGGAGTGGATCAGGGTGTAGGGAGGGAATGGTCCCTACGGAATGCTGATAGGGGGGGTGGGTGAGGGGAAGATATGTTTTGTGTTGGCATCATGTTGGAGTTGGCGGTAATGGTGGAGGATGATCCTTTGAATGCGGAGGCTTGTGGAGTGAAAAGTGAGGACAAAGGGGACACGATCATGGTTCTGGGAGGGAGAGGAAGCGGTGAGGGCAGAGGTGTGGGAGAGGGGTCGGACATGGTTGAGGGCCGTGTCAAGGAAGGGAAGGGAAGTGTCAGAATGGACCATGTGAAGGTGAGAGAGGGGTGGAAATTGGATGCAAAATCGATAAATTTTCCAGGTACCGATGAGAGTACAAACCGACACCGATACAGTCATCAATGCATCGAAAATAGTGATGTGGGAGGGGGCCTGAGTAGGACTGGAACAAGGAACGTTCCACATATCCCACAAAAAGACAGGCATAACTGGGGCCCATGCGGGTACCCACAGTATCACAGTATCTTTACAGTGTAGAAGGAGGACATTCGGCCCATCAAGTCTGCACTGGCTCTCTGAAAGAACATTCTACCTCTTCCCTCTCCCCTGCATTATCCCCATAACCTTGTACATTCTCTCTTTTCCGTTAGCAATCCAATTGCCTTTTGAATACCTTGATCGAACCTGCCTCCACCACCCTCTGGGTGAAAAAAATTTTCCTCACATCACTTCTACTCCTCTTGCCCATTATTTTGAATCTGTGCCCTTTGGGTCTTGATGTTTTCTTGAGTGGGAAAGGTTTCTCACTATTTACCCTGTCCATATCCCTCAGGATCTTGAATACCTCTATCAAGTCTCCTCTCAGCCCTCTTTCTTCCAAGGAAAAGTGTCCCAACCACTCCAGTCTATCCTCATAGCTGCAGTTGTTCATCCCTGGAATCATTCTCATTAATCTCCTTTGTACTCTTTCCAATGCCTTTACATCCTTCCTCAAGTATGGTGTCCAGAATTGGACCCAGTACTCCAGATGAGGCCTAACTAGTGTCTTATGCAAGTTCAGCATGATCACCTGTACTCAATGTCCCTATTAATAAAGCCCAAGATACTATATGCTTTATTAACTGCTTTCTCAACATGCCCTGCCATCTTCAATGACCTATGTACGCATACACCGAGGTCCCTCTGTTCCTGCAGCTCCTTTAGGTGCTCTCCATCTTTTTCCTGCCACTTCTCTCTTCTCTGCATTGAACTTCATCTGCCACTTGTCTGCCCAATCCACCAACATGTCTATGTCCTTTTGAAGTTCAAGACTATCCCCATCACAGTTGACAACATTTCCAATCTTCGTATCATCTGCAAATTTGGAAATCATGCCCTGCACACCACAGTCTAGGTCCTTAATATATATCATGAAGGACAAGTGTCCCAACTCTGATCCTGGGAGACTTCACTACAAACCTTTCACAATCAGAAAAACCACCATTTAACACTACTCTCTGTTTCCCGTCACTCAGCCAATTTCTTATCCAAGTGCCTACTTTCCCTTTTATTCCATGACCTAGAATTTTTCTCACAAGTCTGTTGTGTGGCACTGTATCAAAAGCCTTTTTTAAAAATCCATATACACCACATCAACAGTGTTTCCCTTATCAACCTTCTCTGTTACTTCCTCAAAAAATTCTAGCAAGTTAGTTAAACATGATTTTCCCTTAATGAATCCATGCTGGCTTTCCCTCATTATCATGTACTTGTCTAAGTGACTATTGATTTTACCCCATACTGTAGTTTCCAGAAGTTTCCCTACCACTGAGGTCATTCTGACTGCTCTGTAGTTGCCGGCTTTATCCTTGCACCCCTTTTTGAACAAGGGTGTAACATTTGCAATTCTCCAGTTGTGTGGCACATCCCCTGTGTCTAAGGAAGACTGGAAGATTATCATTATTTCCTCTGCAATTTCCACTCACTTCTCTCTGTACTCTTGGATGCATCTCATCCGGTTCTGGTACCTTATCTATTTTAAGTAAAGGTAGTCTTTCCAACACCTCCTTCCTCTTGATTGTAAGTTTTTCTAGTGTACCAGTTACCTCCTCTCTCACCTTGGCCTGGGTAGGATCCTCTTCCTTTGTAGAGACAGATGCAGAGTACTCGGACAACACCTGCACTCTTTCTCCAGCCTCCATATGCAAGTCCCTTTTTTGACCCTAATCAACCCTACTCTTTCTTTTACCACCCTTTTATTATTTACATGCTTGTAGAAGACCTTGGGATTTCCTTTTCTGTTCGCTGCCGGCCTCTTTTCATGCTCTCTCTTTGCTTTTCTTATTGGTTTTTAAATTTCCCCCCGGTCCTGCTATATTGAGGCTGATTTTACATTGTATTTTCGACCTGACATCTGTTGTGTGCGCACTTTCTCCTTTTCATCTTCTATCTCTCTCATCATCCATGGTTCTCTGGATTTATTTGTCCTAACTTTCCCCTTCAGGGAATATCCCTTGACATTTGCTGCAATACTTTTTCTTTAAAGGTGGCCCATTGTCGGCCACCGTCTTTTCTGCCAACATTTGATTCCCACTCACTCATCTCTGATGCCTTCTCATCCCACCGAACTTGGCTTTCCCACAATTAATTATCCCCGCTCTGGATTGTTCCCTGTCCTTTTCCATGATTAACCTAAACCTTATGATACAATGGTCACTGTCCCCTAGAGGCTCTCCCACTGATATTTGATCCACTTGGGCCAACTCATTCCCCAGAACCAGGTCCAAAAGTACATGTCCTCTAGTTGGACTGGAAACATACAGATGCAGAAAATTATCTTGAACACATTCCAGGAACTCTTGCCTACTTTTCCCTTTGTACTATTCCTATCCCAGTCCATATTCGGATAATTGAAGTCTCCCATTCTGATTACTCTATAACTCTTGCACCTCTCCATAATTCCTTTGCAAATTTGTTTCCCCATATCCCTTCCACTAGTTTGTGGTCTGTGTCGTATATAATCAATGTTACTGCACCTGTTTCATTCCTTACCTCCAGCCAGAGAGATTCTGTCCTTGACCCCTCTGGAACATCTTCTCTCTCCAATCCTGTAATGCCATCTTTAACCAGAATTGCCACTTCCCACTGCCACCCTAACCCCCACCACCACATTTTCTTCCTTTCCTGTCTCTCCTGAACACCTTGTACCAGGAATATTTAACCCAGTCCTGCCTTTCTTTGAGCCAGGTCTCTGTTATAACAATAGTATCATAATTCCATTTGTTAACCTGTGCCTGCAGTTCACCAATCTTATTAACCACACTCCGTGCTTTCACACACATGCACAATAGTCCTGATTTAGGCTTTTTATCCTCTCCCCCTCATTCTGGCCCCATCTAATGACTTGCTGTTGCCTACTCTAGTTCTAACAAACTCTCCAAGGTTCTATTAACCTTGATACAACTGGCTGATATATCCTTGGTATCAGTTGATGCTTCCCTAGTCCCCACTGCCAGTTTTTCTCCTCTCCACTCTGAATTTCCCCTCAGGGTCCCATCCCCATACCAATCTAGTTTAAACCCTCCCCAATAGCACTAGCAAAGCTCCCCGCGAGGACATTCGTCTCAGTCCTATTCAGGTGTAGATCGTCCAGCTTGTACAGGTCCCACCTCCCCCAGAACTTGACCCAATGCCTCAGAAATCTAAAGCCCTCCCTTCTCCTCCATTTCTCCAGCCACGTGTTGAACTGCTCGATCTTCCTATTCTTGTGCTCGTTGGCACGTGGCACTGGGAATAATCCTGTCATTACTGTTCTTGAGGTCCTGCTTTTTAATTATTTTCTTAACTCCCTAAAATCTGGTTTCAGGACCTCATCCCTTTTCCTACCTATATCATTGGTACCAATGGGGACCACAACCTCTGGCTGTTCACCCTCCCCCAAAAGCATGTTCTGCAGCTGCCCTGTGACATCCTTGACCCTGGCACCAGAGAGGCAACGTACCATCCTGGAGTCATGTCTATGGCCACAGAAATGCCTGTTTGCTCCTCTAACTATGGAATCCCCTACTACTTTAGCACTCCCGCCCTTCCTCCTCCCCTCCTGTGCAGCTGAGCCACCTGTGGTGCCATGAACTTGGCTCTTGATATCGTCCTCCGAGGAACCATCTCGCTCACCAGTATCCAAAATGGAAAAGCAGTTAGAGAGTGAGGTAGCCTCAGCAGATTCCTGCACTACCTGCCTGCTTCTCCTAGATACTCTGCCGGTCACCCATTCCCTCTCTGTGTTCTTCGAACCTGCTGTGTGACTACCTCTCTAAAAGTGCTATCCACGTAATCCTCGGCCTTGTGGATGTACTGCAGTGACTCCAGCAGCCACTCAAGCTCCGCAAATCAGAGCTCAACTTTCTGCCACTAGTGACGCTTCCTGCAGATATGATCATTGAGTCCACTCTGTACCTGCACGACTTCCCACATCCCACAGGATGTACATTCCACATGGCCGAGCTGCGCTGACATACCTTAAACTTTGTATGAAGCATTTACTACGGTATTTATTTCATAATTTATTCTAAATTACTCATTTAAAACAATTATTTTCTTCATTAATTTGGAATATTTCCCACGTATAGTACAGTACTGTGTTTATTAAATGCTAGCATCACCCACAATTACAACTAAAAGTTACACATTCCTTAATTACACGGGAATGTGTTTTAAGTATTTATTTTAATTATTTTATTTTAGCTATTTTATTTTACTTATTTTGCTGTATATATATTTTTTATTTTAAAGTTTTACTTCTTGTTATTTACAAGACCTACTTTAACTCCTGCATTCTAAGCTGGCTTTTAACACACTAACCCTTACACCAAGCTCTTACCAGCCAATCAGCTTACTGGTTTCATGCGATGTCACAGTTGCTTTTACCACTCAGCTTCTTCAGAAGCTGAAATTCTCCTGGTTCCAGACTTGCCTCTGCTCCGCTCTCAGGCAGGAAAGGCTGTGCTCTGAGCCCAAGTATCTATTTATGCTGATCCTGGTTCCTGACCTGCCTCTGCTCCACTCCCATAGCCACACCTTTTAGTTGGAGGAAGTGAGACAAGTTAAAGGAAAAGTTATTCAGTGGGAGAACAAGTTCAGCCAGACAGAGGAGAGTGGTGGTGGATGAGGATTGTTTGGGCCTCGTTTCAATATATGACTGAATTCAATAACAAATGTTAAAACCTTAATAAGTTCTCAATCAAGCTAGTAACTTTGTTCTCAACCTGATGTATTTTACCCCACTTTATTTTCCTTCTTCACAGTTAACTTAATGGCGATTCGAATACTGTCTCAGCAAAAGTGCGGTCTCTCCAAATGTGTTACTTGCTACCTGGTGGCCATGGCAGTGGCAGATCTACTGGTCATTATCCTGGACCTGATATTAAGACACATACCAATTGTTTATGTGGAGCAGTTCCAGTTCCTGTTTTCCATTCCCGTGTGTAACATACACGCTGTTTTCCTTTATACAGCCACTGACTGTTCTGTCTGGTTCACTGTCACTTTCACCATTGACCGATTTGTGGCCATTTGTGGCCAGAAGCTGAAAAGTAAATATTGCACTGAGAAAACAGCGACTGTGGTTGTGGGAACAGTGACTGTGCTGAGCTGTTTAAAGAACATTTTCTGGTATTTTATGTTCATAGGTGAATATTTGCTGTTGAACGTCCCCTGGTTTTGTGATGTAACAGGGGGTATTCAGTATTCTCAAGTCTGGGGATCAATCGAGTTCCTCCATAATATTCTAAACCCAGCGGTCCCATTTGTTCTGATTTTGCTGCTCAACGTTTTCACTGTCAGACACATTTTAGTGAGCAGCAGAGCCCGCAGGAGACTCCGGGCTGACAGCAGTGGGGAGAGTCCCAGAGACCCAGAGATGGAGAGTCGAAGGAAATCCATCATTTTACTGTTTGTTATCTCGGCAAATTTCATCCTGTTATGGACGACGTTAATGGTTTATTCCGTGTGGTACCGGATGTGGGATTTGGGATATGGTTCTGTTTGGATTGATGAAGTTGTGCTGGAACTGGGCTTCATGCTGCAGCTCCTGAGTTGCTGCACAAACACTTGTATTTATGCCGTGACCCAGACTAAGTTTAGAGAACATCTGAAGGATATGCTGAAATATCCCTTCACCCAAATTGTTCGACTCATTCATTGATCAGAAAAACGGAATCACTGAGAGCTTCAAGCACCTTCTCATTTTATTTCACATTTCCAGCAGGGGCCATGTCCTGTTCCCCATGGTGATAGGGAATGGGGGTGGGTCCTGTTTCCCACAGTGACAGTGAAGTGAGGGTACAGCCTGCGGCCAATAGTGATGGGAGACTGAGGGTGGGGCCTGTTCCCATGGTGAAAAAGCATTAGGGGAGAGGCCTGTTGCCAAGGTGACAGGGGACTGGGAATTGGGAGATTTCCACATGGTGACAGGACGTAGGGGAGGGTATTGGGTGATCTCTGGCACGGGATCAGCTCACTCAACAGAGGCCCGGGATGGAGCCAGGGCCCATCCTGCTCCGTGTGTGACTCAGTATCACACACAGGGGGATCAGCTCACTCAACGCAGGCCCGGGATGGAGCCAGGGCCCATCCTGCTCCGTGTGGCTCGCTATCACACCAGGAGACTTCAGCTAACACAGCATAATCTGGAGCCTGGGCCTGTCCTGCTCTGGGGGCTCAGTAACAAATCCCATGAGATGAACTTTTAATAAACACTCCGGTGTATTTAACTCCTTGTCCAACACTGTGAGGCAGCTTTCAGTTTTTAGGTTGATTTCACAGGCGATCTCCAGCTCTGAATTCCTCAGCAGAGAGCTTCTGATCTCCGGATAGTCGGAGTCCAGATGGATGTACCCCGGAAGATGCGCCATGGGACATTATCGGAAGTCCCAACGCACTGACTCTGCGGGAACTGCCAGGGAAGTTTGAACATCTGATGGGCAATTCACCTGCTCACTGGGACCCTCCGCAAAAGTCTCCAACTTCAAACAGTTCCCACGTACTTAACTGAATAGATACCCAGGAAATGTTAGACCAATGAAAACCTAGTCTAACTCCTGGGTAACTGCACAGCTGACCGACCAATCACTCACAAAGTCCCCCCCCACCTGACTGCCTCGTGACCCCCAACTACCCCCTGACCCCTGACTCCCCATTGACCTCCCAACACCCCCAACTCGACCTGACTAGCTGCTCCACCCGACTCCGCCGATGTACGCTATTCCCCCGACTCAACCTGACTAGCCTTTGCCCCAGCTACCCGCTTACCCACCTGCCAAACTACCCACCTCACCCACCTGCCAACCTACCCAGCTTCCACCTTACCGACCTGACACCCTATCCCCTTACCCATTTACCTCACACATCCTACCCCCTTGCCCACCCACCCCTATTACTCACTTACCTTCTCTCCGTTGCTTCCAAAGAAGCTTTGGGACGTTTAAACTCTTTACTTACTGGTCAAAGTCCTGGAACTCCCTTCCTAACAGCGCTGTGCGTGTACCTACACCACATGAACTGCAGTGGTTCAAGAAGGCAGCTCACCACCTCCCTCTCGAGGGCAACTAGGGATGGGCAATAAATGCTGCCCCAGCCAGTGAAGCCCACATCCCGTGAATGAATTAAAAAAAATCCGGCAGCTGGTGTTGTAAAAAGGGGGCGTGGCCTGTCCTCCCCCAACGATCCGACGCTAGGAAGAAGCAGTTCCATTTCAGGCTCGCTCCGCATTTCTGGAGAAGCCGGGATGGGAAGACCTGGTCAGGAACGCCGCGCTCCTGTGTGCTGGAGGAAAGTAGGAGTGGGGTGGCAATCCGACAGTGATTGACATTCCTCGGAAGATTCCGGCCTCATCTTTCAATTCGATAATTTACAGTCTTCCAGACTCAACACTGAGTTCAACCATTACAGACTGGAATCTCTGTCTCCATTTCTTTTCATGTTTCACTCTTACTCTTGTTCTCACATTCGGAATGCAGCACAACTGCTCGAGGCACATCTTTTGTTTCTTTACTTGTCCCATTTCCACTCCCTTTGACTCCGCACGACTAGCTCTTCTGTCATTTAATCTCTCCCTGTCTTACACCCAATCACAGAGCTTCCCTATTGTCCTTTTTCTCACCCTCCTGTTGCTTAAAGTCGATGACATTTCAAACTTGTCCAGTTCTGATGCCTGAAATGTTAACTCGATTTCTCTCTGTACAGATGCTGTCAGACCTGATGAGTATATCCAAGGATTTCTGAATGTATTCAGAGGAATTCTCTGTTACTCCAGCCCGGGATCACGGATGCAATGGATGTTATTGAAAACAAGTTCCCTGGGCCATTTTGTTAGAGCTTGGTTGCTTCTAAAATTGTATTTTTACTCTTCTGACATTGTCTCAAATTAACCATTAAACTTCTGACATGGATCCATGCATCCATTTAGCATGGGTGGATGATTGGACAATGGAGAAGTAGCAGAGAGTAGGGATAAACGGGACATTTTCGCTTTCTCAGCCGCTAACTAGGGGATTTCTGCAAGGATCAGAGCTGGGGCCTCAACTATTTACAATCCCTGTTAATGATTTAGACAAAGAGATCAATAATGTAGAATAATAATAATACTGTATTAATGTATCCAAGTTTGCTGATGATATAAAACTAGGTGGGAATGTAATTCCTGAGCCTGTGTGTGAGCTGTACCTGGATGGGTCCCAATCAGTAAAACGAGAGAGACAGGCAGCTCCCAGACACGGCTAAGGTCGGGACCGGCAGCTCTCCACCGGCAGTGTCTGGATTAGAGAGCGGGATCCTGAGCTGTTGTTGATGTGGTCTGACTGCTGCTGGTTCCGTCTGTCACACTCCGAGAGCCCCGGTGACAGTCTGTACCCGTCACCCTCATGTGGATCCAGCTCCCACTCTTTGCTATAGAGCTCCTGGTACAATGGTAATGTGTCTGATTCCAGCTGCGAATGACCTGTTTTCCAATCATGTCAAGGTCACAGCCTCTTGAGACTTCAGATTTTATGTCAGGACAGAATTGGATGTTGGGAATGTTCCGGTAATAATAATTTCCAGAATTAAGTTCTGTTTCCTGACAATTTGGATTTCCATGTTCGGAATCTTCTAGCTTTACCCTCCAGGAAGATACATTTATTCAGACAAACATATTGTCAGTTTAAATTCTGAACTAATAGAGAATTTAAACTATCATCAGAGCTTAGATCAGTGATGCTAGATATGGATTTGGTCTTAAGATAAAATGTGCTCTGTCCCAGGAGTATTTAGACTAAACAAAGATATCTCAGCACATTGTTGCCCATCCCTAATTGCCCTTGAACTGACCTTGCTAGGTCATTTCACAGGGCAGTTAAGAGTCAACCACATTGCTGGGAGTCCAGAGTCACATATAGGCCAGACTGGGTAAGGACGGCAGATTTCCTTTCCTAAAGGACATTAGTGAACCAGATGGGTTTTGACAACAATCGATGATAGTTTCACATTCAGCATTACTGAGGCTAGCTTTATATTTCAGACTTATTAACTGAATTCAAATTCCACCAGCTGCTGTGGTGGGATTTGAACCCATCTCCCCAGAGCATTAGGCTGCGTCTCTGGATGACTAATCCACTGACAATATAATACACCTTTACATGTAAATTATAGTAGAAATTACTCTCTTAAAGAACTTTGGCACTCCCAGGACTTAGAATTCACTATTTTAGAATTCTAGAAGAATTAGGCTATCTGAACTTTACAGAGTGAATCTACAACTTTTTAAATGGTTACTTAATAATGCCTTAGAAATAGCTCAAATATTGGATTATATTCTAATAATGTTTTGAATATTGCAGAGTACAAGTGCAAGATAAAATCATTCATCTATGACTACAAAGTTCAAATGCAATTAAAAGTAAATGCAATCCTCAAATTCACTTGGAAAATAAAAGTAGGATATTCAAACAATTAACAACTAGTTTTTGTACTCATAATCAGTTGTATAAAGTGTAGTTTTCTGCTGGCTTTGTCTCAGGTTGAGCGCAAACAATATCAGGTCTCATCTCTCTGATGGTCCCGCAAAATCTGACTGGCTTGTTTATCTAAGTTTCTAATTTATAGAAAATCTTTTTACTTTGAATTACATAACTATTGCCTGTTATATTTCCGAGGTATTTTGTTTGAGTGAGAGTTCTTGCAAATCAAAATATGTTTATCTGTCCATTGCAGCAGCAATGTTCTCAGCTTCAGCCTGGATCCCTGTCTGGAAAAGTCTTTCTCAAGGCCCCCATATCTATATGTGTTTGTGAAATTAACGGTTTTTAGCTGTTCTTTTAGCTGAGTTCAATTTTTAATCCTTTCATAGACTGAGTCAAATCCTTAATATCCACACTCGGCTTTAACTTCAGACACTTTTATATCGGAACAATCTTTCAGCAATGTGCTGTGTCCAATTTTTGTGTAACAGCTCTGTCACCCAGTGTGAGAAATAAAACACAAACCGTCCAGTGTGGGGCTCAAACACATAGCCAGCTCCGTCTGTGTGTCCGCTCAGTTCAGTTAGATTGAGCGCAGTGTAATAACACCAAGGTTACAGGGTTTTCACACAAGATAGAGAGGAAGATATAAAGGGAGCTGGGGTGGCCATTTCTGTTAGAGAAGCAATTCCATCTGTGAGAAGGATTGATATATTAGATGGATCATCAGCTGAGGCCAGATTGATTGATTTTAGGATCAAAAAAGAGGCAGTCACACTGCTGGGAATGTACTATAGACCCCCAAACAGTCAGAGGAAGATAGGAGAGAAAATATGGAGGCAAATCTCTGAGCAGTGCAAAAACAGTAGGGCAATAATTGTAGGGGGTTTTATCTACCCCAATATTAACTGGGATAGTTTCAGTGTGAGAGGAATGGAGGGAACAGAATTCTCGAGATGCATTCTGGAGAACTTTTTTGGCCAGTATGTAGCAAGTCCAAGAAGAGAGGGCAAAGTTCTGGACTTAGCTTTAAAAAATGAATCAGGCAGAAGGAGTCACAGTGGGGAGCATTTTAGTAGGAGTGATCATAGTTCAGTTAATTTTAACATCATTGTGGAAAAGGACAGAGATAGTACAGGAGTTAAACTTCTTAATTGGGGCACGGCCAATTTTATAAGCTGAGGAGTGATTTAGCAAAAGTGGACTGGAAACAGCTACTTGAAGGTAAATCAGTGTCAGGGCGGTGAGAGGCAACCAACGAGGAGATTCAAGCGGTTCAGAGTAAACATGTTCCCACAAAGAAATGGGTGCGACAGCCAAATCTAGAGCCCTCTGGATATCAAGGAGCTTTCAGGGAAAGATAAGGCAGAAAAGGAAAGCTTATGTCAGACACTGAGAACTGAATATTACAGAAAGCTGAGAGAAGTAGAGAAAGTGGAGGGGTGAAATCAAAAAGGAAATTAGGAAAGTAAAGAGAGGGCATGAAAGAATATTGGCAAGCAAAATCAACACAAAGATGATTGATCAAACATTTAGAGTAAGAGGATAACGAAGGAAAAAGTGGAGCTCATAAAACACCGAAAAGGTAACCTGTGTATGGAGGCGGAGGATGGGGGTATGGGTCTTAACAAAAGAGGGGGGGAAGGCTGACATTGTAGTTCAGGAGGAGGAGTGTGAAATATTGGATGTGATAAACGTAGGGAGAGAGGACGTATCAAGGGGATCAGCATCGCCAGAAGTGGATAAATCACCAGGGCTGGATGAAATGTACCCCGGGCTGTGTCCGCTCCAGTCAACAAAGATCTGACTAATCTAATTACATTTTCCAGCGCTTGGCACATAGCCCTGGAGGCTATGGCAATGCAAGTGAATATCTAAATGCTTCTTAAATGTTCTGAGAGTTTCTGACTCAACCACCATTTCAGGCAGTGAGTTCTAGACTCCCACCACTCTCTGAGTGAAAAAGTATTTCCTCAACACCCCTCTTAGCCTTCTACCTCTTACCTTAAATCTATGCCCCCTGGTTATTGACCCCTCTACTAATGGAAAAAGTGCCTTCCTATCCACCCTATCTATGCTCCTCATAATCTCATACACCTCTATCAGGTCCCCTCTCAACATTCATTGCTCCTAGGAAAACAACTCCAGCCTATCCAATCTTTCCTCATGGCTCAGACCCTCCAGCCCAGGCAGCATCCTGGTAAATCTCCTCTGTATTCCCTTGCCTTGTTAGCCATCCCCAAGTGCATTACCTCACACTTTTCCGGGTTGAATTCCATTTGCCACTGCTCTGCCCACCTGACCAGTCCATTGATATCCTCCTGCAGTTTACGGCTATCCTCCTCACTATTTACCACTCTACCAATTTTCGTCTTATCTGCAAACTTCTTGATCATACCCCCTACATTTAAATCTAAATCATTTATGTACACCACAAACAGCAAGGGCCCCAGCACCGAGCACTGCGGAACCCCACTAGAAATAGACTTCCAGTCACAGAAACATCCCTCTACCATCACCCTCTGCTTCCTGCCTCTCAGCCAATTTTGAATCCAACATGCCACTTTGCCTTGGATCCCATGGGCTCTTACTTTCATGCCCAATCTGCCATGAGGGATCTTTTCAAAAGCGTTGCTAAAGTCAAATGCATTACCCTTATCAAGACTCTTGGTTACCTCCTCAAAAAATTCGATCAAACTTTTCAAACACGACCTTCCCTTAACAAATCCATGCTGATTGTCCCCGATTAATCCTTGTCTCTCCAAGGCCAGATATATTCTGCCCCTCAGAATTCTTTCTAGTAACTTCCCCACCACTGAGGTTAGACTGACTGGCCTGTAATTTCGTGATCTATCCCTTCCTCCCTTTCTTAATAATGGAACAATTTTAGCAGTCCTCCAGTCCTCTGGCATCACACCTGTGGCCAGAGAGGATTTGAAAATTATTGCCAGGGCCCCTGAAATCGCTTCCCTTGGCTCCCTCAACAGCCTGGGATACATCTCATCTGGGCCTGAGGATTTATCCATTTCTAAGGCCGCTAGACCTGCAAGTGCCCCCTCGCTCTCTATGTTAATTTCCTCTAATATTTCACAGTCCTCCACCCTGATATCTGTATCTGCGTCGTCCTTTTCCATTGTGAAGACCGACGTAAAGGATTCATTGAGGACTGCACCCATGTCTTCCGGGTCCACACACAGATTACCTCTATTATCCCAAATTGGCCCAACTCTTTCCCTAGTTATTCTCTTCCTCTATATATATTTAAATAACCCCTTTGGGTTTTCCTTTATTCTACCCACCAATACTTTCTCATGCACTCTCTTAGCTTTCCTAATTTCCTTTCTAAGTTCCCTCTACACTTTTAACACCCCTGTAAGGACTCAGCTGTATTGAGTCCTCGGAATCTGCCATAAGCTTCTCTTGTTTTCTTCATCCTAACCTTTATGCCCCTTGACATCCAGGGTTCTCCAGGATTGGTTCTCCTCACCCATTGTCTTTACAGGAACATATTTGCCCTGTGCTTTTGCTATTACCTCCTTGAAGACCCTCCACTGCTCTGACACAGTTTTATCTGCAAGTAGCTGCTCCCAGTCCACTTGTGCCAAATCGCATCTCATCTTAGTAAAAAAAGCCTTTCCCCAGTTTAGAACTTTTATTCCTGGCCCAACCTTATCCTTTTCCATAACTATCCGAAATCTAACTGAGTTATGGTCACTATCTCCAAAATGCTCCCCTACTGATATGCCTTCCACCTGCCCGGGCTCATTTCAGAATATTAGGTCCAGAACTGCCCCCTCCCTTGCTGGGCTTTCTACGCACTGTCTAAAAAAGTTCTCCTGGATGCAACTTCAGAATTTTGCTCCCTCCCTACCTTGCACACTGAAACTATCCCAGTTAATATTTGGGTAGTTAAAATCCCCTACCATTACTGCCCTATTATTCTTAAACTTCTCTGAAATTTGACTGCATATTTGATCCTCTATCTCTCCCTGACTGTTTGGGGGCCTATAGTACACAGGTCATATCTGACTAATTAGATTGAAGTTTTTGAGGAAGTAACAAGTAGGATTGATGAGGGTGGTGTAGTTGATGTGATACACATTGATTATAACAAGGCTTTCGACAAGGTTCCACATGGCAGACTGCTTAAAAAAATAACAGCCCATAGGATCCAGGGGAACGTAGCGAGCTGGATACAAAATTGGCTCAGTGGCAGGAAACAAAGGATGGATGTTTTTGTGACTGGAAGGCTGTTTCCAGTGGGGTTCTGTCGGGCTCAGTACTGGGCCCCCTGCTTTTTGTGGTCTATATTAATGATTTAGGCATAAAAGTAGAATGATTAAGAAGTTTGCAGACAGCAGAAAAATTGGTTGATAGCGAGGAGAGTTGCTGTGGACTGCAGGAAGACATCAATGGACTGGTCAAGTGGGCAGAAAAGTGGCAAATGGAATTCAACCCAGAGAAGTGTGAGGTGGTGCATTTGGGGAGGTCAAAAAAGGCAAAGGATTACACAATAAATGGGAGGAGACTGAGAGGTGTAGAGGAAGTGAGGGGTCTTAGAGTGAATGTCCACAGATCCCAGAAGGTAGCAGGACAGGTTGAGAAGGTGGTTAAGAAGGCAGATGGAATCCTTTCATTTCTTAGCGGAGGCGTAGAATATAAGAACAGGCAGGTTATGCTGGAAACATTAGTTAGGCCACGACTTGAGTACTGTTTGCTGTTCTGGTCACCTTGTTACAGAAAGGATGTAATTGCATTCGAGAGGGAACAGAGGAGATTTACCAGGATGTTGCCAGGACTGGAAAATTGCAAATATGAGGCTAGGGTTGTTCTCCTTGGAACAGAGGAGGCTGAGGGGAGATTTGATTGAGATGTACAAATTTGTGAAGGGCCTGGATAGACTGGATGGGAAGGGCCTATTTACTTTGGCAGAGAGCTCATTGACGAGGGGATATAGATTTTAAATGATTGATAGAAAGATTAGAGGGGAGATGAGGAAAACCTTTTGTCACCCAGAGGATTGTGTGGGTCTGGAACTCACTGCCTGAAAGGGGAGTAGAGGCCGGAACCCTCAACTCATTGAAAAGGTGTCTGGATATGCACCTCAACTGCCGGAAGCTGCAGGGCTACGGACCAAGTGCTGGAAAGTGGGATTAGGCTGGGGGGGGTTCGTTCTTCAGCCGGGGCAGACACGATGGGCCGAATGGCCTCTTTCTGTGCTGTAAACACTCTATGATTCTACGTTACATTCAGACGGTTGCTATGCAGCCATTCACACCTCATCTGGACACATCTTTTGTTTCTTTACTTTACCCATTACCACTGCCTTTGGCTTTTGTACCATGAAACATTTTATCCTTTAATGTCTCCTGCCCTCCACCCTATCACACACCTTCCCTTTTGTTCATCGACTCTTTCCACCCCAGACCAACTCCTATTGGTCCAAATAAAATCGGCCTTCCTGGTAATAAACCCATGAGTTCTGTCATTGGTGGAGATTGTGGAGATTGAGGCTGGTTAATTGGTTCAACGTTGCTGCTTCTGGTCTCATTGGTGTCAGGTGAGTGCAGCTTGTGTGTATAAAAGGTGCTGCTCGGTGGCTGAAGGGATGGTGAGTTGTTTGGTATCATGGGGGATTTTGTAGTGAGGGTTTTGTTCCCAGGGCTGGTGTTAGTTGGAGCTGTTTGTGGCTCTGATACTTGGCAACTGTTTCTAGGCCAGAGGTTTCCATGGAGCAGAGTCAAAGCCACCCCTGTGCCTCAGACAGTCTCTCCTCCTGGGCCTCCCTTTGGTTCCCATTTCCGTGTGTCTGAGGGTGGAAGTGTGTCTCCACTGCAGACTGTGATGGTGCAGTGTGGAGAGGACAAGCTGTTGCTCAGGGTCCAGCTGGATTTATTTGGAACAAACAGGAAGTCTATCCTGGAACGGATGGACCCGTCTGGCCGCATGTGAATTTTGCTTTTTACTTTGATCTAGCTAGAACCTTTGACACTACAGGTCTGACAACAGACGTCCGTGTGACCTGGTGGCGTCCTTCCGCCTCCATGTCTACAATGGAGCTTTGTCGCCAACTGTGTCTTCAATTTAGGTGCACGTGTCTCAGGTCAGGCTTAGGTTTTAGTTTTTCATGCTTTGAGAATCTAGGTTTCTTCTCCAGCTTCTCTGGGATTCTGGGCTCCATCCTTCACTGGCACCATGTTGTAAGGTTGCTTGGTGTCTCACTTGTTTGGTTGAACATAAACCATTTATTTGGTAACCCATAACTATATACATATCCAAGGTACCATCACGCGTGGACTGTCTCCCTGCTGCCTCCTTTCAGACTCTACAACATAGTCTACTGTCATGTGACTCGCTACATCATATCATGGGTGGTACTGTTCCCCAATCCTACATTAACCCTTGCTCTGCCAACACCTTTGTGCTACATTCCTCTCAAATGTCCTGTCACACTGGGAGAGCCAGACACCCCACAGGTCACAATGGGCACTGGAGCACACAATCATCTGCCTTCATGGAGTCCCACAAAGCAACTGTGCAGAGCCTGTGGTTCACTGACTATCAGCTGATATTTTTCAAACAACATGGATGGCCAATGGGATCAAGCACTTGAGGGACATGCCACAACACAGGTCTACTTGCTTACTAAACAAAGCAGCATTTGACAGAGCCAAGTGATCCCACAACTAATGAATCAGATTTAAGATCGGCAGCAGTGCCACATCCAAATGTGAATGGAGGTGGACAATTAAACTAACTGAACAGGTGGCTCCACCAATATCCCCGTCCTAAATTAAAGGGGGAGCCAAGTACAATCAGCACAAAAGACTTCAGCCAGAACTGCTGAGTGGATGATCCATCTCTGCCTCCTCCAGGAGGTCCCCAGCATCACATATGCCAGTCATCAGCCAATTTGATTCACTCCACATGATATCAAGAAACGGCTGAAGGCCGGATACTGCAATGGCTAGGGGACCTGACAACATCTAGCAATAGCACTGAAGACTTGTGCTCCTGAACTAACCACGCCCCCTAAGCAAGCTGTTTCAGTTCAGCATCACAACACTGGCATCGACCCAGCAATCTAGAAAACTGCCTACATATGTCCTGTCCACAAAAAGCAGGACAAATCTAACCTGGCCGATGACCACCGCACAGATGACTCTCCATCAGCAGTGATGCAACGTGTCGACACATTCCAATCGGGTGGCACTTACTCAGCAATAATTAAGCATCACTCAGCTCCTGACCTCATTACATCCTTGGTTCAAACATGGACAAAAGAGCTGAACTCCCGAGGCGAGGGGAGAGTTACTGCTCTTCACATCAAGGCCGCATTTGACCGTGTGTGGCATCAAGGAGCCCTAGCAAAACTGGAGTCAATGGGAATTGGCAGAAAACTCTCCACTGGTTGGAGTCATACCCAGCACAAAGCAAAATGATTGTGGTTATTGGAGGTCAATCATCTCAGTTCTAGAACATCACTGCAGGAGTTCCTCAGGGTAGTGTCCTAGGCCCAACCATCTTCAGCTACTTCATTAATGACCTTCCTTCTGTCAAAGTCAGAAGTGGGGATGTTTGCTGATGATTGTGCAATGTTCAGCATCATTCACGACTCCTCAGATACTGAAGCAATCCTTGTGCATTTACAGTTAAGAGCTGGACAACTTACTTCCATTTATCAGTCCAAACCTGTAACATTTGCACCCCACAAATAAATATCTTTTGATTCCTCGTCACTCCCTTTGAAACCTTACTCTGACGTGGGAGTTAGAGGTTACAATACCTTAGTCATTCCAACTAGGTGTGCTGCCCAGGGTCAGAGAAGGTTAATACCTCCCATTCAGTAATCATGCGGCATTGAGTTTATAGCAGTGGTGGGCAACCTGCAGGCCCATCAGGGTTCTGAGTTCACTTTGTTGACTGTTGCCCTCACACTGGGTTTCCAGATTCCGCTGGTTTCTGTCCGGGTAGTTCTTTTCTTACTGGTATTACTGAAGTGATACTCACGCAAAGCTGGGGCACGTGAAGTGAGGTGTGTGCTGATTGCACACAACATTGACTGAGAGCTGTGCGCTCCCTCTGCATCCAAAGCACCCTGACGGTTCAATCGGCACACCCCACAAATTCCAGGCACGCAAGTGCAGTGAGCAAAATGACCCTATCCCGCGAGACCATCTTGGTTACAAGACCGGTGGACGTGGGAGGTTGCGCATTGTTACTTTTGCCGGTAATTTAAATTGGCCCCTAATTATATAATGGATCGGTGTCAAAGTGGTGTTGATAAAGGAGGAGAATCAAATGCAAAATCAAAAAGTACAGAGGGAAAAGTAGCCTAAAAGAGGAAAATCGTTGATGAGGGCAGAATGGGAAGAGAGAGTTGGGAGCTGGATCGTGTTGTGGAACAGAAAGGGAGGCTATTTTGCTTAATTTGCAACGAGGTGATAAATCAGTTCAAAAAAACACGTTAAGAGACATTATGAAATACGCCATTCCTCTCACATGGCCAAATTCACAGTGGGTTCTGCCCAACGTGCTCAACAGCTTCCAAATTTGAAGGAAGTTGTGGAAACATTTCCCATCACTGATTAGGAAATATTCAGTGTGTATTAAGTATATTTAATCTTATTCACGGGGCCAGGGTTAGTCCGCGTGCCTGATTTCAATCTTGTGACCCACTGAGATGGAGGGGAACCACTCACACGGCCCACTCACTAGCCTAGGTCGCCCATCACTAGTTTATAGGTTACAGTAGCTGTGGCAGTCTTGAACCTTCTGAAACAGTGAGTCGTGCCTTCCTGCATTCCTCCAGGAACAACAGGTGCAGTGTTGGCCAAGAGTATCCACCTAAGTCTGAGATAGTCAACCACAAAGCTCAACTATTTGGTTGCAGGTAAATGTTGTGTACTCAGGGTGGAGGTACATACAGCTAGCTGTATGACTGCCAAGGGATGAGTGTCCTCAACCTGTTCCACCGGTCAAGAGCAAAGACATGACAAGCTAACATCTCTCAAGAGCCCAGTCGTCTGCAAAAGGTGGTATCCAGGCTGGAAGCTGGTCTCCCTTCTGAATACATGCAACACAGACCTGGTTTGTTAAAACCAATTTCCATAATATGATCAATGGAAGCTAATCCTCAATGGGTGAGTAAAGACTTGCACTGCTTCGCCAGATCCCTGCTTGCTGTGAATTGTAATCAGGCAAATTGTAGAGCAACGGTTTGTTCTTTTTTTGTACTGTTGTATGGTTTACGGAATAGACAACCCATCAGATAATGTGATTATGGGTAAATGTGTCCAGACAAAAGTTGAACTAACCTGAACAAGCTCTCTCTCTCTCTCTCTGTTGGTACAACTTTCCATGCTTTGCTGGCATCACGATAGTCATATCGTTTGAGACCACCCTGCTCTGCATAACGGAGGTCCTGCGCAAGGTTGTGGTCAATCCCAGGAGGTAGTTACAACACCAACGAGCGATGTAAAAAACTCAGAATGAGCACCCTTGTAGCACTGCAAAATTGCCAATGACGATCTCCAACAAGAGAAAATTTAAATCATTGCCCCTTGGCATTCAATGGCATTAATATTGCTGAAACCCCCACTAACAACATCCTGGGGCTTACCATTTGACCAAAACAGAACTGGACCAAGAACAGGTCAAAGGCTGGGAATTCTGTGGCAAGTAACACCTCCTAGTTCCCCAAACCCTGTCCACCGCCTACAAGAGCAAGTCGGAGCAGCAGCAGGTGCTGAACGGTGCCAGCAGAGTTTCTCAATAAAGTCCTGAGGGTCAAGGCCCAGATCGAGCCAGTCGGAGCAGCAGCAGGTGCTGAACGGTGCCAGCAGAGTTTCTCAATAAAATCCTGAGGGTCAAGGCCCAGATCGAGCCTGTCGGAGCAGCAGCTAACCCCACCAGAATTCAAGAAGGCTGAGGAAAGCAGACATCAGAGCAAAGCAAAGAGCAGATTGGTAGGTAGTGGGCAAGTTGTTTTTCTCCACTTTAAAGCTACACTAAGGAAAGGCATGAGTTCTAGCTTTTTATAAAAGAACGAAACCGAAATAATGTTCTACTCTACTTGGCTTAACTGTAAGGTAAGAATATTTACTGATCAGGAGAGCTCAGTCCCGTGTGTTGTACGGCCTGCAGTATGTGGGAAGTCTTAGACACTCCTGGCAGTCTGGATGACCACATCTGCAGGAAGTGCCACCGGTTTGACCAGCTTGAGTGCCGGGTTTTGGAGCTTGAGCGGCGGCTGGAAGCACAGCAGTGCATCCATGAGGCTGAGTGTTACGTGGATAGCATGTTTTTAGACATGGTCACCCTGCAGTTTACAAAGTGCAGACAGAGGAGGAATGGGTGACCACCAGTCAGAAGGGAGGCAGGCAGGTAGTCAGGAAAGCCCCAGAGTGCATCACACTAAAGAACAGTTTCTCTGTGTTGGAAAACGGAGAGAGTGATGGCTCCTCTGGGGAGAGCAAGCCAGAACCCAGTCTCACAAGGTGGGAGGAGAAAGAGAGGAAGAGTAATAGTGATTATAGACTCAATCCTGAGGGGTACGGACAGGCATTTCTCTGGCCACAGACGTGACTCCAGGATGGTGTGTGTCTCCCAGGGGCCCGGGTCAAGGGTGTCACTGAACAGCTGCAGGGCATTCTGAAGGGGGAGGGCAAACTGTCAGAGATCATGGTTTCCATTGGTCCCAATGATATAGGTAGAAAGAGGGATGAGCTCCTACAACAAGAATTTAGGGAGCTGGGTAGCAGATTGAAAAGCAGGTCCTCAAAGGTTGCACACTCTGGAATACTCCCCGTACCATGTACTAGTTGAGTATAGGAATAGGCTGATGGAGCAGATAAATGAGTGGCTGAAGAGTTGGTGCAGGAGGGAGGGGTTTAGATTCCTGGATCACTGGATCCACTTCCAGAGAAGGTGGGACCTTTACAAGTCCGACGGGTTGTACCTGAACAGGACCAACATACTTGCGATGTTTGCTAGTGCTGTTGATGGGGGTTTAAACGAATTTGGCCGGGGGTGTGGGATACAGAGTGGAGGTATAGCAGGGGTGATGTACAGACAAGTATAGAAGAAAAACAGAGTCAGTCTGGAAGGCAGAGCATATATAGTCAAGTTAAGGCACAAGGGAGCATGGCAAGGCTGGATGGTATTTATTTTAATGCAAGGAGTCTTGCGAGTAAGGCAGATAAGTTGAGGGTGTTGATTAATACGTGGAGATATATTACAGAGACATGGTTGAGGGAGGGGCAGGACTGGCTGCTCAATATTCTGGGGTATAGAATCTTCACGTGAGATGGGGAGTGGGGTGTGTAAAAGAGGAGGTTCCCTAACCCCACCCCTTTCACGGCATGTGGCCTTGGCTGACTGGGACAGCATTTATTGCCTATACCTAGCTGACCCTGAGAGGGTGGTGCTGAGCTTCCTTCTGTATCCGCTGCACGTGGTGCACTTGTACCCACAGGACTGCTTTGGGGGAGACCTGAAGGATTTGCTGGAACACTGAAACATTTCAAAGTCAGGATGCTGACTGACTGGGAGGGGAACTTCGAGCTAGCAGGGCAGCCATCCATCTGCTGCCCTTGGCGTTCTAAGTGGTAGTGCTTCCTTGCTTTGGAAGGTGATACAGTGCGAGTGGTAAATGTGATGGAGGCAGCATCTAGACAAGGGGGTCACAGCCCTGGCTGCTTAGAGTGAGTGTACGGCGGCTCCAGGGTCAAGATTCACATGAGCCCTGCGATGTTTCACTCAGGTGGGGGTGGCAGGGCTGCAATGGCGATCCAGGTACAGGGTGGACTAATCAATGCTCCTCTCTCCTTTCAGACCTCACACAATAACGCTGAACAGGTGCAGACTGGCGGAGGGTTGGCACAATTGCTCATTTTCACCAGATACGAGCAGGAGGCGCGCCATGCGCCCAGGTCTACCGGCAGCAGTGAGGTTGGGGTGCCAGTGGGAGGGAAGAGTGCCGTGCACCGAGGTCACAATATCTGTCATTGCAACCATGGGCTGAATTGTGTGTTTGTCGGGCGGGTGGGCCCGACCCAATCGGCAGTGGGCGCGGAGCCAATCGCTGCTGGCAAAACGGGCCGCACCGCCATTTTGTGCGGGCAGGCCAATTAAGGCCCGCCCGGCGTGTTTCAGACTCCCGTCTTCAGCGGGAAATTCAAGTCTGCAGCGGGCGTGTTCAGACCGCTGGTTCCAATGGGGAACTGGCAGTCTGTATAAAGAAAGGCCAGGCAGCCTCCTTTAGGCTGTTCACCATGACCAGCGACCGAGCTCCAGAAGAGGTGAGGGTAGAGGAGGAGGAGGGGGGCAGGCTGAAGGGTAGGCCAGCGCGGGGGCCAATGTGCCCCTCAGTTCCCCGATGCCTGCCTTGCTGCCCTCCTGGAAGAGGTGTCAAATCATTGGGAGGTGTTGTTTCTGGAGGATGGGAGGAGGAGGGCCCCCCACGTAACCAGGCAGGCATGGCAGGAGGTGGCGGAGGCAGTAAGCTCTCAAGATGCTGTGTGGCGCACAGGAACCCAGTGCCACAAGCGCTTCAATGATTTGTTGCGCTCTGGAAGGGTGAGGACCATGTCAGCCTTGGCCATTTTACCCAGGAGGTAGCGTTAGCCTTTGAGGCCCCCTCCCCCACGTCTTAGTGTTGTTAGTGCATTGGGCATTTAGCACACGCTGGGTGGGCAAACACATAGTGACCATGTTTACATCAGCCTTAGTGGTTGAAGAGAAGATGGGTTCTCCCCGCAGCATATGTTGGTGTTTGTGGTATTTGAGTAGTCTGGGGGCAACCTGCAGGGGAGGCAGCTAGACACATACTCAGAACTCCAACACATGTCTTATTGATGGTGATGAGATGGTGGAAGGGGAGCCTCAAGGTGTCGTGGCCAAGAGCCATCTGCTGGCATCGGCACTGCACCTAGTTGCACCTCCTTGCCATGGGAGCTAAGACCCGTGTGTTATTCAAAGTGATGGACGCCGAATGTGTCCAAGGTGTCCGTTGGGGCAGGGGGTTGGGAGCAGCCGGACTATCTTCTGGGGACTGATCACCAGTAGTGTGGACAGGAGCCGCTGGAGGCCTCAGATGGGCCACTGTGGTTGGGGTGCAGGGTGCGGCGTGCAGAGTACATGAGCGATCAGCCCCAATAAATCCTCTTCTCTGTTCTGCAGGCACAAACAGAACAATAGCCAGGAGCGTCTGCGGACTGGTGGTGGGCACACCGTGCTGCAGCACCTCACCACTTATGAGGAGCAGGCCATGGAGCTGGGGAGGAGGCAGATGGCCAGGTCGGCAGGTGTCGGCGAGGCTGGGGTGCAGCAGCCAGGTATTTGAGGGTCACAGTCCCATCCACTCTGTCTTCCCACCATCCAAAGCACTGATGGTTGCTGCAATCGTTAATGCAGCAACACTGCTCATTCACAGACTGATACAGTCAGACGTGTGGGTCATACACAAAAGGTCCCTCGTCCCCTTGAGGATGTGCATCTCTAGCACCTTCCAAAGACACCTTACCCCATGTGTGACCACTATCCCCATGGCCTAACATGCCATGGCATCGCTGCTGCATATACAAAGACTTATAGCATCTGAGGAGGGTTTGTACCTCCACCACCCTTTCAGCCAGTGCGACCCACATTACTCTGTCCAAAAGGTGCTCAGCACCTCACCTGTCAACCTCATGGCACTCAACTTAAATAAATGCCACTACATTAGAACAGAGTGTCTGTCACCTGCTTGACAACTGTGGACAGCTGACTCGGAGACTCCACAAAGATTATCCACTGACCCCTGGAAAGAGCCAGAGGTATAGAAGTTGAGGGCCACAGTGACCTTCAGCGACACTGGCATGGGGTGTCCACCCACACAGTCAGAGCTGATCTCAGGGCCGATCCTCTGACAGACGGAGCTCACTGTCTCCCTTTAGAGATGGAGCCTCATTCGTCATTGCACCTCAGACATTGAGGTAGCTGTATCGTCACCTGCAGGAAGGATGCTGCAGTTAGCCTCCGTGCCCTATGGCCGCAAAGGGGAAGTTGGACCAGGAGTCACATTCCCACCTCGCTATCCAGTAACCCCTGTGGGTGTAAGTCCGAATGTAGATAAAATAGCATTCAGTTACAATGGCGCTTTGTGCAACTGAAATCTGCTCAAGTGGGCAGCTCACAGGATTGGGCCAGCCCAGCACCCATGGGATATGCCACAGAAAGGAATCCTGCAGAGAAACAGAGCAGAAATATACAGCCAACATACCTGTCAGTTTTCAGCACCAGTTTAAAGTTACTGCATTAGAAGTGGTCCAGTGAATTGAGAAAGTCACAACAGTGTTGTTTTCAGAGATGAATTCAATTAACTCTTGCGTTAATTCAGTGTTGCCTGTTATTTTGGACCCTCCCAATCCCGATATCTTCGTGCTGTAATTGCTCCTGTTAAGATATTACTGCACTGCTGTTAACACAGCATCTTCCCAGCTGCGTTTCTCTCGCAGCCGGTCATGTGACAGTCCGGACACTACAGCACCTGCATTGCGGTTTGAACCATCATGCAATTTCCTTTAATGATCCTTTTCTTGAAAGTTTTGGAGGGGATGTAAGAAAAATCAAAGTCTGGAATCCAACTCCAGACAATTTCAGCAATTTCAAAATTCCAGTTACTCAACCCCCAGACAGACACAAAAGCAAGCTGTGCTTAATTGTCTGTCTTTTTATGCAATTACTTAATATCTTGTGGCTTCATAACTTCAAGTGCTTTTGAAAACATTAATTCTTAACTGTCGCTGAGTCAGTATGTAATAGCAGGCTCTATAAAAGGTGCAAGTTATGAATTCACATTGCCAGCTCTGAGCTTCAATACGAAGGTGCACGTGCTGGGAACTGAAACTTGTGGGCCAGTGGACATCAAGGTATCTCTGTCTACTACACCCTATAGGTACGTGTATCAACAATTCTCCCCCATAGACACTATTTGGTCATTTAAGCTTCGTGCCGACAGTGTGAATCTGCAAGTTGATTTGCTGCCTGCATCTTGTAAAATGCCCATCTCTGTCCCGGAAAGAAAACCTCCCCGCCAAATTAAAATCGGTGTGAAAGTGCAAAGCTTCAGTCAACATTCTGCTAGTTCTCATTTCACCTCTGGACACGATGAGCAAAATGCCCATCCAGATCTCTCATGTGATAATTGTACAAAAAAAGTCCACGAAGTAAAACTTGGAGCTGCCACCTTCAGGCAAATCCCTTCCTCCTAAAGGATGTAATAAAGTCTGTAAATTGTTGAATTAACAATAAAAACAGTTAAGCTTTAACTTGATTCCACTGTTCCCAGACATTACTTTCAGCAGGTTCACCCAATCAACTAGCTCATTCCCCTTTGCATTTGAAGCTCTCCGTCTGCAAGAGGTGCTGTGATTGGAAGAAGGAGCGGAGCTTGTAAAAGCAGATTCACAGAATCTGCCTGGAATTTGTTCCAGGGTCATTATTAGATGTAATCACACAAATTGAAAAAAAGAGTGTTCTTCAAATGCAGGGATTCTGCATCATTGATAATAATCAAAATGTTTATCAGTTTCAGTCACTAATGGCCAGCAACTTCAGACTGGAGAAGAAGGGAAATTGCGTGTGTACTATATTTTTGAGTATTACCATCATTCTCTAATGATATTGGTTTATTTAATACACAAAAATTATCAGGGCTGACACTGACCAAATGGATTATGCAGCAGGTATATGCCTATGGCCAAGGATTGCTTAAGGAGTGAGGGTAATATCATGGACTTGGATGCCTCAGGATGAACTTTAGCATATTCAGCACCATCCAAACTGCAAAATTAGCACTGAGGATCAATCAAGTGTAGCTTACTTTGCAAAGTAAAGCAAAGTAGTAATCCTGGCAGTAGCAAGCTTGTGAAGTGTGCACAAGAGGTGCACAATACGTATGCTGAGGTGAAACCCCAGGGCAGAAAGTCGCTGGAAATGCTAGAAATCACACAGCAGAAACTGGCCACGAAACATTCTGCCAAGAGTCACTGCTTAGAAGGCCCATGTTACAGCTGCATATCCCCCTGTTAAAGAAAAGGGAAAACCAAACCAGAGTAGTGCTCTTTAAAAATCTGGACATTTTTTTGAGAGTTTCCAAGGTCATATTCCAGTCTTTGTTTTTAAACTTAATCCTGTATTACACGAACAAACTGCATTAAACACTGGGAAGTTAAAATGATGTTACATTTGGTGGTGGCACTGCACCCATTTCACCTCCATTTCCACTTCCAATATTCCATCTGACCAGTATCAGCATCTGCCCACCACATCAGTTGTGTCCTAATTACCAACAGAGCTCAGGACTCGCCCTAGCCCATGTTTCCTTTCTTTAAAAAAAAATTAACTCATCACCGCCCTGCCAAATGCAAGTGTTGTAAATGTGGTGCACCCATTCAGAACACTTAACATCTATGTCATGTCACTTGTTCAGACTTTACACAGCTCCAGGATTTTAGGGCAAATTGATGCCTGCCTGATCTACTCTAAGGAAGCATTTCACTAAATGAACATTGCCATATGAAGCTTCAGGTGACAACTGTAGTTGATGCTGCAACAAATTGTACAGACAATCTTGATTGTCCCAGTTCACGATAGCATTGCCTGCAAGCCTTGCTGAGTAACACACCATCCTGCTTTGGAGTCACCATGGAATGTAACAATGCAAAGGGAGGCCATTTGACCCTCGAGTCTGTGTGAACCCCTTGAGTCACCCGAGGAGACCGCTCTTTACCCATTCTTCTGTACATTCCACCCCTTCTAGCCCTGCTCACAAAAGGGTCCGCTTCCTGAGGAATTTGAAGGAGGACGGCAAATCCATTTGCTCTGAAAAATTTTCATTCATTCCCGTTGAGAGGGGTACTTTGTTTGCCTATTCAAGTTGATGTTCAGAAAATATACGGAGATCAATTACACGATAAGAACAGATGAACACTCACTGCTGTCAATGACAGTCTGCTGGGGGAAAGGGGTCCCACATTTGCTGAAATGAATACAAGAACCACTAAATTCAAGATTTTAAAAAGAAAATACTTGCATACTCTGATGAAACTTACTACCATGGAGTAGTAAAAGAGATTGCAAACATTTAAGGGGAGCCTTAATGAATAATTGACAGAGGGGAATAGAGAAATACAGGCAGGTGGAAACAGTTCAGAGTAGGAGGGAACTCCTGAGGAGTTTAAAATCAGTGAACAGTTTTGCCAAAGGGCTTCCATTTTAGTGTTGACTCTTTACAATAAGTGACAGCACTTAAAAAATTCAGCAGTTTGGGGCATCCTTTTATGGGGAGAGCCTGCATAAAAACACAAGCTGTTGATGTTTACACAACTTCTCACCAATGTCCAGAGCATCAGGAAAATATAAATACTCTCCTGAAATTCTCAGCAGCTTCTTGAAACAGGAAACTAATTAAACGCTAAATTAATGAGGATTAATTTGATGAATTCTTGCACCAATGCAGATTCCCATTGATTCTTCACTGTATAAAATCATACATTAAAAAAAGGCAGCCATTCGACCATTGAGGCTGTGCTGGCTCTTTAAAAGATCCAATTCATCCCATTCCTCTGCTCTCCCCCCAACCCCAGCCATTTTCCCTATTCAAGCTCATGTCCAATTCCTTTAGGGAAATTATTGCATCGGCTTCCAGCATCTTTCCAGGCAGTACATTCTACACAATGTCTCACCGCATTGGCCTTGTTTTGTTGCAGCCACATTTGCTTCATCCGGATGGAAACAGCAGAAAAAGCCTCAAT
Source organism: Cetorhinus maximus (assembly GCF_964194155.1). Classification (NCBI taxonomy): domain Eukaryota; kingdom Metazoa; phylum Chordata; class Chondrichthyes; order Lamniformes; family Cetorhinidae; genus Cetorhinus; species Cetorhinus maximus. The sequence goes on from NC_135906.1 coordinate 874,283, forward strand.
GTCACAAGAAGCTTTGGAAAGAGCGGAGAGACCCGGACATCGAGTGTCGATGTGACTGGCCAAGCCCGAGCTCTCCACCCACCCTCATCGGACTGAAGACCATTCGGCCCGTTTCCCCCTCCCTGCCTCACCTCACTTTCCCCCAAGAGCGTTCCCAACGAAACAAATTCCAAAACCCTCCCCTCTGGAGGGACGGGGGCTCCGGCGGCGCCTTAACTACCCATTGTCATGTGACGCGGCTCCGGGGTCCTCTCGCGAGGTTTGAGCCGGGTCACGCGGCCTTTGCCGGGGATCGGGAGGCGGTGGTTGGTTTTGGCGGTAAAAAGAATGGCGCGCGCGGCGATGGAGAATCAAACGGGAGAGAAACGGGTCGAGGGCAAAATATAGAGATGGAGGCGGGGCCGGAGCGGGGGGCGGGGGCGAGGGGGGCGAGTTGCCATTTTATGTGGGTGGGCCAATTAACGGTGGGGGGGATTCCCTGAGTTGTTCCCTGTGCGGGGAGGGGGTGGGGGATTCCCTGAGTCGTTCCCTGTGCGGGGAGGGGGTGGGGGATTCCCTGAGTCGTTCCCTGTGCGGGGAGGGGGTGGGGGATTCCCTGAGTCGTTCCCTGTGCGGGGAGGGGGTGGGGGATTCCCTGAGTCGTTCCCTGTGCGGGGGGTGGGGTGGGGGATTCCCTGAGTTGTTCCCTGTGCGGGGGAGGGGGTGGGGGATTCCCTGAGTCGTTCCCTGTGCGGGGGAGGGGGTGGGGGATTCCCTGAGTTGTTCCCTGTGCGGGGGAGGGGGTGGGGGATTCCCTGAGTCGTTCCCTGTGCGGGGAGGGGGTGGGGGATTCCCTGAGTTGTTCCCTGTGCGGGGAGGGAGTGGGGGATTCCCTGAGTCGTTCCCTGTGCTCTTCCCCACATGCACGCGAAAGAACGCAGAGATCTCCCTGAGGCACAGAGATCTCCGGGAGATCAGTTTGACATTTGTAAATTTAAATAAAGGGAAATAAAAATGTTTAAAATATGCCCCCTCGTGTGGCACCCGCCAAACTGTCAAAGGCCTATTAAGGCCTTTGAAATAGTAATTAATTCAATTAGCTGAGCTGCCCATCCAACCTTAAGGTTGTCGAGCAGGCGAAAAGCCCAGGCGGCCTTTGCATTTTTCACAAAACCTCAGCCACGGGTGGGATGAGGTTTTATCAAGTGTTTTAAAAGTCTTTGAGAAGAGCAAAAAAGTATTTTGAGAAACACCTCATCTCTAGTAATTCCTGAGACAACAATGTTGTAAGAACTTTTAACAGCTTTTCTAACAGCAGGGTAGCACCTTCCAAACCTGCAACTTCTACCTCCTAGATGGACAAGGGCGCAGATGCATGGGGACACCATCATCTGCAAGTTCCCCTTCAAGCCACACACCATCCTGACTGGGAAATATATCACTGTTCCTTCACTATTACTGGGTCAAAAGCCTGGAACTCCCTCCCTAACAGCACTGTGGATGCACAGGAACTCCAGTGGTTCAAGAAGGCAGCTCACCACCACCTTCTCAAGGACAATTAGGGATGGACAATAAATGCTGGCCTAGCCAGTGATGGCCACTTCCTGTGAAAGAATAAACAAAGGAGTGAGTCTCAGCCATTCATCACTCTATTCCTTTTTGCAATTAGAATCGTTCACAGACAGCTCATGATCAGGAGATGCAGGATGAGCTGAGCTGTGCAGAGTTTTAGAGATACTGACCCAAGCTTTCTGGCAGTATGCTTCAGCATCTCATTGGAAACATGAACAGTTTTGTTCTAAAGGGCAACAAACAAATGTAACTGAGAAAACTGTAACTTCCACTGTTTTAAACACTTGAGAAATTTAGGAGGAGAAGGAGGGATAATGTATCACAACTACAACCAGTATATTTACCGACTGCCCTGAACATAATAAAAAATAATTGCATGGCCTGGCAGTAAGCTATATTTTAAAAACAGATTACTGTCAGCATTACAATCAGAAAGTTAGCTCAATGTATTTTGGAGATTAGAGCAATAACTGAGACTTGGTTTTGGTCTGGTGGGAAAACCAGAGGGGCTACCCTGCATGGGACTGGACTTCCAATTGCAATGGATCCCAAATAAAAGTCGGGAAATTTTCTTATAACTGTACGGGGCATTGGTGTGATCACACCTAGAATACGGTGTACAGTTCTGATCTCCTTATTTAAGGATGGATACACTTGCATTGAGGTCGTTCAGAGAAGTTCATTTGTTGATTCCTAGGATGAGGAAAGATTGAGCAGGTTGGGATTCTACTCATTAGAATTCAGAAGAATGAGAGTTGACCTTATTGAAACATATAAAATTCTGAAGGGGCTTGACAGTGTGGAGGCTGAGAGGATGTTTTCCTGTGGGAAATGTACAATTAGGAATCACAGGTTCAAAATAAGGGGTCTCCCATTTAAAATGGAGATGAGCAGGCTCCTCTCTTAGGGATGTTAATCTTTGGAGATCTCTACCCCAATGAGCAGGGGAGGTTTGGTCATTGAACATATTTAAGGCTGACTTACAGATTTTTGATCTACAAGGTAATCAATGGTTAATGGAAGCAGGCGGAGTAGTGGAGTTAAGGCCATGATTTTACTAAATGGTAGAGCAGGCTTCAGGGACCAAATGGCCTACTCTTGCTTCTATTTCTTATGTTCTTATGGGCTGAATTTTACAAGGGGTCATATTGCTCGCGCCCCGCCACTGCTGGTTCACAAGTTTGTCAGCAGTTTGCTGACATTAAAAAGGGTTGCCCCACAATGATGATTTGCTGGGGGCAGCCTTAACGAGGTGAGAATGGAACTTCTGCTGCTGACCAATCTGATTACAATTAGGCAGAGACAACATGGTTTTGTGAAAGGGATATTATGTTTGACTAATTTATGAGAGTACTTTGACCAGTAATGTGGATTAGGGGAACCTGTAAATGTGATATATTTTGATGTGGCACCCTATCAAATGCTTTTTGGAAATCCAAGGTCGGACTACTTCACTTTCCAGCCTAATGAAGAATTCTGTTATGTTATACTCACTGTTCCCTAAAGGACCCTGTACAACAAGGTTATTAATTACCCCCTTCTCATTGCACAATACCAAATCTAGGGCCTGTTCCCTAGTTGGGTCCTCGACATGCTGGCCTAAAACACCATCTCGTACACACTCCAGAAATTCACCCGTCACAGTATTATTGCTAATCCACAGGCGGGATGAGGCTTCATGAAATGTTTAAAAATTGAATAAAAATTTTTTAAAAAATTCATTGACATGCCCCAACTCATGAGACACTGTCACATGAGGGGACATGTTTTAAAATGTTTTAATTTCTTTATTTACATGTTTAAAACTTAAACTAATCTCCCTCAGGCAGCTCTGTGCCTTGGAGATTTCTGCAATCTTTCGCACACATCTGGCCCATTCCTCACTCCTGCGTGGTGGTGATTCCCCGAGCCATGTTTCACTTTATCTGGAGGTTGGAAAGGTATCAGGTTTGCAGGGACACAATGTACAAACCTCTATATAAAGGGGGAAAAACGTGCCCAACATCGCCCTCATCCTGATGGCCACCTTTGTGTGTGGCTGCATCAAGCTGGGTGCAGACCCTCAGTACGCAAACACCAAGTGTCACTACGTGCTGAGGTTCTACCTGTCCCCGGTGTTGCGAAGGATGAGTCTGATCACGCTGCCGCGGAACACTCCAAGTAGTTGGACCGTGCTGTACCCCCTGTCCCTCGTGGAAAAATTTATACAGAGAAACAGCTTTGGCCAGAAGTCCACGAGGCAGTGGTTGGCACGTATTGTCCTATAGGCTGTGCGTGAAAAACAGATGGTGGATCCTGTCAGATGGTTCGCTGAGCAGACTGTCAAAGTCATTTAGCAAAATGCCTCATTGCCAGAACTTTCCACCAAGCACCAAGACATAGCTTGTCTGGTGGTGAGAAAGGCCCTCCCCGTCAGATCCTTCCTACACACCAGGAGTCTCACCCCCTCTGCACGTTGCCCTCGATGTGGCTGCTTGTGGAATGTGCCTTTCCAAAGAAAGCCTGGAGAAAGTTGTCGTGGTTTTTGTCGAGGTTCACCCTGAGCAGTTCCGTGACACAGGACTCTGTGCTCGATGGGCTGTTCCCAGGGACACACACCGAGACGAAATCAACTGCAGCTGGAGGATCATCAATTCATTGAACGTCGCTCTTTTGCCTGCCCGAAATTTGTTGGTTACCTGGCAGGGGAGAGAACATTATCATGGTTCTGCCAAGGCAAGGTCGGGAAGCAAAGGCTATAACCAATCAAAATCCATACCATGGGGTATCTAACACCGTCCGAGTCACGGGGAACGACAGCGAAGGAGGATCACCTATGGATCGGGTCTTCTTCGCCAGGAGGATCCTGTTGAAGGCGTGCGGCTTTGAAGCTCCGGAGATCGTATCCCTGCAGGGCTTCCCCAGCGCTGGATTTTTCGACGTGACGTTCAAGCGGGTGGCAGACTGCGTCCAGCTCCTGAGGGTGTTCGAGGAAAAAAGAGACCTGCCGGAGATGAAGATCCTGACGGCGGAGCCGCTCTTTTCTCTGCCGTTGCAACGGGAACGTGTGGTGACGGTGCATCTGTACAACTCCTTCGTCCCTGTCGTCGACGTGGTCACCTTCCTCACCAGGTACTTCGATAAGGTGGGGAGCGGCACCGAGATTCGAGACGAGTTGGGGATCTGGACAGGCAAACGCCAGTTTAAGGTCACGCTAAAGACCGACGGTAAGGGAGCCATTTTCCACCCTCCTTCCAGATTCGCTATCGGGGGAAACCGTGGCTACCTGGTCTACGCTGGGCAACCCAAGCATTGTCGCTCATGTGGCAAGGCTGGTCATGTGGCGGCCAACTGCAGCGCCTCCCTCTGCAAGATCTGCAAACAGGAAGGGCACCAGACAAAAGACTGCAAACAGGCCAAGTGCTGCAACCTGTGTGGCGAGGCAAGTCACCTCTACAGGACCTGCCCCAAACGCTGCCGTACTTACGCACAGGCAGCCAAAGCCAACGAGGGGGAAGCAGAAGAAATGCTTCGTGTCACTCCAACCACCAAGGCCCCCAGGGAGCTCAAAGGGAGAAAGGAGGACACAGAGAGAGACAAGGTGGATGAAGAGATTGAAGCAACAGAGAGCCAATCAACAGCACTACCCCCTGAACCTCCCAGTCCTCAGGACAGCGAATCAATGGAGGAGGAGGCAGCAGTGGAAAATCAGCAGGGGGAGTGGCAGACGGTGAAGAGAGCCAAAAGGAAGAAGGTGCGAAGAAGAAGCAAAGCCACTTCCCAGACAAGTGGGAAGAGGCGTCTCCCATCCGACATGGATGACAAAGGCAGCAGCTCTTCGGATGAAGAAGTGCCAGGGCGGCACCTACAGAAGAGGCGGCAAAGCTCCAGGGCATTGGAGGACGAGACACCCGAGCTCCAGAACATTGGAGACAACAAGGAGACCAGCGCCCCCCAACTTTGCCTGCAACCTGAGGAGGCCAGTGCACCACAGCCCCTGGAATCTGGGAGCAGTGAGGCAATCATCGCACCCCAGCTCCGGGAAGCCGGGAACAGCAACGCCCCAGAGCAGGTGAGTTTTGGAGAAGCTTCTCCAGCAAATGTCATCTCAAAACTCGCTCTCTACGCGAACCCCCAGATGCCACCCGAGCAGAACACTGCCAAGGAGAACTACCTCAGCCCATCCAAAGTGAAGGAATTTGAGCTCACTACGGGTGAAGGAGCAGACTAAAGGTCTGGGACTCTCAGAGACAATGGGTTTGGTAGGAGAATAAATGCTTTAAAATGGGTTTAAAGATTGTATCCATAAATGTGCGTAGCATTAAATCTACTACGCGATGTGTTGCGACCTTGGACTACCTAGCCAAGGTCAAAGCTGACCTGTTGTTTCTGCAGGAGTGTGCGATACCGCACCTCAGCTCCTACAGGCAATGGTCACGATGGTGGTCCCATGGGCCATCGATCTGGTCGGGCGGAAACGACTCTCGTTCCTCCGGCCTGGGTATTCTGCTGCGGGGAGGCAACTTCACCGTCTCCGAGGTTAAGGAGGTGGTGGGCGGGCGCCTCCTCGTAGCAGACGTAATGTACAAGAACGCTCCACTCCGGTTAATTAACGTGTACGCCCCGTCACAAGGGGCTGAGCGGCTGGAGGTTTTTCAGCAGCTCCCACTGCTGCTGGTGACCTCCAGGCCGGTCATTCTGGGCGGTGACTTCAACTGCATCATCGATGCGGCTGGACGATCCAGCAGGGCCGACAGCAGATTGGACGCTATGTCCAGATCCCTGATGGAAACAGTTAAGGATGCCAAGCTGCACGACGTCTTCAGCAACCCTGCAGACGGAGCGCAGCGTAGGTACACCTGGTCACGGCCAGACGGGTCCATTCGTTCCAGGATAGACTTCCTATTTGTGTCCCGTGCATTCACAGTCAGATCCACCGACGTCAAGCCGGTGTTTTTCTCTGACCACTGCCTCCTACTGGTGGACTGCCACTTAGAGAAGGACCATAGGGTGGGCAGTGGGGCATGGAAGCTAAATGTGCAACTGCTGACCCCAGAGAACATTGAGGAGCTCAAGAGGGATTACAAAGGTTGGAGAACCGTGGAACCCCTCTTTGAGTCCCTGACACCCTGGTGGGAAGCGATCAAGGGAAACATCAAGAGGTTTTTCATCCTCAAAGGCACCCAGAAAGCTAGAAAGGAACAGAGGGAAATGTCCCGACTCCAGAAAAACATGCAGAATCTGCTCCGGCTGCGGTCGATTGGGGTCGATGTCAAGGAGGAACTCCAAGGGGTGAAGAGCCAGCAAGCCTCGCACTTTGCCTCGGAGGCCTCCAAGATCATCTTCCGTTCTAGAGTCCGCTCCGTGGAGCAGGATGAGACGTGCTCACATTTCTTCTTCCAAAAAGTACACAGAAGGAGCTCTGTGATCAGCAGCCTGAAGGAAGAAGACGGCTCAGTAAAGTCATCGCAGTCCGACATTTTGAGCATCAGCAAATCCTTTTATGCCGGATTGTATGACGTGAAGCCCTCGGACAGCACGGCCTCCCAGTCCTTCCTATCCTCTATCACGGAGGTCTTAGACAGCAGTACGCGGGAGAGCCTGGACAAACCGCTAAATCCTGATGAACTGACTAAGGCCCTTGAGTCCTTCGAGAAGAGTAAAACTCTCGGAAGCGACGGCTTGCCGGCGGAGTTGTATTCGGCTCTGTGGGACTTGATCGGCCCAGACCTGCTAGGAGTGTACGAGAGTATGCTCCTGGCCGGCAGTATGTCAGAATCCATGAGGAAAGGCATCATCACCCTCATCTACAAGAACAAGGGGGGAAGCGAGGAAATTAGAAATTGGCGACCCATTTCACTGTTGAATGTGAACTATAAGATTCTGTCCAAGGTCATCGCCAATCGGGTCAAATCCGCTCTGGAAGTGGTGATCCACCCTGACCAGACCTGCACTGTGCCGGGCAGGAAGATCTCTGACAGCCTCGCGCTGCTCAGGGATACGATTGCGTATGTACAGGACAGGGGTGTGGATACCTGCCTCATCAGCTTGGATCAGGAGAAGGCCTTTGACACAATATCGCACACCTACATGGGGTTGAGAAACTTATTAGCCATGATTGAATGGCGGAGCAGGCTCAATGGGCCGATTGGTCTAATTTCTGCTCCTATGGCTTACGGTCTTATATTCATGTATAATTATCGGGCCGATGATAGGAGCTGTCCTGGAGACACAGATATTGTTGTATATGTTTCATCTCTTCAAACAAAGAATTGAGTTAGCAATCCTCTTTGTGTCGTCGGTGTGTTTGCGTAAGGTGGAAAACACAACATGGAGGACCCCCATTTAAGGTGAATGGCAAAAGAACCAAGGCGACATGAGGAGAAACCTTCTTGCGCAGCGAGTGGTTAGAATCTGCAATGCACTGCCTGAGAGTGTGCTGGGGGCACTTTCAAGAGTGGCTTTCAAAAGAGAATCGGATAATTATCTGAAGAGAAAATATTTGCAGGGCTATGGGGAAAAGGCAGGTGAGTGGCACTAGGGGAGTTGCTCTTGCAGAGAGCTAGCACAGACACGACAGGCCGAATGGCCTCCTTTTCTGCTCTAACCAATCTAGGACTCTATGTGTGCAGCTCTGCACACTTGCTTGCTGCATTGTCACTCACGCCCTGCAAGACACGCAACTGCTTTCAAAAGCTTCTCCCACAGCAGCCTCTGACACTGACGCAAAGTGAGAGAGAGAGAAAGAAAGAAAGTTGGATTTTGGAACATGTACATGTTGAAAAGTAAAGAAAGCAGATGTTTGTAAGAAAACTATTTTTAGCATTGAAAATCCCCTGGGAAGGGGGGCGTGCACAATACCAAATCTAGGGCCTGTTCCCTAGTTGGGTCCTCGACATGCTGGCCTAAAACACCATCTCGTACACACTCCAGAAATTCACCCGTCACAGTATTATTGCTAATCCACAGGCGGGATGAGGCTTCATGAAATGTTTAAAAATTGAATAAAAATTTTTTTAAAAATTCATTGACATGTCCCAACTCATGTGACACATGAGGGGACATGTTTTAAAATGTTTTAATTTCTTTATTTACATGTTTAAAACTTAAACTAATCTCCCTCAGGCAGCTCTGTGCCTTGGAGATTTCTGCGCTCTTTCGCACACATCTGGCCCATTCCTCACTCCTGCGTGGTGGCGATTCCCCGAGCCATGTTTCACTTTATCTGGAGGTCGGAAAGGTATCAGGTTTGCAGGGACACAATGTACAAACCTCTATATAAAGGGGGAAAAATGTGCCCAACATCGCCCTCATCCTAATGGCCACCTTTGTGTGTGGCTGCATCAAGCTGGGTGCAGACCCTCAGTACGCAAACACCAAGTGTCACTAAGTGCTGTACCACCTGTCCATCGTGGAAAAATTTATGCAGAAAAACACCTTTGACCACAAGTCTATCAGGCAGTGGCGGCAAGTAACGTCTTAGAGGCCCTGAGGGAAAAGGAGAGGGTGGATCCTGTGGGATGGTTCCCCGAGCAGACTGTCAAAGTCATTTGGCAGAAGGCCTCATCGCCAGAACTTTCCAACAAGCACCAAGACGTAGCTAGGCTGATGGTAAGAAAGGCCCTCCCCGTCAGATCTGTCCTACACGCCAGGAGTCTCACCCCCTCTGCACATTGCCCTCGAGGTGGCTGTGGTGGGGACAGGACCGTTGTTCACCTCCTTGTGGATTGTGCCTTTGCAAAGAAAGTCTGGAGAGAGATGCAGTGGTTTCTGTCGAGGTTCATCCCGAGAAGTTCTGTGACACAGGACTCTGTGCTCTACGGGCTGTTCCGAGGGACACACGCTGAGACAAACATCAACTGCAGCTGGAGGATCATCAGCTCGGTGAAAGACGCTCTTTGGTCTGCCCGAAACTTGTTGGTCTTGGAGTGCAAAGAGTTGTCCCCGACCGAGTGTTGCAGACTGGCACATTCCAAAGTCCAGGACTACGTGCTGAGGGATGCACTAAAGCTTGGGGCAGCCGCCGCAAAGGCGCAATGGGGAAGGGTCGCTGTCTAAGACCTTTCTACCACAGGGCACCGAGGGACTGGAAACTGTTTAAATCCCCTCGGGCTGTACAGCTCAAAATGAATGTCTGCAAATGATTGTAATATTGTTTGTACTGATGCACCTGGTGATACATGTTGTAAAAGTTGAACCGGATTGTACCTTTGTAATGGTGTTTTTGAAATGGTTTGGAATGTGGTTGAAGATATTTTATGGATAAAGTATATTTTTGCAAAAAAAAAATAAAATCTTACTTCACAACTCAACTTCCTCGCCCCTGGAACCAAACTCGTAAACCTCTTCTGCACTCTCTCCAATGCCTTCACTACCTTCCTAAAATGCAACTCAAAATGCAATCCATCAGAGTCGGCATGGCTTTACGAAGAGTAAATCGTGTTTGACTAATTTGCTAGAGTTCTTTGAAGATGTGACAAGCAAAGTGGATAATGGGGATCCTGTAGATGTAGTATGTCTGGACTTCCAGAAGGCATTTGATAAGGTGCCGCACAAAAGATTAATACACAAGATAAGATCACACGCAGCTAAGGGTAATATTTTAGCTTGGATAGAGGATTGGCTAACCAACAGAAAGCAGAGAGTCAGGATAAATGGGTCTTAACTGGATGGCAAGCTGTAACTAGTGGGGTGCCACAGGGTTCGGTCCTTGGGCCCCAACTATTTACTTGGATTCAGGGGTAGAAGGTACTATAGCTAAATTTGCAGATGACACCAAAATAGCTGGGAAAGTAAGTTGCAATGAAGAAATAAGAAATTTACAAATGGATATGGACAGGTTAGGTGAATGGGCCAAAATTTGGCAGATGGAGTTTAACGTGGATAAGTGTGCGGTTATCCATTTTGGTCAGAAGAATAAAAAGGCGACTTATTATTTAAATGGAGAGAAACTTCAGAAATGCTTCAGCACAGAGGGATCTGGGTGTCCTCGTGCATGAATCGCTGAAAGCTAGTATGCAGGTACAGCAGGTAACAAGGAAGGCAAATGGAATCGCTTCTCGGCCTTTTGGCTAAGATCAAGTGTAGTCATGAAGCGATGGTTATAACCAGTCTAGCCTCATATGATGGGGTACGTAACACCGTTCGGGTGACAGTGAAGGACAGTGAAGGAGGAGCACCCATGGATCGGGCCTTCTTCATCAAGCGGATCCTGTTGAAGGCGTGTGGATCTGAAGCGGATGAGATCTACTCCCTGCAAGACTTCCCCAGCGCTGGATGTTTCGACGTGACTTTCAAGCGTGTGGCAGCTTGCGTCAAGTTCCTGAAGGTGCTCAAGGAGAAGAGAGACCAGCCGGAGATGAAGATCCTGACGGTTGAGCCACTCTTTGCTCTGCCTTAGCAACGGGACCTCGTGGTGACGGTGCATCTCTACAACCCCCACGTCCCTGTCGCCGACATGCTCACCTTCCTCGCCAGGTACGTCGACAAGGTTGGGAGCTGCACCGAGGTTAGAGACGCCTTCGTGATTTGGACATGCAAACGCCAGGTCAAGGTCACACTCAAGACCGACGGTAAGGGAGCCATCTTCCACCCTCCTTCCAGCTTCGCTATCGGGGGAAGCTGTGGCTAACTTGTCTCCGATGGGCAGCCCAAACTTTGTCGCTCATGCGGCAAGTCTGGTCATGTGGCGGCCAACTGCAGCGCCGCCCTCTGCAAGAACTGCAAACAGGAAGGGCACCAGACATAGGACTGAAAACAGACTAAGTGCTGCAACCTGTGTGGCGAGGCAGCTCACCTCTACAGGACCTGCCCCAAACGCTGCCTCACTTATGCACAGGCAGCCAAAGCCAACGAGGGGGAAGCAGAAGAAATGTTTCATGTCACTACTACCAAAGACACTTGCAACACTCCAAGCACCATGGCCCCCAGTGAAAACAACGGGACAAAGGAGGACACAGAGAGAGACAAGGTGGAGGAAAAGATTGAGGCAGCAGACAGCCAATCAACAGCACTGCCCCCTGAACCTCCCACTCCTCAGGAAAGCAAATCAATGGAGGAGGAGGAAGCAGTGGAAAAGCAGCAGGGGGAGTGGCAGCTGGTGAAGAGAGCCAAAAGGAAGAAGGGACTAAGAAGGGACCAAGCCACTTCCCAGACAAGTGGCAAGAGGCATCTCCTATCCGACACGGATGACAAGGGCCGCTGCTCTTCGGACGAAGAAAGGCAAGGGCGGCACCTACAGAAGAAACGGAAAAGCTCTAGGGAGTTGCAGGACGAGACATCCAAGCTCCAGAACATTGGAGACAATGAGGAGACCCAAATTTACCCACAACCCGAAGAGGCCAGCGCACCCGAGCCCCAGTATTCTGGGAGCAGAGAGACGCTCAGCGCACCCCAGCTCCGGGATGCCGGGAGCAGCAACGCCCCAGGGGGGAGAAGATTGGAGAAGATTCTCCAACAGAGGACATTTTAAATCCCGTTCCCTGCATGAACCCCCAGATGCCACCTGAGCAGAACATCTCCAATAGGGAGGTTCAGGACAGTTTCTTCAGTCCATCCAAAGTGAGGCAATTTGGATGGACTGAGGACTAAATGTCCGGGACTCTCAGAGAGAACAGGTTTGGTAAGAATGGGTGGGAATCAGATAGCTTTCCGATTAAATCTGGAGTCAGGCAGGGCTGTCCTCTCTCGCCTGTTCTTTTCGTGTGTTGCATAGAACGCTTTGCTGAGTGCATCAGGAAGGATCCGGGCATAAGAGGAGTGACGATCCCAGACAGTGGAGGCACTCAGGTCAAAGCCTCCCTGTACATGGATGATGTCGCCGTCTTCTGCTCGGATCCGCTGTCGGTGCGCAGATTGATCCACATCTGCGACCAGTTCGAACTGGCCTCGGGAACCAAGTTAAATCGTGGTAAGAGCGAGGCCATGTTCTTTGGGAACTGGGCTGACCGATCCTTTGTCCCCTTCACCGTCAGGGCTGACAGCCTGAAGGTGCTGGGGATATGGTTCGGAGGGACCAGGGCATGCGTTAGAAACTGGAAGGAGCGAGTGTCTATGGTGCAAAGAAAACTGGGCATGTGGGAGCGATGCTCCCTCTCCATTGCGGGTAAGAACCTGGTCATCAGGTGTGAGGCACTTTCGCTGTTGCTGTACGTGGCGCAGGTCTGGCCCATTCCACGCTCCTGCATGGTGGCGATCACTCGAGCCATCTTCCGCTTTATCTAGAGGTCAAAAATGGATCGTGTCTGCAAGGACGCGATGTACAAGCCTCTAGATGAAGGGGGAAAAAACGTGCCCAACATCGCCCTCATACTGATGGGCCACCTTTGTGTGTGGCTGCATCAAGTGGTGCGTAGACCCTCAGTACGCAAACACCAAGTGTCACTATGTGCTGAGGTTCTACCTGTCCCCGGTGTTGCGAAGGATGGGTCTGGCCACGCTGCCGCAGAACGCTCCAAGTAGTTGGACCGGCATGGCACGTACCACCTGTCCATCGTGGAAAAATCTATGCGGAGAAAAACCTTTGACCCCATATCCATCAGGCAGTGGTTGGCAGGTAACGTCATAGAGGCCCTGTGGGAAAAGGAGAGGGTGGATCCTGTGGGATGGTTCCCCGAGCAGACTGTCAAAGTCATTTAGCAGAATGCCTCATCGCCAGAACTTTCCAACAAGCACCAAGATGTAGCTTGGCTGGTGGTGAGAAAGGCCCTCCCCGTCAGATCCTTCCTACACGCCAGGAGTCTCACCCCCTCTGCACGTTGCCCTCGAGGTGGCTGTGGTGGGGAAGAGACCGTTGTCCACCTCCTTGTGGATTGTGCCTTTGCAAAGAAGGTCTGGGGAGAGGTGCAGTGGTTTCTGTCGAGGTTCATCCTGAGCAGTTCTGTGACACAAGACTCTGTGCTCTACGGGCTGTTCCCAGGGACACACACCGAGACAAACATCAACTACGCGGGAGGATCATCAACTCGGTGAAAGACGCTCTTTGGGGCTGGGAAGTGTATAGACCCCTCGGGCTGTCCAGCTCACAATGAATGTCTGCATTGAATACTCATTGTATTCTAATTGTATTGAAGCACCTCAGAGTGCAACATGTTGTATGTTGATAACTCCAATCCCATTGTCTGATTGTCTGTAATGACCAGATTGAAATGGTTGTAAAATTCATTGATCGTATTGAAGCAGCTCGTGATCCATGTGTAAAAGTTGATTCTGATTGTACTTTTTGTGATGGCGATTTAGAAATGTTTTGTAATGTTCTTCCAGGTATTTTATGAATGAAATATATTTTTCCAAAAAAAAGGAAAGCAATTCGGAGAGTACACCATATGTGTATAACATTCCCCATTGCTTTCTCAACACTAATGGATTGTGAAGAGAGGGATGGGTCAGAAATTCCACTGAGCAGCATTGACTCCCAGCTACAGAAATGAAATTAAGTTGAGTCTTTAACAGCGAGGTGCTATTGGGAGGTAACTCTGTTGTTGAATTTCATTTTGATCAAACATTTCTTCAACTCTCTGCTGAGGAATTCCAAGTTGGAGATTGCCTGTGAGATGTCAAATAGCCTCCTGCTTCCTTGCATCATTCTATAATTGTACGGACAGAATGTTGGTCCAATTCCCTCTGAGCTGGGAGAGGATCAAACCCAGATCCCGGTTATTATAAACCCCACAGCCCAACCAACTGAACAAGCCTGTCCTTTACTCTCTCTTTCTCACAGCCTCGGCTCCTCACTTTTTCTATGTTTCCAGCCTGTTCTGTTCCTCTGACCTTCATTCCTGACCTTCTATTGACCACGGCCAACTCACTGTCCCTCTCACTCCCACCGTCTCTCCGCCCCTTCACCCACTTCCAAACCCCTTGCTTGAATAGCCCCTTACAGAGCTCAGTTGGGAGGGGGTTAGACTGAAAATCGAAAGGTCCCGAGGTTATTCCGGACTTTTCTCCTTTCCTTTGTGTCACCATTTGGGTTCGATTCTCGAGCTGCCTGATTTACTCGGAAAGTATTTCCCCAGCGCTGAAGATTGGACTGGAATAGAGAGACATTAAGGGTGGGAAATATTTCCATTTTCTCTATTTAACTGAGTCTCTATCTCCTTCTGTCCTTTTCTCTGGTTTTTCCCTCTCTCGGGGTGGGATGGATATTTGATTTGCTGCATTTGTCCTAAACGGAAACCTTTTCCAGATCTCGGACGGTCAGACACACTGGGCGGAATTTAATAGGCGAAGCCTGGGTCCCGTTGGTGGGAGTGGGAGTGAGGCCAATTCCGTTTGCGTGTCGAGAGCCGGCGTGGACACCAGACCAATTAAAATGTAAAGAGCCAGCGGTGGGCACGTGGAGCAGGTGTGATCACACGGTGGGCACGTGGGCAAGGTGTGATCAAACCTGGGGCAGGTGTGATCACATGGTGGGCACGTGGGCAAGGTGTGATCAAACCTGGGGCAGGTGTGATCACATGGTGGGCACGTGGGGCATTTACCTGCCCTCCCTCAAGCTGCACCTGCCCTCCATCAAGCTTCAACAGCCCTCTCTGAGTGTGGATCTTCCCTGTGGGGTACAACTGCCACCCAGGACCCGATGACATCTGACATGATGGACCGAAACAAGACATTTGCTCTCCTCCCAATTCTTCACCCCTACTCACACCGTACAACACCCCAGTGTCTTTCTGTTGCTCCTGTTGATACCCCGACCCCACCTGCAATACCCCCCTCTCCGCTCTTGCTGCTACTGACAGTCCATGTCTGTGAACATTCTCCTCTTCCCCTCCTCTTTGCCTCAGAGTTCAGCAAAGAGAACCACTCACTGCTTGACCAAATGGACCAGCTCACCTGGTGCATGCCACCTTTAACCAGCCCTAAATCAGGTGGCACAAGTTTCCCGTTCACCGCTGACTTAATCTTGATGGTCGGACTTAATGTGGAAAAGTTGTAATTTAATGAGTATTAGTGGGATGCTCATGTAGGGAAAAGAAGTTCCCGTCATCGGACACTGTGAATGCCGACCCACCACTGAAACGTCGCCAACTCAACCCATTAAACTCTTTTTTTTCATTCATTCATGGGATGTGGGCATCGCTGGCTGGGCCAGCATTTATTGCCCATCACTAATTGCCCTTGTTCAGAGAGCATTAAGAGTCAGCCACATTGCTGTGGGTCTGGAGTCACATGTAGGCCGACCAGGTAAGGACAGCAGATTTTCTTCCCTGAAGGACATTAGTGAACCAGATGGGTTTTTACAATAATCGACAATGGTTTTGGTGTCATCATCAGACTTTTAATTCCAGATTTTTATTGAATTCAAATTTCACCATCTGCCATTGTGGGATTTGAACCTGGGTTCCCAGAGCATTACCCTGGGTCTCGAGGATGCGAGTCCAGTGACAAATCCACGATGTCACCACCTTCTGCCATCGGGAAGATGAGATTTCGGTTCCTGCCAGATTAAGTCACTCCACCCACCATATTCCCACTCTCGATGGCCCCATTAAATTCTGCCCAATGTAAGAGAGAATGTGCAAGGTGACGGGGATAAGGCAGGGGAGTGGGACTAGGTGGAAAGCTCTTTCAGATAGCCAGTACAGGATCGATGGACCGAATGTCCACCTTCTGCACTCTAAAGATATTGTGATACTGTGAAACGTTTCAGCTCAATGACCCTTCAACTGTACAATTTTAATCCCGGTGATTCAGTTCTTTTCATCATTGAATTAATTGAACAATTAGATTTAACGATATTTCAGCACATTCTTCAACTGCTCTCTGAACTTAGTCTGGGTCACGGTATAAATACAAGTGTTTGTGCAGCAACTCAGGAGCTGCAGCATGAAGCCTAACTCCTCTACAACTACATGAATATGTACAGACCTATACCGTAACAACCACATCCGGTACCACACAGAAAAAACCATTAACGTCGTCCATAACAGGATAAAATTTGCCGAGATAACAAACAGTAATATGATGGATTTCCTTCGACTCTCCATCTCTGGGTCTCTGGGACTCTCCCCACTGCTGTTAGCCCGGAGTCTCTTGCGGGCTCTGCTGCTCACTAAAATATGTCTGACAGTGAAAACATTGAGCAGCAAAATCACAACAAATGGGATAAACGGGGTTATAATCTGATGCAGGAACTCAATTGATACCCAGACTGTAGAAAACCGAACAGACTCTGTTACGTAACAAAAGAAGGGGGAGTTGAAGAGCAAATACTGACCTGTGCATATAAAATACCAGATAATATTCTTTAAACAGCTCAGAACAGTCACTGTTCCCAGAACCATAGCTGCCATTTTACTGGTGCAATATTTACTTTACAGCTTCTGTCCACAAATGGCCACGAAGCGATCAAAGGTGAAAGTGACGGTGAACCAGACAGAACAGTCAGTGGCTGCATGAAGCAGGATGCCATGGATATTACATATCAGCATGAACTTCAGGAAAAGAAACTGTTCCCAATAAACAATTGGAATGTGTCTCAATATCAGTTCGATGATAATTACCAGTAGATCTGCTGCTGCCATGGCCACCGGGTAGCATGTCACACATTTAGAGAGACCACATTTTCCCTTAGACAGCTTCACAATCGTCACTGAGTTAGCTGTGAGGAAGGGGAATAAATAGGAAAATTATTCTTCAGGGTTGGAACAAAGCTATCAGATTGATTCAGGAAATTGAGATTTTCAAAAGCACTGTGTCCAGGGATCTATTGCAATGATTCTACCTGAAAGATCAAACAAGCAATTTTATGATGTGGTGAAGGCAGGAGAGATTAATTGGCAAAAGCAATGACACTAAAATTAATAAACTAAATGTTGATCATGATCCTCCACTTCCTCCTTTCCCCCTCAAGACACTTCACAGGGGCAATATAAAACAAAATATGACACTGAGGCACATAAGGAGATATTAGGTCAAATGACTAAAAGCTTGGTCAAAGTGGTAAGTTTTATGGAGTGACTTTCAGGGAGCAAGGTGAGATTGAGAGGTGGAGATGTGTAGGGAGGGAATTCCAGAGCTTGATGGCCAGGCAGCCAACAATAATGGAGTGATTGAAGTGGTGATTCCATAATCAAAGGGAGAGAGAGAAAACCGATGGGGCAGGCGAACATTCCTCCTCTCAGCCTGAGTGAGGCAATGGTTCTCCTTATCTTGGGACCAGCTGTGACAGAGCCTGTAGCATCCAGTGTCAGCGTGAGCATTTAGGGTAATGTTATGTTTCTGCCCCTCATCCTGCTGTCTGGAATCATATCCAAGCTGCTGATAGTGGGACCATGGACCTTGTGCTTTCCATCCCACCCCAATTCCTCTCCCCAACATCCCTTTAAGGCAGCTAAACACGGTTTATCGAATAATTGCTGGAAACAGACTTACCAGGGACACCAACAATAGCGAGGATGGGGTAGTAACCTGCTTGAATAACCAGAAGTAGTCCATAAACTCGCCATGATAATGTCATATAATCAGAATTATTAGAAAGCCAGCCAAGCCCATCGGTTAAACTCCGATCCATTGTTCTCAGATTCCGATCCATTGTTGTAACATTCCATTCCATTGTTCTCAGATTCCAATCCATTGTTGTAACATTCCAATCCATTGTTCTCTGAATCCGATCCATCCTCTCCCTCTCTCTGGAGCCGCTGATCCCTGTCAGTGCCGGTGGTGATGTTCCCGCTGACATTATGGGATAACACATTGAACGGATTCCCTTATTAACAGAAGAGGGAAACCCACCAGTGACACAATTAGGATCCATGGAGAGTGACATTAATTACAGTCACTGAACAAACAAGTTCAGTTAACCCCTTCCAATCCAACACTTTTTATACCACAATAAAGTAAAACATTTACCTGGTCTGGATGGGATGTGAGAGGGTCACTGAGGGAAGGAATGGTGGAAATATTGGGCTCACTGACCATAACCTTTCAACCCTCCTTGGATATGGGGGGTGATGCCAGAGAATTGGAGGGTTGTTAATGTTCCACCCGGTTTAAAAAAGGAGAGGGGGATAAACCCTGTAACTACAAACCAGCCAGTCTCACATCAGTGAAACATTGGGGGAAACTTCTAACTTCTAAAATCTGCAACAACTTAAAATGTGGCTTGGAAAACATGGGCTGAATTTTCCGTTCGGTGGGTGGGTGGAGCTGAAGCAATTGTGGGCAGCGCTGCCATTTTTCGCAGGGGGGCCAATTAAGGCCCACCCAGCGCATTTCACACTCTCGTGGAGAGCGGGACTTTTAAAATTGCTGCGGGCGTGTCCAGACCGCTGGTTCCAATGGGGAACCGGCAGTCTGTATAAAATAAGGCCAGGCAGCCTCCTTTAGGCTGATCACCATGGCCAGCTCCAGGTTGTACTGCAGGGGGTGTGCACAGCAGGCTGTGGTAGAGGGAAGGCCAGAGGAGGAGGGCAGGCTGCAGGGTGTGGGCCAGGAGCAGGGCAGGCTGCAGGGTGTGGGCCAGGAGCAGGGCAGGCTGCAGGGTGTGGGCCAGGAGCAGGGCAGGCTGCAGGGTGTGGGCCAGGAGCAGGGCAGGCTGCAGGGTGGGCCAGCAGGGGGCCAATGTGCCCCTCGCTTCTCTGATGACTGCCTTGCTGCCCTTGTTGAGGAGGTGGCAGCCCGGCGAGAGGTCCTGTTTCCCCAGGATGGGAGGAGGAGGGCCCCCCCACGTGATGAAGTGGGCCTGGCAGGAGGTGGCGGAGGTGGTCACTTCCAGGGATGTTGTGCAGTGAACATGGATCCAGTGTCACAAGCGCTTCAATGATTTGTTGAGCTTTGGAAGGGTGAGGACCATGTTGACCTTGGCCATTTAACCCAGCAGGTAGCCTTAGCCTTTGAGGGCCACCCCCCTCCATGTCTTAGTGTCGTTACTGCATTGGGCATTTGGCGTGAGCTGGGTGGTCAAGCAGATAGTGACCATGCTTACATCAGGCTTGGTGGTTGATGAGAAGATGGGTTCTCCCTGCACCATGTTCCTGTTCTGCTACCTTAACGGGTCTGCCCAGCAAGGTCCCTGTAATCATCCTTACTTTCCACGGTCCTACCATTTCTCCTGTATTCCCGTACCTTGTTTGTCCTGCCCAAGTGCATAACCTCAACACTTATCCACATAACATTCTATGTGGCATTCCTTAGGCCATCTGACCAGCCTGTCTGTATGCACCTGTAATGTTTGGGCCTCCGGGGAAAGGGATGAATTGTGTTTCTGACTGAACGCTAACTGACCCACTGTCCTTGTTAATTTCAGCATCATCAGAGCATGGCCGCAATGAGGATGTCCAGATGCCCCCTTCCACACCTGAGGGGTATCAATTGTCACGAGCGTCACACCATTTCAGTGAGGCAGGCACCAGCGCAGCGACTACCACATCAGTGGGGAATGTAACATCGGCTAGTGTCCTGTAGCACTGTGGAGAGGGCACTACACAATCGCTGGAGGAGATGGCACAGACAGAGAGAGCCGATGGTGTCAGCAGCCGGAGGACTGCAGGGGACTAGGCACATGCTGAGTCCGGCAGTGATGATGTGCCTCTGGAGATGTCCGCCATGCAGCAGCTGCAGGACAAGTGGCCGGGTGCATGGGAACATCTGGGAGTGTTGCATGAGAGTGTGCGTCACTTGGTCTCTGTGCTGGAGGAATCCAGGCAGAGTGTCAGTGATGGCATGAACCTCATGTCAGAGCGTCAGGCTTCTTCCATGGAGAGATTGGCCACTCTCATGGAGAGGGGCTTCAAACAAATTGATCAGCTTCTGATGGGGTTACGCTCGGACCTGCAAGTCCTCACAGCGCTACTGGCCACAGGTGGTCATTGGCAATGTGGAAGATGTTCTGGGCACCAACTGTCCCAGCACGGTGCCCATCCACCTACGGTGAGCAGGGGGGTCCAAAGTGACCTCACATCAGCACAGCAGCTGCCTGTTGTCTGTGCGTGCTCCTCTCAGGGCGCTCCGGATGAGGGCAGCAGCTCTGCCCCTCTGCCAGTGACCGTTGCATCTGTTGAGGCTGCGACAACTGGGGAGGTGCCAGCTGTGGAACTGGCCACTCCCTCCCAGGCTGTGCCAGCACAGGCTCCACGGGCCAGAGGACGTCCGCCAAGGTCATCGAGGCCAACAGGACAGCAGAGTCAGCAGGCTGTCTCACAAGCCACTCCGAGCGATGGGGTGGGACCAAGACGTAGCACCCACAAACGTAAGCATAAGGCACGTTAGGCCCACCACGGGTTTGTCACTGGTGCTTTTGTGTTGGCCCGAGATTAGGGAATTTCTATTTTTCAATGTTGGAGCAACATTTTGTTTTGATTTTTGCGGCACCATCTGATGGATGGAAATAAAGTCCACATGTGTTACCATGGCTGAGCGAGGCTCCTTTGTGCTGCATTTGTATGTTTCACAGACATATCATGAGTATTTGAGTGGACATTGATGTTTATGTAGGAAGCCCTTCGTTGCAGCTGATGAGGTGGAAGATGTAGCACCTAAGTGCCACTTATGGATGCGCCAGGCAATTCTGGTCCTGCAGATCCATGTGTGTGGAGCTAGCTGAAGGTTCGTTGGATTAAAGTCTCCCGGGTGTCCCTGCCTCCTTGGTGTAGTAGCGGGTTGGCGTGCTGCCCCTCATCATTGCCCTGTGCTTCCTCATCCTCTGAGGCACTGCTGGATTCATCGTGTGCAGCCTCATCCACTGCGTCAAGGTCTTCATCATCCACTGCATCCCCCCTTTCCAGTGCAAGATTGTGGAGAGTGCAGCATGCAACCACTATCACCAAGACACGATTTGGGGGGTACTGGAGTGTGGCCCCTGAGCGGTCCAGGCATCGGAAGCACAACTTGAGAAGACCGATGGCTCTCTTCACCACAGCCCTTGAGGAGGCGTGGCTCCTATTGTAGCGCTGCTCAGCTTCTGTTCTTGGCTAGTGGAGAGGCGTCATGAGTCACCTTCTGAGGGGATAGCCCTTGTCACCCAGCAGCCATCCATCCAGCCGAGTCAGAGCACTGAAGAGCCCCGGCACCTGGGAGTGTCTGAGGGTGTAGGCGTCGTGGGAGCTGCCTGGGTACCTTGCACAGACTTTCAGAATCAGCATCCTGTGATCACACACTATCTGCACGTTCATGGAGTGGAAGCCCTTCCTGTTGACAAAGGCACCGGGTTCACCTGCGGCGCCTTGATGGCCACATGTGTACAGTCTATAGCTCCCTGGACGCGGGGGAAGCCAGCAATGGCCGCGAAGCCTTTGGTTATCTGTGTCTGACTTGCCTGGTCACAGCGGAAGTGGATGAAGGTCAATGCCCATCTGAACAGAGCGTGACAGAGTGTAACCTGCTTGACATAAGTGTGGACAGCTGATTGGAAGACACCACAAAGATCACGCACTGAGCCCTGGAAGGAGCCAGAGGCATAGAAGTAGAGGGCAACTGTGACCTTCAGAACCGCTGGCATGGGGTGTCCACCCACACAGTTAGGGGAGATCTCAGGGACAAGTATCTGACAGATGCTGTTGACTGTTTCCTTTGACAGTCGGAGCCTCCTTCAGTACTGCACCTCAGTCATATTGAGGTAGCTGCTTCGCCGCCTGTATATCCTGGCAGTGGGATAGTGGCATCTTCTGCGGCCCCTTCCACCTTGGACTCCCTCTTGGACCTGCGCCCCTTGTGTCTGTGCCTGGCCTCCCAAAGGTGGCTCCCCTGGAGGCAGATTGTCCACTCCTGGCCTCCTCCTTATTCTATCCCTCCCTTCCTCCTCAGAGTAGCTGCCTCCAGTGGAGATGTCAGAACCCATACCCAGGCTAAATGGAGGCCTCTGGAAAGCTGCAGGCCCGATAAAGGTTCCTGACTGAAGAGTGCTGAGCTGAAGCGTCAAAGTACAGAGAAAGCTGCTGGAATTCGTTCTGAGCTGCTACAGATCACACAGGCAAGTTTAAAAAACTTGCTGCAGTAAATGCTTCACATAAAACACTGACAACCCCACTGAGCCCACATATCCCACCCGTGGATGAGTTTCATTAAAAAGTCACTTACCCACCTGCCCGTTGTGCCCGTGCACAGAGCCGAAGATCACACGGGCACCTCAAAATCAGCGTCGATTGCTGAGTTAAGGGCCTTAACAAGCCCTTTAATTAATGGCAGGCGTGTGTCACACTTCATCGCGCGCCCGCCCAGCGAAATATCACGATGGTGCGCGGTGACATCAGGACTCTCCCCCGGCGTCACCGAGCGCCATTTTAAATGCTGATGTGTGGGGCCCGACCCCCCCGCTCGTCACCCAGAACATTCTGCCCCATGAGTTCATAAATGAGCAGCAGCACAGCTATGTTCATGGGAAATCGTGTCAGACCAACTTGGAGTTCTTTGAGGAAGTAATGGAGAGGGTTGATGAGCTCAGCCTGGTTCATGTTATGTATATGGACTTTCAATTGTCACATGTTAGGAAAGTGAAAGCCATAGATTAAAGGGGCAGTGACATTGTGGATATGACACTGGCTATGGGACAGAAAGCAGACAGAAGTGGCGAATGGTGGCAAGATCGGATGCATGGTTAACAGTGAGGTCGAGTGTCTTGGGCTACAGGAAGATATAGACGGGATGGTCAATAGGCAGATAAGTGGCAGATGGAACTTGACCCTGAAAAGTGTGAGGTTATACACATTGGAAGGAGTAATTTGACAAAGACGTATTCAATGAATAGCATGACACTAGGATGTTCTGAGGAACAAAGGGACCTTGGTGTGTGTGTCCATAGATCTCTGAAGGCGGAGGGGCATGTTAGTGGGGTGGTGAAAAAGGCATATGGGACACTTGCCTTTATCAATCAAGACATAGATTACAAAAGTAGGGATTTCATGTTGGAATTGTATAGAACCTTGGTGAGGCCACAGCTGGAGTGCTGTGTGCAGTTCTGATCGCCACATTATAGGAAGGATGAGATTGCACTGGATGGGGTACAGAGGAGATTCACCAGGATATTGCCTGGGATGAAACATTGAAGTTTTGAAGAGAGGTTGGATAGACTTGGGTTATTTTTGCTGGAACAGAGAAGACTGAGGGGTGACCTGATCGAGGTGTACAAGATTATGAGGGGCATGGACAGGGTGGATAGGGAGCAGCTGTTCCCCATAGCTGAAAGGTCAGTCGTGAGGGAGAGGAGGTTTAGGGGGATGTGAGGAAATACTTTTTTACCCAGAGGGTGGTGACGGTCTGGAATGCACTGCCTGGGAGGATGGTGGAGGCGGGTTGCCTCACATCCTTTAAAAAGTACCTGGTTGGGCACTTTTATGGCCGTGACGGGGCCGAAATTTTCTGCCCATTGAGTTCAATCTTCAGGCTATTTGAGGCACCGTAAGAAGTTGTTTCGGACAACGGAGCCCAATATTCTGGAAAACCGTTCAAGGTGATGTGTGAAAAGTGGGGAGTTGACCATATTACCTCATCACCCACACTACCCCAGGCCCAATAGCATGGCAGAATGGATGGTCTGCACTGTAAAGTCTTTAATTATAAAATGTCAGCAAACTAAACAAGCTTTGCACATCGCAACAGGCACTATTTTAATATTAATCTGAGCTGTTACAGCTCTTTCTGAAATGCATTTTGAAATTTGAAATGTTTATTAATTAACTGTATAAATACCATACAAATTACTTGGTTTAGTTTAATCTAGTTTATTTTCTAAAATGGTTCCCATTAGCCAGTTGTCCATGTGCAGTGCAACCTGCAGAAACAGCTGCATTGTTTTCAGGAAAACGGATACAGCTCCACTGCCAATTCTGTTGTGTAGTGATTGAAATCACAATATCTGCCTGTTTCTGAGTGAGATCAGGGAGCCCATAAGCTGTAGGCAGAGGGCAGTGTCTGGCAGCAGAAAGTCCACCAGCTGACACAACCAGGAAGGGGCAGCATGAAGAATTCGGCCTCTTATTGAAAATGCTGCTCCAATCCACACTCGATAATCAAATAATCTGCTGTGTTTCACCATTAAAAATAAACCAACGAGCTCCTACAGAGGGAATGTGTCCAGGTTTAAAACTTAAACATGTACTTGATTCCCTGTTAATTTGATGGGATTGTTTCAGTTGGAAGCGTCTCTTATGATACAGACAGATTTGCTTTGTACAGGCAGTTTAAAACATTAACATCTCATAAAGTCCACCGTTCACAAAAATACACAATCATGGTAAGCACTTACCCAATTTCTCAACGTGCACTTTCAGCAGATGTGACTCCTCTCTGGGAATGTTCATCAGTAAAATATGATTGTATATGTGAACAGAACTGCAGTGACTACACATTGAGCAGGGTGATGTCGCACAGACTGTTTCACCACTCCTCCAACTACCTTCCACATGATCCATCCAGCACCGGTGTCCAGTGTCAGGAGTGTGTGACATCTGCAACATGCAGTGCTGCCAAACCCCTCGGCTTCCCTGTGAACCCACAGCCTCTACCACCGAGAAGACAAAGGCTTCAAATGTAGTGGAGAAACCACACAAACATCCTTCCCTGGAACATACACGGCATCTTGACATGTGGGGAATCGTCTTTAGTCAGTGTGTAACAGTCGCGTGTGGATGACTGTCTTCAACACACCACTCATGGTTGAAGTGCACCTGATAAACTCCATCTGATCTTTGAGTCTGATCATTGATGAACAAGAAATGCTGCAAGGAGCAGCACAATCCACAACCCTTGGTGTATTACAGCCTCATCTGAAGGTCTGGAGAAGGAAACAGCCTTCCACTGCTGGACATGCATGGGCACACCCTGGCTCCTGATGGTGTCAATGAGAGCTGGATTTCAGAATGCAGTCTTCAGTGCCAATGGTAAAGACCGCGTTCACTCTGTTAACATTCTCACTGAGGGTGCAAAAACAGACCCAAACATTCTTTGCAATAGATATGTGTGTTTACAGCTTGTGTAAGGGTGATGTTAATGAAGTGATTGAGGACAAGTTGCCTCAGAGGAGGTGGAGGAGGCTGCTCACCTCTCGTGCTGTACAGCATCGAGGAGCGTGGTGGCCTGTTACATCGAGCACGGACCCGTTAAACATTGCGGACCCATTCAGACTGCGGCCCCTGCATTTCAGCAGGGGCAGCCATTGTCACTGGGACAAGTACGGCGCATGAGTGCTCTGGTGGAGGGGCTGGGAGTTAGGAGAAGATGAGGGTCTGAGGTTCTCTCAGAATCTTCCCCTTCCTCACGAACCTCCACAGCCCTAGGTTGTCCTTCAGGTGGGTTAGGAGGAGCTGGCTGCTGGGGCGCAGCAGTCGCCCATTCCAGCAACCACTGTGCCACCAGTGTGAACATCCTGAGGAGGTCTGTAATAAGGTAGACAGAGGGGTTTAGATGGAGAAAAGCAAAAATACAGCTGAGGCTGGAAATCTGAAAGAAAAACAGAAAGTGCTGGAAAAGTGCTGGTGTATATGGGTGTTAGAGATATGGAATTCCAGAATGAACATGTTAAGGTGCCACACAAAAGATTATTGGCAATAATAAGAGCAGATGGAATTGGAAGGAAGCTTTAGATGTGGGTTGGAAATTGGTTGTGAGGTAGGAAACAGAGAGTGGGGATACAGTGTCTGGTCTCAGATTGATGGGATGTGACAAGGGTTGTTTCACAGGAATCTGCACTGTGGCTCAACATTCACCATTTTTATAGTGAGTTGGATCAGGATAGAGTTGTGTGTTCAGCTTGTACATGAAACTGAATTAGGAGAATAGGAATTAGTTCAGATGGAGGCGGGGAGTGGTAAAGAGACATTGAAAGATGAAGTAAGAGAACAAAACCTTGGCAGATGGAGTTTGATGCGGGTGAGAGTGAGGTCATCCATTTTGCAATTGAAAAAATAAATTTCAAAATGTTCTAAATGGTTAGAAACCAGGAACTGGAGAGGAACAAAGTGTTTTGAGAGTCCAAGGACACAAATCATTAAAAGCTGGTGGTCAGGTAAAGGTAGCAATAAAAAAACGATGAGTAGAATGTTGACCCTTACCTCAAGGAAGCTGGATTGTAAAAGGAATGAATTTCTGCTTCAGTTGTATTGAACCTTGGTCAAACCCCATCTGGATATTATATTCAGTTCTGGGCACCCAGCTCAGGAAGTGCTGGGTAGATTCACCAGAATGAAAACGGTGCTTCGAGGGTTAAATTATGAGGAGAGGTTGTATAATCCTGTCTTGTATTCCATTGAGTTTAGAAGATTGAGCAATGATCATATTGAGGTGTTTAGAACGTTAAAAGGATTGAAGAGGTCGATACGGAGAAACTATTTCCTCTGTTGGGGGAATGAAGAATGAGGGAACATATTGAGCTCAGTCATTTAGGAGGGAAATCAAGAAATAACTTTTCACACAAAGAAACCGGGAATTTACCCCCAAAAGGCTGTGGATGCTGGAACAACTGCAGATAACAAGATTGAGATTGAGAGATTTTTGGTGAGGAATGATTTCAAGGGATCTGGTGCTAAGGTGGGTAAATGGTGGTGAGGGACCAATCAGCTGTGATCTAACTGAATGGTGGGAGGGAAAACCACCTCCTCATGTTCCAATGTTCCTAATCTTTATCAGTCCCTCCTCAGACAGAGGAAGCATTGCAGCAGAACGATGGTTTAACTTTGTTTTTCTATTAGTCAGCACTCATCAATTGACATGAAATGTTTCTCGATCACCCTTATCTCCTGAGGTTTTGTGGATAAGCACAGACATTAAAAACAAAATGAGGAAAAAGTTCAGATTTTCAAGTGAAAAATGCTGCGGACACCGATTTCCTTTACTTTCAATTTAGTATACAGTATTATCTGCTCCCGATTTGGTCTCCTCTACATTGGGGAGTTCAAATGCAGACTGGGTGACTGCTTTGCGGACACCTCCGTTCAGTCCACAAGTATCACCCTGAGCTTCCTGTTGCTGGTCATTTCAATTCTCCACCTTGCTCTCACTCTGACCTTTCTGTCCTTGGCCTGCTACAGTTTTCCAATGAAGCTCAACACAAGCTCGAGGAACAGCACGTCTTCTTTCGACTGGACACTCGACAGCCTTCTGGACTCAGCACTGAGGCCAACACTTTTAGATCAGACCCTCTGTCTTCATTTTGTTTTTTTTTGCTGGTTTGTTTGGGTCTCGTTTCTTTCTTTATTTCTTCATGTTACATTCAGACTGTTGCTATGCAGCCATTCACACCTCATCTGGACACATCTTCTGTTTCTTTCCTTTCCCAATTACCACTGCCTTTGGCTTTTGTTCCATGAAACTTTTTATCCTTTAATCTCTCTTGCCCTCCTCCCTATTACACACCTTCCCTTCTGTTCTTCCACACCTCTCCCCGACCACTTGCTCAAAACCTATGACATTTCGAAACTTCCTGGGATTTATTACAAGTTGTTGTTGTTGTTGTAGCAGTGTGAGAGTCTCCATTTCCCATCACTCCATTTATCAGACTGCACGCCAAGCTCCCTGGGTCAGTGTGGGCAGTGCCCACCAGTCATCCTCATGGATCAATGAACAAAACCACGTGAGATGATTGGATTAATGGTGCCTTCAACATGAGAACTTGTGGAGCTGAATTCAGTCAGGTGACACCAGAGCAACTCAGAGTGATTCCTATTGGTCCAAATAAAACCGGCCCTCCTGGTAATAAACCCATGAGTTCTGTCATTGGTGGAGATTGTGGAGATTGGGGCTGGTTAATTTGTTCAACGTTGCTGCTTCTGGTCTCATTGATGTCAGGTGAGTGCAGCTGGTGTGTATAAAAGGTGCTGCTCGGAGGCTGAAGGGGTGGTTGAGTTGTTTGGTATCATGGGGGATTTTGTAGTGAGGGCTTTGTTCCCAGTGCTGGTGCTAGTTGGAGCTGTTTGTGGCTCTGATACTTGGCAACAGTTTCTAGGCCAGAGTCAAAGCCACCCCTGTGCCTCAGACAGTCTGTCCTCCTGGGCCTCCCTTTGGTTCCCATTTCCGTGTGTCTGAGGGTGGAAGTGTGTCTCCACTGCAGACTGTGATGGTGCAGTGTGGAGAGGACAAGCTGCTGCTGAGGGTCCAGCTGGATTTATTTGGAACCTGGCACCTGATCAAAGCTGCTGACCTGACCCCAGGGACAGCAGGTTGTTGGCCAATCAGGATCTACTCTCAGAACCACACTGTCCTCTTTGACTATGGATTCCATGAGTGTGGCAGCAGGTTGCAGGTAATGGGAATCCTCAGCTCTTGCTCTAAGCTTGGGCTGTAGGTTATTCCCCACTCTTCATTCCAACACTGGGTGAGATGTCAATGATATTGAGGAGATAGCTGTCTCCTGCTTTATAAAACTACAAATTAGCTTTCTAGTCTGTATTGTACTTTGCTTTAACTGGTTCCTGAGTCTCTCCAACGTATGACATCAGCCCCATTGGTTTTGAACCTTCTCTTTGGATCCTCCAAGCTTTTCCTTTTGTTGTTTAGAGGATTTTCATCTCTATTCCCCTCATTCAGATCAATTCAACTGGAGACTTCAGTTTCAGTCCAGTTTAATCCAATTTGATTGTCTCTTAAATGAAGAAAATGGAATAAGAATTAAGTCCACTTTGACTAAAGAGTAACTCCACACTTCCCAGTTTCCCTGCCATTGGAATAAATGGGGCCCTGGCTTCAAACTGTTCTATTTCCATGCTCCATGTTATTGTCCACTTGTGGCTCCTTTTACTGTTAACTGAAGCTGTCCTTTTGTTGAGAGACTTCCCGATTAATGGACCTTGATCTTGTGCTCATGATCTCTCTCCTTCGATAAGGGCTGAGGTTACAAAGCAACAAATAACCAGATGAGGCCATACGGCCCATCGAGCCTGTTCCCCAATCTCCCCACAACATATTCTTTGATGCCCCAAAGTAAATCCATCTGTCTAAAATATACTCAATAACTGAGCATTCACAGCTCTCTGGGGCAGTGAAGTCACAAAATGCTTGACCTACAGGATGTTCTGGCAGTGTTACATGTGGGACTGAGCACACTACTGCCGACAGTAATTTAAGGCCCATGACCCAGACCCAGGGTCGGTTTGCTGCTGAACACAGATGTGGGTAGACCAAGCTGTACCTGTGAAAATAATTCTAGTTAATGAAGACTTAGTTAAGCTACAGGAGACAATGGAGACTTCTTCAAAACACAGCATTCTCTGAACACCCTCAAACTGGGATAGAATTCCCAAGATTCTTTCCTTGCTGAATGAAGAAATTCCATGGTACGTTAATCCTAAATGACTGGCACCTGACCTGAACTAACAGCCCTAATAGTAAACTCTCCAGTGATGGGGTAGCAGTCTCTTCACACTGACCCTGTCAATCCCCCTCAGAATTGTTTTCAGGGGATGGGATGACATCATTGTTAACCCCTGTGGAGAACATTCTCATTTCAGAACAGTTCTTCATTCTTTAACCTGATTCTTTCAGATGACTGGAGATTTCCTCATCTACACCACCCACCTGAACCATACCCCAGAGTATCATGGATCTGTCGTTGTGAGAACGAATGGAGCTGTTGTTCCCATTGAGTGTCATTATTTGAGGTGAGAATCTTTACTCGCTTTGTCAATAAGATCTACAGCTGCTGGTGGTCTCTGAAGTTGTCCTAAAATGATTCCCCTGCCTTTCCAGGAAGGGCAATGTGAGCAATGACCCCATCAAGCCCACCTGCATCCCATTCAGCTCCACCAAGTCTGGAGAAGGGCATCTGTCATTCTCTCTGCGCCTAATGAATGGTATGTGATGGGTGGATGGGGAGTGATTTCCTGTAGTCACTCACTGGGAGTTACAGCCACTGTCTCGAACCCTTGTCCTCTTGTACTTCAGGTGACTGGCTTACAGAGCGCACTTCGACTGTCTACTACCTGGCTGAGCTCATTCACATTGAGGCCTCTGTTTCAATGCCAACCACATGCCCCTGAAGCTCACTAGAGCGACAGAGATTGCTGGGCGACTTGGTGGAAATTTACAAAATTTTGAGTGGCATGGACAGAGTAGATAGTCAGAAGCTTTTTCCCAGGGTGGAAGAGTCAATTATTGGGGACATAGATTTAAGGTGAGAGGAGAAAACTATAGAGATGTGCGGGGCAAGTTTTTTTACACAGGGTAGTGAGCGTCTGGAATTCGCTGCCAGAGGAGGTGGTGGAAGCAGGTACGATAGTGGTGTTTAAGAGGCAGCTTGACAAATACAGGAATAGGATGGGAATAGAGGGATACGGACCCCGGAAGTGCAAAATGTTTTAGTTGACGGGCAATATGATCGACACAGGCTTGGAGGGCCGAAGGGCCTGTTGCTGTACTGTACTTTTCTTTGTTCTTTGCTGGCCTTGCTCCTGTACAGGAAACACAAGCAAACTCAGGTCAAACAATGATCAAATGATCAATAAAGCAGAGACTCCTTCTACCTTGTGTCTGGGAGCTGAATGGTCTATGCATTCTCCTTGTTAGTTAAATATCTCCATGGACCTAATGACTGGTGTTAGTCTATCCAAGCACAGAACTAGGCCTCCTGAATGATGGGTTTACTGAAGGTTGAGAGAAGCAGGAATTGCTCTTTTTTTTTCTGGGTGCTTCAGACCCCAGGCTTGGTATCTATAGCCACCCAGTGTTGGGGAGGGGGTGTGAGCAGGCCTGGCATGAGGGGGAGGGGATGTGAGCAGATCTGGGGCCTCCTTGTGGACCTGTTCCTGAGCCTGGCTGGTGTGGGTGTTTACTCAGGCTGCCTCACTCTCTTCCATGGTGATGTTCACCCCCTGGAGAGGGGGCTCACTGTATTGGAGTGTTTGAGGTTTGCTGTCATCAGTGGTGCCAGAAGGACCGAGTAGATGATCCATCTCAGCCTCCTCCTGAGGTCTCCAGCATCAGATGCCAGTCTTCAGCCAATTTGATTCACTCCAGATGATATCAAGAAATGGCTGAAGGCCCTGGATCTGCATCTGCACTGGCCCTTACAATATTCCAGCAATAGTACTGAAGGCTTGTGCTCTAGAACTTGCCGTTCCCCTGTTCAAGCTGTTCCAGGCGTTAGAAACTGGAAGGAGCGAGTGTCTCTGGTGAAAAGAAAACTGGCCATGTGGGAGCGACGCTTCCTCTCCATTGCGGGTAGGAACCTGGTCGTCAGGTGTGAGGCACTCTCGCTGTTGCAGTACGTTCCCATCGAGGTGGCTGTGCTGGGGACGAGACCGTTGTTCACCTCCTTGTAGATTGTGCCTTTGCAAAGAAGGTCTGGAGAGAGATGCAGTGGTTTCTGTTAAGGTTCATCCCGAGCAGTTCTGTGACACAGGACTCTGTGCTCTACGGGCTGTTCCCAGGGACACACACCGAGACAAACATCAACTGCAGCTGGAGGATCATCAACTCGGTGAAAGACGCTCTTTGGGGCTGGGAATTGTATAGACCCCTTGGGCTGTCCAGCTCACAATTAATGTCTGCATTGAATACTCATTGTATTATAATTGTATTGATGCATCTCAGAGAGCAACATGATGTCTGTTGATAACTGCAATCCCATTGTCTAATTGTCTGTAATGACCAGATTGAAATGGTTGTAATATTCATTGATCGTATTGAAGCAACTCGTGATCCATGTGTGAAAGTTGAATTTAATTGTACTTTTTGTGAGGGCGATTTAGAAATGTTTTGTAATGTTCTTCCAGATATTTTATGAATGAAATATATTTTTCCAAAAAAAAAGGAAAGCAATTCCTGAGCTGCCCAGCAGAGTGTCCTTGCCAGCGCTGCGGTGTGAACCCCTCACAGGAGAGATCAGTGTCCTGCCAGTCGGGTCCAAAGCTCCCCCTGGAACAGACACGGACACTTTGGTAAATTCTGCAGCTCAAAATCCCAGCCCCCCACAGAGAGGCCAAAGGTCATCCATGAGGCCGTGTCCGAAATCCCAGAAGAGCCACAGCCATGCTTCTTGGGTGAGGTCAAAGATTGTGGTTCTTCATTTTGGAAGCTGACCTTCTGGTAAATGGTCAACTGACAAATTTTGAATTTGATTCAGTGCCTGTCCTGTCAGACAAGGAACCGCTGCTCAAAGACCTCTGGTTTCGAACGACGGACACTCCACTCTCCGGGGCAGGAGGAGTCCGACTCCCGGTTATCAGCATGATCCTGGAACCACTGAGGTATGGCAGCAAACAGATCTTTGAGCTGATGTCTGTCACCTGTAACCAGCCTTTCTCTCTCCTGAGCAGGGATATCTGTGAGGTCCTGGATCTCGTCCAGAGGGCAGAGGGTGTCAAGACCACAGCTGTCATTGGCCAGCCAGAACTGCACGGTCCTGGGCGTTCAAACACTGAAGAGTATTCAGACTCGGACTTCACCTTCCATCTCTCTTCTCTCTTTGTGGAGCCGGTTTGTCCACTATCATCGTGGGTCCCAGAAAAGTGGTCAGACCAACCTACCGCCCACGAGATTACCATGGCACCTCCAGTAGATGTGGTACAAGAGAGTGACCAGCAGTCTGAGAAGCCTCTACCTCCAAATCCGATGATGGTTCAACTGGTCAACACAAACCCCACGGCGCACACACTGCAGCTTCCAGCCAGCACGCCACACCCACAAGAGATGCTGGACCCTGGGAGCAGCCTCTCACCATAGACAACAAAAAGCAGATGTGGGCGAACCAGTAAACCACCTTCTCACCACAGGAACGCTCTTCCTCAGTCTCCGAGGCATTGAGACGGCCCACACAGAGAAAGAAGAAGAAAAAGCAGCGCCAAGGAGACGAATACAATGTCTGTCCACACCACAAGAAACCATCGAGAGTTTTGTTTTCCAGCATTTTCTGTTTTTATACAAGTTTTCCAGCAGCTGCGGGATTTTGTTTTTATTTAATCATCAGCTTCACTTCCATTTTCTTTCTTCACTTCACCTTCCGTTCCCACCCGACTGCCTGGGACACGATCACTGTCCCGGAAAAGGGGGGAAGAGTGCATCACCTCTTAAACCGGTTCAGTAACAGTCAGGGGAGTGAAAGGGACATCCGGAGACTCCGGATATTTATAGAGAACAGACAGTCAGTCGGAATTTGGGAAGGGAAGGAAGAAGGCAACATCATTAATTCAACAATTTACTGACACACATCTCTCTGTCTCCCTTTTGCTCCCTCGATCTGTTTCTGTCTCTTTCTGTTTTTCTCTCTCTTTGTCTCTCTGTGTCTCACACCCACTGTCACACTTCCTTTCTCAAAATCTTTGTCTCTCTCTGTCT
Organism: Cetorhinus maximus; assembly: GCF_964194155.1. NCBI lineage: Eukaryota > Metazoa > Chordata > Chondrichthyes > Lamniformes > Cetorhinidae > Cetorhinus > Cetorhinus maximus. Next base: position 908,006 of record NC_135906.1, read on the forward strand.
TTTACTTTGAGTCTGTCTACAGAGCACTAAATCTCTCTCTGTCCCTGACAACCTCTCTCTCTATCCCTCTTTGACTCCACGTCTGTCTCTCTCCCTCTAAATCTGTCTCTATCCCTCATTTCCCTCCATGTCTCTCGCTCTCTCTTTCTGTCTCTGTCCCTCTTTGCCCCCATGTCTCTCTCTCTCTCTCTCTCTCTGTCTCTCTCAATCTGACTCTGTCCCTCTTTACCTCCATCTCTCTCTCTCTCTCTGTTTCTCTCAATCTGACTCTATCTCTCATTTCCTCCATGTCTCTCTCTCTCTTTCTGTCTCTGTCCCTCTTTACCTCCATCTCTCTCTCTCTCTCTCTCTATTTCTCTATCTGGGCTGAATTTCTCTCTGGGTTCGGAGACATGTTTCAGTGTGTGAATGGCCACACTGCTTATTTTCAAAGGAAATCCGATTTTCCTCTGCATTCCCGAGCCCATGTCATTTTCCTCAGGTTTTTTTGTGGGTCAGGAACGCCGAGTGTGAAAAATACCCCACCCCCCTCCCCGGCTGAGTTCAGTTTCCCCATTTAAAATGGGGGTGAAATCGGATTTCCGCCCACACACCATTTCCATTCAGAGGGTTCGGGGGTTGTGGAAACACATTAAAAACACATCAGGTTTGAGAGTTTGTGAAGAAAATGGAAAGCCTGCTGAGGAGTCTGGAACATTCTGAAAGGGAAGTATAAAGTCTTTTCACACTTTTAAATATCCCTATTAGATGCTGCATTGTAATTTCGATGTGTTTTGGATGCAATGATTCATCATAAGGATCTGTCTTTTAAAGGTAAGTTGAGCCTAACATTGACCAGCCTTGTGAATTTGTTCACGTGCATCATGGTGTTTTTCCAATGGAGAAAGTACCATAATCCAGTGAAACGTGTTACAAAATGTCCTGTCAGCCTACGCTGTCATCTTTTCTACTGTGATTTAAATGGTTTGGCTGATAAAAGAAAACATTGGTTTCAAACACTGAAAGAAAAACTACCCTTGAGAAAAATTTAACCACCTGCCCTCTTACTTCCCAGAGAGCAGTCAATTCTTTGGACAGCTGTGGCCATTATCAATGCTTGACTGAGTTTCATTCACACACCAGGGGAAACCCCACAGTGTTGGGCATGGCATGAAATACATTCAAGTGTTTATAAAAACCGATAGAACACAACATGTGTATAACATTCCCCAATTGCTTTCTCAACACTAATGGATTGTGAAGGGAGGGATGGGTCAGGAATCCCACTGATCCGCATTGTACATCAAGTACAGATGAACTGAAATAAAGTTCAGTCTTTAACAGTGAAGTGCTATTGGGAGGTAACAAGGGGAGACTGTCTGATCCTGTTGTTGAATTTCATTTTGATCAAACATTTCTTCAACTCTCTGCTGAGGAATTCCAAGTTGGAGATTGCCTGTGAGATGTCAAATGGCCTCCTGCTTCCTTGCATCATTCTATAATTGTACGGACAGAATGTTGGTCCAATTCCCTCTGAGCTGGGAGAGGATCAAACCCAGATCCCGGTTATTATAAACACCACACCCCAACCAACTGAACAAGCCTGTCCTTTACTCTCTCTTTCTCACAGCCTCGGCTCCTCACTTTTTCTATGTTTCCAGCCTGTTCTGTTCCTCTGACCTTCATTCCTGACCTTCTATTGACCACGGCCAACTCACTGTCCCTCTCACTCCCACCGTCTCTCCGCCCCTTCACCCACTTCCATACCCCTTGGTTGAATAACCCCTTACAGAGCTCAGTTGGGAGGGGGTTAGACTGAAAATCGAAATGTCCCGAGCTCATTCCGGACTTTTCTCCTTTCCTTTGTGTCACCATTTGGGTTCGATTCTCGAGCTGCCTGATTTACTCTGAAATTATTTCCCCAGCGCTGAAGATTGGACTGGAATAGAGAGACATTAAGGGTGGGAAATATTTCCATTTTCTCTATTTAACTGAGTCTCGATCTCCTTCTGTCCTTTTCTCTGGTTTTTCCCTCTCTCGGGGTGGGATGAATATTTGATTTGCTGTATTTGTCCTAAACGGAAACCTTTTCCACATCTCGGACGGTCAGACACACTGGGCGGAATTTAATACGCGAAGCCTGGGTCCCGTTGGTGGGAGTGGGAGTGAGGCCAATTCCGTTTGCGTGTCGAGAGCCGGCGTGGACACCAGACCAATTAAAATGTAAAGAGCCAGCGGTGGGCACGTGGGGCAGGTGTGATCACGTGGTGGGCACGTGGGGCAGGTGTGATCAAACCTGGGGCAGGTGTGATCACATGGTGGGCACGTGGGGCAGGTGTGATCACACGGTGGGCACGTGGGGCAGGTGTGATCACACGGTGGGCACGTGGGGCAGGTGTGATCACACGGTGGGCACATGGTGCAGGTGTGATCACACGGTGGGCACATGGTGCAGGTGTGATCACGCGGTGGGCACATGGTGCAGGTGTGATCACACGGTGGGCACGTGGGGCAGGTGTGATCACACGGTGGGCACGTGGGGCAGGTGTGATCACACGGTGGGCACCTGGGGCAAGTGTGATCACACGGTGGGCACGTGGGGCAAGTGTGATCACACGGTGGGCACATGGTGCAGGTGTGATCACACGGTGGGCACGTGGGGCAGGTGTGATCACACGGTGGGCACGTGGGGCAGGTGTGATCGGGCGGTGGGGGTGGGCAGGAAATGCCCGAACACTGTCAGGTGATTAATTTGCAGGATGGGGCAGGTTATAAAAGACCCCGGGACAAACATGCCAGCTCCACAGCCGGGAGCAGCTCAACTGGGGGCACAAATTTCAGAAAAGGAATTTTATTCTTTCAAGCGAAGAATTCACCCCCCGTTTGGGGCTGTCACACTCTCTCCCTACCACCCACCACCGCCCCCCCCCCCCACCCCACCCCCCCCCCCCCCCCCCCCCACCATTCAAACCCTCATAATTTCATTTAATCCCCTTGGAAACCCCCTCACTCCCCTCCCCCACCATCCAATTACCTCAGGGGAGCCTCTCACTCCCCTCCCCCACACCCTAGTCAGCTCCTGGGACCCTCTCATTCCCCTCCCCCACAGCCCAGTCAGCTCCTGGGACCCCGTCATTCCCCTCCCCGACAGTCCAATCACCTCCTGGGTCCCCCTCACTCCCCTCCCCCACAGTCCAATCACCTCCTGGGTCCCCCTGTTTCCCCTCCCCCACAGTCCAATCACCTCCTGGGACCCTCTCACTCCCACCCCTGCTCAGTCATATGTCTGAGGTGAGACAAAGAGTGGCTCCATGGTTTAGTGATGCCTCCCTGCAGGTTCTCCTCCAGGCCGTCCGGGAACAGCGGGAGTTGCTCCGGGTGGAGGGAGGGTTGAGGCTGGCAGAGATGGGTGACCATTCTGAGGTGGCAATGGTTTACAGGTAATGGGGTGTGGCTCAGTTCGGTGCCTCATTTCTGCACAAGACGAGCCTCTGACATTCCTGGCACATCCCTCCATGGCCCTCACATCTTGGAAAGGTGCTGCAACATTCCTGGCCTCTTCCTCAGAATCCTCACCATCATCCTCACCTGAGTCAGAGAGCAACTCCTCATGTCTTCATCTGGCAATTCCTCTCCTTCCTGCAATGCCACATTGTGCAATGCATAGCCCTCGACTCACCCTCAGACACCATTAACCTGCCCTCCCTCAAACTGCACCTGCCCTCCATCAAGCTTCAACTGTCCTCTCTGAGTGTGGATCTCCCCTGTGGGGTACAACTGCCACCCAGGACACAATGACATCTGACAGGATGGTCTCAACCCAGTATGCCAGACATTTGCTCCCCTCCCAATTCTTTACCCCTACCCACACCGCGCAAACCTCCAATGTCTTTCTGTTGCTCCCATTGATATCCCGACCCCACCTGCAATATCCCCCTCTCCCCTCTTGCTGTTACTGACAGTCCATGTCCGTGAACATTCTCCTGTTCCCCTCCTCTTAGCCTCAGAGTTCAGCAAAGAGAACCATTCACCGCTTGTCCAAATGGACCAGCTCACCTGGTGCACGCCACCTTTAACCAGCCCTAAATCAGGTGGCACAAGTTTCCCGTTCACCTCTGACTTAATCTTGATGGTCGGACTTATTGTGGAAAAGTTGTAATTTAATGAGTATTCATGGGATGCTCATGGAGGGAAAAGAAGTTCCCCTCATCGGACACTGTGAATGCCGACCCATCACTGAAACGTCGCCAACTCAACACATTAAACTCTTTTTTTTCATTCATTCATGGGATGTGGGCATCGCTGGCTAGGCCAGCATTTATTGCCCATCCCTAATTGCCCTTGTTCAGAGGGCATTAAGAGTCAGCCACATTGCTGTGGGTCTGGAGTCACATGTAGGCCGACCAGGTAAGGACAGCAGATTTTCTTCCCTGAAGGACATTAGTGAACCAGATGGGTTTTTACAATAATCGACAATGGTTTTGTTGTCATCATCAGACTTTTAATTCCAAATTTTTATTGAATTCAAATTTCACCATCAGCCATGGTGGGATTTGAACCTGGGTTCCCAGAGCATTACCCTGGGTCTCAGGGATGACGAGTCCAGTGACAAATCCACGATGTCACCACCTTCTGCCTTCGGGAAGATGAGATTTCGGTTCCTGCCAGATTAAGTCACTCCGCCCACCACATTCCCACTCTCGATGGCCCCATTAAATTCTGCCCAATGTAAGAGAGAATGTGCAAGGTGACGGGGATAAGGCAGGGGAGTGGAACTAGGTGGAAAGCTCTTTCAGATAGCCAGTACAGGATCGTTGGGCCGAATGTCCACCTTCTGCACTGTTAAGATATTGTGATACTGTGAAACGTTTCAGCTCAATGACCCTTCAACTGTACAATTTTAATCCTGGTGATTCAGTTCTTTTCATCATTGAATTAAATGAACAATTAGATTTAATGGATATTTCAGCACATTCTTCAACTGCTCTCTGAACTTAGTCTGGGTCACGGCATAAATACAAGTGTTTGTGCAGCAACTCAGGAGCTGCAGCATGAAGCCTAACTCCTCTACAACTACCTGAATATGTACAGACCTATACCATAACAACCACATCCGGTACCATACAGAATGAACCATTAACGTTGTCCATAACAGGATGAAATTGGCCGAGATAACAAACAGTAAAATGATGGATTTCCTTCGACTCTCCATCTCTGGGTCTCTGGGACTCTCCCCACTCCTGTCAGCCCGGAGTCTCCTGCGGGCTCTGCTGCTCACTAAAATGTGTCTGACAGTGAAAACATTGAGCAGCAAAATCACAACAAATGGGATAAACGGGGTTATAATCTGATGCAGGAACTCAATTGATACCCAGACTGCAGAAAACCGAACAGACTCTGTTACGTAACAAAAGAAGGGGGAGTTGAAGAGCAAATACTGACCTGTGTATATGAAACACCAGATAATATTCGTTGAACAGCTCAGAACAGTCATTGTTCCCAGAACCATAGCTGCCATTTTACTGGTGCAATATTTACTTTTCAGCTTCTGGCCACAAATGGCCACGAAGCGATCAAAGGTGAAAGTGACGGTGAACCAGACAGAACAGTCAGTGGCTGTATGAAGCAGGATGGCATGGATATTACATATCGGCATGAACTTCAGGAAAAGAAACCGTTCCCAATAAACAATTGGAATGTGTCTCAATATCAGGTCGATGATAATTACCAGTAGATCTGATGCTGCCATGGCCACCGGGTAGCATGTCACACATTTAGAGAGACCACATTTTCCCTTAGACAGGATCGCAATCGTCACTGAGTTAGCTGTGAGGAAGGGGAATAAATAGGAAAATTATTCTTCAGGGTGGGAACAAAGCTATCAGATTGATTCAGGAAATTGAGATTTTCAGAAGCACTGTGTCCAGGGATCTATTGCAATGATTCTACCTGAAAGAACAAACAAGCAATTTTATGATGTGGTGAAGGTAGGAGAGATTAAATGGCAAAAGCAATGACACTAAAATTAATAAACTAAATGTTGATCATGATCCTCCACTTCCTCCTTTCCCCCTCAAGACACTTCACAGGGGCAATATAAAACAAAATATGACACTGAGGCACATCAGGAGATATTAGGTCAAATGACTAAAAGCTTGGTCAAAGTGGTAAGTTTTATGGAGTGACATTCAGGGAGCAAGGTGAGATTGAGAGGTGGAGATGTGTAGGGAGGGAATTCCAGAGCTTGATGGCCAGGCAGCCAACAATAATGGAGTGATTGAAGTGGTGATTCCATAATCAAAGGGAGAGAGAGAAAACCGATGGGGCAGGCGAACATTCCTCCTCTCAGCCTGAGTGAGGCGATGGTTCTCCTTATCTTGGGACCAGCTGTGACAGAGCCTGTAGCATCCAGTATCAGCGTGAGCATTTAGGGTGATGTTATGTTTCTGCCTTGACCCCTTCTTAACGCTCAGCTGCCCCTCATCCTGCTGTCTGGAATCATATCCAAGCTGCAGATGGTGGGACCATGGACCTTGTGCTTTCCATCCCACCCCAATCCCTCTCTCCAGCATCCCTTTAAGGCAGCTAAACACGGTTTATCGAATAATTGCTGGAAACAGAGACTTACCAGGGACACCAACAATAGCGAGGATGGGGTAGTAACCTGCTTGAATAACCAGAAGTAGCCCATAAACTCGCCATGATAATGTCATCCAATCAGAATTATTAGAAAGCCAGCCAAGCCCATCAGTTAAACTCCGATCCATTGTTCTCAGATTCTGATACATTGTTGTAACATTCCAATCCATTGCTCTCAGATTCCGATCCATTGTTGTAACATTCCAATCCATTGTTCTCAGATTCCAATCCATTGTTGTAACATTCCAATCCATTGTTCTCTGAATCAGATCCATCCTCTCCCTCTCTCTGGAGCCGCTGATCCCTGTCAGTGCCGGTGGTGATGTTCCCGCTGACATTATGGGATAACACATTGAACGGATTCCCTTATTAACAGAAGAGGGAAACCCACCAGTGACACAATTAGGATCCATGGAGAGTGACATTAATTACAGTGACTGAACAAACAAGTTCAGTTAACCCCTTCCAATCCAACACTTTTTATACCACAATAAAGTAAAACATTTACCTGGTCTGGATGGGATGTATGAGGGTCACTGAGGGAAGGAATGGTGGAAATATTGGGCTCAGTGACCATAACCTTTCAACCCTCCTTGGATATGGGGGATGGTGCCAGAGAACTGGAGGGTTGTTAATGTTCCACCCGGTTTAAAAAAGGAGAGGGGGATAAACCCTGTAACTACAAACCAGCCAGTCTCACATCAGTGAAACATTGGGGGAAACTTCTAACTTCTAAAATCTGCAACAACTTAAAACGTGGCTTGGAAAACATGGGCTGAATTTTCCGTTCGGCGGGTGGGTGGAGCTGAAGCAATTGTGGGCAGCGCTGCCATTTTTCGCAGGGGGGCCAATTAAGGCCCACCCAGCGCATTTCACACTCTCGTGGAGAGCGGGACTTTTAAAATTGCTGCGGGCGTGTCCAGACCGCTGGTTCCAATGGGGAACCGGCAGTCTGTATAAAATAAGGCCAGGCAGCCTCCTTTAGGCTGATCACCATGGCCAGCTCCAGGTTGTACTGCAGGGGGTGTGCACAGCAGGCTGTGGTAGAGGGAAGGCCAGAGGAGGAGGGCAGGCTGCAGGGTGTGGGCCAGGAGCAGGGCAGGCTGCAGGGTGTGGGCCAGGAGCAGGGCAGGCTGCAGGGTAGGCCAGCAGGGGGCCAATGTGCCCCTCGCTTCTCTGATGACTGCCTTGCTGCCCTTGTTGAGGAGGTGGCAGCCCGGCGAGAGGTCCTGTTTCCCCAGGATGGGAGGAGGAGGGCCCCCCCCATGTGATGAAGCGGGCCTGGCAGGAGGTGGCGGAGGTGGTCACTTCCAGGGATGTTGTGCAGTGAACATGGATCCAGTGTCGCAAGCGCTTCAAGATTTGTTGCGCTCTGGAAGGGTGAGGACCATGTTGACCTTGGCCATTTAACCCAGCAGGTAGCCTTAGCCTTTGAGGCCACCCCCCTCCATGTCTTAGTGTCGTTACTGCTTTGGGCATTTGGCGTGAGCTGGATGGTCAAGCAGATAGTGACCATGCCTACATCAGGCTTAGTGGTTGATGAGAAGATGGGTTCTCCCTGCTCCATGTTCCTGTTCTGCTACCTTAACGGGTCTGCCCAGCAAGGTCCCTGTAATCATCCTTACTTTCCACGGTCCTACCATTTCTCCTGTATTCCCGTACCTTGTTTGTCCTGCCCAAGTGCATAACCTCACACTTATCCACATAACATTCTATGTGGCATTCCTTAGGCCATCTGACCAGCCTGTCTGTATGCACCTGTAATGTTTGGGCCTCCTCCTGACTATTTACCTTCCCACTAATGTTCCTCTCCTTTGGTACTTGAAGGTTTAGCACATTATGAGCCTGGGGGGAAAGGGATGAATTGTGTTTCTGACTGAACGCTAACTGACCCACTGTCCTTGTTAATTTCAGCATCATCAGAGCATGGCCGCAATGAGGACGTCCAGATGCCCCCTTCCACACCTGAGGGGTATCAATTGTCATGAGCGTCACACCATTTCAGTGAGGCAGGCATCAGCGCAGCGACTACCACATCAGTGGGGAATGTAACATCAGCTAGTGTCCCATAGCACAGTGGAGAGGGCACTTCACAATCGCTGGAGGAGATGGCACAGACAGAGAGAGCCAATGGTGCCAGCAGCCGGAGGACTGCAGGGGACTAGGCACATGCTGAGTCCGGCAGTGATGATGTGCCTCTGGAGATGTCCGCCATGCAGCAGCTGCAGGACAAGTGGCCGGGTGCGTGGGAGCATCTGGGAGTGTTGCATGAGAGTGTGCTTCACTTGGTCTCTGTGGTGGAGGAATCCAGGCAGAGTGTCAGTGATGGCATGAACCTCATGTCAGAGCGTCAGGCTTCTTCCATGGAGAGATTGGCAACTCTCATGGAGAGGGGCTTCCAACAAATTGATCAGATTCTGATGGGGTTACGCTCGGACCTGCAAGTCCTCACAGCGCTACTGGCCACAGGTGGTCATTGGCAATGTTGGAGATGTTCTGGGCACCAACTGTCCCAGCACGGTACCCATCCACCTGCGGAGAGCAGTGAGGTCCAAAGTGACCTCACGTCGGCACAGCAGCTGCCTGTTGTCTGTGCGGGCTCCTCTCAGGGCGCTCCGGATGAGGGCAGCAGCTCTGCCCCTCTGCCAGTGACCGTTGCATCCATTGAGGCTGCGACAACTGGGGAGGTGCCAGCTGTGGAACTGGCCAATCCTTCCCAGGCTGTGCCAGCACAGGCTCCACGGGCCAGAGGACGTCCGCCAAGGTCATCGAGGCCAACAGGACAGCAGAGTCAGCAGGCTGTCTCACAAGACACTCCGAGCGATGGGGCGGCACCAAGACGTAGCACCCACAAACGTAAGCGTAAGGCACGTTAGGCCCACCACGGGTTTGTCACTGGTGCTTTTGTGTTGGCCCGAGATTAGGGAATTTCTATTTTTCAATGTTGGAGCAACATTTTGTTTTGATTTTTGTGACACCATCTGATGGATGGAAATAAAGTCCACATGTGTTTCCATGGCTGAGGGAGGCTCCTTTGTGCTGTATTTGTATATTTCACAGACATATCATGAGTATTTGAGTGGACATTGATGTTTATGTAGGAAGCCCTTCGTTGCAGCTGATGAGGTGGAAGATGTAGTACCTAAGTGCCGCTTATGGATGCGCCAGGCAATTCTGGTCCCGCAGATCCATTTGTGCGGAGCTAGCTGAAGGTTCGTTGGATTAAAGTCTCCCGGGTGTCCCTGCCTCCTTGGTGTAGTAGTGGGTCAGCGTGCTGCCCCTCATCATTGCCCTGTGCTTCCTCATCCTCTGAGGCACTGCTGGATTCATCGTGTGCAGCGGCATCCACTGCATCAAGGTCTTCATCGTCCACTGCATCCCCCCTTTCCAGTGCAAGATTGGGGAGAGTGCAGCATGCAACCACTATCACCAAGACACGATCTGGGGGGTACTGGAGTGTGGCCCCTGAGCGGTCCAGGCATCGGAAGCACATCTTGAGAAGACCGATGGCTCTCTTCACCACAGCCCTTGAGGAGGCGTGGCTCCTATTGTAGCGCTGCTCAGCTTCTGTTCTTGGCTAGTGGAGAGGCATCATGAGTCACATTCTGAGGGGATAGCCCTTGTCACCCACCAGCCATCCATCCAGCTGAGTCGGAGCACTGAAGAGCCCCGGCACCTGGGAGTGTCTGAGGGTGTAGGCGTCGTGGGAGCTGCCTGGGTACCTTGCACAGACTTGTAGAATCAGCATCCTGTGATCATACACTATCTGCACGTTCATGGAGTGGAAGCCCTTCCTGTTGACAAAGGCACTGGGTTCACCTGCTGGCACCTTGATGGCCAAATGTGTACAGTCTATAGCACCCTGGATGTGGGGGAACCCAGCAATGGCCGCGAAGCCTCTGGCTCGCTGTGTCTGACTTGCCTGGTCACAGCGGAAGTGGATGAAGGTCAATTCCCATCTGAACAGAGCGTCTGTAACCTGTTTGACACAAGTGTGGACAGCAGATCGGGAGACACCACAAAGATCACCCACCGAGCCCTGGAAGGAGCCAGAGGCATAGAAGTGGAGGGCAACTGTGACCTTCAGAGCCGCTGACATGGGGTGTCCACCCACACAGTTAGGGGAGATCTCAGGGCCAAGCATCTGACAGATGCTGTTGACTGTTTCCTTTGACAGTCGGAGCCTCCTTCAGCACTGTACCTCAGTCATATTGAGGTAGCTGCTTCGCCACCTGTATATCCTGACAGCGGGATAGTGTCGTCTTCTGCGGCCCCTTCCACCTTGGACTCCCTCTTGGCCCTGCGCCCCTTGTGCCTGTGCCTGGACTCCCAAAGGTGGCTCCCCTGGAGGCTGATTGTCCACTCCTGGCCTCCTCCTTATTCTATCCCTCCCTTCCTCCTCAGAGTAGCTGCCTCCAGTGGAGATGTCAGAACCCATACCCAGGCTAAATGGAGGCCTCTGGAAAGCTGCAGGCCCGATAAAGGTTCCTGACTGAAGAGTGCTGAGCTGAAGCGTCAAAGTACAGAGAAAGCTGCTGGAATTCGTTCTGAGCTGCTACAGATCACACAGGCAAGTTTAAAAAACTTGCTGCAATAAATGCTTCACATAAAACACTGACAAACCCACTGAGCCCACATATCCCGCCTGTGGATGAGTTTCATTAAAAAGTCACTTACCCACCTGCCCGTTGTGCCCGTGCACAGAGCCGAAGATCACATGGGCACCTCAAAATCAGCGTCGATTGCCGAGTTAAGGGCCTTAACAAGCCCTTTAATTAATGGCAGCCGAGTGTCACACTTCATCGCGCGCCCGCCCAGCGAAATATCGCGATGGCGCGCGGTGACATCAGGACTCTCACCCGGCGTCAACGAGCGCCATTTTAAACGCTGATGTGTGGGGCCCGACCCCCCCGCTCGTCACCCAGAAAATTCTGCCCCATGTGTTAATAAATGAGCAGCAGCACAAGTAGGTTCATGGGAAATCGTGTCTGACCAACTTGGAGTTCTTTGAGGAAGTAATGGAGAGAGTTGATGAGCTCAGTCTGGTTCATGTTATGTTTTTGGACTTTCAATTGTCACATGTTAGGAAAGTGAAACCCACAGATTAAAGGGGCAGTGACATTGTGGATATGACACTGGCTATGGGACAGAATGCAGACAGAAGTGGCGAATGGTGGCAAAATCGGCCGGGTGGTTAACAGTGAGGTCAAGTGTCTTGGGCTACAGGAAGATATAGACGGGATGGTCAAATAGGCAGATAAGTGGCAGATGGAATTTAACCCTGAAAAGTGTGAGGTGATACACTTTGGAAGGAGTAATTTGACAAGGAAGTATTCAATGAACGGCATGTCACTAGGAAGTTCTGAGGAACAAAGGGACTTTGGTGTGTGTGTCCATTGATCTCTGAAGGCGGAGGGGCATGTTAGTGTGGTGGTGAAAAAGGCATATGGGACACTTGCCTTTATCAATCAAGACATAGATTACAAAAGTAGGGAGGTCATGTTGGAATTGTATAGAACCTTGGTGAGGCCACAGCTAGAGTGCTGTGTGCAGTTCTGATCGCCACATTATAGGAAGGATGTGATTGCACTGGATGGGGTACAGAGGAGATTCACCAGGATGTTGCCTGGGATGAAACATTTAGGTTATGAAGAGAGGTTGGATAGACTTGGTTTGTTTTTGTTGGAGCAGAGAAGACTGAGGGGCGACCTGATCGAGGTGTACAAGATTATGAGGGGCATGGACTGGGTGGATAGGGAACAGCAGTTCCCCATAGCTGAAGGGTCAGTCATGAGTGGACACAAATTCAAATTGAGGGAGAGGAGGTTTAGGGGGATGTGAGGAAAAACATTTTTACCCAGAGGGTGGTGATGGTCTGGAATTTGCTGCCTGGGAGGATGGTGGAGGCGGGTTGCCTCACATCCTTTAAAAAGTACCTGGATGGGCACTTTTATGGCTGTGACAGGGCCGAAATTTTCTGCCCATTGATTTCAATCTTCAGCCTATTTGAGGCACCGTAAGAAGTTGTTTCGGACAACGGAGCCCAATATTCTGGAAAACCGTTCAAGGTGATGTGTGAAAGGTGGGGAGTTGACCATATTACCTCATCACCCACACTACCCCAGGCCCAATAGCATGGCGGAATGGATGGTCTGCACTGTAAAGTCTTTAATTATAAAATGTCAGCAAACTAAACAAGCTTTGCACATCGCAACAGACACTATTTTAATATTAATCTGAGCTGTTACAGCTCTTTCTGAAATGCATTTTGAAATTTAAAATGTTTATTAATCAACTGTGTAAATACCATACAAATTACTTGGTTTAGTTTAATCTAGTTTATTTTCTAAAATGGTTCCCATTAGCCAGTTGTCCATGTGCAGTGCAACCTGCAGAAACAGCTGCATTGTTTTCAGGAAAACGGATACAGCTCCACTGCCAATTCTGTTTTGTAGTGATTGAAACCACAACATCTGCCTGTTTCTGAGTGAGATCAGGGAGCCCATAAGCTGGAGGCAGAGGGCAGTGTCTGGCAGCAGAAAGTCCACCAGCTGACACAACCAGGAAGGGGCAGCATGAAGAATTCGGCCTCTTATTGAAAATGCTGCTCCAATCCACACTCGATAATCAAATAATCTGCTGTGTTTCACTATTAAAAATAAACCAACGAGCTCCTACAGAGGGAATGTGTCCAGGTTTAAAACTTAAACATGTACTTGATTCCCTGTTAATTTGATGGGATTGTTTCAGTTGGAAGCGTCTCTTATGATACAGACAGATTTGCTTTGTACAGGCAGTTTAAAACATTAACATCTCATAAAGTCCACCGTTCACAAAAATACACAATCATGGTAAGCACTTACCCAATTTCTCAACGTGCACTTTCAGCAGATGTGACTCCTCTCTGGGAATGTTCATCAGTAAAATATGATTGTATATGTGAACAGAACTGCAGTGACTACACATTGAGCAGGGTGATGTCGCACAGACTGTTTCACCACTCCTCCAACTACCTTCCACATGATCCATCCAGCACCGGTGTCCAGTGTCAGGAGTGTGTGACATCTGCAACATGCAGTGCTGCCAAACCCCTCGGCTTCCCTGTGAACCCACAGCCTCTACCACCGAGAAGACAAAGGCTTCAAGTGTAGTGGAGAAACCACACAAACATCCTTCCCTGGAACATACACGGCATCTTGACATGTGGGGAATCGTCTTTAGTCAGTGTGTAACAGTCGCGTGTGGATGACTGCCTTCAACACACCACTCATGGTTGAACTGCACCTGATAAACTCCATCTGATCTTTGAGTCTGATCATTGATGAACAAGAAATGCTGCAAGGAGCAGCTCAATCCACAACCCTTGGTGTATTACAGCCTTATCTGAAGGTCTGGAGAAGGAAACAGCCTTCCACTGCTGGACATGCATGGGCACACCCTGGCTCCTGATGGTGTCAATGAGAGCTGGATTTCAGAATGCAGTCTTCAGTGCCAATGGTAAGGACCGCGTTCACTCTGTTAACATTCTCACTGAGGGTGCAAAAACAGACCCAAACATTCTTTTCAATAGATATGTGTGTTTACAACTTGTGTAAGGGTGATGTTAATGAAGTGATTGAGGACAAGTTGCCTCGGAGGAGGTGGAGGAGGCTGCTCACCTCTCGTGCTGTACAGCATCGAGGAGCATGGTGGCCTGTCACATCGAGCGCGGACCCGTTACCCATTGGGGACCCAATCAGACTGCGGCCCCTGCATTTCCGCAGGGGCAGCCATTGTCACTGGGACAAGTACCGCACATGAGTGCTCTGGTAGAGGGGCTGGGAGTTAGGAGAAGATGAGGGTCTGAGGTGCTCTCCGAACCTTCCCCTTCCTCACGAACCTCCACAGCCCTAGGTTGTCCTTCAGGTGGGTTAGGAGGAGCTGGCTGCTGGGGCGCAGCAGTCGCCCATTCCAGCAACCATTGTGCCACCAGTGTGAACATCCTGAGGAGGTCTGTAATAAGGTAGACAGAGGGGTTTAGATGGAGAAAAGCAAAAATACAGCTGAGGCTGGAAATCTGAAAGAAAAACAGAAAGTGCTGGAAAAGTGCTGGTGTATATGGGTGTTAGAGATATGGAATTCCAGAGTGAACATATTAAGGTGCCACACAAAAGATTATTGGCAATAATAAGAGCAGATGGAATTGGAGGGAAGCTTTAGATGTGGGTTGGAAATTGGTTGTGAGGTAGGAAACAGAGAGTGGGGATACACTGTCTGGTCTCACATTGATGGGATGTGACAAGGGGTGTTTCACAGGAATCTGCAGTGTGGCTCAACATTCACCATTTTTATAGTGAGTTGGATCAGGATAGAGTTGTGTGTTCAGCTTGTACATGACACTGAATTAGGAGAATAGGAATTAGTGCAGATGGAGGCGGGGAGTGGTAAAGAGACATTGAAAGAGAACAAAACCTTGGCAGATGGAGTTTGATGTGGGTGAGAGTGAGGTCATCCATTTTGGAATTGAAAAAATAAATTTCAAAATGTTCCAAATGGTTAGAAACCAGGAACTGGAAAGGAACAAAGTGGTTTGAGAGTCCAAGGACACAAATCATTAAAAGCTGGTGGTCAGGTAAAGGTAGCAATAAAAAAACGATGAGTGGAATGTTGACCCTTACCTCAAGGAAGCTGGATTGTAAAAGGAATGAATTTCTGCTTCAGTTGTATTGAACCTTGGTCAAACCCCATCTGGACATTATATTCAGTTCTGGGCACCCAGCTCAGGAAGTGCCGGGCAGATTCACCAGAATGAAAACGGTGCTTCCAGGGTTAAATTATGAGGAGAGGTTGTATAAGCCTGTCTTGTATTCCATTGAGTTTAGAAGATTGAGCAATGATCAGATTGAGGTGTTTAGAATTTTAAAAGGATTGAAATCGGCCCTCCTGGTAAGAAATCCACTTTAACACTCTGTCCCCCTTGTAATGAAGCCCAGCATTCCACTTGCCTTCCTAATTCCTGGCTGGACTTGCATGCTAACTTTTGGAGTTTCATGTATGAGGGACACCCAGTTCCCTCTGTACTGCAGCATTCTGCAGTCTCTCTGCATTTCAATAATATTCTGCTCTTCTGTTCTTCCTGCCAAAGTGGATAACCTCACGTTTTCCCACATTTTTATCCATCTCTGAAATATTGGCTGACTCCCTTAACCCATCGATATCCCTTTGCCGGGATTTTCCAGCCTCATGTGGCAGTGCCCATCACAGGGGATGGGGCAGGTCAGCCAAAGTTCCATTAACTTTTGGCGGGACCGGAAGATCCTGGTGACAGGTGGCGCTGGAAAATCCCGACCTGTGTGTCCTGGCAATTTGCTTTCCCACCTATCCTTGTATTGGATGCAAATTTGTCAATAATACACTCGGTCCCTTCATCCAAGTCGCTCATATGGATTGTAAGTAGTTGAGATTCCAGCACGGGTCCCTGGGACACTCCTCTAGTGACCGTTAGCCAACTTGAAAATGAACTAATTCTCCTGACTCTCTTTCCTTTAGTTACCCAAACCTCTATCCATGCAAATATATTACTCCCAACATCAGGAACTCTTGCCTTGGATAATAACCTTTTATATGGCATCTTATCAAATATCTTTTGGAAATCCAAATACACTACATCTACTGGTTCCCCTTTATCCACCCTGCTTGTTACATCCTCAAACAACTCACATGAACTTGTCCAACACAATTTCCTTTTCACAAAACTAATCTGCCGTTTGTATTCTGATTTTCTCAATTTTCTGCTCCTGCTTCCTTAACAATGGGTTTCAGTGTTGAGGGGAGGCGATGGTGTAGTGGAATTGTCACTGGACGAGTAACCCAGAGACCCAGGGTAATGCACTGGGGACCAGGGTTTGAATCCTGCCATGGTTGGTGGTGGAATTCGAATTCAATGAAAAATGTGGAATTAAAAGTCTAACGATGACCATGGTGCCATTGTCAATTGTTGTCAAAACCCGTCTGATCTGCTATCCTTACCTGGTCTGGCCGACATGTGACTCCAGAGCACAACGTGGTTGACTCTTCCATGCGACTCAGTTGTATCAAACCACAACAAAGCACCAAACAAAGGAATGAAACCGGAAGGACCACCCAGCATTCCCCTAGGCACCGGAAATGACAACGGCAAACTCAGCCTTGTCAACACTGCAAAGTCCTCCTAACTAACATCTGGGGGCTAGTGAAGCAATGGAATCATACCTTACAGATTAGGTTCCAGACACCACCATCATCATCATCCCAGCAGATGTTGCGGCACTGTGGTATACAGTCGGGAGGGAGTGTCGATTCTTGACCCCATGAAGTCTCATGGTATCAGGTCAAACATGAAGGAAACCTCCTTCTGATTACCACGTTCCCTCCTCCCTCGGCTGAAGAATCAGTGCTCCTCCATACCGAACACCAAATGGAGGGAGCACCGAGGGTGGCAAGGGCACAGAATGTACTCTGGGTGGGGGACCTTAATGTCCATCACCAAGAGTGGCTCATTAGCACCACCTCTGGCTGAGTCCTAAATGCCATAGCTGCTAGACTGGGTCTACGGCAGGTGGTGAGGGAACCTATAAGGGGAAAAAAAAATACTTGACCTCATCCTCACCCATCTGCCTGTCGCAGATGCATCTGTCCATGATAGTATCGGTAGGAGTGACCATTGCACAAATCATTGTGGAGACCAAGTCCTGCCTTCACATTAAGGATACCCTCCATCGTGTTGTGGGGCGCTACCACTGTGCTAAATGGGATAGATTTCAAACAGATCTAACAAATCAAGACTGGGCTTCCATAAGGCGCTGAGCGCCATCAGAAGCTGCAGAATTGTACTCGAACACAACCTGTAACCTCATGGCCCTGCATATCCCCCACTCTACCATCATCACCAAGCCAGGCGATTGACCCTGGTTCAATGAAGAGTGCAGGAGGGCATGCCAGGAGCAACACCAGGTATACCTAAAAATGAGGTGTCAACTTGGTAAAGCTATAACACAGGACTACTTGCGTACCAACCAGAATCAGCAACAAGTGATAGACAGAGCTAAGCAATCCCACAACCAACGGATGAGATCTAAGCTCTGCAGTCCTGCCACATCTAGTTGTGAATGGTGGTGGACAATTAAACAACTCACTGGAGGAGGCAGCTCCATAAATATCCCCATCCTCAATGATGGGGGAGCCCAGCACATCAGTGAAAAAGATAAGGCTGAAGCATTTGCAACAACTTTCAGCCACAAGTGCTGAGTGGATGATCCACCTCAGCCTCCTCCGGAAGTCCCCAGCATCACAGATGCCCGTCTCCAGCCAATTCGATTCACTCCACGTGATATGATGAAACAGATGAAGACCATGGATACTGCAAAGGCTATGGGCCCTGACAATATTTCAGCAATAGTACTGAAGACTTGTGCTCCAGACCTTGCCGCGCCCTCAGCCAAGCTGTTCCAGTACAGCTCAACACTGGCATCTACCCGGCTATGTGGAAAATTGCCCGTGTATTTCCTGTACGCAAAAAGCAGGGCAATCCAACCCAGCCAATTACCGCCCCATCAGTCTACTCTCGATCATCAGTAAAGCAATGGAAGGAGTCATCAACAGTGCTATCAAGCAGCACTTGCTGAGCAATAACCTGCTCATTGATGCCCAGTATGGATTTCGCCAGGGACTCTCAGCTCCTGACTTCATTACATCTCCAGAACCTGTGGAATTTTGTAAGATGACAGCCCATGCATAAACTCTCTCTGCAGCCACTTCTTTTGGACCCTAGAATGCAGGCCATCAGGTCCAGGGGACTTGTCAGCTTTAAGTCCCATTAGTATTCCCATTACTCTTTCTCTCGTGATAGTGGTTGTTTTAAGACCCTTGCTCCCTGTAGCCCCTTGACCTTCCACTATTATTGGGATGTTGTTCGTGTCGTCTACCATGAAAACAGATTCAAAATAATTTTTGTTCATTCATGAGGTTTGGGCATCACTGGCTCAGCCAGCGTTTATGGCCCGTCCCTCATTGCCCTTGTGAAGGTGGTGGTGAGCTGCCTTCTTGAACCACTGCAGTCCCTGTGGTGTAGTTACACCCACACTGCTGTTAGGGAGGGAGGTCCAGGAATTGGACCCAGCGACAGTGAAGGAACAGCGATATATTTCCAAGTCAGATGGTGAGTGGCGTGGAGAGGATCTTCCAGGTGGTTGTGTTCCTATTTATCTGCTGCCCTTGTCCTTCTAGATGGTAGTGGTCGTGGATTTGCAAGGTGCTGTTATAGGAGCCTTGGTGAGTTTCTGCAGAGCATCTTGTGCACTGTGCATTGGTGATGCAGCGAGTGAATGATTGTGAATGGGGTGCCAGTCAAGTGGGCTGATTTGCCCTGGGTGGTGTCGAGCTTCTCGAGTGTTGTTGGAGCTGTACTCGTCTAGACAAGGGGCAATTATTCCATCACACTCCTGACTTGTGCCTTGTAGATGGTGGACAGGCTTAAGGGAATCAGGAGGTGAAATACTCAATGCAGGATTCCTAGCCTCTGATCTGCCCTTTTAGCCACAGTATTTATGTGGCTCTTCCAGTTCAGTTTCTGGTCAATGGTAACCCACAGGATGTTGATAGTGGGGAATTCAGCGATGGTAATGCCATTGTACGTCAAAGGGAAATTCTCTCTTGTTGGAAATGTTCATTGCTTGGTACTCATGTGGCACGAATGTTACCTGCAACTTGTCAGCCCAAGCCTGGATATAGTCCAGTTTTTGCTGCATTTGGACATGGGCTGCTTCAGTATCTGAGGAGTCCTGAATGAAGCTGAATATTGTGCAATCATCAGTGAACATCCCCATTTTTGACCTTATGATGAAGGGAAGGTCTTTGATGAAGCAGCTGAAGATGGTTGGGGTTTGGACACTGCCCTGAGGACCAAGGCTGTAATGAGGTCAGGAGCTGAGTGGCCCTGGCAAAACCCAAACTGAGTGTTAGTGAGCAGTGACAGTGCTATCAAGCAGCACTTGCGACGACCCCTTCCATCACTTTGCTGATGATTGAGAGTTGACTGATGGGGCGGGAATTGGCCGGGTTGGATTTGTCCTGCTTTTTGTGTGGACAGGTCACATCTGGGCAATTTTCCACTTTGCTGGGTGATGCCAGTGTTGTAGCCGCACTGTAACAGCTTGAACAGGGGAACGGCAAGTTCTGGAGCACAAGCCTTCAGTACTATTGCTGGAATATTGTAAGGGCCAGTGCAGATGCAGATCCAGGGCCTTCAGCCACTTCTTGATATCATGTAGACAAGGTTGTAAAGAAGGCATATGGAAGGTTCTCCTATATTGGCAGAGGTATAGGATATAAAAGTGAGGATATAATGTTGGAATTGTATAAAACACTGGTGAGGCCACAACTGGAGTATTGTGTGCAGCTCTGATCACCACATTACAGGATGGACGTAATAGCCCTGGGGAGAGTGCAGAGGAGGTTTACAAGAAGGTTGCCAGGTTTAGAAAAGTGTAGCTACGAGGAGAGATTGGATAGGTTGGGTTATTTTCCTTAGAACAAAGAAGGCTGAGAGGTGACTTGATTGAGGTGTACAAAATGATGAGGGGAATAGATAGAGTGGACAGGGTAAAATTGTTTTCCTTGGTGGAGAATTCTTGAACCAGGGGATAGGTGGCAGAAGGTGTAGGGGGTCATGAGGAAGAACTTTTTTACGCAGAGGGTAGCGGGTGTCTGGAATTCACTGCCCAAGTTGGTGGTAGAGGCAGAAATTCTAAACTCTTTTAAAAAGGACCTGGATCTGCACCTTAAGTGCTGTAAGCTGCAGGGCTATGGGCCAGGTGCAGGAAGGTGGGACTCGAAAGGGCACCCTGGGTGTCCTCGGGCTGACATGGACAAGATGGGCCAAATGGCCTCCTTCTGTGCTGTAACTTTTCTATGGTTCTATGTGGAGTGAATCAAATTGGCTGAAGACTGGCATCTGTGGTGCTGGAGACCTCAGGAGGAGGCTGAGATGGATCACCCACTTGGCACTTTTGGCTGAAGATTGATGCTAATACTTCAGCCTTGTCTTTTTGCACTGATGTGCTGGGCTCCCCCATCATTGTGCATAGGGATATTTGAGGAGTCCCCTTCTCCAGTGAATTGTTTAGTTGTCCACCACCATCCACAACTGGATGTGGCAGGGCTTAGATCTGATCCATTGCTTGTAGCTCTGTCTATTGCTGCTGCTTCCACTGTTTTGCATTCAAGTCATCCTGTGTTATTGTTTAATCAGGTTGACCCCTCATTTTTAGGTTTGCCTCGTGCTGCTCCTGGCATGCCCTCCTGCACTATTTATTGAACCAGGGTTGGTACCCCAGCTTGATGGTAACGGTAGAGTGGGGGATATGCTGGGCCGCAAGGTTACTGATTGTGGCTGAACACAATTGTGCTGCTGCTGATGGCCCACAGTGCCTCATAGATGCCCAGTTTTTGTCATACCAATACTGTCATGGACAGAGGCATCTGCAACAGGTAGATTGGTGAAGTCAAGGTCAGGTAGGTTTCTCCCTCACCACCTGCTGCTGACCCAGTCTTGCAGTTATGTCCTTGAGGACTCAGCAGCTGTGATGAACATTTAAGTCCCCCACCCAGAGTACATTTGTACCCTTCTTGCCCTCAGTGCTTCTTCCATGTGGTGTTTATCATGGAGGAGGAGTGTTGATTCATCAGCTGAGGTGGGGGCAGTAGGTGGTAGTCAGCAGAAGTGTTCCTTGTCCATGTTTGACCTGATGCCATGAGACTTCCTGGGGTCCAGAGTCAATGTTGAGAACTCCCAGAGCAACTCCCTCCCTCCTGTACACCACTGGGCTGCCACCTCTGGTGGGCCTGCCCTGCCAGTGGAACAGGACATCCCCAGGGACGGCGATGATTCATACGTATGACGATGTCAGGCTACTGCTCGGGGTGTCTGTGGGACAGCTCTCCCAATTTTGGCTCAAAGCACCATATGTTTGTAAGGAGGACAGGATTTGTCGTTGTTGCTTCCAGTGCCTAGGTGGATGCTGGATACATCCAGTTTCATTTACTTGCTGCCACTGAGTAGCTTGCTCGGCCATCTTGGGGCACCACCAATGCACAATGGTAACTGTGTACCATCTACAACATGCACTGCGCTAACTCAAGGCTCCTTAGACAGCAACTTCCAAACCCACAGCCTCTACCATCTAGAAGGGCAGCAGCTACATTTGAACACCACCTGCAAGTTCCCCTCCAAACCACACCATCTTGTTGTGGAACTATAACTACCGTTCCTTCATTGTCACAGGGTCAAAATCCTGGAACTGCCTCCCTTGCAGCAGTGTGTGCAGCTGAATACCCATGGAGTGCAGCAGCTCACCATCACCTTCTGAGGGGTAATTAATGCTGGCCTTGCCAGCAATATCATCATCCTTGGAAAAATTAATAATGCAACTTCATCTTGGATCCCCCAGTCCCCAATGAATCCATTGGTCTCTCACAGGAGACCATTCTCCCTGCTCCAACCATCATCTCTGCTTAAGTCAAAGTGATTCAGTCTTGAATACCCAGGGAGAACAATTGGTTTAGTGATAACCACCAGAGCTGGCTGGACCCCATGAAGCAGTGTCCCGCTGTCCTATGCCAAAATTCATCACTATTCCAGGGTCATGCTACAATGTTAGGAACCCTCCATCTTCTCCACTCCAAACCATCTTTGAAAACCCTTTCCCATCACCAACAAGAACAAACAGTTCATGGACTTTGTGACAAAGGTTCAGATCAGCTGCTTCTGCCACCTCCCTTCCTTCCCCTCACCCATCAGGACAAACTTCCTCTCGGGCTCTTCCCTATCCTAGCCTGGACTGATGTCTTTCTCCATCTCCCCTCAGGCACTCTCCAACTTCATCTTGCTCCCGACCCCTCATCTCATGTACCCTCAACCTTACTCCCACTAAACTGTTGAGCACACAATTTCTCTTCCTGGTCTGACATGAGCTAATATTAATACTTTCCTCTCCTCAGGTACTCTCCCCCTCCCCTTCAATTTCACTCTCAATGGCCCTGCTTCAATGTCAGTTCAGGTTTGTTGTTCTCAATTCCCTACAGAGAGGAAATTATTCCCCAAACCCACCCTACCAAATCCTCCCAACAGTTTAAACACCTTAGATCAGACTCAACCTTCTATCTAGGAGTTAAACTGCTCCTCCCCCCAAACTTTATTCTGGCCAATCAGCAGCGAGACTAAGAACACAATGGCTCCTTTGCTGTTCGATGTCCAAACCTCAGAAATCCAGATGTGTGGGTGCCCAGAGTTTGGAAAACTGAAGCATCACATCTGAGAGAGGCCAACATCCCATTAGCCCCAATTAACCATTTACAAATGAGGTATTGGACTCAAATTTGTTCCTTCAGATAACAGCATGATTTTTCTAGTTTTTGTTCAAGGTGGATGACCTCACTCTCCATCACAGAACATGAACAATCATTTAGTCACTCATTCAATCCCTTTTGCTCCTGTCTGCATGAAAATTACCACCTGCAAGCTTGGATATCCCTACAAATTATAAATGAAGTTCAGGCACCAGATCAGATCCCTGGCAACCACCACATGTCAATTCCTGACAGTCAGATGATGTTCTCCGGATCCCCAAACACTTCATTTTCCCTCCATGTCTGTGAAAGTTGGAATCCCTTCTGGAAGTCCAAGTGGACAACATCCTCATTAGTGAGCTCCGATGAAAATTGAGAGTTTAGTCCCATCCACTTAAAGCCATGCTGTCTCTCAGATCACCTTCTGTTTGAGCTGCAGATTAACTATTCCCCACAATAGACAGGCCTTTGTTAACTGGTTGACCAGTCAATTGTACAATTTCACCAGGTGTTAGAGATGAAAGACAAATGATTGCAAACAGGATGTTTATTTGATCGGTGTAGACCAGACCATACATACCCACTGATTACAGCAAACCTCAAACACTCCAATACAGTGAGCCCCCTCTCCAGGGGGTGAACATCACCATGGAAGAGAATGAGGCAGCCAGGCTCAGGAGCAGGTCCACAAGGAGGACCCAGAACTGCTCACACCCCCTCCCCCACACTGGGTGGCTATAGATACCAAGCCTGGGGTCTGAAGCACAAAAAAATTTAGTTACTGCTTCTCTCTATCTTCAGTAAACCCATCATCATCAGGCCGAGTTCTGTGCTTGGATAGACTAGCCCCAGCCATTAGTTCCACAGAGACATTTAACTAACATGTTGAGGATGCAGAGAAATCAGGTCCCAGACACAAGGGAGAAGGAATCACTGCTTTATTGATCACTGGTTGACCAGAGTTTGCTTGTGTCTCCTGTACAGGAACAAGGCCGGCAATGAAGCAGAGATCAGAGAGACAGCTGTCACAGTCAGGGCCACGATCAGGACCACCTCAGACTGCACACCTACAAAGCAATGAGAAACCAATGGTTAGTGAAGGAAACACTGAGGGGAAAATGGAAACCAGCAGTTGGCCAACTCACCACCTGGAGACCTCTCCTGCATCCTTCGCTCAGCCTCATTCAGGGACTCTGTTGCCAGCTTGGTCACATCAGTATCCAGAATGAGCAGGGCTCCAAGTGAGGCCTCACCCTCCCACTTCAATCCAGCTTCACTCTCTGCAACATCAAACATTCCAGTTAGAGAGGGGAAAGGGGGACGTCCAACATCTAGAGGATCAATGTCCTACCACCTTCAGGTACAAGATCTCTCCTTCCTCTGGGACCAAACCACAACTCCCTTGTGGCACCACAGTTACCCACATGGCAACGGGCACAAATGTCAATGCTCGATTCCTCCAATGGGGTCAAGCTAAACAAGAGAAAGAGCCCATCAACCAGGTTGTGCATCACATCCCCACACAATGTCCCTGATGGAGAGAGGGGGAACTGACACATTCTGCACCTTCTGGAAAGTACAAGCTTTGTTCCTGGAATCCCTCTGATCCAATGGAGCAACTTTCAGGTGACAGGTGATGAAAATCTGAGGGACACATTCAACACACGTCATGATTCAGTGACTCCCTCCCAACATGGAGACCCCAATGATCAGCTTCCTCTTACCAAGGAACGGTCATCTCCAAGGAAACGGAACGCATCCAGGTCAAACCGGAGCTTGTCCAGCTCCTGCTCGTCTCTTGGCAACACAAAGGTTGAAAAGGAGTCCTCAGCTTTGCTGTCCAGGAGGCAACTGAAGAAAGATTAAAAAGGGACAGGAAGTGAATCAAGTGAAGCCATTGAGATGGGACCAGCTGGAGAAAGCAGAGAGCTCCTTACCCATTGTGGTCAATGAAGCTGTATCTCGGGGTGGAGTCCTTGTCTGGGCTCAATGTAGCTACACAGCGGTCAATGTAGAGCTTCAGGGACATGTGGTTGATCATTGAAACAGAGGCCTCAATGTGAATGAGCTCACCCAGGTAGTAGATAGTCGAAGTGCGCTCTGTAAGCCAGTCACCTGAAGTACAAGAGGACAAGGGTTCGAGACAGTGGCTGTAACTCCCAGTGAGTGACTACAGGAAATCACTCCCCATCCACCCATCACATACCATTCATTAGGCGCAGAGAGAATGACAGATTCCCTTCTCCAGACTTGGTGGAGCTGAATGGGATCCAGGTGGGCTTGATGGGGTCACTGCTCACATTGCCCTTCCTGGAAAGGCAGGGGAGTCATTTTAGGACATCTTCAGAGACCACCAGCAGCTGTAGATCTTATTGACAAAGAGGGTAAAGATTCTCACCTCAAATAACGACACTCAATGGCAACGACAGCTCCATTCGTTCTCACAATGACAGATCCATGATACTCTGGGGTGTGGTTCAGGTGGGTGGTGTAGATGAGGAAATCTCCAATCATCTGAAAGAATCAGGTTAAGGAATGAAGAACTGATCTGAAATGAGAATGTTCTCCACAGGGGTTAACAATGAAGTCATCCCATCCCCTGAAAACAATTCTGAGGGGGATTGACAAGGTCAGTGTGAAGAGGCTGCTTCCTCCCAGCCGGAGGAGAGTTGATTATTAGGTGTAGGCTTCTCAGGTCAGGGGGTCACTTAAGATTAATGTGACAGGGAATTACTTCATTCAGCAGGTGGTGAATCTTTGGGATTCTATCCCAGAGAGCTGTGAATGCTCAGTCACGGAGTACGTTTGAGACAGATGGATTTATTTTGTGTCATTAAGGGAATGTTATGATGTGGCAGATGATGCTAGTCAGGTGGATCAAATCCACGAGGGAAACTTGATCATGCGCTCAACTGTTTTGCAATTAGTATTTTATTTTGAGATCAGTGTCCGGAATTCAGGAACAGCAAAGACTGCCACAAATTCAGGAGGTTTAGATAAAAATGTAAACATGAACTAAAAAAGAGATTAAGCACATACATAGGTCTATAAATTACTATAAGAACTCCCAAAATCTTCTGATTAATCTGGCTCCCAGTGACACCTTTATTAAGGCAACAGTAAAAAAAATTTGAATGGACCCAGGCAAAGCAACACCACCTGGACAGGAGAATTCAACACGAGTTAACACATCCTTGGTTCCTTTAGACAGGAACTTGATGCAGAGGCTGGAGGCTTCTCACATTTGTGAAAGATCTTAGGATGTCTTCACCACTGACTCAGCCTCATCCCCTTGACAGGTAAATTGCATTGTTCCCATATCTTGTTGCAACTTCACTTTTCATAATATAAAACTTGAGTACTAATTTATCAGTAACCTTTTGAAAAAATTAACACTTCAGCTTAGTTTCTGAAAGCTGGGTGTAACATCCCACCATCGCTTGGAAATTCAAGCTATCCGAAGTTATATGAAAAAGCAAATTTTCATCACATCTCATTCTAAAACTTCAGCCATGTTTATGGATTTAGCATTTCAAAGCTCGATTCTTTTTGATGACTCAAAGCCTCCAGACCAACTGTCCAATTCAGCCCCACACAAATTATCCAAACCCCAATAATACAATAAAGCACAATATTAGGATATTTATCATATTTTGATGACAGGAATCAAAGAACTTGTTAAGAGGACAGGAACATGGCGGTTGTGTAGAAGTTCGGTCAGGATCTTAATGATTGGGGAACAGGCTCGAGGGGCCGAATGGCCTCATTATGGGCTGCAATGCAACCTCAGCCCTTTATCCAAAGAGGGCGATCATCAGAACAAGACCAGGATCCATTAATAGGGAAGTGACTCAACAAAAGGACAGCTTCAGTTAACAGTAAAAAGGAGCCACAAGTGGACAGTAACATGGAGCATGGAAATAGAAGAGTTTGAAGCCAGAGCACCAGTTATTCCAATGACAGGAAAAGTGGGAAGTGTGGAGTTCCTCTTTAGTCCAATACATCTCCATTCTCATTCCATTTTCTTCATTTAAGGCACAACCTGGTTGGATTAAACTGGACTGAAACCTCCAGTTGGATTGATCTGAATGAGGGGAATAGAGATGAAAATCCTCTAAACAACAAAAGGAAAAGCTTGGAGGATCCAAAGAGAAGGTTCAAGACCAATGGGGCTGATGTCATAGGTTGGAGAGACTCAGGAACCAGTTAATGCAAAATACAATACAAGATAGAAAGCTAATTTGTAGTTTTATAAAGCAGGAGATATATCTCCTCAATATCATTGACATCTCACTCAGTGTTGGAATGAAGAGTGGGGAACAACCTACAGCCCAAGCTTAGAGCAAGAGCTGAGGATTCCCATTACCTGCAACCTGCTGCCACACTCATGGAGTCCATAGTCAAAGAGGACAGTGTGGTTCTGAGAGTATATACTGGTTGGCCAACAGCCTGCTGTCCACCAGGGTCAGGTCAGCAGCTTTGATCAGGTGCCTGGTTCCAAATAAATCCAGCTGGACCCTGAGCAGCAGCTTGTCCTCTCCACACTGCACCATCACAGTCTGCAGTGGAGACACACTCCCACCCTCAGACACACGGAAATGGGAACCAAAGGGAGGCCCAGGAGGAGAGAATGTCTGAGGCACAGGGGTGGCTTTGACTCTGCTCCATAGAAACCTCTGGCCTTGAAACTGTTGCCAAGTATCAGAGCCACAAAGAGCTCCAACTAGCACCAGCACTGGGAACAAAGCCCTCACTACAAAATCCCCCATGATACCAAACAACTCAACCATCCCTTCAGCCACCGAGCAGCACCTTTTATACACACAAGCTGCACTCACTGACACCAATGAGACCAGAAGCAGCAACATTGAACCAATTAACCAGCCCCAATCTCCACAATCTCCACCAATGACAGAACTCATGGATTTATTACCAGGAAGGCCGATTTTATTTGGACCAATAGGAGTTGGTCTGGTGGGGAAAGATGTCGATGAACAAAAGGGAAGGTGTGTGATAGGGTGGATGGCAGGAGAGATTAAAGGATAAAAGGTTTCATGGTACAAAAGCCAGAGGCAGTGGTAATGGGTAAAATAAAGAAACAAAAGATGTGTCCAGATGAGGTGTGAATGGCTGCATAGCAACCGTCTGAATGTAACGTAGAATCGTAGAATGTTTACAGCGCAGAAAGAGGCCACTCGGCCCATCGTGTCTGCCCCAGCTGAAGAACGAACCCCCCCAGCCTAATCCCACTTTCCAGCACTTGGTCCGTAGCCCTGCAGGTTCCGGCAGTTGAGGTGCATATCCAGACACCTTTTCAATGAGTTGAGGGTTCCGGCCTCTACTCCCCTTTCAGGCAGTGAGTTCCAGACCCACACAATCCTCTGGGTGAGAAAAGGTTTTCCTCATCTCCCCTCTAATCTTTCTATCAATCACTTAAAATCTATATCCCCTCATCAATGAGCTCTCTGCTAAAGGAAATAGGCCCTTCCCATCCAGTCTATCCAGGCCCTTCACAATTTTGTACATCTCAATCAAATCTCCCCTCAGCCTCCTCTGTTCCAAGGGGAACAACCCCAGCCTCTCCAATCTTTCCTCATATTTGCAATTTTCCAGCCCTGGTAACATCCTGGTAAATCTCCTCTGTTCCCTCTCGAATGCAATTACATCCTTTCTGTAACGAGGTGACCAGAACAGCACACAGTACTCAAGTTGTGGCCTAACTAATGTTTTATATAGTTCCAGCATAACCTCCCTGTTCTTATATTCTACACCTCGGCTAAGAAATGAAAGGATTCCATCTGCCTTCTTAACCACCTTCTCAACCTGTCCTGCTACCTTCTGGGATCTGTGGACATTCACTCTAATACCCCTCACTTCCTCTACACCTCTCGGTCCCCCCCCATTTATTGTGTAATCCTTTGCCTTGTTTGACCTCCCCAAATGCATCACCTCACACTTCTCTGGGTTGAATTCCATTTGCCACTTTTCTGCCCACTTGACCAGTCTATTGATATCTTCCTCCAGTCCACAGCAACTCTCCTCGCTATCAACCAATTTTTCTGCTGTCTGTAAACTTCTTGATCATTCTACATTTATGCCCAAATCATTAATATAGACCACAAAAAGCAGGGGGCCCAGTTCTGAGCCCTGCGGAACCTGACTGGAAAAAGCCTTCCAGTCGCAAAAACATCCATCCTTTGTTTCCTGCCACTGAGCCAATTTTGTATCCAGCTTCCTATGTTCCCCTGGATCCTATGGGCTTTTATTTTTTTAAGCAGTCTGCCATGTGGAACCTTGTCGAAAGCCTTGTTTTAATCAATGTGTATCACATCAACTATACCACCCTCATCAATCCTACTTGTTACTTCCTCAAAAACTTCAATCTAATTAGTCAGATATGACCTGTGTACTATAGGCCCCCAAACAGTCAGGGAGAGATAGAGGATCAAATATGTAGACAAATTTCAGAGAAGTGTAAGAATAATAGGGCAGTAATGGTAGGGGATTTTAACTACCCAAATATGAACTTGGATAGTTTTATTGTGCAAGGTAGGGAGGGAGCAAAATTCTGAAGTTGCATCCAGGAGAACTTTTTTAGACAGTGCGTAGAAAGCCCAGCAAGGGAGGGGGCAGTTCTGGACCTAATATTCTGAAATGAGCCCGGGCAGGTGGAAGGCATATCAGTAGGGGAGCATTTTGGAGATAGTGACCATAACTCAGTTAGATTTCGGATAGTTATGGAAAAGGATAAGGTTGGGCCAGGAATAAAAGTTCTAAACTGGGGAAAGGCTTTTTTACTAAGTTGCGATGCGATTTGGCACAAGTGGACTGGGAGCAGCTACTTGCAGATAAAACTGTGCCAGAGCAGTGGAGGGTCTTCCAGGAGGAAATAGTGAGAGCACAGGGCAAATATGTTCCCGTAAAGACAATGGGTGGGGGGAACCAATCCTGGAGAACCCTGGATGTCAAGGTGCATAAAAGTTAGGATGAAGAAAACGAGAGAAGTTTATGGCAGATACCGAGGGCTCAATACAGCTGAGTCCTTACAGGGGTGTAAAAAGTGTAGAGGGGAACTTAAAAAGGAAATTAGGAAAGCTAAGAGAGTGCATGAGAAAGCATTGGTGTGTAGAATAAAGGAAAACCCAAAGGGGTTATTTAAATATATATAGAGTAAGAGAATAACTAGGGAAAGAGTAGGGCCAATTTGGGATAATAGAGGTAATCTGTGTGTGGACCCGGAAGACATGGGTGCAGTCCTCAATGAATCCTTTACGTCGGTCTTCACAATGGAAAAGGACGACGCAGATACAGATATCAGGATGGAGGACTGTGAAATATTAGAGGAAATTAACATAGAGAGAGAGGGGGCACTTGCAGGTCTAGCGGCCTTAGAAATGGATAAATCCACAGGCCCGGATGAGATGTATCCCAGGCTGTTGTGGAAGCCAAGGGAAGAGATATCAGGGGCCCTGGCAATTTTCAAATCCTCTCTGGCCACAGGTGCGGTGCCAGAGGACTGGAGGACTGCTAACGTTGTCCCATTATTAAAAAAGGGAGGAAGGGATAGACCAGGAAATTACAGGCCAGTCAGTCTAACCGCAGTTGTGGGGAAGTTACTAGAAAGAATTCTGAGGGACAGAATATATCTGGCCTTGGAGAGACAAGGATTAATCGGGGACAGTCAGCATGGGTTTGTTAAGGGAAGATCGTGTTTGAAAAGTTTGATCGTATTATTTGAGGAGGTAACCAGGAGTGTTGATGAGGGTAATGCGTTTGACTTTAGTAAGGCTTTTGATAAAGTCCCTCATGGCAGACTGGGCATGAAAGTAAGAGCCCATGGGATCCAAGGCAAAGTGGCATGTTGGATCCAAAATTGGCTGAGAGGCAGGAAGCAGAGGGTGATGGTAGAGGGATGTTTCTGTGACTGGAAGTCTATTTCTAGTGGGGTTCCGCAGAGCTCGGTGCTGGGGCCCTTGCTGTTTGTGGTGTACATAAATGATTTAGATTTAAATGTAGGGGGTATGATTAAGAAGTTTGCAGATAAGAGGAAAATTGGTAGAGTGGTAAATAGTGAGGAGGATAGCCGTAAACTGCAGGAGGATATCAATGGACTGGTCAGGTGGGCAGAGCAGTGGCAAATGGAATTCAACCCGGAAAAGTGTGAGGTAATGCACTTGGGGATGGCTAACAAGGCAAGGGAATACACTATGAATGGTAGGACCCTGAAAAGCACTGAATATCAGAGGGACCTTGGTCAGCATATCCAAAGATCCCTGAAGGTAGCAGGGCAGCTAGATAAGGTGATTAAGAAGGCATGTGGGACACTTGCCTTTATTAGCCGAAGCATAGAATACAAGAGCAGGGAGGTTATGCTGGAACTGTATAAAACGCTGGTTAGGCCACAACTGGAGTACTGTGTGCAGTTCTGGTCACCACATTATAGGAAGGATGTGAATGCGCTGGAGATGTTGCAGAGGAGATTTACCAGGATGCTGCCTGGGCTGGAGGGTCTGAGCCATGAGGAAAGATTGGATAGGCTGGGGTTGTTTTCCTTGGAGCAATGAAGGTTGAGAGGGGACCTGATAGAGGTGTATAAGATTATGAGGAGCATAGATAGGGTGGATAGGAGGGCACGTTTTCCATTAGTAGATGGGTCAATAAGCAGGGGACATCGATTTAAGGGAAGAGGTAGAAGGCTGAGAGGGGTGTTGAGGAAACATTTTTTCACCCAGAGAGTGGTGGGAGTCTAGAACTCACTGCCTGAAAGGATGGTTGAGTCAGAAACTCTCGTAACATTTAAGAAGTATTTAGATATTCACTTGTGTTGCCATAGCCTCCAGGACTATGTGCCAAGCGCTGGAAAATGGGATTAGTGTAGTCAGATCTTTGTTGACTGGAGCGGACACCTCCTGGGGTACATTTCATCCAGCCCTGGTGATTTATCCACTTCTGGCGATGCTAATCCCCTTGATACTTCCTCTCTCCCTACGTTTATCACATCCAATACTTCACACTCCTCCTCCTGAACTACAATGTCTGCCTCCTCCCCCTCTTTTGTTAAGACAGATGCAAAGTATTCATTCAGACCCATACCCACATCCTCCGCCTCCATACACAGGTTACCTTTTCGGTGTTTTATGAGCTCCACTCTTTCCTTCATTATCCTCTTACTCTAAATGTATTGATCAATCATCTTTGTGTTGATTTTGCTTGCCAATATTCTTTCATGCCCTCTCTTTATTTTCCTAACTTCCTTTTTGATTTCACCCGTCCGCTTTCCCTACTTCTCTCAGCTTTCTGTAATATTCAGTTCTCAGTGTCTGACATAAGCTTTCCTTTTCTGCCTTATCTTTCCTTGAAAGCTCCTTGATATCCAGAGGGCTCTAGATTTGTCTCTCCCACCCATTTCTTTGTGGGAACATGTTTACTCTGAACCCCTTGAATCTCCTCGTTGGTTGCCTCTCACCGCCCTGACACTGATTTACCTTCAAGTAACTGTTTCCATCCACTTTTGCTAAATCACTCCTCAGCTTATAAAATTGGCCGTGCCCCAATTTAGAAGTTTAACTCCTGTTCTATCACTGTCCTTTTCCACAATGATGTTAAAATTAACTGAACTATTATCACTACTACAAAAATGCTCCCCACTGTGACTCCTTCCACCTGATTCAATTTTTAAAGCTAAGTCCAGAACTGTGCCCTCTCTTCTTGGACTTGCTACATACTGGCCAAAAAAGTTCTCCTGAATGCTTCAAGAGAATTCTGTTCCCTCCATTGCTCTCACACTGAAACTATCCCAGTTAATATTGGGGTAGTTAAAAAACCCCTACAATTACTGCCCTACTGTTTTTGCACTGCTCAGAGATTTGCCTCCATATTTTCTCTCTTACCTTCCTCTGACTGTTTGGGGGTCTATAGTACATTCCCAGCAGTGTGACTGCCTCTTTTTTGATACTAAAATCAATCAATCTGGCCTCAGTTGATGATCCATCTAATCTTTCAATCCTTCTCACAGATGGAATTGCTTCTCTAACAGAAATGGCCACCCCAGCTCCCTTTTTAACTCCCTCTCTATCTTGTGTGAAAGCCCTGTAACCTTGGTGTTATTACACTGCGCTCGATCTAACTGAACTGAGCGGACACACAGACGGAGCTGGGTGTGGGTTTGAGCCCCACACTGGACGGTTTGTGTTTTATTTCTCACACTGGGTGACAGAGCTGTTACACAAAAAATGGACACAGCACATTTCTGAAAGATTGTTCCAATATAAAAGTGTATGAGATTAAAACCGAGTGTGAAAATCAGAATTGACAGGAAAGAGAATTTATTTCTGGAAACTATTATTGCCGGAACATTCCCAACATCAAACTCTGTCCTGGTGGCAAAGGCTAGTCAGGTTGAGTCGGGGGAATGGGGTGCGCTGGGGGAGTCGGGTGGAGCAGCTAGTCAGGTCGAGTTGGGGGTGTCGGGAGGTCAATGGGGAGTCAGGGGTCAGGGGGTAGTTGGGGGTCACGAGGCAGTCAGGTGGGAGGATATTGTGAGTGATTGGTCAGTCAGCTGTGCAATTACCCAGGAGTTAGACTAGGTTTTCATCGGTCTAACATTTCCTTGGTATCTATTCAGGTAAGTACACGGGAACTGTCTGAAGTTGGAGACTTTTGCGGAGGGTCCCAGGGAGCAGGTGAATTGCCCATCAGATGTTCAAACTTCCCTGGCAGTTCCCGTGGAGTCAGTGCGTTGGCACTTCCGATAATGTCCCATGGTGCATCTTCTGGGGTACATCCGGACTCCGACTATCCGGAGAAAATCCCAAGATATTCTATAAGCATATCAATGGGAAGAGGATAACCTGGGAATGAGTAGGGCCCATAAGTGACCAAGAGCGCATTCTATGGGTGGAGCCAGAGGACATTGCTAGAGTGTTGAATGAATACTTCACATCCGTCTTCACCCAAGAGAATGAGGATGAAGGTATTGAACTCGGGGAGAGAGACTGCGAGGTTCTTAAGCCAATTGATATGGGAGTGACAAGGTATTGGAGGTGTTGGTAGGCTTAAAAGTGGACAAATCTCCAGGTCCAGATGATTTGTGTCTCAGACTGCTGAGGGAGGCAAGGAAGGAGATTGTATGGTCTCTGACCCAAATTTTTAATTCCTCTCTGGCCATGGGGATGGTGCCAGAGGACTGGAGAACAGCTAATGTAGTTCCGCTATTTAAGAAGGGTTGTAGAGATAAGCCAGGGAACTACATGCCAGTGAGTCTCACGTCAAGCTATTGGAGAAAGTTCTGAAGGAGAGAATCTATCTCCACTTGGTGAGGCAAGGTTTGATCAGGGATAGTCAGCATGGCTTTGTCAGAGGAAGGTCATGTCTAACAAATTTGATTGAATTTTTTGAGGAGGTGACCAGGTGTGTAGATGAGGGTAGTGCCGTTGATGTAGTTTATGTGGATTTCAGCAAAGCCTTTGACAAGGTCCCACATGGGAGGCTTATAAAGAAGGCAAATTCACATGGGATACAGGGTAATTTGATAAGGTGGATTCAACATTGGCTTATTTGTAGGAGGCAGAGGGTGATGACAAGAGAATGCTTCAGTGACTGGAAGCCAGTATCCAGTGGCATACCACAGGGATCTGTGCTCACCCTATTATTTGTCATTTATATAAACGATATAGATGACTATGTCGGGGGGGGGGGTAGAATTAGTAAGTTTGTGGATGACAAAGA
This sequence comes from Cetorhinus maximus, assembly GCF_964194155.1. Lineage (NCBI taxonomy): Eukaryota > Metazoa > Chordata > Chondrichthyes > Lamniformes > Cetorhinidae > Cetorhinus > Cetorhinus maximus. The sequence continues at coordinate 942,713 of NC_135906.1, forward strand.
TTGGCCGTTGGTTAACAGTGAGGTTGAGTGTCTTGGGCTACAGGGAGATATAGGCGGGATGGTCAAATGGGCAGATAAGTAGCAGATGGAATTAAACTCTGAAAAGTGTGAGGTGATACACTTTGGAAGGAGTAATTTGACAAGGAAGTTTTCAGTGAATGGCCTGACACTAGAAAGTTCTGAGGAACAAAGGGGCCTTGGCATGTGTGTCCATAGATCTCTGAAGGCAGAGGGACATGTTAGTGGGGTAGTGAACAAGGCATATGGGACACTTGCCTTTATCAATCGAGGCATAGATTACAAAAGTAGGGAGGTCATGTTGGAGTTGTATAGAACCTTGGTGAGGCCACAGCTGGAGTACTGTGTGCAGTTCTGATCGCCACATTATAGGAAGGATGTGATTGCACTGGAGGAGGTACTGAGGAGATTCACCAGGATGGTGCCTGGAATGAAACAGTTAAGCTATGAAGAGAGGTTGGATAGACAAGTATTGTTTTCGTTGGAGCAGAGAAGACTGAGGGGCGACCTGATCGAGGTGTATAAGATTATGAGGGGCATGGACAGGGTGGATAGGGAGCAGCTGTTCCCCTTTTTGAAATGTCAGTCACAAGGGGGCATAAGTTCAAGGTGAGGGGCAGGAGGTTTAGGGGGGATGTGAGGAAAAATTGTATTACCCAGAGTGTGGTGACAGTCTGGAATGCACTGCCTGGGAGGGTGTTGGAGGCGGGTTGCCTCACATACTTTAAAAAGTACATGGACGAACACTTGGCATGTCATAACATGTGCTGATAAATGGGATTAGGTAGGTAGGTCAGGTGTTTTTCACGTGTCGGTGCAGACTCGATGGGCCAAAGGGCCTCTTCTGCGCTGTGATTCTGTGAGATCTGGAGATCGCCTGTGAAAACAAGCTAAAAACGGAACAGAACAAGCAACCAACTTACAGAAAGAATCCACAACCCGAAGATTCAAACTCTAATACCCTCCAGACTGACCGAGCCAATCCTGAGGCACTGGCTCTTCCCTGCCTGTTATTGGATAGAGACAGCTGTTGGCTCTGCCCCACGGAGAGGAGTTTGTTCCACAGACCATGAACCAGCTTCCCCTCAATTCCTAGCTTGATCAGTAAATCCACCCACTGAAACCTCAAAGTGTGATATATTCCCCTCACTGATCAATAATTCAACTTCAATCGTTCGCTCTTTCCAAACATTGATGCCCATTTTCATCAACATTTAATTCTCTCTCACTCTTTATTTCATTTGTGCTTTTCCTCTAAAACATTTCATCCCAATTATTGACGAGAGGGAGGAAATGAACAGAAGAGATTTACTGGAATGATACCAGGGGTGAGGGACTTCAGTTTTGTGGGGAGACTGGAGAAGCTGGGGTTGTTCTCCTTGGAGCAGAGAAGAGGCAATTTGACAGAGGCGTTCAAAATCCTGAACTGTTTTGATCGGGTCAATAGGGAGAAACTGTTTCTGACGGCAGACGGGTTGATAACCAGAGGACACAAATTTAAGGTGATTGACAACAGAAGCAGAGGTGACATGAGGAAACATTTTTTACACAGTGAGTTCCTGTGATCTGGAATGTTCTGTCTGATCAGCTTCTGGAAGCAGATTCAATAGTAACTTTCAAAAGAGATTTGGATCAACACTGGAATAGAAAAATGTCCGGGGTTTTAGGGTAAAAGCAGGAATTAGGACTGATTGTAGAGTTTCACCAAAAAGGCAGCACAGACACGATGGGCCAAATGGCCTCCTGCTTCCTTGCATCATTCTATAATTGTACAGACAGAATGTTGGTCCAATTCGCTTTGAGCTGGGAGAGGATCAAACCCAGATCCCGGCTATTATAAACACCACACCCCAACCAACTGAACAAACCTGTCCTTTACTCACTCTTACTCACAGCCTCTGCTCCTCACTTTTTCTGTCTTTCCAGCCTGTTCTGTTCCTCTGACCTTCATTCCTGACGTTCTATTGACCACAGCCGACTCACTGTCCCTCTCACTCCCACCGTTTCTCCGCCCCTTCACCCACTTCCAAACCTCTCGGTTGAACAGCCTCTCATTTCTGCTCATCCGCTCCATTAATATAAGAGGAAAACATTCTCAACCAGACATTTCCAGACAGTCAACGTTACATTAAGACAAGGTTAAGGTCAGATTCATTCCCTTTAAACACGGGGAGAGCAGGCCTCCCTGTTCAGGCTCGGTGTCAGATGTGGTTTCACTCCCATTAGTCTGAGAGACACGGGGTCAGGAGTGGAAAGTCTCTCCTTGGATTCTCTCTAATTTAAATGGAGATGAAACCAAATTAAAACGCTCAAAACCAGGGAGTGAACAATGGTTCTTCAATCTGACACAGTCCCAATGGAGTTATTTCCACCTCACCGTGAGCTAATCTTCTTACAGGGAATAGAATTCCGGGGGAATTTCCCCACCGGCTTGTTCCTCACTTCAGGGGAATGGGACCCAACCAGATCTTGGAGCTCAAATTATGTTAATGTTCCGCTCATGATATCTTAATATTATCTTATGCTTGAGCAACTTTTAATCAGGTTCATGGACAAATTCTTCCATCATCCCTTCTCCCACATTGCATCTCTCGCTCTCATTCATTCTTTATTCCTTACAATCCAGAAAGGGTTCGGAATCAGAGCTCACCCCCAAATCCTCTGTACACAAACCCCCTTCTGTTACCCTGTTTGATCCAAGAGACCACTCAATAAATTATACTCTTTATAAACACTGAAAGCTGTCTCACAGTGTTGGACAAGGAGTTAAATACACTGCAGTGTTTATAGATTGTTTTCCAGTTCACAGTCTGTTCCAATTCATTAGCTTCGGAAGGACGAGCAGTCAGAATGAGAAATTGTACAAAGTCAGATGGCATCCTAATCACATTCAATTTCATTTGATTCAATGTTCCCCATATACCAGGATGGCCGAGTGGTTAAGGCGTTGGACTTAAGATCCAATGGACATGTGTCTGCGTGGGTTCGAACCCCACTCCTGGTAGTTGTGTTTTTCAGGTGTTACTTGTCATCTTGCTGCTCAATTTAACAGAAGAAATAGGAGCACCCAGTCCCTCGAGGCTTCTCTGTCATTCAATTAGATCATAACTCATCAGATCCTGGTCTCAACTCCACTTACTATCCTGTTCCCAACAACCCTTAATGCTCTTGTCATTTGAGATTCAGTCTAACTCAGCCTCGAGTATATTCAATGAGCCAGTCTCCACTGCTCTCTGGGGTAGAGAATTCCAAAGATTCACAATCCTCTGAGAGAAGAAATTCCCCCTCATCTCTGTTTGAAATGGGTAATCCCTTCACACCATCATCCATTCTGTTGTTTAATCACTCCTTCCTGTAGTAGAAGGGTTTGGCACATACAGGGTTAAAGTGGGACTGAGCCCAGTACCACCCACACAATGATGTAGGAAGGCACATGACCCAGACCTAGGGTCAGTGTGGTGTTGAAAAGAGATGTATTAAGACCTGGACATGGAGTTAGCTCCTTGCCTGTACCCTTTACTGCGTATATGTGTATCATTACAAGTAGTTAATAAAGACTTGCTGTTAATATTCAGAAGATTATGAAGATTTCTTGAACAGACAGATTGTGTGACCAACACCATCCCAACAAGGTGGCAGCTCAGGATCAAAAACCCTCAACTTAACTAAAACGCGGAAAGACTAAGACCTGAATTTTACTCTCGGGATGCGCCTGAAGTCAGCATAGCCGAAGCGGATGTAAATCCAGCTCCCGGATATAAAACCCACTCTTACGCTTGGTGGCCAATTAAGGCCCTCGCAGTGTAAAACGGGATCGCCGGATGCTTTTTCTGTGTGTGAGGGCGGGAACTCGTCAGGCACCAGGTCCAATGGGGACCCGGCGGACTATTCGAAAACGGAAGAGGCAGCTCCCTGAAGGCTGCCAGGATGCAGTTGGGTCGCTGCCTGAAGACTCTAGCCACTGGGCAGTGATGTCTTCATCGTGCCCTCCTACCTTGGCCTCCCTGCTGGCCCTACACCAACTGAGCCCATGCCCACCTGGCCTCCGCTCCCTCCTGCCCCTCTCTTCCCCTTCAGGGGTGGTTCCACCGGTGGAATACACTGTCCCCATTAGATGGGATGCAGAGGAGCAGTGGCTTTAAAATGAAGGAGCAACTGTGCTGCAATACTCAGGGGGACCTTCCAGGGAAGATGAGGACCTGCGATGCTGAAATGTGGGCTTGACAATCAAACGAGATGCCAAGAAACTCTGGGGAAACTCTGGACTCACACAGCAAAGGACTGGCAATGACAGAGAAAGTGCTGCTGCTCCAGGGGCCTTTTATCCTGCCCGTGGATGAGGAAATGATAAAAATGTGATTTCCGCCCACTGGTTTTGCCCTTGCGATGAGTGAAAAATTGCACGGATAACGTAAAATCGGGGTCAATTGGCCCTTTAATTTTTGGCGGGCGCTGCTCTGACTCCCCCGTGTGCCCGCTGATTTCCGCCCACCGGTTTTGCCCGCGCAAATTAAATTACTCAGCCTCTCGGGAACGCGGCGACTGTCCGATTCGGAAAGCAGCAAGCCTGCATTGAATTTGAACACCTCACGACGCGTAACAGTAAATCACTGAACAAAATAAGTCCGCAAACAGCTGACCCACGCAGCCATTGTTAAAAATTTTCCTTTGAGAAGCACGCTGCCACCATGTTGCATAGCCCACCAAACCCAGCAAGCGTGGGAAACCCTTTGTATGACAGTGAACGGTGATGCCATCTTGGAAGCCTGTAAGCTCTTAAAGCTGTACCCACACTTTAAACATCTTTAACATGGATCACAATTCAACACTTCCAACTCCACTTGGACTAACCCAAGGCCCAGGCCAGTCACAGAATGAGGGTATTTGGAGAAATCTTTTTTAAGCTGCAGCATCGCTTCTGGTTTAAATAAAAAGTCAGAGGAAGAGCAAGTAACACACTTCTTTAGTCTACAGGGCCAATTGTAGATGACATCATCTTCAGACAGAATATTAATGAGTTATTTGCCAAATTTGATGAGGTTTTAAAATCCCTTTATGTTTATTTCCACTTGCAATCCAAAAAAAATTGCAGAGAGCTAAATTCAACAAGAGAGTGGGACAGCCTGGGGAGCCTGTCGATTATTCCATCAATGATCTCGACAGGATAGCAGACGGGTGTGAATATGGAGATTGGGAGTCTGAACTCATCAGAGACAGAATCGTGGTGGGTGTTGCAGATGATCCACTCTGACCTCCAACAAACTAAAGATGATCTAACCCTGGACAAGGCAATCTGGATAGTTAGACTGTCTGAGCCACACGAGAAACACAGGACAACCCTAAGGGGAGAGAATACAACATGGGGCAGAAACAACCCTCAGTCCAGCTTATCAAAGTCACAAAGGCACCGCGACAATCCAAATCAGGGTAAGCAATCGCATACTTACCTGGCAGGGAAGAGACCATGATCACGGTTGCTTCTGCATGTGTGTAAGGGTTGTTTTTGTGGGTATCATTTCTTTTACAAGGTGGTTTCAGCAAAGGCTCTGGCCTTTTTGCTCTTTGGTGTTGGAGGCTCCTCTATGGCTGTTTTTTCTCCTTTGAAGGGGATTCAGTGCCGAACATTGGGAATTTAAAGAGGTGATGGCTACAACCAGTCACGCCCCAAACCAGGGGGTAGGTAACAGCGTTAGGGTGGCGGTGACAGACAGCGAAGGAGGTGCACCCATGGATCAGGCCTTCTTCTTTGAGCAAATCCTTTTGGAGTCGTGTGGATTTGAAACGGAGGAGATCTACTCCCTGCAGGACTTCCACAGCGCTGGATATTTCGACGTGACCTTCAGGAATGTTGCTGCCTGCGTCAAGTTCCTGAAGGTGTTTGAGGAGAAGAGAGACCAGCCGGAGATGAAGATCCTGACGGTGGAGCCGCTCTTTGCTCTGCCGTTGCAACGGGACCGTGTGGTGACGGTGCATCTCTACAACCCCCACGTCCCTGTCGCCGACGTGTTCACCTTCCTCGCCAGGTACGTCGACAAGGTTGGGACCTGCACCGAGGTTAGAGACGCCTTTGGGATTTGGACCAGCAAACGCCAGGTTAAGGTCACCCCCAGGACCGATGGTCAGGGAGTCATCTTCCACCCTCCTTCCAGCTTCGCTATCGGGGGAAGCCGTGGCGACCTTGTCTACGCTGGGAAGCCCAAACTTTGTCGCTCATGCGGCAAGTCTGGTCATGTGGCGGCCAACTGCAGCGCCGCCGTCTGTAAGAACTGCAAACAGGAAGGGCACCAGACAAAGGACTGCAAACAGACTAAGTGCTGCAACCTGTGTGACGAGGCAGGTCACCTCTACAGGACCTGCCCCAAACGCTGCCTCACTTATGCACAGGCAGCCAAAGCCAACGAGGGGGAAGCAGAGGAAATGGTTCGTGTCACTACTACCAAGGACACTTGCAACACTCCAAACACCAAGGCCTCCAATGAGAACAATAGAAAAAAGGAGGACACAGAGAGAGACAAGGTGGAGGAAAAGATTGAGGCAGCAGACAGCCAATCAACAGCACTGACCCCTGAACCTCCCACTCCTCAGGAGAGCGAATCAATGGAGGAGGAAGCAGCGGAAAATCAGCAGGGGGAGGGCAGCTGGTGGAGAGAGCCAAAAGGAAGCAGGGGCTAAGAAGGGACCAAGCCACTTCCCAGACAAGTGGGAAGAGGCGTCTCCCAACCGAAGCAGATGACAAGGGCAGCTGCTCTTTGGATAAAGAAAGGCAAGGGCGGCACCTACAGAAGAAGCGGCAAAGCTCGAGGGATTTGGAAGCCGAGACACCCGAGCTCCAGAACACTGGAGACATTGAGGAGACCAGCGCACCCCAACTTTGCCCACAACCCGAAGAGGCCAGCGCACCCCAGCCCCAGCAATCTGGGAGCAGTGAAGCGCTCAGCGCTCCCCAGCTCCAGGAAGCCGGGAGCAGCAACACCCCAGAGGGGGAGAGGATTGGTGAGACTTCTGCAACAGACACAATTCAAATCTCGTCCCTTGCAAGAACACCCAGATGCCACCTGAGCAGAACATCTCCAATGGGGAGGTTCAGGACAGTTTCCTCAGCCCATCCAAAGTGAGGCGATTTGTGAACACTATGGGTATGCAGGAGCAGACCAAAGGTCTGGGATTCTCAGAGGCAACAGGTTTGGTAAGAGACTAAATGCTTTAAAATGGGTGTAAAGATTGTATGCATAAATGTGCATAGCATTAAATCTACTACGCGATGTGTTGCGACCTTGGACTACCTTGCCAAGGTCAAAGCTGAACTGTTGTTTCTGCAGGAGTGTGCGATACCGCACCTCAGCTCCTACAGGCAATGGTCACGATGGTGGTCCCATGGGCCATCAATCTGGTCAGGAGGAAACGACTCTCATTCCTCCGGCCTGGGTATACTGCTGCGGGGAGGCAACTTCACCGTCTCCGAGGTTAAGGAGGTGGTGGGCGGGCGCCTCCTCGTAGCAGATGTAATGTACAAGAATGCTCCACTCCGGTTAATTAACGTGTACGCCCCGGCACAAAAGGCCGAGTGGCTGGAGGTTTTTCATCAGCTCCCACTGCTGCTGGTGACCTCCAGGCCGGTCATTCTGGGCGGCGACTTCAACTGCATCATCGATGCGGCTGGACGATCCGGCAGGGCCGACAGCAGATTGGACGCTACGTCCAGATCCCTGATGGAAACAGTAAAGGATGCCAAGCTGCACGACGTCTTCAGCAACCCTGCAGACGGATCGCAGCGTAGATACGCCTGGTCGCAGCCAGACGGGTCCATTCGTTCCAGGATAGACTTCCTGTTTGTGTCCCGTGCGTTCGCGTCAGATCCACCAACCTCAAGCCGGTGTTCTTCTCTAGCCACTGCCTCCTACTGGCTGACTATCACTTAGAGGAAGACCAGAGGGTGGGCAGGGGGGCATGGAAGCTAAATGTGCAACTGCTGACCCCAGAGAACATTGAGGAGCTCAAGAGGGATTACAAAGTTGGAGAACCGTGAAACCCCTCTTTGAGTCCCTGACACCCTGGTGGGAAGCGATCAAGGGAAACATCAAGAGGTTTTTCATCCTCAAAGGCACCCAGAAAGCTTGAAAAGAACAGAGGGAAATGTCCCGACTCCAGAAAAACATGCAGAATCTGCTCCGGCTGCAGTCGATGGGGGTCGATGTCAAGGAGGAACTCCAAGAGGTGAAGAGCCAGCAAGCCTCGCTCTTTGCCTCGGAGGCCTCCAAGATCATCTTCCGTTCCAGAGTCCGCTCCGTGGAGCAGGATGAGACGTGCTCACGTTTCTTTTTCCAAAAGGTACACAGAGAGAGCTCTGTGATCAGCAGCCTGAAGGAAGAAGACGGCTCAGTAAAGTCATCGCAGTTGGACATTTTGAGGATCAGCAAATCCTTTTATGCCGGATTGTATGACGTGAAGCCCCCAGACAGCATGGCCTCCCAGTCCTTCCTGTCCTCTATCACGGAGGTCTTAGACGACAGTACGCGGGAGAGCCTGGACAAACCGCTAACTCCTGACGAACTGTCTAAGGCCCTTTAGTCCTTCGAGAAGAGTAAAACTCCGTGAAGTGATGGAATTCGCAATTGGATCCAACTGCTCTACACTAACAACAGTAGTGCAGTCTCATTCAATGGGTGGGACTCAGATAGCTTTCCTATTAAATCTGGAGTCAGGCAGGGCTGTCCTCTCTTGCCTGTTCTTTTCGTGTGTTGCATAGAATCCTTTGCTGAGTCCATCAGGAAGGATCCGGGCGTAAGAGGAGTGATAATCCCAGGCAGTGGAGGCACTCAGGTCAAAGCCTCCCTGTACATGGACAATGTCGCCGTCTTCTGCTCAGATCCGCTGTCGGTGCACAGACTGATCCACATCTGCGACCAGTTCGAACTGGCCTCGGGAGTCAAGGTAAATTGTGGGAAGAGCGAGCTGTGTTCTTCGGGAACTGGGCTGACCGATCCTTTGTCCCCTTCACCGTCAGGGCTGACGGCCTGAAGGTGCTGGAGATATGGTTCAGAGGGACCGGGTCATGTGTTAGAAACTGGAAGGAGCGAGCGTCTATGGTGGAAAGAAAACTCTCCATTGCGGGTAAGAACCTGGTCATCAGGTGTGAGGCACTCTCGCTATTGCTGTACGTGGCACAGGTCTGGCCCATTCCACACCCCTGCGTGGTGGCGATCACATGAGCCATCTTCCGCTTTATCTGGAGGTCGAAAATGGATCGTGTCTGCAGGGACACGATGTACCAGCCTCTAGAGAAATGAGGAAAAAACGTGGCCAACATCGCCCTCGTACTGATGGCCACCTTTGTGTGCGGCTGCATCAAGCTGTGCGTAGACCCTCAGTACGCAAACACCGAGTGTCACTACGTGCTGAGGTTCTACCTGTCCCCGGTGTTGTGAAGGATGGGTCTGGCCACGCAGCCGCGGAACGCTCCAAGTAGTTGGACCGTGCCGTACCACCTGTCCCTGGTGGAAAAATTTATGCAGAGAAACAGCTTTGACCACAATCCACCAGGCAGTGGTCAGCACGTAACGTCTTAGAGGCCCTGAGGGAAAAGGAGAGGGTGGATCCTGTGGGATGGTTCCCCGAGCAGACTGTCAAAGTCATTTGGATGTTGATAATTCCAATCCCATTGTCTGATTGTCTGTAATGACCAGATTGAAATGGTTGTAATATTCATTGATCGTATTGAAGCAACTCGTGATCCATGTGTAAAAGTTGAATTTAATTGTACTTTTTGTGAGGACAATTTAGAAATGTTTTGTAATGTTCTTCCAGATATTTTATGAATGAAATATATTTTTCCAAAAAAAAAGGAAAGCAATTCCTGAGCTGCCCAGCAGAGTGTCCTTGCCAGCGCTGCGGTGTGAACCCCTCACAGGAGAGATCGGTGTCCTGCCAGTCGGGTCCAAAGCTCCCCCTGGAACAGACACGGACACTTTGGTAAACTCTGCAACTCAAAATCCCAACCCCCCACAGAGAGGCCAAAGGTCATCCATGAGGTCGTGTCCGATATAGACTCCGGATATTTATAGAGAACAGACAGTCAGTCGGAGTTTGGGAAGGGAAGGAAGAAGGCAACATCATTAATTCAACAATTTACTGACACACATCTCTCTGTCTCCCTTTTGCTCCCTCGATCTGTTTCTGTCTCTTTCTGTTTTTCTCTCTCTTTGTCTCTCTCTGTCTCACACCCACTGTCACACTTCCTTTCTCAAAATCCTTTTCTCTCTCTGTCTTTTACTTTGAATCTGTCTACAGAGCACTAAATCTGTCTGTCCCTGACAACCTCTCTCTCTATCCCTCTTTGCCTCCATGTCTGTCTCTCTCCCTCTAAATCTGTCTCTATCCCTCATTTCCCTCCATGTCTCTCTCTCTCTCTTTCTGTCTCTGTCCCTCTTTGCCCCCATGTCTCTCTCTCTCTCTCTCTCTCTCTGTCTCTCTCAATCTGTCTCTGTCCCTCTTTAGCTCCATCTCTCTCTCTCTATTTCTCTATCTGGGCTGAATTTCTCTCTGGGTTCGGAAACATGTTTCAGTGTGTGAATGGCCACACCGCTTATTTTCAGAGGAAATCCGATTTTCCTCTGTATTCCCGAGTGTCGCGGAAAACGGAGCGAGCACTCAGACCCAGGAGGTTTGTCTTGGAAGTCTTTATTGAATCATGATATCATGGAGAGCCCAGCAGCATACAACGGAGCTAGCCGGCACTCTGAGGAAGCATCACAGTACACACATATTTATAGTAAAAGTTGTACATATCAAAGAGCTTGAAGGTGATAAGACTGTCTAACCTTCAATAATTAATTACATTGAGAATCATTGTCTTTGGCATGCAACACACAATTAGTCTATTCTAATTTATGACTATACAGGATATTGGGGGAAGCCCATCTGGTAATAAAAAAGTGAGACAGAGAATAGATAACCATGCTTGACCTTATCTTTAGTGCTAGGGGGTGTACACTCTAGAGAACAGATGATCATTGCTGGATCCTGTCTCTTTGTGTTGGGGGCAGACATCCTAGCCTTGTCTCAAGGATTCTAGGAAGCTTGTTTAAGATACTCCTTTTCTCCTTTCCTGCTCAATTAGCTGGCAGTTGCAGGTGTGCCTGCTAGAACAAAAGAGGGAACTGTGCTGTAGTATTCCACTATGGTGCTAACGAGAGAGGGAACTGTGCTGTAGTATTCCACTATGGTGCTAACGAGAGAGGGAACTGTGCTGTAGTATTCCACTATGGTGCTAACGAGAGAGGGAACTGTGCTGTAGTATTCCACTATGGTGCTAACGAGAGAGGGAACTGTGCTATAGTGTTGCACTATGGTGCTCACGAGAGAGGGAACTGTGCTGTAGTATTCCACTATGGTGCTAACGAGAGAGGGAACTGTGCTGTAGTATTCCACTATGGTTTTAACTGTTTAACCCTTAGTTGTCCTGTAGATGTATTTTATTCTTCCACACCGAGCCCATGTCATTTTCCTCAGGTTTTTTTGTGGGTCAGGAACGCCGAGTGTGAAAAATACCCCTACCCCCCCCCCCCACCCCGGCTGAGGTCAGTTTCCCCATTTAAAATGGGGGTGAAATCTGATTTCCGCCCACACACCATTTCCATTCAGGGGGGGGCGGGGGTTTTGGAAACACATTAAAAACACATCAGGTTTGTGAGTTCGTGAAGAAAATGGAAAGCCTGCTGAGGAGTCTGGAACATTCTGAAAGGGAAGTATAAAGTCTTTTCACACTTTTAAATATCCCTATTAGATGCTGCATTGTAATTTCGATATGTTTTGGATGCAGTGATTCATCATAAGGATCTGTCTTTTAAAGGTAAGTTGAGCCTAACATTGACCAGCCTTGTGAATTTGTTCACATGCATCATGGTGTTTTTCCAGAGGAGAAAGTACCATAATCCAGTGAAACGTGTTACAAAATGTCCTGTCAGCCTACGCTGTCATCTTTTCTACTGTGATTTTAATGGCTCTGGCTGATAAAAGAAAACATTGGTTTACACACATGAAAGAAAAACTACCCCTGAGAAAAATTTAACCACCTGCCCCCTTACTTCCCAGAGAACAGTCAATTGTTTGGACAGCTGTGGCCATTATCAATGCTTGACTGAGTTTCAATCACACACCAGGGGAAACCCCACAGTGTTGGGCATGGCATGAAATACATTCAAGTGTTTCTAAAAACTGATAGAACACAACATGTGTATAACATTCCCCAATTGCTTTCTCAACACTAATGGATTGTGAAGAGAGGGATGGGTCAGGAATCCCACTGATCCGCATTGTACATCAAGTACAGATGAACTGAAATAAAGTTCAGTCTTTAACAGCGAGGTGCTATTGGGAGGTAACAAGGGGAGACTGTCTGATCCTGTTGTTGAATTTCATTTTGATCAAACATTTCTTCAACTCTCTGCTGAGGAATTCCAAGTTGGAGATTGCCTGTGAGATGTCAAATGGCCTCCTGCTTCCTTGCATCATTCTATAATTGTACGGACAGAATGTTGGTCCAATTCCCTCTGAGCTGGGAGAGGATCAAACCCAGATCCCGGTTATTATAAACACCACACCCCAACCAACTGAACAAGCCTGTCCTTTACTCTCTCTTTCTCACAGCCTCGGCTCCTCACTTTTTCTATGTTTCCAGCCTGTTCTGTTCCTCTGACCTTCATTCCTGACCTTCTATTGACCACGGCGAACTCACTGTCCCTCTCACTCCCACCGTCTCTCTGCCCCTTCACCCACTTCCAAACCCCTTGGTTGAATAGCCCCTTACAGAGCTCAGTTGGGAGGGGGTTAGACTGAAAATCGAAATGTCCCGAGCTCATTCCGGACTTTTCTCCTTTCCTTTGTGTCACCATTTGGGTTCGATTCTCGAGCTGCCTGATTTACTCTGAAATTATTTCCCCAGCGCTGAAGATTGGACTGGAATAGAGAGACATTAAGGGTGGGAAATATTTCCATTTTCTCTATTTAACTGAGTCTCGATCTCCTTCTGTCCTTTTCTCTGGTTTTTCCCTCTCTCGGGGTGGGATGGATATTTGATTCGCTGCATTTGTCCTAAACGGAAACCTTTTCCAGATCTCGGACGGTCAGACACACTGGGCGGAATTTAATACGCGAAGCCTGGGTCCCGTTGGTGGGAGTGGGAGTGAGGCCAATTCCGTTTGCGTGTCGAGAGCCGGCGTGGACACCAGACCAATTAAAATGTAAAGAGCCAGCGGTGGGCACGTGGGGCAGGTGTGATCACACGGTGGGCACGTGGGGCAGGTGTGATCACACGGTGGGCACGTGGGGCAGGTGTGATCACACGGTGGGCACGTCTGATCGGGCGGTGGGGGTGGGCAGGAAATGCCCGAACACTGTCAGGTGATTAATTTGCAGGATGGGGCAGGTTATAAAAGACCCCGGGACAAACATGCCAGCTCCACAGCCGGGAGCAGCTCAACTGGGGGCACAAATTTCAGAAAAGGAATTTTATTTCTTCAAGCGAAGAATTCACCCCCCGTTTGGGGCTGTCACACTCTCCCCCCCACCCCCCACCATTCAAACCCTCATAGTTTCATTTAATCCCCTTGGAAACCCCCTCACTCCCCTCCCCCACAGCCCAGTCAGCTCCTGGGACCCCCTCATTCCCCTCCCCCACAATCCAATCACCTCCTGGGACCCCCTCACTCCCACCCCTGCTCAGTCATATGTCTGAGGTGAGACAAAGAGTGGCTCCATGGTTTAATGATGCCTCCCTGCAGGTTCTCCTCCAGGCCGTCCGGGAACAGCGGGACTTGCTCCGGGTGGTGGGAGGGTTGAGGCTGGCAGAGATGGGTGACTATTCTGAGGTGGCAATGGTTTACAGGTGATGGGGTGTGGCTCAGTTCGGTGCCTCATTCCTGCACAAGTCAAACTCAATTTGTCTCTGACATTCCTGGCACATCCCTCCATGGCCCTCACATCTTGGAAAGGTGCTGCAACATTCCTGGCCTCTTCCTCAGAATACTCACCATCATCCTCACCTGAGTCATAGAGCAGCTCCTCATGTCTTCACCTGGCAATTCCTCTCCTCCCTGCAATGCCACATTGTGCAGTGCGCAGCCCTCGACCCACCCTCAGACACCATTAACCTGCCCTCCCTCAAGCTGCACCTGCCCTCCCTCAAGCTGCACCTGCCCTCTCTGAGTGTGGATCTTCCCTGTGGGGTACAACTGCCACCCAGGACGCAATGGCATCAGACAGGATGGTCTCAACCCAGTATGCCAGACATTTGCTTCCCTCCCAAATCATCACCCCTACCCACAACGCCCAAACCCCCAGTGTCTTTCTGCTGCTCCCATTGATACCCCGACCCCACCTGCAATACCCCCCTCTCCGCTCTTGCTGCTACTGACAGTCCATGTCCATGAACATTCTCCTGTTCCCCTCCTATTTGCCTCAGAGTTCAGCAAAGAGAACCACTCACCACTTGTCCAAATGGACCAGCTCACCTGGTGCATGCCACCTTTAACCAGCCCTAAATCAGGTGGCACAAGTTTCCCGTTCACCGCTGACTTAATCTTGATGGTCGGACTTAATGTGGAAAAGTTGTAATTTAATGAGTATTCATGGGATGCTCATGTAGGGAAAAGAAGTTCCCGTCATCGGACACTGTGAATGCCGACCCACCACTGAAACGTCGCCAACTCAACCCATTAAACTCTTCTTTTTCATTCATTCATGGGATGTGGGTGTCGCAGGCTGGGCCGGCATTTATTGCCCATCCCTAATTGCCCTTTTCAGAAGGCATTAAGAGTCAGCCATGTTGATGTGGGTCTGGAGTCACATGTAGGGCGACCAGGTAAGGACAGCAGATTTTCTTCCCTGAAGGACATTAGTGAACCAGATGGGTTTTTACAATAATCGACAATGGTTTTGTTGTCATCATCAGACTTTTAATTCCAGATTTTTATTGAATTCAAATTTCACCATCTGCCATGGTGGGATTTGAACCTGGGTTCCCAGAGCATTACCCTAGGACGCGGGGATGCGAGTCCAGTGACAAATCCACGATGTCACCACCTTCCGCCATCGGGAAGATGAGATTTCGGTTCCTGCCTGATTAAGTCACTCCGCCCACCACATTTCCACTCTCGATGGCCCCATTAAATTCTGCCCAATGTAGGAGAGAATGTGCAAGGTGACGGGGATAAGGCAGGGGAGTGGGACTAGGTGGAAAGCTCTTTCAGATAGCCAGTACAGGCTCCATGGGCCGAATGTCCTCCTTCTGCACTGTAAAGATATTGTGATACTGTGAAACATTTCAGCTCAACGACCCTTCAACTGTACAATTTTAATCCCGGTGATTCAGTTCTTTTCATCATTGAATTAAATGAACAATTAGATTTAAAGGATATTTCAGCACATTCTTCAACTGCTCTCTGAACTTAGTCTGGGTCACGGCATAAATACAAGTGTTTGTGCAGCAACTCAGGAGCTGCAGCATGAAGCCTATTTCCCGTACAACTGAATGAAACTGTACAGACCTATACCGTAACAACCACATCCGGTACCACACAGAAAAAACCATTAACGTCGTCCATAACAGGATAAAATTTGCCGAGATAACAAACAGTAATATGATGGATTTCCTTCGACTCTCCATCTCTGGGTCTCTGGGACTCTCCCCACTGCTGTTAGCCCGGAGTCTCTTGCGGGCTCTGCTGCTCACTAAAATGTGTCTGACAGTGAAAACATTGAGCAGCAAAATCACAACAAATGGGATAAACGGGGTTATAATCTGATGCAGGAACTCAATTGATACCCAGACTGTAGAAAACCGAACAGACTCTGTTACGTAACAAAAGAAGGGGGAGTTGAAGAGCGAATACTGACCTGTGTAGATAAAATACCAGATAATATTCTTTAAACAGCTCAGAACAGTCACTGTTCCCAGAACCATAGCTGCCATTTTACTGGTGCAATATTTACTTTTCAGCTTCTGGCCACAAATGGCCACGAAGCGATCAAAGGTGAAA
The DNA here is from genome assembly GCF_964194155.1 of Cetorhinus maximus. Classification (NCBI taxonomy): domain Eukaryota; kingdom Metazoa; phylum Chordata; class Chondrichthyes; order Lamniformes; family Cetorhinidae; genus Cetorhinus; species Cetorhinus maximus. The sequence goes on from NC_135906.1 coordinate 958,765, forward strand.
GTGACGGTGAACCAGACAGAACAGTCAGTGGCTGCATAAAGCAGGATGCCATGGATATTGCATATCGGCATGAACTTCAGGAAAAGAAACTGTTCCCAATAAACAATTGGAATGTGTCTCAATATCAGGTCGATGATAATTACCAGTAGATCTGCTGCTGCCATGGCCACCGGGTAGCATGTCACACATTTAGAGAGACCACATTTTCCCTTAGACAGGATCACAATCATCACTGAGTTAGCTGTGAGGAAGGGGAATAAATAAGAAAATTATTCTTCAGGGTGGGAACAAAGCTATCAGATTGATTCAGGAAATTGAGATTTTCAGAAGCACTGTGTCCAGGGATCTATTGCAATGATTCTACCTGAAAGAACAAACAAGGAATTTTATGATGTGGTGAAGGCAGGAGAGATTAAATGGCAAAAGCAATGACACTAAAATTAATAAACTAAATGTTGATCATGATCCTCCACTTCCTCCTTTCCCCCTCAAGACACTTCACAGGAGCAATATAAAACAAAATATGACACTGAGGCACATAAGGAGCTATGAGGAATGACTAAAAGCTTGGTCAAAGTGGTAAGTTTATGGAGTGGCTTTCGGGGAGCAAGGTGAGATTGAGAGGTGGAGAGGTGAAGGGAGGGAATTCCAGAGCTTGATGGCCAGGCAGCCAACAATAATGGAGTGATTAAAGTGGTGATTCCATAATCAAAGGGAGAGAGAGAGAAAACCGATGGGGCAGGCGAACATTCCTCCTCTCAGCCTGAGTGAGGCGATGGTTCTCCATATCATGGGACCAGCTGTGACAGAGACTAGAGCATCCAGTGTCAGTGCAAGCATTTAGGGTGATGTTATGTTTCTGCCTTGACCCCTTCTTAACTCCGAGCTGCGCCTCATCCTGCTGTCTGGAATCATGTCCAAGCTGCAGATGGTGGGACCATGGACCTTGTGCTTTCCATCCCACCCCAATCCCTCTCCCCAACATCCCTTTAAGGCAGCTAAACACGGTTTACTGAATTAATAGCTGGAAACAGAGACTTACCAGGGACACCAACAATAGCGAGGATGGGGTAGTAACCTGCTTGAATAACCAGAAGTAGCCCATAAACTCGCCATGATAATGTCATCCAATCAGAATTATTAGAAAGCCAGCCAAGCCCATCGGTTAAACTCCGATCCATTGTTCTCAGATTCCGATCCATTGTTGTAACATTCCAATCCATTGTTCTCAGATTCCGATCCATTGTTGTAACATTCCAATCCATTGTTCTCAGATTCAGATCCATTGTTGTAACATTCCAATCCATTGTTCTCAGATTCCGATCCATCCTCTCCCTCTCTCTGGACCCGCTGATCCCTGTCAGTGCCAGTGGTGATGTTCCTGCTGACATTATGGGATAACACATTGAACGGATTCACTAATAAACAGAAGAGGGAAACCCTCCAGTGACACAATTAGGATCCATGGAGAGTGACATTAATTACAGTCACTGAACAAACAAGTTCAGTTAACCCCTTCCAATCCAACACTTTTTATACCACAATAAAGTAAAACATTTACCTGGTCTGGATGGGATGTGAGAGGGTCACTGAGGGAAGGAATGGTGGAAATAGTGGGCACACTGACCATGACCTTTCAATCCTCCTTGGATATGGGGGTGATGCCAGAGAACTGGAGGGTTGTTAATGTTCCACCCGGTTTAAAAAAGGAGAGGGGGATAAACCCTGTAACCACAAACCACATCAGTGAAACATTGGGGGAAACTTCTAACTTCTAAAATCTGCAACAACTTAAAATGTGGCTTGGAAAACATGGGCTGAATTTTCCGTTCGGTGGGTGGGTGGAGCTGAAGCAATTGTGGGCAGCGCTGCCATTTTTCGCGGGGGGGGCCAATTAAGGCCCTCCCAGCGCATTTCACACTCTCGTGGAGAGCGGGACTTTTAAAATTGCTGCGGGCGTGTCCAGACCGCTGGTTCCAATGGGGAACCGGCAGTCTGTATAAAATAAGGCCAGGCAGCCTCCTTTAGGCTGATCACCATGGCCAGCTCCAGGTTGTACTGCAGGGGGTCTGCACAGCAGGCTGTGGTAGAGTGAAGGCCAGAGGAGGAGGGCAGGCTGCAGGGTGTGGGCCAGGAGCAGGGCAGGCTGCCGGGTGTGGGCCAGCAGCAGGGCAGGCTGCAGGGTGTGGGCCAGGAGCAGGGCAGGCTGCAGGGTGTGGGCCAGGAGCAGGGCAGGCTGCAGGGTGTGGGCCAGGAGCAGGGCAGGCTGCAGGGTGTGGGGCAGGAGCAGGGCAGGCTGCAGGGTGTGGGCCAGGAGCAGGGCAGGCTGCAGGGTGTGGGCCAGGAGGAGGGCAGGCTGCAGGGTAGGCCAGCAGGGGGCCACTGTGCCCCTCGCTTCTCTGATGAGTGCCTTGCTGCCCTTGTTGAGGAGGTGGCAGCCCGGCGAGAGGTCCTGTTTCCCCAGGATGGGAGGAGGAGGGCCCCCCCCCACGTGATGAAGCGGGCCTGGCAGGAGGTGGCGGAGGTGGTCACTTCCAGGGATGTTGTGCAGTAAACATGGATCCAGTGTCACAAGCGCTTCAATGATTTGTTGCGCTCTGGAAGGGTGAGGACCATGTTGACCTTGGCCATTTAACCCAGCAGGTAGCCTTAGCCTTTGAGGCCACCCCCCTCCATGTCTTAGTGTCGTTACTACATTGGGCATTTGGCGTGAGCTGGGTGGTCAAGCAGATAGTGACCATGCTTACATCAGGCTTCGTGGTTGATGAGAAGACGGGTTCTCCCTGCACCATGTTCCTGTTCTGCTACCCTAACGGGTCTGCCCAGCAAGGTCCCTGTAATCATCCTTACTTTCCAAGGTCCTACCATTTCTCCTGTTTTCCCGTACCTTGTTTGTCCTGCCCAAGTGCATAACCTCACACTTATCCACATAACATTCTATGTGGCATTCCTTAGGCCATGTGACCAGCCTGTCTGTATGCGCCTGTAATGTTTGGGCCTCCTCCTGACTATTTACCACCCCACCAATGTTCCTCTCCTTTGGTACTTGAAGGTTGAGTGCATTATGAGCTTTGGGGGGGAAAGGGATGAGTTGTGTTTCTGACTGAACGCTAACTGACCCACTGTCCTTGTAAATTTCAGCATCATCAGAGCATGGCCGCAATGAGGACGTCCAGATGCCCCCTTCCACACCTGAGGGGTATCAATTGTCACGAGCGTCACACCATTTCAGTGAGGCAGGCACCAGCGCAGCGACTAACACATCAGTGGGGAATGTAACATCGGCTAGTATCCCGTAGCACAGTGGAGAGGGCACTTCACAATCGCTGGAGGAGATGGCACAGACAGAGAGAGCCGATGGTGCCAGCAGCCAGAGAACTGCAGGGGACTAGGCACATGCTGAGTCTGGCAGTGATGATGTGCCTCTGGAGATGTCCGCCATGCAGCAGCTGCAGGACAAGCGGCCGGGTGCGCGGGAACATCTGAGAGTGTTGCATGAGAGTGTGCTTCACTTGGTCTCTGTGGTGGAGGAATCCAGGCAGAGTGTCAGTGATGGCATGAACCTCATGTCAGAGCGTCAGGCTACCTCCATGGAGAGATTGGCAACTCTCATGGAGAGGGGCTTCCAACAAATTAATCAGATTCTGATGGGGTTACGCTCGGACCTGCAAGTCCTCACAGCGCTACTGGCCACAGGTGGTCATTGGCAATGTGGAAGATGTTCTGGGCACCAACTGTCCCAGCGTGGTGCCCATCCACCTGCGGTGAGCAGGGAGGTCCAAAGTGACCTCACGTCGGCACAGCAGCTGCCTGTTGTCTGTGCGTGCTCCTCTCAGGGCGCTCCGGATGAGGGATGCAGCTCTGCCCCTCTGCCAGTGACCATTGCATCTGTTGAGGCTGCGACAACTGGGGAGGTGCCAGCTGTGGAACTGGCCAATCCCTCCCAGGCTGTGCCACCAGAGGCTCCACGGGCCAGAGGACGTCCGCCAAGGTCATCGAGGCCAACAGGACAGCAGAGTCAGCAGGCTGTCTCACAAGCCACTCCGAGCGATGGGGCAGCACCAAGACGTAGCACCCACAAACGCAAGCATAAGGCACGTTAGGCCCACCACGGGTTTGTCACTGGTGCTTTTGTGTTGGCCCGAGATTAGGGAATTTCTATTTTTCAATGTTGGAGCAACATTTTGTTTTGATTTTTATGGCACCATCTGATGGATGGAAATAAAGTTCACATGTGTTACCATGGCTGAGCGAGGCTCCTTTGTGCTGCATTTGTATGTTTCACAGACATACCATGAGTATTTGAGTGGACATTGATGTTTATGTAGGAAGCCCTTCGTTGCAGCTGATGAGGTGGAAGATGTAGCACCTAAGTGCCGCTTATGGATGCGCCAGGCAATTCTGGTCCTGCCGATCCATTTGTGTGGAGCTAGCTGAAGGTTCATTGGATTAAAGTCTCCCGGGTGTCCCTGCCTCCTTGGTGTAGTAGCAGGTTGGCGTGCTGCCCCTCATCATTGCCCTGTGCTTCCTCATCCTCTGAGGCACTGCTGGATTCATCGTGTGCAGCGGAATCCACTGCGTCAAGGTCTTCATCGTCCACTGCATCCCCCCTTTCCAGTGCAAGATTGTGGAGAGTGCAGCATGCAACCACTATCACCAAGACACGATCTGGGGGGGTACTGGAGTGTGACCCCTGAGCGGTCCAGGCATCGGAAGCGCATCTTGAGAAGACCGATGGCTCTCTTCACCACAGCCCTTGAGGAGGCGTGGCTCCTATTGTAGCGCTGCTCAGCTTCTGTTCTTGGATCGCGGAGAGGCGTCATAAGTCACCTTCTGAGGGGATAGCCCTTGTCACCCACCAGCCATCCATCCAGCCGAGTCAGAGCACTGAAGAGTCCCGGCACCTGGGAGTGTCTGAGGATGTAGGCGTCGTGGGAGCTGCCTGGGTACCTTGCACAGACTTGTAGAATCAGCATCCTGTGATCATACACTATCTGCACGTTCATGGAGTGGAAGCCCTTCCTGTTGACAAAGGCACCGGGCTCACCTGCTGGCACCTTGATTGCCACATGTGTACAGTCTATAGCACCCTGGATGCGGGGGAAGCCAGCAATGGCCGCGAAGCCTCTGGCTCGCTGTGTGTGACTAGCCTGGTCACAGCGGAAGTGGATGAAGGTCAATGCCCATCTGAACAGAGAGTCTGTAACCTGTTTGACACAAGTGTGGACAGCTGATTGGGAGACACCACAAAGATCACCCACCGAGCCCTGGAAGGAGCCAGAGGCATAGAAGTGGAGGGCAACTGTGACCTTCAGAGCCGCTGACATGGGGTGTCCACCCACACAGTTAGGGGAGATCTCAGGGACAAGTATCTGACAGATGCTGTTGACTGTTTCCTTTGACAGTCGGAGCCTCCTTCAGCAATGCACCTCAGTCATATTGAGGTAGCTGCTTCGCCGCCTGAATATCCTGGCAGTGGGATAGTGGCGTCTTCTGTGGCCCCTTCCACCTTGGACTCCCTCTTGGCCCTGCGCCCCTTGTGCCTGTGCCTGGCCTCCCAAAGGTGGCTCCCCTGGAGGCTGATTGCCCACTCCTGGCCTCCTCCTTATTCTATCCCTCCCTTCCTTCTCAGAGTAGCTGCCTCCAGTGGAGATGTCAGAACCCATACCCAGGCTAAATGGAGGCCTCTGGAAAGCTGCAGGCCTGATAAAGGTTCCTGACTGAAGAGTGCTGAGCTGAAGCGTCAACGTACAGAGAAAGCTGCTGGAATTCGTTCTGAGCTGCTACAGATCACACAGGCAAGTTTAAAAAACTTGCTGAAATAAATGCTTCACATAAAACACTGACAAACCCAGTGAGCCCACATATCCCGCCCGTGGATGAGTTTCATTAAAAAGTCACTTACCCGCCTGCCCGTTGTGCCCGTGCACCGAGCCGAAGATCACACGGGCACCTCAAAATCAGCGTCAATTGCTGAGTTAAGGGCCTTAACAAGCCCTTTAATTAATGGCAGGCGTGTGTCACACTTCATCGCGCGCCCACCCAGCGAAATATCGCGATGGCGCGTGGTGACATCGGGGCTCTCACCCGGCGTCACCGAGCGCCATTTTAAACGCTGATGTGTGGGGACCTACCCCCCTGCTCGTCACCCAGAAAATTCTTCCCCATGAGTTAATAAATGAGCAGCAGCACACGTATGTTCATGGGAAATCGTGTCTGACCAACTTGGAGTTCTTTGAGGAAGTAATGGAGAGGGTTGATGAGCTCAGCCTGGTTCATGTTATGTATATGGACTTTCAATTGTCACATGTTAGGAAAGTGAAACCCATAGATTAAAGGGGCAGTGACATTGTGGATATGACACTGGCTATGGGACAGAAAGCAGACAGAAGTGGCAAATGGTGGCAAAATCGGCCGGGTGGTTAACAGTGAGGTCGAGTGTCTTGGGCTACAGGAAGATATAGACGGGATGGTCAAATAGGCAGATAAGTGGCAGATGGAATTTAACCCTGAAAAGTGTGAGGTGATACACTTTGGAAGGAGTAATTTGACAAAGAAGTATTCAATGAACGGCATGACACTAGGAAGTTCTGAGGAACAAAGGGACTTTGGTGTGTGTGTCCATTGATCTCTGAAGGCGGAGGGGCATGTTAGTGGGGTGGTGAAAAAGGCATATGGGACACTTGCCTTTATCAATCGAGACATAGATTACAAAAGTAGGGAGGTCATGTTGGAATTGTATAGAACCTTGGTGAGGCCACAGCTGGAGTACTGTGTGCAGTTCTGGTCGCCACATTATAGGAAGGATGTGATTGCACTGGAGGGGGTACAGAGGAGATTCACCAGGATGTTGCCTGGGATGAAACATTTAAGTTATGAAGAGAGGTTGGATAGACTTGGTTTGTGTTTGTTGGAGCAGAGAAGACTGAGGGGCGACCTATCGAGGTGTACAAGAGGGGCATGGACAGGGTGGATAGGGAGCAGCTGTTCCCCATAGCTGAAGGGTCAGTCATGAGGGGACACAAATTCAAATTGAGGGAGAGGAGGTTTAGGGGGATGTGAGGAAAAACATTTTTACCCAGAGGGTGGTGACGGTCTGGAATTTGCTGCCTGGGAGGATGGTGGAGGCGGGTTGCCTCACATCCTTTAAAAAGTACCTGGATGGGCACTTTTATGGCCGTGACGGGGCCGAAATTTTCTGCCCATTGATTTCAATCTTCAGCCTATTTGAGGCACCGTAAGAAGTTGTTTCGAACAACGGAGCCCAATATTCTGGAAAACCGTTCAAGGTGATGTGTGAAAAGTGGGGAGTTGACCATATTACCTCATCACCCACACTACCCCAGGCCCAACAGCATGGCGGAATGGATGGTCTGCACTGTAAAGTCTTTAATTATAAAATGTCAGCAAACTAAACAAGCTTTGCACATCACAACAGGCACTATTTTAATATTAAGCTGAGCTGTTACAGCTCTTTCTGAAATGCATTTTGAAATTTGAAATGTTTATTAATTAACTGTATAAATACCATACAAATTACTTGGTTTAGTTTAATCTAGTTTATTTTCTAAAATGGTTCCCATTAGCCAGTTGTCCATGTGCAGTGCAACCTGCAGAAACAGCTGCATTGTTTTCAGGAAAACGGATACAGCTCCACTGCCAATTCTGTTTTGTAGTGATTGAAATCACAATATCTGCCTGTTTCTGAGTGAGATCAGGGAGCCCATAAGCTGGAGGCAGAGGGCAGTGTCTGGCAGTAGAAAGTCCACCAGCTGACACAACCAGGAAGGGGGCAAAATGAAGAATTCGGCCTCTTATTGAAAATGCTGCTCCAATCCACACTCGATAATCAAATAATCTGCTGTGTTTCACCATTAAAAATAAACTAACGAGCTCCTACAGAGGGAATGTGTCCAGGTTTAAAACTTAAACATGTACTTGATTCCCTGTTAATTTGATGGGATTGTTTCAGTTGGAAGCGTCTCTTATGATACAGACAGATTTGCTTTGTACAGGCAGTTTAAAACATTAACATCTCATAAAGTCCACCATTCACAAAAATACACAATCATGGTAAGCACTTACCCAATTTCTCAACGTGCACTTTGAGCAGATGTGACTCCTCTCTGGTAATGTTCATCAGTAAAATATGATTGTATATGTGAACAGAACTGCAGTGACTACACATTGAGCAGGGTGATGTTCCACAGACTGTTTCACCACTCCTCCAGCTACCTTCCACATGATCCATCCAGCACCGGTGTCCAGTGTCAGGAGTGTGTGACATCTGCAACATGCAGTGCTGCCAAACCCCTCGGCTTCCCTGTGAACCCACAGCCTCTACCACCGAGAAGACAAAGGCTTCAAGTGTAGTGGAGAAACCACACAAACATCCTTCCCTGGAACATACACGGCATCATGACATGTGGGGAATCGTCTTTAGTCAGTGTCTAACAGTCGCGTGTGGATGACTGCCTTCAACACAGCACTCATGGTTGAAGTGCACCTGATAAACTCCATCTGATCTTTGAGTCTGATCATTGATGATCAAGAAATGCTGCAAGGAGCATCTCAATCCACAACCCTTGGTGTATTACAGCCTTATCTGAAGGTCTGGAGAAGGAAACAGCCTTCCACTGCTGGACATGCATGGGCACACCCTGGCTCCTGACGGCGTCAATGAGAGCTGGATTTCAGAATGCAGTCTTCAGTGCCAATGGTAAGGACCGCGTTCACTCTGTTAACATTCTCACTGAGGGTGCAAAAACAGACCCAAACATTCTTTGCAATAGATATGTGTGTTTACAACTTGTGTAAGTGTGATGTTAATGAAGTGATTGAGGACAAGTTGCCTCAGAGGAGGTGGAGGAGGCTGCTCACCTCTCGTGTTGTACAGCATCGAGGAGCGTTGTGGCCTGTTACATCGAACATGGACCCGTTACAGATTTGGGGACCCATTCAGACTGCGGACTCTGCATTTCCGCAGGGGCAGCCATTGTCACTGGGACAAGTACCGCGCATGAGTGCTCTGGTGGAGGGGCTGGGAGTTATGAGAAGATGAGGGTCTGAGGTGCTCTCAGAACCTTCCCCTTCCTCACGAACCTCCACAGCCCTAGGTTGTCCTTCAGGTGGGTTAGGAGGAGCTGGCTGCTGGGGCGCAGCAGTCGCCCATTCCAGCAACCATTGTGCCACCAGTGTGAACATCCTGAGGAGGTCTGTAATAAGGTAGACAGAGGGGTTTAGATGGAGAAAAGCAAAAATACAGCTGAGGCTGGAAATCTGAAATAAAAACAGAAAATGCTGGAAAAGTGCTGGTGTATATGGGTGTTAGAGATATGGAATTCTAGAACGAACATATTAAGGTGCCACACAAAAGATTATTGTCAAAAATAAGAGCAGATGGAATTGGAGGGAAGCTTTAGATGTGGGTTGGAAATTGGTTGTGAGGTAGGAAACAGAGAGTGGGAATACAGTGTCTGGTCTCAGATTGATGGGATGTGACAAGGGGTGTTTCACAGGAATCTGCACTGTGGCACAACATACACCATTTTTATAGTGAGTTGCATCAGGATAGAGTTGTGTGTTCAGCTTGTAAATGACACTGAATTAGGAGAATAGGAATTAGTGCAGATGGAGGCGGGGAGTGGTAAAGAGACATTGAAAGATGAAGTAAGAGAACAAAACCTTGGCAGATGGAGTTTGATGTGGGTGAGAGTGAGGTCATCCATTTTGGAATTGAAAAAATAAATTTCAAAATGTTCCAAATGGTTAGAAACCAGGAACTGGAGAGGAACAAAGTGGTTTGAGATTCCAAGGACACAAATCATTAAAAGCTGGTGGTTAGGTAAAGGTAGCAATAAAAAAAAGATGAGTGGAATGTTGACTCTTACCTCAAGGAAGCTGGATTGTAAAAGGAATGAATTTCTGCTTCAGTTGTATTGAACCTTGGTCAAACCCCATCTGGATATTATATTCAGTTCTGGGCACCCAGCTCAGGAAGTGCCGGGTAGATTCACCAGAATGAAAACGGTGCTTCGAGGGTTAAATTATGAGGAGAGCTTGTATAAGCCTGGCTTGTATTCCATTGAGTTTAGAAGATTGAGCAATGATCAGATTGAGGTGTTTAGAATGTTAAAAGGATTGAAATCGGCCCTCCTGGTAAGAAATCCACTTTTACACTCTGTCCCCCTTGTAATGAAGCCCAGCATTCAACTTGCCTTCCTAATTCCTGGCTGGACTTGCATCCTAACTTTTGGAGTTTCATGTATGAGGGACACCCAGTTCCCTCTGTACTGCAGCATTCTGCAGTCTCTCTGCATTTCAATAATATTCTGCTCTTCTGTTCTTCCTGCCAAAGTGGGTAACCTCAAGTTTTCCCACATTTTTATCCATCTCTGAAATATTGGCCGACTCCCTTAACCCATCGATATCCCTTTGCCGGGATTTTCCAGCCCCATGTGGCAGTGCCCATCTCAGGGGATGGGGCAGGTCAGCCAAAGTTCCATTAACTTTTGGCGGGACCGGAAGATCCTGGTGACAGGTGGTGCTGGAAAATCCCGACCTGTGTGTCCTGGCAATTTGCTTTCCCACCTATCCTTGTATTGGATGCAAATTTGTCAATAATACACTCGGTCCCTTCATCCAAGTCGCTCATATGGATTGTAAGTAGTTGAGATTCCAGCACGGGTCCCTGGGACACTCCTCTAGTGACCGTTAGCCAACTTGAAAATGAGCTAATTCTCCTGACTCTCTTTCCTTTAGTTACCCAAACCTCTATCCATCCAAATATATTACTCCCAACATCAGGAACTCTTGCCTTGGCTAATAACCTTTTATATGGCATCTTATCAAATATCTTCTCGAAATCCAAGTACACTACATCTACTGGTTCCCCTTTATCCACCCTGCTTGTTACATCCTCAAACAACTCACATGAACTTGTCCAACACAATTTCCTTTTCACAAAACTAATCTGCCGTTTGTATTCTGATTTTCTCAATTTTCTGCTCCTGCTTCCTTAACAATGGGTTTCAGTGTTGAGGAGAGGCGATGGTGTAGTGGAATTGTCACTGGACGAGTAACCCAGAGACCCAGGGTAATGCACTGGGGACCAGGGTTTGAATCCTGCCATGGTTGGTGGTGGAATTCGAATTCAATGAAAAATGTGGAATTAAAAGTCTAACGATGACCATGGTGCCATTGTCAATTGTTGTCAAAACCCGTCTGATCTGCTATCCTTACCTGGTCTGGCCGACATGTGACTCCAGAGCACAATGTGGTTGACTCTTCCATGCGACTCAGTTGTATCAAACCACAACAAAGCACCAAACAAAGGAATGAAACCGGAAGGGCCACCCAGCATTCCCCTAGGCACCGGAAATGACAACAGCAAACTCAGCCTTGTCAACACTGCAAAGTCCTCCTAACTAACATCTGGGGGCTAGTGAAGCAATGGAATCATACCTTACAGATTAGGTCCCGGACACCACCATCATCATCATCCCAGCAGAAGTGGCGGCACTGTGGTATACAGTCGGGAGGGAGTGTCGACTCTGGACCCCATGAAGTCTCATGGTATCAGGTCAAACATGAAGGAAACCTCCTTCTGATTACCACGTTCCCTCCTCCCTCGGCTGAAGAATCAGTGCTCCTCCATACCGAACACCAAATGGAGGGAGCACCTCTGGAGGGTGGCAAGGGCACAGAATGTACTCTGGGTGGGGGACCTTAATGTCCATCACCAAGAGTGGCTCATTAGCACCACCTCTGGCTGAGTCCTAAATGCCATAGCTGCTAGACTGGGTCTACGGCAGGTGGTGAGGGAACCAATAAGGGGAAAAAAAAATACTTGACCTCATCCTCACCAACCTGCCTGTCGCAGATGCATCTGTCCATGATAGTATCGGTAGGAGTGACCATTGCACAATCATTGTGGAGACCAAGTCCTGCCTTCACATTAAGGATACCCTCCATCGTGTTGTGGGGCGCTACCACTGTGCTAAATGGGATAGATTTCAAACAGATCTAACAAATCAAGACTGGGCTTCCATAAGGCGCTGAGCGCCATCAGAAGCTGCAGAATTGTACTCGAACACAACCTGTAACCTCATGGCCCTGCATATCCCCCACTCTACCATCATCACCAAGCCAGGGGATCAGCCCTGGTTCAATGAAGAGTGCAGGAGGGCATGCCAGGAGCAACACCAGGTATACCTAAAAATGAGGTGTCAACTTGGTAAAGCTATAACACAGGACTACTTGCGTACCAACCAGCATCAGCAACAAGTGATAGACAGAGCTAAGCAATCCCACAACCAACGGATGAGATCTAAGCTCTGCAGTCCTGCCACATCTAGTTGTGAATGGTGGTGGACAATTAAACAACTCACTGGAGGAGGCAGCTCCATAAATATCCCCATCCTCAATGATGGGGGAGCCCAGCACATCAGTGAAAAAGATAAGGCTGAAGCATTTGCAACAACTTTCAGCCACAAGTGCTGAGTGGATGATCCACCTCAGCCTCCTCCGGAAGTCCCCAGCATCACAGATGCCCGTCTCCAGCCAATTCGATTCACTCCACGTGATATGATGAAACAGATGAAGACCATGGATACTGCAAAGGCTATGGGCCCTGACAATATTTCAGCAATAGTACTGAAGACTTGTGCTCCTGAACTTGCCATGCCCCTAGCCAAGCTGTTCCAGTACAGCTCAACACTGGCATCTACCCGGCTATGTGGAAAATTGCCCGTGTATGTCCTGTACGCAAAAAGCAGGGCAATCCAACCCAGCCAATTACCGCCCCATCAGTCTACTCTCGATCATCAGTAAAGCAATGGAAGGAGTCATCAACAGTGCTATCAAGCAGCACTTGCTGAGCAATAACCTGCTCATTGATGCCCAGTATGGATTTCGCCAGGGACTCTCAGCTCCTGACTTCATTACATCTCCAGAACCTGTGGAATTTTGTAAGATGACAGCCCATGCATAAACTCTCTCTGCAGCCACTTCTTTTGGACCCTAGAATGCAGGCCATCAGGTCCAGGGGACTTGTCAGCTTTAAGTCCCATTAGTATTCCCATTACTCTTTCTTTCATGATAGTGGTTGTTTTAAGACCCCTGCTCCCTGTAGCCCCTTGACCTTCCACTATTATTGGGATGTTGTTCGTGTCGTCTACCATGAAAACAGATACAAAATATTTTATTCATTCATGAGGTTTGGGCATCACTGGCTCAGCCAACGTTTATGGCCCGTCCCTCATTGCCCTTGTGAAGGTGGTGGTGAGCTACCCTCTTGAACCACTGCAGTCCCTGTGGTGTAGGTACACCCACACTGCTGTTAGGGAGGGAGTTCCAAGATTTGGACCCAGCGATAGTGAAGGAACGGCGATATATTTCCAAGTCAGATGGTGAGTGGCTTAGCAGGGAACTTCCAGTTGGTTGTGATCCTATTTATCTGCTGCCCTTGTTCTTCGAGATCGGAGTGGTCGTGGATTTTGAAGGTGCTGTTCTAGGAGCCTTGGTGAGTTTCTGCAGAGCATCTTGTGCACTGTGTATTGGTGATGGAGGGAGCGAATGATTGTGCATGGGGTGCCAGTCAAGTGGGCTGCTTTGCCTTGGATGGTGTCAAGCTTCTCGAGTGTTGTTGGAGCTGTACTTGTCTAGTCAAGGGGAGATTATTCCATCACACTCCTGACTTGTAGATGGTGGACAGGCTTAATGGAATCAGGAGGTGAAATACTCACTGCAGGATTCATGGCTTCTGACCTGCCCTTGTAGCCACAGTATTTATGTGGCTCGCCCAGTTCAGTTTCAGGTCAATGGTAATCCACAGGATGTTGATAGTGGGGAATTCAGTGGCGGTAATGCCATTGAATTTCAAAGGGAGATGGTTAGATTCTCTCTGGTGGGAAGTGTTCATTGCCTGGTACTCATGTGGCACGAATGTTACTTGCCACTTGTCAGCCCAAGCCTGGATATTGCCCAGGTTTTGTTGTATTTGGACATGGGCTGCTTCAGTATCTGAGGAGTCCTGAATGATGCTGAATATTGTGCAATCATCAGTGAACATCCCCATTTTTGACCTTATGATGAAGGGAAGGTCTTTGATGAAGCAGCTGAAGATGGTTGGGGTTTGGACACTGCCCTGAGGACCAAGGCTGCGATGAGGTCAGGAGCTGAGTGGCCCTGGCAGAACCCAAACTGAGTGTTAGTGAGCAGCGACAGTGCTAACAAGCAGCACTTGTTACAACCCCTTCCATCACTTTGCTGATGATCGAGAGTCGACTGATGGGGCAGGAATTGACCGGGTTGGATTTGTCCTGCTTTTTGTGGACAGGTCACATATGGGCAATTTTCCACTTTGCTGGGTGATGCCAGTGTTGTAGCCGCACTGGAACAGCTTGAACAGGGGAACGGCAAGTTCTGGAGCACAAGCCTTCAGTACTATTGCTGGAATATTGTAAGGGCCAGTGCAGATGCAGATCCAGGGCTCTTCAGCCATTTCTTGATATCATGAGGAGTGAATCAACTCGGCTGAAGACTGGCATCTGATGCTGGAGACCTCAGGAGGAGGCTGAGATGGATCATCCACTCGGTCCTTCTGGCACCACTGATGACAGCAAACCTCAAACACTCCAATACAGTGAGCCCCCTCTCCAGGGGGTGAACATCACCATGGAAGAGAGTGAGGCAGCCTGAGTAAACATCCACACCAGCCAGGCTCAGGAACAGGTCCACAAGGAGGCCCCAGATCTGCTCACATCCCCTCCCCCTCATGCCAGGCCTGCTCACACCCCCTCCCCCACACTGGGTGGCTATAGATACCAAGCCTGGGGTCTGAAGCACCCAGAAAAAAAATGAGCAATTCCTGCTTCTCTCAACCTTCAGTAAACCCATCATTCAGGAGGCCTAGTTCTGTGCTTGGATAGACTAACACCAGTCATTAGGTCCATGGAGATATTTAACTAACAAGGAGAATGCATAGACCATTCAGCTCCCTGACACAAGGTAGAAGGAGTCTCTGCTTTATTGATCATTTGATCACTGTTTGACCTGAGGTTGCTTGTGTTTCCTGTACAGGAGCAAGGCCAGCAATGAACAAAGAAAAGAACAAAGAAAAGTACAGCACAGGAACAGGCCCTTCGGCCCTCCAAGCCTGCGTCGATCATATTGCCCGTCAACTAAAACATTTTGCACTTCCGGGGTCCGTATCCCTCTATTCCCATCCTATTCATGTATTTGTCAAGCTGCCTCTTAAACACCACTTTCGTACCTGCTTCCACCACCTCCTCTGGCAGCGAATTCCAGACGCTCACTACCCTGTGTAAAAAAACTTGCCCCGCACATCTCTATAGTTTTCTCCTCTCACCTTAAATCTATGTCCCCAAGTAATTGACTCTTCCACCCTGGGAAAAAGCTTCTGACTATCTACTCTGTCCATGCCACTCATAATTTTGAAAACTTCTATCAAGTCGCCCCTCAATCTCCGTCGCTCTAGTGAGAACAATCCGAGTTTCTCCAACCTCTCCTCATAGCTAATAACCTCCAGAATGAAGCAGAGATCAGGGAGACAGCTGTCACAGTCAGGGCCACGATCAGGACCACCTCAGACTCCACACCTACAAAGCAATGAGAAACCAATGGTTAGTGAAGGAAACACTGAGGGGGAAATGGAAACCAGTAGTCGGCCAACTCACCACCTGGAGACCTCTCCTGCATCCTTCGCTCAGCCTCATTCAGGGACTCTGTTGCCAGCTTGGTCACATCAGTATCCAGAATGAGCAGGGCTCCAAGTGAGGCCTCACCCTCCCACTTCAATCCAGCTTCACTCTCTGCAACATCAAACATTCCAGTTAGAGAGGGGAAAGGGGGACGTCCAACATCTAGAGGATCAATGTCCCACCAGCTTCAGGTACAAGATCTCTCCTTCCTCTGGGACCAAACCACAACTCCCTTGTGGCACCACAGTTACCCACATGGCAACAGGCACAAATGTCAATGCTCGATTCCTCCAATGGGGTCCAGCTAAACAAGAGAAAGAGCCCATCAACCAGGTTGTGCATCACATCTCCACACAACACATCCCTGATGGAGAGAGAGGGAACTGACACATTCTGCACCTTCTGGAAAGTACAAGCTTTGTTCCTGGAATCCCTCTGATCCAATGGAGCAACTTTCAGGTGACAGGTGATGAAAATCTGAGGGACACATTCAACACACGTCATGATTCAGTGACTCCCTCCCAACATGGAGACTCCAATGATCAGCTTCTTCTTACCAAGGAACGGTCATCTCCAAGGAAACGGAACGCATCCAGGTCAAACCGGAGCTTGTCCAGCTCCTGCTCGTCTCTTGGCAACACAAAAGTTGAAAAGGAGTCCTCAGCTTTGCTGTCCAGGAGGCAACTGAAGAAAGATTAAAAAGGGACAGGAAGTGAATCAAGTGAAGTCATTGAGATGGGACCAGCTGGAGAAAGCAGAGAGCTCCTTACCCATTGTGGTCAATGAAGCTGTATCTCGGGGTGGAGTCCTTGTCTGGGCTCAATGTAGCTACACAGCGGTCAATGTAGAGCTTCAGGGGCATGTGGTTGGTCATTGAAACAGAGGCCTCAATGTGAATGAGCTCACCCAGGTAGTAGACAGTCGAAGTGCGCTCTGTAAGCCAGTCACCTGAAGTACAAGAGGACAAGGGTTAGAGACAGTGGCTGTAACTCCCAGTGAGTGACTACAGGAAATCACTCCCCATCCACCCATCACATACCATGCATTAGGCGCAGAGAGAATGACAGATGCCCTTCTCCAGACTTGGTGGAGCTGAATGGGATCCAGGTGGGCTTGATGGGGTCACTGCTCACATTGCCCTTCCTGGAAAGGCAGGGGAGTCATTTTAGGACATCTTCAGAGACCACCAGCAGCTGTAGATCTTATTGACAAAGCGAATAAAGATTCTCACCTCAAATAACGACACTCAATGGGAACGACAGCTCCATTCGTTCTCACAATGACAGATCCATGATACTCTGGGGTGTGGTTCAGGTGGGTGGTGTAGATGAGGAAATCTCCAATCATCTGAAAGAATCAGGTGAAGGAATGAAGAACTGATCTGAAATGAGAATGTTCTCCACAGGGGTTAACAATGAAGTCATCCCATCCCCTGAAAACAATTCTGAGGGGGATTGACAGGGTCAGTGTGAAGAGACTGCTACCCCATCACTGGAGAGTTTACTATTAGGGGCTGTCAGTTCAGGTCAGGCGCCAGTCATTTAGGATTAACTTAACAGGGAATTTCTTCATTCAGCAAGGAAAGAATCTTGGGAATTCTATCCCAGTTTGAGGGTGTTCAGAGAATGCTGTGTTTTGAGGAAGTCGCCATTGTCTCCTGTAGCTTAACTAAGTCTTCATTAACTAGAATTATTTTCACAGGTACAGCTTGGTCTACCCACATCTGTGTTCAGCAGCAAACCGACCCTGGGTCTGGATCATGGGCCTTAAATTACTGTCGGCAGTAGCGTGCTCAGTCCCACATGTAACACTGCCAGAACATCCTGTAGGTCATGCACTTTGTGACTTCACTGCCCCAGAGAGCTGTGAATGCTCAGTTATTGAGTATATTTTAGACAGATGGATTTACTTTGGGGCATCAAAGAATATGTTGAGGGGAGAGGAACATGGAGGTTGTGCAGAAGATCAGCCATGATCTTAATGATTGGGGTACAGGCAATGAGGGGCCGTATGGCCTCATTTGGTTATTTGTTGCTTTGTAACCTCAGCCCTTATCGAAGGAGAGAGATCATGAGCACAAGATCATGGTCCATTAATTGGGAAGTCTCTCAACAAAAGGACAGCTTCAGTTAACAGTAAAAGGAGCCACAAGTGGACAATAACATGGAGCATGGAAATAGAACAGTTTGAAGCCAGGGCCCCATTTATTCCAATAGCAGGGAAACTGGGAAGTGTGGAGTTACTCTTTAGTCAAAGAGGACTTAATTCGTATTCCATTTTCTTCATTTAAGAGACAATCAAATTGGATTAAACTGGACTGAAACTGAAGTCTCCAGTTGAATTGATCTGAATGAGGGGAATAGAGATGAAAATCCTCAAAACAACAGAAGGAAAAGCTTAGAGGATCCAAAGAGAAGGTTCAAGACCAATGGGGCTGATATCATAGGTTGGAAAGGCTCAAGGACCAGTTAATGCAAAGTACAATACAGACTAGAAAGCTAATTTGTAGTTTTATAAAGCAGGAGACAGCTATCTCCTCAATATCATTGACATCTCACCCAGTGTTGGAATGAAGAGTGGGGAATAACCAACAGCCCAAACTTAGAGCAAGAGCTGAGGATTCCCATTACCTGCAACCTGCTGCCACACTCATGGAGTCCATAGTCAAAGAGGACAGTGTGGTTCTGAGAGTAGATCCTGGTTGGCCAACAACCTGCTGTCCACCAGGGTCAGGTCAGCAGCTTTGATCAGGTGCCAGGTTCCAAATAAATCCAGCTGGACCCTGAGCAGCAGCTTGTCCTCTCCACACTGCACCATCACAGTCTGCAGTGGAGACACACTTCCACCCTCAGACACACGGAAATGGGAACCAAAGGGAGGCCCAGGAGGACAGACTGTCTGAGGCACAGGGGTGGCTTTGACTCTGGCCTAGAAACTGTTGTCAAGTATCAGAGCCACAAACAGCTCCAACTAACACCAGCACTGGGAACAAAGCCCTCACTACAAAATCCCCCATGATACCAAACAACTCACCATCCCTTCAGCCACCGAGCAGCACCTTTTATACACACAAGCTGCACTCACCTGACACCAATGAGACCAGAAGCAGCAACGTTGAACCAATTAACCAGCCCCAACCTCTACAAACTCCACCAATGACAGAACTCATGGGTTTATTACCAGGAGGGCCGATTTTATTTGGAGCAATAGG
Source organism: Cetorhinus maximus (assembly GCF_964194155.1). Classification (NCBI taxonomy): domain Eukaryota; kingdom Metazoa; phylum Chordata; class Chondrichthyes; order Lamniformes; family Cetorhinidae; genus Cetorhinus; species Cetorhinus maximus. The sequence continues at coordinate 977,698 of NC_135906.1, forward strand.
AGTCACTCTGAGTTGCTCTGGTGTCACCTGACTGAATTCAGCTCCACAAGTTCTCATGTTGAAGGCACCATTAATCCAGTCATCTCACGTGGTTTTGTTCATTGATCCATGAGGATGACTGGTGGGCACTGCCCACACTGACCCAGGGAGCTTGGCGTGCAGACTGATAAATGGAGTGATGGGAAATGGAGACTCTCACACTGCTACAACAACAACAACAACTTGTAATAAATCCCAGGAAGTTTCGAAATGTCATAGGTTTTGAGCAAGTGGTCGGGGAGAGGTGTGGAAGAACAGAAGGGAAGGTGTGTGATAGGGAGGAGGGCAGGAGAGATTAAAGGATAAAAGGTTTCATGGAACAAAAGCCAAAGGCAGTGGTAATTGGGAAAGGAAAGAAACAGAAGATGTGTCCAGATGAGGTGTGAATGGCTGCATAGCAACCGTCTGAATGTAACATGAAGGAATAAAGAAAAAAACGAGACCCAATCAAACCAGCAAAAAAAACAAAATGAAGACAGAGGGTCTGATCTAAAAGTGTTAGCCTCAGTGCTGAGTCCAGAAGGCTGTCGAGTGTCCAGTCGAAAGATGACGTGCTGTTCCTCGAGCTTGTGTTGAGCTTCATTGGAAAACTATAGCAGGTCAAGGACAGGAAGGTCAGAGTGAGAGCAAGGTGGACAATTGAAATGACCAGCAACAGGAAGCTCAGGGTGATACTTGTGGACTGAACGGAGGTGTCCGCAAAGCAGTCACCCAGTCTGCATTTGAACTCCCCAATGTAGAGGAGACCACATCGGGAGCAGTGAATACCGTATACTAAATTGAAAGTAAAGGAAATCGGTGTCCGAAGCCTTTTCCACTTGAAAATCTGAACTTTTTCCTCATTTTGTTTTTAATGTCTGTGCTTATCCACAAAACCTCAGGAGATAAGGGTGATCGAGAAACATTTAACGTCAATTGATGAGTCCTGACTAATAGAAAAACAAAGTTTAACCATCGTTCTGCTGCAATGCTTCCCCTGTCTGAGGAGGGACTGATAAAGATTAGGAACATTGGAACAAGAGGAGGTGGTTTTCCCTCCCACCATTCAGTTAGATCACAGCTGATTGGTCCCTCACCACCATTTACCCACCTTAGCTCCAGATCCCTTGAAATCATTCCTCACCAAAAATCCCTCAATCTCAGTCTTGTTATCTGCAGTTGTTCCAGCATCCACAGCCTTCTGGGGGTAAATTCCCGGTTTCTTTGTGTGAAAAGTTATTTCTTGATTTCCCTCCTAAATGACTGAGCTCAATATGTTCCCTCATTCTTCATTCCCCCAACAGAGAAAATAGTTTCTCTGTATCGACCTCTTCAATCCTTTTAACATTCTAAACACCTCAATCTGATCATTGCTCAATCTTCTAAACTCAATGGAATACAAGCCAGGCTTATACAAGCTCTCCTCATAATTTAACCCTCGAAGCACCGTTTTCATTCTGGTGAATCTACCCGGCACTTCCTGAGCTGGGTGCCCAGAACTGAATATAATATCCAGATGGGGTTTGACCAAGGTTCAATACAACTGAAGCAGAAATTCATTCCTTTTACAATCCAGCTTCCTTGAGGTAAGGGTCAACATTCCACTCATCGTTTTTTTATTGCTACCTTTACCTGACCACCAGCTTTTAATAATTTGTGTCCTTGGAATCTCAAACCACTTTGTTCCTCTCCAGTTCCTGGTTTCTAACCATTTAGAACATTTTGGAATTTATTTTTTCAATTCCAAAATGGATGACCTCACACTAACATCACAATTACACAAGTTGTAAACACACATATCTATTGCAAAGAATGTTTGGGTCTGTTTTTGCACCCTCAGTGAGAATGTTAACAGAGTGAAAGCGGACCTTACCATTGGCACTGAAGACTGCATTCTGAAATCCAGCTCTCATTGACACCATCAGGAGCCAGGGTGTGCCCATGCATGTCCAGCAGTGGAAGGCTGTTTCCTTCTCCAGAACTTCAGATAAGGCTGTAATACACCAAGGGTTGTGGATTGAGATGCTCCTTGCAGCATTTCTTGTTCATCAATGATCAGACTCAAAGATCAGATGGAGTTTATCAGGTGCACTTCAACCATGAGTGGTGTGTTGAAGGCAGTCATCCACACGCGACTGTTATACACTGACTAAAGACGATTCCCCACATGTCAAGATGCCGTGTATGTTCCAGGGAAGGATGTTTATGTAGTTTCTCCACTACACTTGAAGCCTTTGTCTTCTCGGTGGTAGAGGCTGTGGGTTCACAGGGAAGCCGAGGGGTTTGGCAGCACTGCATGTTGCAGATGTCACACACTCCTGACACTGGACACCGGTGCTGGATGGATCATGTAGAAGGTAGTTGGAGGAGTGGTGAAACAGTCTGTGCGGCATCACCCTGCTCAATGTGTAGTCACTGCAGTTCTGTTCACATATACAATCATATTTTACTGATGCACATTCCCAGAGAGGAGTCACAACTGCTCAAAGTGCATGTTGAGAAATTGGGTAAGTGCTTACCATACATGTCTGTTTGTGCAAATGGTGGACTTTAGAAGATAGTTATGTTTTAAACTTCCTCCTTTAATTCAAGATAAAATAGATTAATTTGGAGAGGGGGATGTGACCTCCTGTGAAATCTGCCTGGAGACCTCGCTACGTGACTTCAATGAAATCTTGGGCAGTGAGAAATATCTTGTTAAAACCAGGAAGGATTTGGGCTTTTAAAAAGAAGATTACGTTTTTGCTGAGAGATCCAGGTAATGTATAAATGTGGTGTGGTGTTTTTGGCTCTGTTAAGATGTTAATGGAGAATACCTTTTCTCTAGTTTGGAGTATTAGTTTCCTACTAAGTACTGTTTAGTCTGGGTTGATTTTGGTGTTTTGTTACAGCAAAGGTTTTCAAACATGAAATCTTGTCATGTGATTCTTTGTGTTGTTTACTGGGAAGTTCATATCTTTTTTTAAAGTTACCAGTCTCTATGGGAATCATAACACTATCCAATAAAATTAACGTTTTACATTCTTTAAGTGAATAAAATTTTTCAGCATTGCATACAAGCCAACAATTGGAAACCGAGTTTACATTACAAAGCTCTGTCCAGCGGAGTTTTTACAGGTCACTTTGTACAAACTTGCTGCTTTGATTTTTTATTGGCTAGAGAGGGTCCTCCAGTCTCCTGAATTATACGGATATTTTTATATTGATTCATTCTAAAGTAGTGGAACTGCAGCTCATTGTTGTAAAGAGCCATCGCAGACACAATGGGCCAAATGACTTCCTCCTGTGCTGTTTGATCCTATCTTGCTCTGTGGTCTGACATTGTGATTCTGACCATTAAAGGTGACCTTTCAGTCTCCAGCTGTAGGTCAGTAATTGGCCTTTTGTCATTGTTAATCTGTACGGTCCTTCCCCAAACATCAGGCAAGGTCCACAACCAGAATCAGGAAGTCACCAATACAACTTTCAACTCCATTTAAAACAATTGTCAAAAGTGCCGGGGGGAAGATGGGGAGAATTTTTTTTTTTTCACAGGATGTTATGATGATTGTCTGAAAGGGGGATGGAAGAAGATTCAATATCACTTAATAATTCACTTTCAAATAGGACGTGGATATTTATTGAAAAAGGAAAAATTTGCAGGGCGACAGGGAAGGAGTGAGGGGATGGGATGAATTGGGTCCCTCTTTCAAAGAGCCTGAAAAGCTAAGTGGGCAGAATGGCCTCTTCCTGTGCTGGAAGATTCGATCAACATTTTATAATTAAAGACTTTACATTGCATACCATCCATTCGGCCATGTTATTGGGCCCGGGGTAGTGTGGGTGATGAGGTAATATGTCAACTCCCCACTTTTCAGACATCACCTTGAGTGGTTTTCCAGAATATTGGGCTCCGTTGTCCGAAACCACTTCTTACGGTGCCTCAAATAGGCTGAAGATTGAACTCAGTGGGCAGAATTTTACAGCCCTGTCATGGCCTGGGTGGGGCTGTAAAATGCCGGGAGCCTTTCAAAAGTCCCTTAGCTTTGGCGTGACTGTAAAATGCTGCCGGCATAAAATTCCACCCAATGCGTTGGCAGTGGCTGCGCTGGATGTATCATGGAACTGATGAATATTTGGCGAAATCATCACAACCAAGAAATCACCCCATGGATGCTGAAGAGATCGGTTAAAATTCTAATTATTGGATGTATCGCTGAAAAAGGAGACTTTTTTGTCTTGCTCTCGTCAGGTCAATTTGCAAGAATGGCAATGAAAGGGAAACAACAAATTTATACTGTATGAGAACAGAGTGTTTATTGCTGGTCAAGTGGACTCTGATTGGTTGAGGCATTGCCATGGAGAATGCACCAGTTGATGGTGATTGACATTTAACTGCCATGCACTGTTTGAAGTTTAAAATAGGGCCCAAGCCATTTGCTCATCATGCAAGCTTGATGCTTAAATAGGGCTCATCAAAGGCATCCTGCAGGATAATGGCTACCCTGATCAGATTATTTCGCACTGTATATCACGCAAACTCAAGAACGGGCCTAAGACTGTCTCCTTTGGCTGTGAAAAGTGCCCAATCTACCTCACACTACTCTAGAAGGGCAAGGTATCTCAAAATTTGAGCAGCAGGTGAAGCTAGTTGTTTCACACTGCTACAATGCAATAGCAACACGAGTGCTATTGGCCACTAACAAGATGCTGCCATCAAGCCAAAAAGACATTTTGCCTATCACACAAATGAGTAATGTGGTATATGAGTTTCAGTGCCAGTGTGATGCTAGGTATGTAGGCCGTATGTCCCAAAACCTGGCGGATCATATCAACATCATGTCCCATCCACTGTTCACAACGGGCAAGGTACAGGCTGGATCCAACCAGCCCATAAAACATAATGTGCAACATTAGATATGATTCGCGATTGGAGAACACTTGCTAAACAATCAGCAGTGTGCTAAGAATTATGCTGATGATCAATTTAAGAATTTAAGATTGTCAGGCAGCCTCACAGTGTGGCCCATTTATGTGTACTGGAAGCTACATATATTTATTCACAGGGCCCTGTTCATTGCAGACAGAAAGAACATGTACGCATATTGTGCCTGTTTAACTGAACAAAATAAGTGACAGCCATTCACTCGTTCATTCCTCAGGGCAATGTCTTGATCAATCAGAGTCAAGCTGCCTGGTTTACATTTCAAACAATTCTTAGCAGTTAACTGTAAGTCACCATCACCTGGTGCATTCTCCATGGCAGCATCTCTACCATCAGAGTCTACTTGCTAACCAATCAGCACTCTCTGCTCACACAGTATAAATTTGTTTTTTCCCTTATATTGCCATTCTTGCAAATTGTCCTGACGAGTGCAAGATGAAAAGCTTTGACAAAAACTGTCTCTTTTTTTCAGCAATACTCAGGTTCTGGACCATCAAATGTTTATTGGATGTGTGGGTACCTTGTGAGGTAATAATGATTCTTCTGATGTCAGGGCATGTTGACTTGGCACGCCTCACATTCCCTCTGGCAGGATGTGAACAAGTGGAGACCCACAGGGGTCTGTGCTGAGGCCTCAACTTTTTACAATTTACATCAATGACTTAGATGAGGGGAGTGAAGGCTGGTAGCTCAATTTGCAGATGACGCAAAGATAGGTAGGAAAGTATTTTGTGAAGAAGACATAAGGAGGTTCTTGATGGATATAGAAAGGTTGAGTGAGTGGGCAAAGATCTGGCAAATGGAGTTTAATGTGGGATGTGTGAAGTTGTTCACTTTGGCAGGAAGAACAAAAAAGCAGAGTATGACTTAAATGGAAAATGGCTGCATAATTCTGAGGTACAGAGGGATCTAGATGTTCTTGTACATGAGCCACAAAAACTTAGTGTACAGGTACTGCAAGTAATTAAGAAGGCTGATGGAATGCTATCCTTTATTACGGGGTGAACTGAACATATAAGTAAGAATGTTTTGCTTCAGTTATATAGGGCATTGGTGAGACTGCACCTCGAATGCTCTGCACAGTTTTGGTCTCCTGATTTAAGGAAGGATGTAAATGCATTGGAGGCAGTTGACAGGAGGTTTACTAGGTTGATACCTGGAATGAGTGGGTTGTCTTTTAAGGAAAGGTTGGACAGGCTGGGCTTGTTTCCACTGGAGTTTAGAAGAGTGAGGGGGGTGATTTGATTGAATTATACAAGATCCTGAACAGCCTTGACAAGGTGGACGTGGAAAGGATGTTTCCTCTTGTGGGAGAGTCCAGAACTAGGGGGCACTGTTTTAAATTTAGGGGTCACCTTTTTAGGATGGAGATGAGGAGAACATTTTTCTCTCAGAGGGTTGTGCGACTTTGGGACTCTGCCTCAGAAGGTGGTGGAGTTGGGGTCATTGAATATTTTTAAGGCAGGGGTAGATAGATTCTTGTTAGGCTAGGGAATCAAAGGTTATCGGGAGTAGATGGGAATGTGGAAATCGAAACACAAGAAGATCAGCCATGATCTTATTGAATGGTGGAGCAGGCTCAAGGGGCCGAATGGCCTACTCCTGTTCCTGTTTCTTACGTTCTTATCATTCGATGTCTAGATTCATACCTGATCACTATACTGTTCTCCAGCCTGTTTCCTGGTTCAATCTATCCACATATACACTTGGTGCAATTGCTGGAGGATGTCAGGTCTAAGAGAACAAGGACTTTCTGGCCCTTGGGGAATCCCAAGCTCATCTCTGTGAGGCCAAAATAGTCTTAGAGCCTCTGGAACATCCTGGAAGGACTCTGGCCACCCTCCAATCACAGTCTTCCATAACTGTTGCAATACAGGAACATTGGACATCTCTTGTTGCAGTTGCTGGCATCTATTCTTCCCGAAATTCAGCCGGTCGATATGAAAGATGTCTTCAATTTCCATTTCGATGAAATCCACTTGCAGATCTAAGGAAATATCTGCAGTTTTGGATCAGATGTGAGCATGGAACAAGCCAGTTTGTAGCGTATGTCACAGTCATAGCCTTGTATTTTGATGAGTAAGTGATGGAATCTGGATGGTGCACTAGTTAACAGCTGAATGTCAATTGTACACGAGGTGTGGACTCACTGGATTCTGTAATCACAGGTTTGGATAATCATACAGCCTGGATGGAATTCATTCGCTCCATTATGTCTGTACCATCTTTGAAAGAGCGATTTTGCTTTGTCTCTCCTGCCTGCTCTTTCCCTATAACCCTGCAAATCCCCCCTATCGGTATTTATCCTGTTCCCTTTTGAAACTTACTATTGAATCTGCTTCCAGCATGTCTTCAGGCAGTGCATTCTAGATTGGAACAACTCACTGGATAAAAGGAATTGTGTCGAATTCTGGGTGTTTCATATGAGAAAGGATGTGAGGGTCTTGGAGGGAGTGCAGCAGAGATTTACTGGAATGGTACCAGGGATGAGGATTTCAGTTATATGGAGAGATCAGAGAAGCTGGGATTGTTCTCCTTAGAGCAGATAAAGTCAAGGGGAGATTGAATGGAGGTGTTCAAATTAATGTGGAGTATTGACAGAGTGAGGAGAAACTGTTCCCACTGGAACAACACTCAGTTACAAGATTTCAAATAATTGTCAAAAGAACCAGAGGGGAGAGAAAGAGAACATTTTTATCCAGTGAGTTGTTCCAAGCTGGAATGCACAAATCTTTGAAGGTGGCAGGAGAAGTTGATCAAATTGTTAAAAATCCCTGCAGGACATTTGGTTTAGACAGAGACAGAGGCCAGGATTTTCCAGCCACGCCATGGTGGGACCTGCTGCGGGAGATTTGGTGGCCCATCCAAAAGCCCATTGACTTTCGATGGGAGCAGACGATCCCGGTGGTGGATGGGGCAGGAAATTCACACCCATCGAGTGTAAAAGCCTTCGAGGATTTGTGTACATGTTCTCCACTGTCCCTGCACCTCATTTAAAATCACCTGATATTATTTATATCATCTGTCCTCATTCTTCCTCCCACATGAATCATTCACATTGCTCTGCATTAAATTTCATTTCTCAGGTATGTTTTATATTTTATATCTCACATTGATGTTGATTTTCTACGTGTCTAACAGATTTTATTCGCAGTGTTTTAAATGTCTGCTCCAGCTTCCAGCACTTTCTTCAGCTTTATTTACTTTTCTCTGAGTCCACACTCAGGCTTAATTAATCAAGCACCATGAGCATTGATCAGTCAACAGACAGACATAATCAAAGGCAGAACAATTGAATCATTGGACACCACAAATTCTCTCTCCATTTCACCAATCTATGTCCTCCTAAAGCCTATTCCAATTCTCCTCACTGTTTGCATTCTGTATTCCTGTTATCTATAAACAACAAAATTCTGTCCTTTATATATGTCCAGGTCATTTAACGGTATCAGAAGGAGCAGTGGTCCTAATACTGACTCGTGGGGAACATCACTGTGTACTCCCCTCCATCCTGAATTGTCACCGTTGACCACTTCTGTCTGCTTTCTGTCCCATAGCCAGTGTCGTATCCACAATGTCACTGCCCCTTTAATCTATGGCTTTCACTTTCCTAACATGTGACAATTGAAAGTCCATATACATAACATGAACCAGGCTGAGCTCATCAACCCTCTCCATTACTTCCTCAAAGAACTCCAAGTTGGTCAGACACGATTTCCCATGAACATACCTTTGCTGCTGCTCATTTATTAACTCATGTTTTCCAAACCACATTTTAAGTTGTTGCAGATTTTAGAAGTTAGAAGTTTCCCCCAATGTTTCACTGATGTGAGACTGGCTGGTTTGTAGTTACAGGGTTTATCCCCCTCTCCTTTTTTAAACCGGATGGAACATTTACAACTCTCCAGTTCTCTGGCACCACCGCCATATCCAAGGAGGATTGGAAGGTTAGGGTCAGTGTGTCCACTATTTCCACCATTCCTTCCCTCAGTTACCCTCACAAATCACATCCAGACCGGGTAAATGTTCTACTTTATTGTGGTATAAAAAGTGTTGGATTGGAAGGGATTAACTGAACTTGTTTGTTCAGTGACTGTAATTAATGTCACTCTCCACGGATCCTAATTGTGTCACTGGAGGGTTTCCCTCTTCTGTTAAAAGGGAATCCTTTCAATGTGTTATCCCATAATGTCAGCGAGAACGTCACCACCAATACTGACAGGGATCAGCGGCTCCAGAGAGGAGGAGAGGATGGATCAGAATCTGAGAACAATGGATTGGAATGTTACAACAATGGATTGGAATCTGAGAACAATCGACTGGAATGTTACAACAATGGACAGGAGTTTCTCCTGGGATTTTTACTTTCTTTCCACATATTATGATCGTCTATCGTTAAAAATTCAGATCAAATATTCACTTTACATCGTTCAGTACTTTTACTATCCCATCCTGGCTGTTGTTGGTGTCTCTGGTAAGTCTCTCTATTAACTCTGTCCACCATGTTTAACTGTATTACTGTTCCCATCATTTACTCTGCCCTCTTTGCTGCTGTTGCTGCTGGTGACTCTCTGTAATCAGTTATTAACTCTATACCCCATTGCTAACTGCATTCCTGGTTTTGTAATTTTCTTTCACTTGTGTTGCAGTTGGTGTCCCTGATAAATATGTAAACCATGATTCATTCTCTTATTCTTTCTCATTAAACTCTTGGGAAGACTGAAGTCAGTGTCATCGGTCCCCACTATAAACTCCATTCCATACCCATGAAGTGCATCCACTTCCCTGGCCAATGTCTGAGGCTGAACCAGGCTGATGCAACCTTTGATTTCTATTCGACCCTGAGCTGATTTATGACCCCATATAAACTACTGCTCATCCCAAACTCTGCTTCCCATGTCCTACCTCATACCGAATCCCATTCACTCATCATCCCTGTGCTGACTGACCTCCACCGATTCCTGGTCTTGCAGCTCCTCAATTTTAATATTCCCATTCCTGTGTTCAAACCTCCCCATGCCTTTTCCCCTCCATTTAGTTTCATTCCCCTGTTAATTTCCCATGTTCCTGCATATCTTTCCCTTCAAGTGTTTATCCAAACCTCTTTATAAAATCAGTTTCTTTCCTTCTCTTTCTTGGTCATGAATTTTGTCTCTCCAGCATCAACAATGTTCCAGAAGCCTTGATTCTAAGAATATTGTAAACTGCACAACCAGCCACTCCCAGGATGTGGACTTAGACAGCTTGAGTGAGTGGGCAAATACATTGACATGATTTCACTGTCTCCAGCTCCTTCTCTTGGACCACTCTATTCTTGTACAAGACCAGAAAGCACCTCCTCCCTCACTTCCCAGAGTTCAGCTCTCAGCCTCACTCCATTCAGACAAAGTTTCACCTTTGTACTACTTACTTCATGGGTCTGTGAAACCTCCTGTATTTATACCAGTTGAAATCCTAGTCAGCTGATTCAGCCACTTATGGCTAGGAAACTAGTTCTGACTAACTACCTAATTAACAAATTACAAACAAAGGCAAGTGGAGTACAGCTGAGATAACTGAGTGAAGACTTGGAATTTGGTGGTTGGGCGTGCGGGGGTGTTAAAGTGTTAATTTTTACTCTTAAATTTTGTTCTTAAAAGCTAATCTAGTCTGTAATTAGCAGTAACTGGAAAGTACTGTGCAGGCAGGCTGAGTTCTTTCATTCTGGCAATTGAGACAAGGTAAACTCACTCTCAGCTGTAGGAGCTGAGTAGTTAACTAGCTAACTGCCTGAACCTGGTTACTGAAGCCGCAGTTCAGTCTACAATGGATTCAGGATTCTTTAGTGCAGCCAAGGCAAACGGAGTTCAGCTGAGCTAACTGAGTGGAGACTTGGAGATTGGTGAGAGGGGAAGTTCAGTGAAGCAGGGAAGGAGATGTTTATTTCCTCTTTCTATCTTTCTCATCCCATAGGAATTGGTTCTTGCTCCAGTCCAGGGAAAGGAGTGAGCAATTTGGTGAGTATCGGGCTAGTGAATAAGCTCCATTCTATCCCTAAGGCTTTAAAAGGTACACAAATGTGTGGTAAAGTTAATAAAATATACAAGGAAATGACATAGGTAAATGATTAATATAATTGAGTAATTATTTAAAACACATTAAGGATGGCAGGGCAGGTGATGTGTCGAGGCTGCAGCATGTGGGAGCTCCTGAATAACATTGTGATCCAGGTCAAACACGTCTGCAGTAAGTGTTTGTAGCTTGAGGAGCTTTGGCTCAGAGTCATTGAGCTGGAGGCTGAACTGCAGACACTGCGGCACATCAGGGAGGGGGAAAGTTACCTGGATGCTTTATACCAGGAGGCAATCACACCTCTTAAGACAGGGTCTTCTGATTTGGTCAGTGGCCAGGGACAGGAGGGTATGACTGCGAGTGAGGAAGATAAGGGGACCCAGAGGGCAGGAGTGCAGGAGTGTGAGCCTCAGCAATTATTTAACAGGTTTGAGGTTCACTCAGCTTGTTTGGATGAGAGCAGAGACAGCAGTGTGGATGAGCAAACAGACCACAGCACCGTAGTACAGGAAGCCATTCAAATTGGGGGAGCAAAAGTGAACATAGTGGTAGTAGGGAACAGTATAGTGAGGGGGATTGACACTGTTCTCTGTAGCAAAGAGCGAGAGTGCAGATGGTTGTGTTGCCTGCCCGGTGCCAGGGTTCTGGCATCTGCTCAGGGTTGGAGAGGAACTTGCAGTGGGTGTGGTGGTTCCAGTGGTCGTGGTCCATGTGGGTACCAAGAAAAAGGCAGGATGAGGAAGGAGGCTCTGCATAGTCCGTATGAGGAACTAGTCACCAGACTAAGAAGCAGAACCTTAAAGGTAATAATCTCTCTGTGGTAATTATAGTTTGGATAAACTTAGGACTGTAGCTTTAAGAATGATCCCGTGTTGTAAGATCACATGATTTGTGTAAACCAACATCTCAGCAGCACAGGGAACCTCTAGGGGAGAGTTCTTCTTTAGTTATGGAGTATGATGCACATATGTAAGTTGCTGCTGCTGTCTTGTAAATAAAGTTCACTGTGTCCACTCAGAAAAGTTGTCTGGAAGATCAACTCTATAACAAACTGGTGATGAGGAAACATCAGATGCGCTGCTGTAACTTGCCCAGAGATTGTCGGTATCTAAGTTCATTAAAAAGAAAAGAAGATATTCTGATCTGAAATGCCACAGTTTGGCAGAACCAAACCCTTTGAACCAATCACAAACGATTATTCTCAATATATAGATCAACTTGCGTTCTACTTTCAAGCCAACAAAATCACAGAGGTGGGAAGGAGGAGAGCGATTCTCTTGAGTATTTGTGGAGGCAAGACCTACAGTTTAATTTGAAGCATGAAGGCCCCCAGTGCCCTGGATTCATAGACTTTCATTCAATTAATAGACCTCATTCAGGGACATTTTCAACCCAAGCCCTCAGTCACAATGCAGAGATTCCGGTTTAATTGATGGAATGGAGTCCCAGGGGAGTCCATTGCTATCTACATGGTGAAATTAAAACAACTAACGGAAGATTGTGAATTGGGTGAAACCCTGAATGACATGCTCAGAGATCGTTTGGTATGTGGCGTGCAGGAGGATGCTATTCAGCGAAGATTGCTGGCTGAAGTGGATCTTGATTTTAAGAAAGCGTTAGAAATAGCGCTGGTGATGGAAAGCTCCGGAAGGGATTCACAAGCAATTCAAGGGGCACAAAATAGCACTGTCCTCCTAGTTGGGCGGGAACAGTCAGCAGAAAGTGGCGTGAAAAGCCGGAACTCTGCTACGAAGTGGGAAACAGCCCCTGCAAACCAAAAAATGCGAGGAAATCGCTCAGCAACAAAATCAAAAACGAATTTGTATCGACATGGAAACAATCATTCTTCTAGCGATTGGCAATTTAAGAAAGTCGAGTGTTATTTTTGTCACAGGAGTGGACACATATTGAAACATTGCAAAGTGAGATTTAAACAGGCCTCCAAACAACAATCGAAGTTCAATGAAGTCTGTAGTGTAGAAGAGCCGGAAAGAACCAATTCTGACATTTATTCATTATTCAACATGAAAGTTGGAAAGACAGAGCCAATTATTGTCACAGTGCAAATGAATGGTAAACAATTAAAAATGGAAGGAGACACAGGTATTTCTCCCTCTGTTATAGGAGAACACACTTTCAGATATTTAAATAAAGGTGATCAACAATTAAATTTGGAACAAACATCTGCCAAGTTGAAAACATATGCAGATGAAGAAATCCAGGTAATAGGTATCACTAGAGCAACTGTTCATTCTAGACACCAATCGGCACAGCTACCAGTGATGGTGGTAGGAGGTGAAGGACCAAGCCTTCTAGGGTGTGATTGGTTGAAAGAGATTAAATTAAACTGGTCCGAAATCTTCCAGTTACGAGCAGGGAGACCACTCGAGCTGCTAATAGAATATGACACTGTCTTCAAGGATGAACTGGGAAAAATCCAAGGCCTACAGGCCAGGATTTATGTGGGCCCAGAAGCAACCCCTCGCTTCTTGAAAGCAAGACCGGTGCCATGCGCCCTGAGAGAGAAGTTTGATGCTGTGTTGAACCGGCTAGAGAGGCTGGGTATCAAGATTGGTCCAGTTCTCAGAGTGGGCAGCACCCAAGGTCCCTGTCCTTAAACCAAACCAGACCATCCGGATCTGCGGGGACTATAAACTAACAATCAACGGAGCAGCCAAACTGGACAGGTACCCCATTCCCAAGATTGAAGACCTATAGTAGGAAGTACAACGTATATAAAGCTTGACATGAGTCATGCATATCAGCAACTGGAGTTGGAAGATGCCTCCCGGGAATTTGTGACCATAAATACCCACAAAGGGTATCAACATACATGCCTGCCCTTCGGTGTCTCCTCGGCCTGTGCCATTTTCCAAAGGACAATTGAGAGCTTACTACAGGGCCTACCTCAAGTAATGGTCTACCTGGACAATGTACTGATAACTGGGTTCACAGAAAAGGAACACTTGGCGAACCTGGAGGAAGTTTGGGAACGATTTATGGAAGCAGGAGTGTTCCTGAAGAAGGAAAAATGCACTTTTCAGGCAAACAAAGTCATTTATTTGAGCCTTTGGGTAGATGCCCAAGGGTTACACCCTGTTGTGGAGAAAGGTAAAGCAATAAGAGAGGCACCTGCACCTAAGAACATCTCTGAACTTAAAGCATTTTCAGGGATGGTAAATTATTATGGGCGATTTCTACCAAATTATTCCACAGTTCTAGCCCCTCTACATTCTCTGCTAGGAAAAAAACAGGGTTGGTTTTGGGAGTCACCCCAAGAAGAAGCCTTTGTGAAAGTAAAACAGCTCTTATACTCTTCAAATTTGTTAGTGCATTATGACCAGACAAAGGAATTGGTGCTAACCTGTGACGGGTCCCCCTATGGATTGGGAGCGGTCCTATCTCACAAAATGGATGACAGCACCGAGAGGCCATTAGGCTATGTATCCAGGACACTTATCACAGCTGAAAAAGGATATTCTCAGCTCCAAGAGGAAAGTGTGTTCATTATTTTTGGCGTAAAAAATTCCACCAATACGTGCACAGGCGACATTTCACGATCGTATTAGACCACAAACCACTTTTGGGTCTTTAGTGAGGAAAAGGCTATACCACTCATAGCGTCAGCACGAATATACAATGATGGGCCCTAATTTTGGCAGCATATGAATAACATTTGTACATAGACCAGGGATTCATATAGCATATGCCGATGCCCTAAGTCGCCTTCCTTTACAAGAGAACAATGACCACATCCCAATTCCTCAAGCACTCATATTAGTGATGAATTTCCGAGATTCCTCGCCAGTCTGTGCCAGGCAGATAAGAAACTGGACGTATTGTGATCCAGTCCTGTCTCGAGTGAGAGACTAAGTGTTACATGGCTGGTCCCAGAAATCAGTCTCTGATGAATTGAAGCCATTTTGCAACCGAAGATACGAGATGAGCAGTCAAGATGGTATTCTATTATGGGGTGTACGAGTGGTAGTTCCTTCACAAGGAAGGGAACCACTCTTAGTAGAGCTACACATGCCCATCCAGGAATCTCACGCATGAAGACGATAGCGCAAAGTTATCTTTGGTGGCCGGGGATGGACGGTGATATTGGACGGGGGGAAAAGCACTGTGTGCAATGTCAACAGCTGCAAGAGTTACTAGTGGCAGTCCCGTGACACCCATGGGAGTGTCCTGGAAGACCTTGGGTGCAATTGCACAGAGATTACGTTGGTCCTTGCCTCGGAATCATCTTTCATTCCAAGCACTTAGACGTATTGTCGGAAAGGCAGATGAGCTTAGGGCGTGGATTGGCACGTGGGATTACAACATTATTGCTATTAGTGAGACTTGGTTGCAGGTGGGGCAGGACTGGCAGCTCAATGTTCCGGGGTTCCGTTGTTTCAGACGTGATAGAGGGGGAGCGATGAAAGGGGGAGGAGTGGCATTACTAGTCAGGGAAAATATCACAGCTGTGCATAAGCAGGACAGCCCGGAGGGCTCGTCTACAGAGGCCATATGGGTGGAGCTGAGGAATGGGAAAGGTGTGACCACACTAATAGGGTTGTATTATAGACCGCCCAATAGTCAGAGAGAATTAGAGGAGCAAATCTGTAGAGAGATAGCAGACCGATGTAAGAAACAGAAAGTTGTGATAGTAGGAGATTTTAACTTTCCACATATTGACTGGGACTCCCATACTGTAAAAGGGCTGGATGGCTTGGAGTTTATCAAATGTGTTCAGGACAGTTTTCTAAATCAATATGTAGAGGTACCAACGAGAGAGAATGCAATACTTGATCTCCTATTAGGGAACCAGACAGGTCAGGTGACAGAAGTATGTGTAGGCGAACATTTTGGGTCCAGTGACCACAATGTCATTAGTTTTAAGCTAATTATGGATAAGGATAGGTCTGGTCCTCGAGTTGAGATTCTAAATTGAAGAAAGGCCAATTTTGTGTAAATGAGAAAGGGTCTAGGAAGAGTGGATTGGCATAAGTTGTTTTCTGGCAAGGATGTGTTCAGTAAGTGGAAGGCATTCAAAGGCAAAATTTTGAGAGTGCAGAGTTTGCATGTTCCTGTCAGGATTAAAGGCAAAGTTAACAGGCATAGGGAACCTTGGTTTTCAAGGTATATTGGCGATCTGGTTAAGAAGAAGAGAGAGGTGTATAGCAGGTATAGGCAACAAGAAGCAAATGAGTACTTGTAGAGTATAGAAAATGTTAGAAAATACTAAAAAAGAAAATCGGGAAGGCAAAAAGAAGACATAAGGTTGCTTTGGCAGATAATATGAAGGTAAACCCTAAGGGTTTCTACAAGTATATTAAGAGTAAAAGGATAGTAAGGGACACAATTGGTCCCCTTGAAGATCAGAGTGGTCGTCTATGTGTGGAGCCTCACGAGATGGGGGAGATCTTAAACAGTTTTTTTGCATCAGTCTTTACTCAGGAAACTGGCATAGTGTATAAGGAAGGAAGGGAAACAAGCAGTAGTTTCATGGAACATATAGAGATTAAAGAGGAGGAGGTGCTTGCTGCTTTGCAGCGAATAAAGGTAGATAAATCCCCCGGGCCTGTCATGATATTCCCTCGGACCTTGAGGGAGACTAGTGTAGAAATTGCAGGGGCCCTGGCAGAAATATTTAAAATGTCCTTAGCCACGGGTGAGGTGCCGGAGGATTGGAGGGTAGCTCATGTTATTCCGTTGTTTAAAAAAGGCTCCAAAAGTCAACCAGGCCAGTGAGCCTGACGTCAGTAGTAGGTAAATTATTGGAAGGTGTTCTGAGAGATCGGATATATAATTATTTGGACAGCCAAGGGCTGATTAAGAATAGTCAGCATGGCTTTGTGCGTGGTAGGTCATGTTTAACGAACCTTGTAGAGTTTTTCGAGGAGGTGACAAAGAAAGTAGATGAAGGAAAGGCTGTGGATGTTGTCTACATGGACTTTAGTAAGTCCTTTGACAAGGTCCCACATGGGAGGTTAGTTCAGAAGGTTCAGACACTTGGTATCCATGGAGAGGTTGTAAACTGGATTTGAAATTGGCTATGTGGGAGAAGACAGAGAGTGGTAGTGGATGATTGCTTCTCAGACTGGAGGTCTGTGACTAGTGGTGTGCCTCAGGGATCTGTACTGGGACCATTGTTGTTTGTTGTCTATATCAATGATCTGGATGATAATGTGGTGAATTGGATCAGCAAATTTGCTGATGACACTAAGATTGGAGGAGTTGTGGACAGCGAGGAAGGCTTTCAAAGCTTGCAGAGAGATCTGGACCAACTGGAAAAATGGGCCAGAAAATGGCAGATGGAATTTAATGCGGAAAAGTGTGAGGTGTTACATTTTGGAAGGTCAAACCAAGGTAGGACATACACAGTAAATGGTAGGGCACTGAGGAGTGCGGAGGAACAAAGGGATCTGGGAGTTCAGATACACAATTCCCTGAAAGTGGCGTCACAGGTAGACAAGGTTGTAAAGAAAGCTTTTGGCATACTGGCCTTCATAAATCAAAGTATTGAGTATAGGAGTTGGGATGGTGAGGTTGTATAAGACATTAGTGAGGCCAACTTTGGAGTATTGTGTGCAGTTCTGGTCGCCTAACTACAGGAAGGATATCAGTAAGATTGAGAGAATGCAGAGAAGATTTACTAAGATGTTGCCGGGTCTTAAGGAGTTGAGTTACAGGGAGAGATTAAACAGGTTAGGACTTTATTACTTGGAGCGTAGAAGAATGAGGGGAGATTTGATAGAAGTTTACAAAATTGTGAGGGGTATAGACAGAGTAAATGCGAGTAGGCTCTTGCCACTTAGATTAGGAGAAATAAACACGAGAGGACATGGCTTTAGGGTGAAAGAGGAAAGGTTGAGGGGGAACATTAGGGGGAACTTCTTCATTCAGAGAGTGGTGAGAGTGTGGAACGAGTTACCATCTGATGTGGTAAATGCGGGCTCACTCTTAAGTTTTAAGAATAAATTAGATAGATACATGGATGGGAGAGGTCTAGAGGGTTATGGACTAGGTGCAGGTCAATGGGACTAGCGGAATAGTATTTTGGCACAAACTAGAAGGGCCGAATGGCCTGTTTTCTGTGCTGTAGTGTTCTATGGTTCTATGGTTTATGAGGTAAAATCACCAACGCCAGAACTTCGCCAACCATGGATTGCCAGAGGTAATTGTCTGAGATAATGGTACTACGTTTATGAGCGCTGAATTTCAATGATTTATCAACATCAATGATATCAACCACGTGAAGACTGCACTGGACCATCCGTCATCTAACGGACTGGCAGAAAGGGCAGTACAAACTTTTAAAGTGGGAATGAAAAAGTTAAAGTGAATCACTGGAAACTAGACTTGCTCATTTCCTATTTCACGACAGAACAACCCCCCCACCCCCCCCACTACAACAGGAGCAACCCCTGAGAATTACTGATGAGGCGTTGTCTTCGAACAAGATTAAGCCTGATACTTCCCAATTTTGGAGGGAAGGGTGGAGAAAAGTCAAGGAATCCAAAAAGAGATTCATGATTTGCATAATCGTGAGCTACAATTTACTGTTGGAGAAGCAGTATATGTAAGGACTTTCGGTCGAGGACTGAAGTGGATAGCTGGTAGAGTGAGCTCCGTCACTGAGCCATTATTGTACCATGTGGAAGTGGAAGGCCGGATCAGCAGTAAACATGTGGATCATTTAAGAAGAAGAGAGATACCCCAAAAAAAAATGTTCCACATGTAACCATTACTGAACCAGTGGTTCCTGTTGAAGTCGCTCAACCAAGGACAGACATGACCAATGCCTCTGTTAGAGTGGAAGACACTGAACTGCATGTGCCTAATGAGGTATCTGATGTTAATGCAGTTCCAGAGAATGTGTTCCCTGCAAAAGAATTGAAGTCGTGAAGCTATGGATCAGAAAACCACCTGAAAGACTGAACTTGTAATTTCATGACCTGTGTAAGTATTCTAAGTTCATGAGATAAATATCCTTGTAAATGCAAAATGTACAGAAATGTTAAAGGGGGAGGAATGTAGCAATTATAGTTTGGATAAATATAGGACTGCAGCTTTAAGAATAATCCTGTTTTGTAAGATCACATGACCTGTGTAAACCAATGTGTGAGCAGCACGGGGAACCTCTAGTAGAGAGTTCCTCTTTAGTTATGGAGTTTGATACACATCTGTAAGTAGTTGCTGCTGTCTTATAAATAAAGTTAACTGTGTCCACAAAGAAAATTGTCTGAAAGATCAACTCTATTAAACGCTGGATTATTACCTGAGCACATGCAAATTGGCCTAGGACAAGTAAGATGAGAGAAATGAATGTGTGGGACAAAGACTGGTGTGTGAGAAGTGGGTTCCGGTTTGTGGGGCACTGGCATCAGTATTGGGGAAAGTGTGATCTGTACCATTGGGACGGTCAACAACTGAACTGTGCTGGGGCTGGTATCCTCGTGAGCTGCATAACTATGGAAGTAGAGATGGTTTTAAACTGAATAGTGGGGTCAAGGCATCAAATCTGGGAAAATGTGGTAAAGCAAAGAGTAGAGATAAGACAAGAGGGAAAGCTATTAATGTGGGAAATGATAAACCATCCATGACAGAAAGGGACAAAGAGTGCACTCAGAGTAAATCAGCAGATAAGGCTATACACTACAAAAATAATAAATGGACAAAACTAAAGTCTCTGTATCTAAATGCACGTAGCATTCAAAACAAAACGGATGAACTGATAGCGTAAATAGAAACAAATAAATACGATCTGATAGCAATTACAGAAACATGGCTACAG
The DNA here is from genome assembly GCF_964194155.1 of Cetorhinus maximus. NCBI lineage: Eukaryota > Metazoa > Chordata > Chondrichthyes > Lamniformes > Cetorhinidae > Cetorhinus > Cetorhinus maximus. The sequence continues at coordinate 997,473 of NC_135906.1, forward strand.
GATGATGTAAGATTGGGATCTGAATATTTAACAGTGTGTGACATTTAGGAAGGACAGGAAGTTAGGAAAAGCTAGAGGGGTGGATCTGTTAATTAAAGATGATATTAGCACATTAGAGAGGGATGACCTAAATTCAGGAAACCAGGATGTTGATGCAGTTTGGATTGAGAAGAGGAATGATAAACGCGAGAAGTTACTTGTGGGAGTGGTTTGCAGGCCCCCCACACAGTAGGACAGAGTACAAAGGAAGAGATAATGGGAGCTTGTCAGAAAGGTACGGCAATAATCATGGGGGATTTTAATCTACATATAGACAGGAAAAGTCAAATGGGCAAAGGTATCATAGATGAGGAGTTCATAGAATGTTCTCGGGATAGTTTCTTAGAACAGCACGTTCTGGAACTAACCAGAGAACAGGCTATACTAGACCTGGTATTGAGCAATGAGATAGGATTAATTGATAACCTGTTAGTGAAGGCACCCCCTGGGTAACAGTGATCATAATATGATTGAATTTTACATCCATATTGAGGGACAAATGATTACGTCCAAGACTAGTATTTTAAACTTAAATAAAGGCAATTATTAGGCCATGAAAGCAGAGCTAGTTAATGAACTGGAAAATGAGGTTAAGGGATAGGTCAATAGAGGTTCAGTGGCAGACATTTAAAGGGATATTTCAGAATACACAGAATATATACATTCCAATGAGAAAGAAAAATTCCAAGGGGAGGGCCCACCATCCGTGGTTAATTAATAAAGTTAAAGACAGTATCAAACTTAAAGAAAAAGCATATAATTACGCAAAGATGGGTGGCAGCTTGAAGATTGGAAAGAATATAAAGAACAGCAAAGAATGGCAAAAAGATTAATAAGGATGGAAAAATTTGAGTATGAGAGAAAGCTAGCTAGTAACATAAAGACAGATAGTAAGAGCTTCAATAGGTATTTAAATAAGAAAAGAGTTAACAAAGTGAGCATTGGTCCTATAGAAAGTGCGTCTGAGGAATTGCTAGTGGAAAATAATGGATGGTGGATGAATTAAACAGGCATTTTGCTTCAGTCTTCACTGTAGATAAGACAAGTAACATCCCAGAAATAGCTGTGAATCAGGAAATGGAAGGGAGGGAGGAACTTGGGAAAATTACAATCACCAGGGAAGTGATATTAAGCAAATTGTTGGAATGCAGGATGACAAATCCACATGTCCAGATGGACTTCAGCCTAAGGTCTTGAACGAAGTGGCTAGTGAGATAATTGATACATTGGTTTTAATTTTCCAAAATTCCCAAGATTTGGGGAAGGTTCCATTAGACTGCAAAATAACAAAGGTTATTTATTTATCTTATTCAAAAAGGGAGGGAGACAGAAGGCAGGAAACTACAGGCCAGTTAACATCTGTCATAGGGAAAATGTTAGAAGCTATTATTAAAGATGTTACAGCAGGGCACTTAGAAAAAAATCAAGGCAATCAGGCAGAGTCAACATGATTTTGTAAAAGGGAAATCATGTTTCACCAATTTATTGGAGCACTTTGGAGGAGTCACATATGCTGTGAATAAAGGGTAGCCAGTGGATGAACTTTGCTTAGATTTCCAGAAGGCATTTGATAAAGTGCCACATCAAATGTTATTGTGGAAAATAAAAGCTCATGGGGTAGGGGGTAACATATTGACATGGATAGAAGATTGGCTGACTAACCGGAAGCAGAGAGTAGGCGTAAATGGGTCTTTTTGTGGTTGGCAGGATATGACGAGCGGTGTGCCAGGGATCAGTGCTGGGCCTCAACTTTTTACAATTTATATAAATGGCTTGGATGAAAGGACCAAAGGAATGGTTGCTAAATTTACTGATGACACAAAGATAGGTAAGAATGTAAATTATGAAGAGGACATGAGGCTACAAAGTGACATAGATCGGTTATGTGGGTGGGAAAAGATCTGGCGAATGGGCTAGAATGTGAGCAAATGTGAAATTGTTCATTTTGGCAGGAAGAATAAAAAGGAAGCTTATTAACTAAATGGTGAGAGATTGCAGAGCTCTGAGATTCAGAGGGATCTTGGAATCCTAGCACATGGATCACAAAAGCTTAGTGTGCAGGTACAGCAGGTAATTAGGAAAGCTAATACTATGTTATCATTTATTGTGAGGGAAATTGATCACTAAAGTAGGGGGGTTATGCTTCAGTTGTACAGGCATTGGAGGGACCACATCTGGAGTTCAACACTGAGTTCAACCATCACAGACTGGAATCTCTGTCTCCATACTGTCTCCATTTCTTTTCATGTTTCACTCTTACTCTCGTTCTCACATTCGGAATGCAGCACAACTGCCCGAGACACATCTCTTGATTCTTTACTTGTCCCATTTCCACTCCCTTTGACTCTGCACGACTAACTCTTCTGTCATTTAATCTCTCCCTGTCTTACACCCAATCACAGAGCTTCCCTATTGTCCTTTTTCTCACCCTCCTGTTGCTTAAAGTAGATGACATTTCAAACTTGTCCAGTTCTGATGCCTGAAACATTAATTCGATTTCTCTCTGTACAGATGCTGTCAGACCTGATGAGTATATCCAAGGATTTCTGAATGTATTCAGAGGAATTCTCTGTTACTCCAGCCCGGGATCACGGATGCAATGGATGTTATTGAAAACAAGTTCCCTGGGCCATTTTGTTAGAGCTTGGTTGCTTCTAAAATTGTATTTTTACTCTTCTGACATTGTCTCAAATTAACCATTAAACTTCTGACATGGATCCATGTATCCATTTAGCATGGGTGGATGATTGGACAATGGAGAAGTAGCAGAGAGTAGGGATAAATGGGACATTTTTGCTTTCTCAGCCACTAACTAGGGGATTTCTGCAAGGATCAGAGCTGGGGCCTCAACTATTTACAATCCCTGTTAATGATTTAGAGAAAGAGATCAAGCTGAGAGAAGTAGGGAAAGCGGAGGGGTGAAATCAAAAAGGAAATTAGGAAAGTAAAGAGAGGACGTGAAAGAATATTGGCAAGCAAAATCAACACAAAGATGATTGATCAATTTAGAGTAAGAGGATCACGAAGGAAAGAGTGGTGCTCATAAAACACCGAAAAGGTAACCTGTGGGTGGAGGCGGAGGATGTGGGTGTGGGTCTGAATGAATACTTTGCGTCTGTCTTAACAAAAGAGGGGGAGAATGCTGACATTGTAGTTCAGGAGGAGGAGTGTGAAGTATTGGATGTGATAAACGTAGGGAGAGAGGAAGTATCAAGGGGATTAGCATCGCCAGAAGTGGATAAATCACCAGGGCTGGATGAAATGTACCCCAGGCTGTGTCCACTCCAGTCAACAAAGATCTGACTACTCTAATCCCATTTTCCAATGCTTGGCACATAGCCCTGGAGGCTATGTCAACGCAAGTGAATATCTAAATACTTCTTAAATGTTACGAGAGTTTCTGACTCAACCACCCTTTCAGGCAGTGAGTTCTAGACTCCCACCACTGTCTGGGTGAAAAAAATGTTCCTCAACACCCCTCTTAGCCTTCTACCTCTTACCTTAAATCTATGCCCCCTGGTTATTGACCCCACTACTAATGGAAAAAATGCCTTCCTATCCACCCTATCTATGCTCCTCATAATCTCATACACCTCTATCAGGTCCCCTCTCAACCTTCATTGCTCCTAGGAAAACAACCCCAGCCTATCCAATCTTTCCTCATGGCTCAGACCCTCCAGCCCAGGCAGCATCCTGGTAAATCTCCTCTGCGCCCTCTCCAGCGCAATCACATCCTTCCTATAATGTGGTGACCAGAACTGCACACAGTACTCCAGCTGTGGCCTAACCAGCGTTTTATACAGTTCCAGCATAACCTCCCTGCTCTTGTATTCTATGCTTCGGCTAATAAAGGCAAGTGTCCCACATGCCTTCTTAACCACCTGATCTACCTGCCCTGCTACCTTCAGGGATCTATGGATATGCTGACCAAGGTCCCTCTGATATTCAGTGCTTTTCAGGGTCCTACCATTCATAGTGTATTCCCTTGCCTTGTTAGCCATCCCCAAGTGCATTACCTCACATTTTTCTAGGTTGAATTCCATTTGCCACTGCTCTGCCCATCTGACCAGTCCATTGATATCCTCCTGCAGTTTACGGCTATCCTCCTCGCTATTTACCACTCTACCAATTTTCCTCTTATCTGCAAACTTCTTAATCATACCCCCTACATTTAAATCTATATCATTTATGTACACCACAAACAGCAAGGGCCACAGCACCGAGCTCTGCGGAACCCTACTAGAAATAGACTTCCAGTCACTGAAACATCCCTCTACCATCACACTCTGCTTCCTGCCTCTCAGCCAATTTTGGATCCAACATGCCACTTTGCCTTGGATGCCATGGGCTCTTACTTTCATGCCCAGTCTGCCATGAGGGACTTTATCAAAAGCCTTGCTAAAGTCAAATGCATTACCCTCATCAACACTCCTGGTTACCTCCTCAAAAAATTCGGACAAATTTTTCAAACACGGCCTTCCCTTAACAAACCCATGCTGACTGTCCCCGATTAATCCTTGTCTCTCCAAGGCCAGATATATTCTGCCCCTCAGAATTCTTTCTAGTAACTTCCCCGCCACTGAGGTTAGACTGACTGGCCTGTAATTTCCTGGTCTATCCCTTCCTCCCTTTCTTAATATTGGAACAATTTTAGCAGTCCTCCAGTCCTCTGGCATCACACCAGTGGCCAGAGAGGATTTGAAAATTATTGCCAGGGCCCCTGAAATCTCTTCCCTTGGCTCCCTCAACAGCCTGGGATATACCTCATCCGGGCCTGTGGATTTATCCATTTCTAAGGCCGCTAGACCTGCAAGTGCCCCCTCGCTCTCTATGTTAATTTCCTCTAATATTTCACAGTCCTCCACCCTGATATCTGTATCTGCGTCGTCCTTTTCCATTGTGAAGACCGACGTAAAGGACTCATTGAGGACTGCACCCATGTCTTCCGGGTCCACACACAGATTACCTCTATTATCCCAAATTGGCCCTACTCTTTCCCTAGTTATTCTCTTACTCTATATATAATTATTTAAATAACCCCTTTGAGTTTTCCTTTATTCTATCCACCAATGCTTTCTCATGCACTCTCTTAGCTTTCCTAATTTCCTTTCTAAGTTCCCTCTACACTTTTTACATTCCTGTAAGGACTCAGCTGTATTGAGCCCTCGGTATGTGCCATAAGCTTCTCTTGTTTTTTTCATCCTAACCTTTATGCCCCTTGACATCCAGGGTTCTCCAGGATTGGTTCCCCTCACCCGTTGCCTTTATGGGAACATAATTGCCCTGTGCTTTTGCTATTACCTCCTTGAAGAACCCCCACTGTTCTGACACAGTTTTATCCGCAAGTAGCTGCTCCCAGTCCACTTGTGCCAAATCGCATCTCATCTTAGTAAAATTAGCCTTTCCCCAGTTTAGAACTTTCATTCCTGGCCCAACCTTATTCTTTTCCATAACTATCCGAAATCTAACTGAGTTATGGTCACTATCTCCAAAATGTTCCCCTACTGATATGCCTTCCACCTGCCCGGGCTCATTTCAGAATATTAGGTCCAGAACTGCCCCCTCCCTTGCTGGGCTTTCTACGCACTGTCTGAGAAAGTTCTCCTGGATGCAACTTCAGAATTTTACTCCCTCCCTACCTTGCACACTGAAACTATCCCAGTTAATATTTGGGTAGTTAAAATCCCCTACCATTACTGCCCTATTATTCTTACACTTCTCTGAAATTTGTCTACATATTTGATCCTCTATCTCTCCCTGACTGTTTGGGGGCCTATAGTACACAGGTCATATCTGACTAATTAGATTGAAGTTTTTGAGGAAGTAACAAGTAGGATTGATGAGGGTGGTGTAGTTGATGTGATACACATTGATTAAAACAAGGCTTTCGACAAGGTTCCACATGGCAGACTGATTAAAAAAATAAAAGCCCATAGGATCCAGGGGAACGTAGCGAGCTGGATACAAAATTGGTTCAGTGGCAGGAAACAAAGGATGGATGTTTTTGTGACTGGAAGGCTTTTTCCAGTCAGGTTCCGCAGGGCTCAGAACTGGGCCCCCTGCTTTTTGTGGTCTATATTAATGATTTGGGCATAAAAGTAGAATGATCAAGAAGTTTGCAGACAGCAGAAAAATTGGTTGATAGCGAGGAGAGTTGCTGTGGACTGGAGGAAGATATCAATAGACTGGTCAAGTGGGCAGAAAAGTGGCAAATGGAATTCAACCCAGAGAAGTGTGAGGTGATGCATTTGGGGAGGTCAAACAAGGCAAAGGATTACACAATAAATGGGAGGAAACTGAGAGGTGTAGAGGAAGTGAGGTGTCTTAGAGTGAATGTCCACAGATCCCAGAAGGTAGCAGGACAGGTTGAGAATTTGGTTAAGAAGGCAGATGGAATCCTTTCATTTCTTAGCCGAGGTGTAGAATATAAGAACAGGGAGGTTATGCTGGAACTATAGAAAACATTAGTTAGGCCACGACTTGAGTACTGTGTGCTGTTCTGGTCACCTTGTTACAGAAAGGATGTAATTGCATTCGAGAGGGAACAGAGGAGATTTAACAGGGTGTTGCCTGGACTGGAAAATTGCAAATATGAGGAAAGATCGGAGAGGCTGGGGTTGTTCTCCTTGGAACAGAGGAGGCTGAGGGGAGATTTGATTGAGATGTACAAAATTGTGAAGGGCCTGGATAGACTGGATGGGAAGGGCCTATTTACTTTAGCAGAGAGCACATTGACGAGGGGATATAGATTTTAAGTGATTGATTGAAAGATTAGAGGGGAGATGTGGAAAACCTTTTCTCACCCAGAGGATTGTGTGGGTCTGGAACTCACTGCCTGAAAGGGGAGTAGAGGCCGGAACCCTCAACTCATTGAAAAGGTGTCTGGATATGCACCTCAACTGCCGGAACCTGCAGGTCTACGGACCAAGTGCTGGAAAGTGGGATTTGGCTGGGGGGGGTTCGTTCTTCAGCCGGGGCAGACACGATGGGCCGAGTGGCCTCTTTCTGTGCTGTAAACATTCTACGATTCTACGGTACATTCAGACGGTTGCTATGCAGCCATTCACACCTCATCTGGACACATCTTTTGTTTCTTTACTTTACCCATTACCACTGCCTTTGGCTTATGTACCATGAAACCTTTTATCCTTTAATCTCTCCTGCCCTCCACCCTATCACGCACCTTCCCATTTGTTCATCGACATCATTCCCCCCCCAGACCAACTCCTATTGGTCCAAATAAAATCGGCCTTCCTGGTAATAAACCCATGAGCTCTGTCATTGGTGGAGATTGTGGAGATTGGGGCTGGTTAATTGGTTCAATGTTGCAGCTCCTGGTCTCATTGGTGTCAGGTGAGTGCGGCTTGTGTGTATAAAAGGTGCTGCTCGGTGGCTGAAGGGATGGTGAGTTGTTTGGTATCATGGGGGATTTTGTAGTGAGGGCTTTGTTCCCAGGGCTGGTGTTAGCTGGAGCTGTTTGTGGCTCTGATACTTGGCAACTGTTTCTAGGCCAGAGTCAAAGCCACCCCTGTGCCTCAGACTGTCTGTCCTCCTGGGCCTCCCTTTGGTTCCCATTTCCGTGTGTCTGAGGGTGGAAGTGTGTCTCCACTGCAGACTGTGATGGTGCAGTGTGGAGAGGACAAGCTGCTGCTCAGGGTCCAGCTGGATTTATTTGGAACCAGGCACCTGATCAAAGCTGCTGACCTGACCCCGGGGACAGCAGGTTGTTGGCCAACCAGGATCTACTCTCAGAACCACACTGTCCTCTTTGACTATGGACTCCATGAGTGTGGCAGCAGGTTGCAGGTAATGGGAATCCTCAGCTCTTGCTCTAAGCTTGGGCTGTAGGTTGTTTCCCACTCTTCATTCCAACAATGGGTGAGATGTCAATGATATTGAGGAGATAGCTGTCTCCTGCTTTATAAAACTACAAATTAGCTTTCTATCTTGTATTGTACTTTACTTTAACTGGTCCCTGAGTCTCTCCAACCTATGACATCAGCCCCATTGGTCTTGAACCTTCTCTTTGGATCCTCCAAGCTTTGCCTTTTGTTGTTTTGAGGATTTTCAGCTCTATTCCCCTCATTCAGATCAATCGACCTGGAGGTTTCAGTCCACTTTAATCGAACCAGGTTTAGAATAAGATGTGATGAAAATTTGCTTTTTCAATAAAATTCGGATAGCTTGAATTTCCAAGCGATGGTGGGATGTGACTCCCAGCTTTCAGAACTAAGCTGAAGTGTTAATTTTTTCAAAGGTTACTGATAAATTAGTACTAAACTTTTATATTATGAAAAGTGAAGTTGCAACAAGATATGGGAACAATGGAATTTACCTGTAGAGGGGATGAGGCTGAGTCAGTGGTGAAGACATCCTAAGATCTTTCGCAAATGTGAGAAGCCTCCAGCCTCTGCATCAAGTTCCTGTCTAAAGGAACCAAGGATGTGTCAACTCGTATTGAATTCTCCTGTCCAGGTGGTGTTGCTTTGCCTGGGTCTGTACAAATCTGTTTTTTAACTGTTGCCTTAATGAAGGTGTCACTGGGAGCCAGATTAATCAGAATTTTGGGAGTTCTTATAGTAATTTGTAGACCTAATGGATGTGCTTAATCTTTTCTTTAAATGTTTACATTTTTATCTAAACCTCCTGAATTTGTGGCAGTCTTTGCTGTTCCTGAATTCCGGGCACTGAAATCAAAATAATATACTAATTGCAAAACAGTTGAGTGCCTGATCAAGTTTCCCTCGTAGATTTGATCCACCCGACTAGCATCATCTGCCACATCATAACATTCCCTTCATTCCCCAAAATAAATCCATCTGTCTCCAATGTACTCGGTGACTGAGCATTCACAGCTCTCTGGGCTAGAATCCCAAAGATTCACCACCTGCTGAATGAAGTAATTCCCTGTCACATTAATCTTAAGTGACCCCCTGACCTGAGATGCCTACCCCTAATAATCAACTCTCCTCCGGCTGGGGGGAAGCAGCCTCTTCACACTGACCCTGTCAATCCCCCTCAGAATTGTTTTCAGGGGATGGGATGACTTGATTGTTAAGCCCTCTGCAGAACATTCTCATTTCAGATCAGTTCTTCATTCCTTCACCTGATTCTTTCAGATGATTGGAGATTTCCTCATCTACACCACCCACCTGAACCACACCCCAGAGTATCATGGATCTGTCATTGTGAGAACGAATGGAGCTGTTGTTCCCATTGAGTCATTATTTTAGGTGAGAATCTTTACCCTCTTTGTCAATAAGATCTACAGCTGCTGGTGGTCTCTGAAGATGTCCTAAAATGACTCCCCTGCCTTTCCAGGAAGGGCAATGTGAGCAGTGACCCCATCAAGCCCACCTGGATCCCATTCAGCTCCACCAAGTCTGGAGAAGGGAATCTGTCATTCTCTCTGCGCCTAATGAAGGGTATGTGATGGGTGGATGGGGAGTGATTTCCTGTAGTCACTCACTGGGAGTTACAGCCACTGTCTCTAACTCTTGTCCTCAGGTACTTCAGGTGACTGGCTTACAGAGCGCACTTCGACTGTCTACTACCTTGGTGAGCTCATTCACATTGAGGCCTCTGTTTCAATGACCAACCACATGCCCCTGAAGCTCTACATTGACCGCTGTGTAGCTACATTGAGCCCAGACAAGGACTCCACCCCGAGATATAGCTTCATTGACCACAATGGGTAAGGAGCTCTCTGCTTTCTCCAGCTGGTCCCATCTCAATGGCTTCACTTGATTCACTTCCTGTCCCTTTTTAATCTTTCTTCAGTTGCCTCCTGGACAGCAAAGCTGAGGACTCCTTTTCAACCTTTATGTTGCCAAGAGACGAGCGGGAGCTGGACAAGCTCCGGTTTGACCTGGATGCGTTCCGTTTCCTTGGAGATGACCGTTCCTTGGTAAGAGGAAGCTGATCATTGGGGTCTCCATGTTGGGAGGGAGTCACTGAATCATGACTTGTGTTGAATGTGTCCCTCAGATTTTCATCACCTGTCACCTGAAAGTTGCTCCATTGGATCAGAGGGATTCCAGGAACAAAGCTTGTACTTTCCAGAAGGTGCAGAATGTGTCAGTTCCCTCTCTCTCCCTCAGAGATGTTGTGTGGGGATGTGATGCACAACCTGGTTGATGGGCTATTTCTCTTGTTTAGCTGGACCCCATTGGAGGAATCGAGCATTGACATTTGTGCCTGTTGCCATGTGGGTATCTGTGGTGCCACAAGGGAGTTGTGGTTAGGTCCCAGAGGAAGGAGAGATCTTGTACCTGAAGCTGGTAGGACATTGATCCTCTAGATGTTGGACGTCCCCCTTTCCCCTCTCTAACTGGAATGTTTGATGTTGCAGAGAGTGAAGCTGGATTGAAGTGGGAGGGTGAGGCCTCACTTGGACCCCTGCAGGAGCTGAGGTGCGGTATCGCACACTCCTGCTGAAACAACAGGTCAGCTTTGACCTTGACAACGTAGTCCAAGGTCGCAACACATTGCGTAGTAGATTTAATGCTGCGCACATTTATGGATACAATCTTTACACTCATTTTAAAGCATTTAGTCTCTTACCAAACCTGTTGCCTGAGAGTCCCAGAACTTTGGTCTGCTCCTGCATACCCATAGTGTTCACAAATTGCCTCACTTTGGATAGGCTGAGGAAACTGTCCTGAACCTCCCCATTGGAGATGTTCTGCTCAGGTGGCATCTGGGGATTCGTGTAGAGAACGGGATTTGAAATGTCCTTTGTTGGAGAAGCTTCTCCAATCCTCTCCCCCTCTTTGGCGTCGCTGCTCCCGGCTTCCCGGAGCTGGGGTGCGCTGAGCGCTTCACTGCTCCCAGATTGCTGGGGCTGGGGTGCGCTGGCCTCTTCGGGTTGTAGGCAAAGTTGGGGTGCGCTGGTCTCCTCATTATCTCCAGTGTTCTGGAGCTCGGGTTTCTCGTCCTCCAACTCCCTAGAGCTTTTCCGCTTCTTCTGTAGGTGCTGCACTTGCCTTTCTTCGTCCGAAGAGCAGCTGCCCTTGTCATCCGCGTCGGATGGGAGACGCCTCTTGCCACTTGTCTGGGAAGTGGCTTGGTCCCTTCTTAGCCTCTTCTTCCTTTTGTCTCTCTTCACCAGCTGCCACTCTCCCTGCTGATTTTCCGCTGCTTCCTCCTCCTCCATTGATTCGCTCTCCTGAGGAGTGGGAGGTTCAGGGGGTAGTGCTATTGATCGGCTGTCTGCTGCCTCAATCTTTTCCTCCACCTTGTCTCTCTCTGCGTCCTCCTTTGTCCCATTGTTCTCACTGGGGGCCATGGTGGTTGGAGCGTTGCAAGTGTCCTTGGTAGTAGTGACACGAAGCATTTCTTCTGCCTCCCCCTCGTTGGCTTTGGCTGCCTGTGCATAAGTGAGGCAGCGTTTGGGGCAGGTCCTGTAGAGGTGACCTGCCTCACCACACAGGTTGCAGTACTTAGTCTGTTTGCAGTCCTTTGTCTGGTGCCCTTCCTGTTTGCAGTTCTTGCAGAGGGCGGCGCTGCAGTTGGCCGCCACATGACCAGACTTGCCGCATGAGTGACAAAGTTTGGGTTGCCCAGTGTAGACAAGGTAGCCACGGCTTCCCCCGATAGTGAAGCTGGAAGGAGGATGGAAGATGGCTCCCTTACCATCGGTCTTGAGCGTGACCTTAAACTGGCGTTTGCTGGTCCAAATCCCGAAGGCGTCTCTAACCTTGGTGCAGCTCCCAACCTTGTCGACGTACCTGGCGAGGAAGGTGAACACGTCGGCGACAGGGACGTGGGGGTTGTAGAGATGCACCGTCACCACACGGTCCCGTTGCAACGGCAGAGCAAAGAGCGGCTCCACCGTCAGGATCTTCATCTCCGGCTGGTCTCTCTTCTCCTCAAACACCTTCAGGAACTTGACGCAGGCAGCAACATTCCTGAAGGTCACGTAGAAATATCCAGCGCTGGGGAAGTCTCGCAGGGAGTAGATCTCCTCCGCTTCAAATCCACACGCCTTCAACAGGATCCGCTTGATGAGGAAGGCCCGATCCATGGGTGCTCCTCCTTCACTGTCTTTCATTGCCACCCGAACGGTGTTACGTACCCCCTGGTTTGGGGCTCCTTTGGTTTTAGCCATCGCTTCACTACAACTGATCTTAGCCAAAAGTCCGAGAAGCGATAACCCAGAAACCCATGCGCCCGTCCCGTCTTCCCCAGCCTCCGGCTTCACCGTCCGTTTTGCTGCGTGTGGCCGAACACGGGCTGAAGACCCGACAGCCAGCATTGAGCATCAGGACGTTTCTTGCTTGATGCTGCCTCCCTGAAGCAGCGCCTGCAACAGCCTCAAAACCCAACAGGGGGCATCGTCCAGTCCCGGGCTCCACCCTGACAAGCAGCACAAGTGCACACCAGCAGCATCCCTGCAGTTGCACCAAAATCCAACAGGGGGCATCAGTCAGTCTGGCACCAATGAGCCTGTCCTGCCACTCAGCACAAGTTCAGTTCAACCAGATCAATGATGGAAAGCAGGACAATGCTCTGAATGACTTTTTCTTCTTTTCAGTTTCCCTTTCACCCTGTAGAGGGCAAAACTGCACCATACCTGAAGACGCTGCAATACCGGGTCGATGTGTGGAATGGACGGAGAAAGATCCTGTTCCATCTCCCTGCTCCAAAAATCAATTTAATATTTGGTCCCCGGATAAGGGACGTATCAGATATTAAACTGATAAGAACAGATTTTTTTTTAATGAAAAATATACTTTATTCATAAAATATCTGGAAGAACATTCCAAAACATTTCAAAATCACCATCACAAAACTACAATCAGATTCAACTTTTACACATGGATCACAAAGTGCATCAATACATTCAATGAATATTACAATCATTTCAATCTGGTCAATGCAGACAATCAGACAAAGGTATTGGAGTTATCAACGTACATCATGTTGCTCTCTGAGGTGCTTCAATACAATTAGTATTCACTGCAGACATTCATTTTCAGCTGTACAGCCCGAGGGGCTCTCAACATTTCCCAGCCCCTCGGTGCCCTATGGCAGAAAGGTCTTAGACAGCGACCCTTCCCCATTGCGCCATTGCGGTGGCTGCCCCAAGCTTTAGTGCGTCCCTCAGCACGTAGTCCTGCACCTTGGAATGTGCCAGTCTGCAACACTCAGTCGGGGACAACTATTTGCGCTGGAAGACCAACAAGTTTCGGGCAGACCAAAGAGCGTCTTCCACCGAGTTGATGATCCTCCAGCTGCAGTTGATGTTTGTCTCGGTGTGTGTCCCTGGGAACAGCCCGTAGAGCACAGAGTTCTGTGTCACAGAACTGCTCAGGATGAACCTCAACAGCAACCACTGCATCTCTCTCTAGACCATCTTTGCAAAGGCACAATCCACAAGGAGGTGAACAACGGTCTCTTCCCCACCACAGCCACCTCGAGGGCAACGTGCAGAGGGGGTGAGACTCCTGCCGTGTTGTGGATTCCCTCCCCAAATCCCTTTTTGAGAGCACATCCAACATGTTTGTCCAGACTCTCCCATGTACTGTCATCAAAGCCCTTTGTAATGGAGGACAGGGAGGACTGGGACTCTGTACTGTCTGTGGGCTTCACGTCATACAATCCGACATAAAAGGATTTGCTGATCCTCAAAATGTCGGACTGCGATGACTTTACTGAACCATCTTCTTCCTTCAGGCTGCTGATCACAGGGCTCTCTGTGTGTACCTTTTGGAAGAAGAAGTGTGAGCACATCTCATCCTGCTCCACAGAGCGGACTCTGGAACGGAAGATGATCTTGGAGGCCTCCGAGGCAAAGAGCGAGGCTTGCTGGCTGTTCACCTCTTGGAATTCCTCCTTGACATCGACCTCCAACGACTGCAGCCGGAGCAGATTCTGCATGTTTTTCTGGAGTCGGGACATTTCCCTCTGTTCCTTTCTAGCTTTCTGGGTGCCTTTGAGGATGAAAAACCTCTTGATGTTTCCCTTGATCACTTCCCATCAGGGTGTCAGGGACTCAAAGAGGGGTTTCACGGTTCCCCAACCTTTGTAATCCCTCTTGAGTTCCTCAATGTTCTCTGGGGTTAACAGTTGCACGTTTAGCTTCCATGTCCCCCGGACAACCCTCTGGTCTTCCTGTAAGTGACAGTCAGCCAGTAGGAGGCAGTGGTCAGTGAAGAACACCGGCTTGACGTCAGTGGATCTGACTGCGAACGCTTGTGATACAAATAGCAAGTCTATCCAGGAACGGTTTTGGACACATCTGGCTGCGACCAGGTGTATCTACGCTGCGCTCCGTATGCAGGGTTGCAGAAGGCGTCGTGCAGCTTGGCACCCTTAACTGTTTCGATCAGGGATCTGGACGTAGCGTCCAATCTGCTGCCGGCCCTGCCGGATCGTCCAGCTGCATTGATGATGCAGTTGAAGTCACCGCCCAGAATGACCGGCCTGGAGGTCACCAGCAGCAGTGGGAGCTGCTGAAAAACCTCCAGCCGCTCGGCCCCTTGTGACGGGCCATACACGTTAATTAACCGGAGTGGAGCATTCTTGTACATTATGTCTGCTATGAGGAGTCGCCCGCCCACCACCTCCTTGACCTCGGAGACGGTGAAGTTGCCTCCCCGCAGCAGAATACCCAGGCCGGAGGAACGAGAGTCGTTTCCGCCCGATCTGATCGATGGCCCATGGGACCAGCATCGTGACCATTGCCTGTAGGAGCTGAGGTGCGGTATCGCACACTCCCGCAGAAACAACAGGTCAGCTTTGACCTTGGCAAGGTAGTCCAAGGTCGCAACACATCGCGTAGTAGATTTAATGCTACACACATTTATGGATACAATCTTTACACCCATTTTAAAGCATTTAGTCTCTTACCAAACCTGTTGCCTCTGAGAGTCCCAGACCTTTGGTCTGCTCCTGCATACCCATAGTGTTCACAAATTGCCTCACTTTGGATGGGCTGAGGAAACTGTCCTGAACCTCCCCATTGGAGATGTTCTGCTCTGGTGGCATCTGGGGTTTCGTGCAGAGAACGGGATTTGAAATGTCCTCTGTTGGAGAAGCTTCTCCAATCCTCTCCCCCTCTTTGGCGTCGCTGCTCCCGGCTTCCCGGAGCTGGGGTGCGCTGAGCGCTTCACTGCTCCCAGATTGCTGGGGCTGGGGTGAGCTGGCCTCTTCGGGTTGTAGGCAAAGTTGGGGTGCGATGGTCTCCTCATTGTCTCCAATGTTCTGGAGCTCGGGTGTCTCACTCTACAACTCCCTAGAGCTTTGCCGCTTCTTCTGTAGGTGCCGCCCTGGCACATCTTTGTCCGAAGAGCAGCTGCCCTTTTCATCCGCGTCGGATGGGAGACGCCTCTTGCCACTTGTCTGGGAAGTGGCTTGGTCCCTTCTTAGCCCCTTCTTCCTTTTGGCTCTCTTCACCAGCCGCCACTCCCCCTGCTGATTTTCTGCTGCTTCCTCCTCCATTGATTCGCTCTCCTGAGGAGTGGGAGGTTCACGGGCAGTGCTGCTGATTGGCTGTCTGCTGCCTCAATCTTTTCCTCCACCTTGTCTCTCTCTGCATCCTCCTTTGTCCCGTTGTTCTCACTGGGGGCCATGGTGGTTGGAGTGTTGCAAGTGTCCTTGGTAGTAGTGACAGGAAGCATTTCTTCTGCTTCCCCCTCGTTGGCTTTGGCTGCCTGTGCATAAGTGAGGCAGCATTTGGGGCAGGTCCTGTAGAGGTGACCTGCCTCGCCACACAAGTTGCAGTACTTAGTCTGTTTGCAGTCCTTTGTCTGGTGCCCTTCCTGTTTGCAGTTCTTGCAGAGGGCGGCGCTGCAGTTGGCCGCCACATGCCCCGACTTGCCGCATGAGTGACAAAGTTTGGGCTGCCCAGCGTAGACAAGGTAGCCACGGCTTCTCCCGATAGCGAAGCTGGAAGGAGATGGAGATGGCTCCCTTACCGTCGGTCTTGAGCGTGACCTTGACCTGGCGTTTGCTGGTCCAAATCCCGAAGGTGTCTCTAACCTCGGTGCAGCTCCCAACCTTGTCGACGTACCTAGTGAGGAAGGTGAACACGTCGGCGACAGGGACGTGGGGGTTGTAGAGATGCACCGTCACCACACGGTCCCGTTGCAACGGCAGAGCAAAGAGCGGCTCCACCGTCAGGATCTTCATCTCCGGCTGGTCTCTCTTCTCCTCAAACACCTTCAGGAACTTGACGCAGGCAGCAACATTCCTGAAGGTCACGTCGAAATATCCAGCGCTGGGGAAGTCTCGCAGGGAGTAGCTCTCCTCCGCTTCAAATCCACACGCCTTCAACAGAATCCACTTGATGAGGAAGGCCTGATCCATGGGTGCTCCTCCTTCACTGTCCTTCACCGTGACCCGAACGGTGTTAAGTACCCCCTGGTTTGGGGCTCCTTTGGTTTTAGCCATCGCTTCACTACAACTGATCTTAGCCAAAAGGCTGAGAAGCGATAACCCAGAAACCCATGCGCCCGTCCCGTCTTCACCAGCCTCTGGCTTCACCGTCCGTTTTGCTGCGTGTGGCCGAACACGGGCTGAAGACCCGACAGCCAGCATTGAGCATCAGGACGTTTCTTGCTTGATGCTGCCTCACTGAAGCAGTGCCTGCAACAGCCTCAAAACCCAACAGGGGGCATCGTCCAGTCCCGGGCTCCGCCCTGACAAGCAGCACAAGTGCACACCAGCAGCAGCCCTGCAGTTGCACCAAAATCCAACAGGGGGCATCACTCATTCTGGCACCAATGAGCCTGTCCTGCCACTCAGCACAAGTTCAGTTCAACCAGATCAATGATGGAAAGCAGGACAATGCTCTGAATGACTTTTTCTTCTTTTCAGTTTCCCTTTCACCCTGTAGAGGGCAAAACTGCACCATTCCTGAAGATGCTGCAATACCAGGTCGATGTGTGGAGTGGACGGAGAAAGATCCTGTTCCATCTCCCTGCTCCAAAAATCAATTTAATATATGGTCCCCAGATAAGGGACGTATCAGATATTAAACTGATAAGAACAGATTTTGTTTTAATGAAAAATATGCTTTATTCATAAAATATCTGGAAGAACATTACAAACATTTCAAAATCACCATCACAAAACTACAATCAGATTCAACTTTTACACATGGATCACAAGGTGCATCAATACAATCAATGAATATTACAATCATTTCAATATGGTCATTACAGACAATCAGACAAAGGTATCGGAGTTATCAACATACACCATGTTGCTCTCTGAGGTGCTTCAATACAATTAGTATTCATTGCAGACATTCATTTTCAGCTGTGCAGCCCGAGGGGCTCTCAACATTTCCCAGCCCCTAGGTGCCCTATGGCAGAAAGGTCTTAGACAGCGACCCTTCCACATTGCGCCTTTGTGGTGGCTGCCCCAAGCTTTAGTGCGTCCCTCAGCACATAGTCCTGGACCTTGGATTGTGCCAGTTTGCAACACTTGGTTGGGGACAACTCTTTGCGCTGGAAGACCAACAAGTTTCGGGCAGACCAAAGAGTGTCTTTCATCGAGTTGATGATCTTCCAGCGGTAGTTGATGTTCGTCTCAGTGTGTGTCCCTGGGAACAGCCCGTAAAGCACAGAGTCCTGTGTCACAGAACTGCTCAGGATGAACCTCGACAGAAACCACTGCATCTCTCTGCAGACCTTCTTTGCAAAGGCACAATCCACAAGGAGGTGAACAACGGTCTCTTCCCCACCACAGCCACCTCGAGGGCAACGTGCAGAGGGGGTGAGACTCCTGGCATGTAGGAAGGATGACGGGGGAGGGCCTTTCTCACCACCAGCCAAGCTACGTCTTGGTGCTTGTTGGAAAGTACTGGCGATGAGGCATTCTGCCAAATGACTTTGACAGTCTGCTCGGGGAACCATCCCACAGGATCCACCCTCTCCTTTTCCCTCAGGGCCTCTAAGACGTTACGTGCTGACCACTGCCTGATGGACTTGTGGTCAAAGGTGTTTCTCTGCATAGATTTTTCCACCAGGGACAGGTGGTACGGCACGGTCCAATTACTTGGAGCGTTCCGCGGCAGCGTGGCCAGACCCATCCTTCGCAACACCGGGGACAGGTAGAACCTCAGCACGTAGTGAGACTTGGTGTTTGCGTACTGAGGATCTACGCACAGCTTGATGCAGCCTCACACAGTTTGAGGGCTTGTTGGGCACATTTTCTCCCCCTTTATCTAGAGGCTTGTACATCGCGTCCCTGCGGACACGATCCATTTTCCACCTCCAGATAAAGCAGAAGATGGCTCGGGTGAGCGCCACCACGCAGGAGTGTGGAATGGGCCAGACCTGCGCCACGTACAGCAACAGCGAGAGTGCCTCACACCTGATGACCAGGTTCTTACCCGCAATGGAGAGGGAGCGTCACTCCCACATGCCCAGTTTTCTTTGCACCATAGACCCTCGCTCCTTCCAGTTTCTAATGCATGCCCCGGTCCCTCCAAACCATATCCCCAGCACCTTCAGGCCGTCAGCCCTGACGGTGAAGGTGACAAAGGATCGGTCAGCCCAGTTCCCAAAGAACATGGCCTCGCTCTTCCCACGATTTACTTTGGCTCCCGAGGCCAGTTCGAACTGGTCGCAGATGTGGATCAGTCTGCACACCGACAGCGGATCCGAGCAGAAGATGGCGACATCGTCCATGTACAGGGAGGCTTTGATCTGAGTGCCTCCACTGCCTGGGATTGTCACTCCTCTTTTGCCCGGATCCTTCCTGATGGACTCAGCAAAGGGTTCTATGCAACACACAAACAGGACAGAGGGAAGCCCTGCCTGGCTCCAGATTTAATTGGAAAGCTATCTGATTCCCACCCATTGATTGAGACTGCGCTGTTAGTGTAGAGCAGTTGGATCTAATTGCGAATTCCCTCCCCAAACCCCATTTTGGAGAGCACATCCACCATGTAGGTGTGCGATATTCTGTCAAAGGCCTTCTCCTGATCCAGGATGATGAGGCAGGTGTCCACACCCCTGTCCTGCACATAGGCAGGATTACATTTACATTTTTGGAAGCTCAAACCAAGGTAGGACATACACAGTAAATGGTAGGGCACTGAGGAGTGCAGAGGAACAAAGGGATCTGGGAGTTCAGATACATAATTCCCTGAAAGTGGCGTCACAGGGAGACAAGGTTGTAAAGAAAGCATTTGGCATACTGGCCTTCATAAATCAAAGTATTGAGTATAGGAGTTGGGATGTTATGGTGAGGTTGGTGAGGCCAACTTTGGAGTATTGTGTGCAGTTCTGGTCGCCTAACTACAGGACGGATATCAGTAAGATTGAGAGAGTGCGGAGAAGATTTACTAGGATGTTGCTGGGTCTTAAGGAGTTGAGTTACAGGGAAAGATTAAACAGGTTAGGACTTTATTCCTTGGAGCGTAGAAGAATGAGGGGAGATTTGATACAAGTTTACAAAATTGTGAGGGGTATAGTCAGAGTAAATGCGAGTAGGCTCTTTCCACTTAGATTAGGAGAGATAAACATGAGAGGACATGGCTTTAGGGTGAAAGGGGAAAGGTTTAGGGGGAACATTAGGGGGAACTTCTTCACTCAGAGAGTGGTGAGAGTGTGGAACGAGCTACCATCTGATGTGATAAATGCGGGCTCACTCTTAAGTTTGAAGAATAAATTAGATAGATACATGGATGGGAGAGGTCTGGAGGGTTATGGACTAGGTGCAGGTCAATGGGACTAGTGGAATAATATTTTGGCACAGACTAGAAGGGCCGAATGGTCTGTTTTCTGTGCTGTAGTGTTCTATGGTTCTATAGGCGATCGTATTCCTGAGCAGCGCGAGGCTGTCAGAGATCTTCCTGCCCGGCACAGTGCAGGTCTGGTCAGGGTGGATCACCAATTCCAGAACGGATTTGACCTGATTGGCGATGACCTTGTACAGAATCTTATAGTCCACATTCAACAGTGAAAAGGGTCGCCAATTTCTAATTTCCTCCCTTTCCCCCTTGTGCTTGTAGATGAGGGTGATGATGCCTTTCCTCATGGATTCTGACATACTACCGGCCAGGAGCATACTCTCGTACACCCCTAGCAGGTCTGGGCCGATCAAGTCCCACAGAGCCGAATACAACTCCGCCGGCAAGCCGTCGCTTCCGGGAGTTTTACTCTTCTCAAAGGACTCAAGGGCCTTAGTCAGTTCGTCAGGAGTTAGCGGTTTGTCCAGGCGTTGGTGGATCTGACCACAAATGCTCGGGACACAAACAGGAAGTCTATCCTGGAACGGATCGACCCGTCTGGCCGCATGTGAATTTTGCTTTTTACTTTGATCTAGCTAGAACCTTTGACACTACAGGTCTGACAACAGACGTCCGTGTGACCTGGTGGAGTCCTTCCGCCTCCATGTCTACAATGGAGCTTTGTCGCCAACTGTGTCTTCAATTTAGGTGCATGTGTCTCAGGTCAGGCTTAGGTTTTAGTTTTTCATGCTTTGAGAATCTAGGTTTCTTCTCCAGCTTCCCTGGGATTCTGGGCTCCATCCTTCACTGGCACCATGTTGTAAGGTTGCTTGGTGTCTCACTTGTTTGGTTGAACATAAACCATTTATTTGGTAACCCATAACTATATACATATCCAAGGTACCGTCATGCGTGGACTGTCTCCCTGCTGCCTCCTTTCAGACTCTACAACATAGTCTACTGTCATGTGACTCGCTACATCATATCATGGGTGGTACTGTTCCCCAATCCTACATTAACCCTTGCTCTGCCAACACCTTTGTGCTACATTCCTCTCAAACGTCCTGTCACACTGGGAGAGCCAGACACCCCACAGGTCACAATGGGCACTGCAGCACACAAACATCTGCCTTCATGGAGTCCCACAAAGCAACTGTGCAGAGCCTGTGGTTCACTGACTATCAGCTGATATTTTTCAAACAACATGGATGGCCAAAGGGATCAAGCACTTGAGGGACATGCTACAACACAGGTCTACTTGCCTACTAAACAAAGCAGCATTTGACAGAGCCAAGTGATCCCACAACTAATGAATCAGATTTAAGATCGGCAGCAGTGCCACATCCAAATGTGAATGGAGGTGGACAATTAAACTAACTGAACAGGTGGCTCCACCAATATCCCCGTCCTAAATTAAAGAGGGAGCCAAGTACAATCAGCACAAAAGACTTCAGCCAGAACTGCTGAGTGGATGATCCATCTCTGCCTCCTCCAGGAGGTCCCCAGCATCACATATGCCAGTCATCAGCCAATTTGATTCACTCCACATGATATCAAGAAACGGCTGAAGGCCGGATACTGCAATGGCTAGGGGACCTGACAACATCTAGCAATAGCACTGAAGACTTGTGCTCCTGAACTAACCACGCCCCCTAAGCAAGCTGTTTCAGTTCAGCATCACAACACTGGCATCGACCCAGCAATGTAGAAAACTGCCTACATATGTCCTGTCCACAAAAAGCAGGACAAATCTAACCTGGCCGATGACCACCCCACAGATGACTCCCCATCAGCAGTGATGCAACGTGTCGACACATTCCAATCAGGTGGCACTTACTCAGCAATAATTAAGCGTCACTCAGCTCCTGACCTCATTACATCCTTGGTTCAAACATGGACAAAAGAGCTGAACTCCCGAGGCGAGGGGAGAGTTACTGCTCTTCACATCAAGGCCGCATTTGACCGTGTGTGGCATCAAGGAGCCCTAGCAAAACTGGAGTCAATGGGAATTGGCAGAAAACTCTCCACTGGTTGGAGTCATACCCAGCACAAAGCAAAATGATTGTGATTATTGGAGGTCAATCATCTCAGTTCTAGAACATCACTGCAGGAGTTCCTCAGGGTAGTGTCCTAGGCCCAACCATCTTCAGCTACTTCATTAATGACCTTCCTTCTGTCAAAGTCAGAAGTGGGGATGTTTGCTGATGATTGTGCAATGTTCAGCATCATTCACGACTCCTCAGATACTGAAGCAATCCTTGTGCATTTACAGTTAAGAGCTGGACAACTTACTTCCATTTATCAGTCCAAACCTGTAACATTTGCACCCCACAAATAAATATCTTTTGATTCCTCGTCACTCCCTTTGAAACCTTACTCTGACGTGGGAGTTAGAGGTTACAATACCTTAGTCATTCCAACTAGGTGTGCTGCCCAGGGTCAGAGAAGGTTAATACCTCCCATTCAGTAATCATGCGGCATTGAGTTTATAGCAGTGGTGGGCAACCTGCAGGCCCATCAGGGTTCTGAGTTCACTTTGTTGACTGTTGCCCTCACACTGGGTTTCCAGATTCCGCTGGTTTCTGTCCGGGTAGTTCTTTTCTTACTGCTATTACTGAAGTGATACTCACGCAAAGCTGGGGCACGTGAAGTGAGGTGTGTGCTGATTGCACACAACATTGACTGAGAGCTGTGCGCTCCCTCTGCATCCAAAGCACCCTGACGGTTCAATCGGCACACCCCACAAATTCCAGGCACGCAAGTGCAGTGAGCAAAATGACCCTATCCCGCGAGACCATCTTGGTTACAAGACCGGTGGACGTGGGAGGTTGCGCATTGTTACTTTTGCCGGTAATTTAAATTAGCCCCTAATTATATAATGGATCGGTGTCAAAGTGGTGTTGATAAAGGAGGAGAATCAAGTGCAAAATCAAAAAGTACAGAGGGAAAAGTAGCCTAAAAGAGGAAAATCGTCGATGAGGGCAGAATGGGAAGAGAGAGTTGGGAGCTGGATCGTGTTGTGGAACAGAAAGGGAGGCTATTTTGCTTAATTTGCAACGAGGTGATAAATCAGTTTAAAAAAACACGTTAAGAGACATTATGAAATACGCCATTCCTCTCACATGGCCAAATTCACAGTGGGTTCTGCCCAACGTGCTCAACAGCTTCCAAATTTGAAGGAAGTTGTGGAAACATTTCCCATCACTGATTAGGAAATATTCAGTGTGTATTAAGTATATTTAATCTTATTCACGGGGCCAGGGTTAGTCTGCGTGCCTGATTTCAATCTTGTGACCCACTGAGATGGAGGGGAACCACTCACCCGGCCCACTCACTAGCCTAGGTCGCCCATCACTAGTTTATAGGTTACAGTAGCTGTGGCAGTCTTGAACCTTCTGAAACAGTGAGTCGTGCCTTCCTGCATTCCTCCAGGAACAACAGGTGCAGTGTTGGCCAAGAGTATCCACCTAAGTCTGAGATAGTCAACCACAAAGCTCAACTATTTGGTTGCAGGTAAATGTTGTGTACTCAGGGTGGAGGTACATACAGCTAGCTGTATGACTGCCAAGGGATGAGTGTCCTCAACCTGTTCCACCGGTCAAGAGCAAAGACATGACAAGCTAACATCTCTCAAGGGCCCAGTCGTCTGCAAAAGGTGGTATCCAGGCTGGAAGCTGGTCTCCCTTCTGAATACATGGCTACTGTTCTGACATAGCCTCGCTGGTGATGACAACACAGACCTGGTTTGTTAAAACCAATTTCCATAATATGATCAATGGAAGCTAATCCTCAATGGGTGAGTAAAGACTTGCACTGCTTCGCCAGATCCCTGCTTGCTGTGAATTGTAATCAGGCAAATTGTAGGGCAACGGTTTGTTCTTTTTTTGTACTGTTGTATGGTTTACGGAATAGACAACCCATCAGATAATGTGATTATGGGTAAATGTGTCCAGACAAAAGTTGAACTAACCTGAACAAGCTCTCTCTCTCTCTCTCTGTTGGTACAACTTTCCATGCTTTGCTGGCATCACGATAGTCATATCGTTTGAGACCACCCTGCTCTGCATAACGGAGGTCCTGCGCAAGGTTGTGGTCAATCCCAGGAGGTAGTTACAACACCAACGAGCGACGTAAAAAACTCAGAATGAGCACCCTTGTGGCACTGCAAAATTGCCAATGACGATCTCCAACAAGAGAAAATTTAAATCATTGCCCCTTGGCATTCAATGGCATTAATATTGCTGAAACCCCCACTAACAACATCCTTGGGCTTACCATTTGACCAAAACAGAACTGGACCAAGAACAGGTCAGAGGCTGGGAATTCTGTGGTAAGTAACACCTCCTAGTTCCCCAAACCCTGTCCACCGCCTACAAGAGCAAGTCGGAGCAGCAGCAGGTGCTGAACGGTGCCAGCAGAGTTTCTCAATAAAGTCCTGAGGGTCAAGGCCCAGATCGAGCCAGTCGGAGCAGCAGCAGGTGCTGAACGGTGCCAGCAGAGTTTCTCAATAAAATCCTGAGGGTCAAGGCCCAGATCGAGCCGGTCGGAGCAGCAGCTAACCCCACCAGAATTCAAGAAGGCTGAGGAAAGCAGACATCAGAGCAAAGCAAGGAGCTGATTGGTAGGTAGTGGGCAAGTTGTTTTTCTCCACTTTAAAGCTACACTAAGGAAAGGCATGAGTTCTAGCTTTTTATAAAAGAACAAAACTGAAATAATGTTCTACTCTACTTGGCTTAACTGTAAGGTAAGAATATTTACTGAGCAGGAGAGCTCAGTCCCGTGTGTTGTACGGCCTGCAGTATGTGGGAAGTCTTAGACACTCCTGGCAGTCTGGATGACCACATCTGCAGGAAGTGCCACCGGTTTGACCAGCTTGAGTGCCGGGTTTTGGAGCTTGAGCGGCGGCTGGAAGCACAGCAGTGCATCCATGAGGCTGAGTGTTACGTGGATAGCATGTTTTTAGACATGGTCACCCTGCAGTTTACAAAGTGCAGACAGAGGAGGAATGGGTGACCACCAGTCAGAAGGGAGGCAGGCAGGTAGTCAGGAAAGCCCCAGAGTGCATCACACTAAAGAACAGTTTCTCTGTGTTGGAAAACGGAGAGAGTGATGGCTCCTCTGGGGAGGGCGAGCCAGAACCCAGTCTCACAAGGTGGGAGGAGAAAGAGAGGAAGAGTAATAGTGATTATAGACTCAATCCTGAGGGGTACGGACAGGCATTTCTCTGGCCACAGACGTGACTCCAGGATGGTGTGTGTCTCCCAGGGGCCAGGGTCAAGGGTGTCACTGAACAGCTGCAGGGCATTCTGAAGGGGGAGGGCAAACTGTCAGAGATCATGGTTTCCATTGGTCCCAATGACATAGGTAGAAAGAGGGATGAGCTCCTACAACAAGAATTTAGGGAGCTGGGTAGCAGATTGAAAAGCAGGTCCTCAAAGGTTGCACACTCTGGAATACTCCCTGTACCATGTGCTAGTTGAGTATAGGAATAGGCTGATGGAGCAGATAAATGAGTGGCTGAAGAGTTGGTGCAGGAGGGAGGGGTTTAGATTCCTGGATCACTGGATCCACTTCCAGAGAAGGTGGGACCTTTACAAGTCCGACGGGTTGTACCTGAACAGGACCAACATACTTGCGATGTTTGCTAGTGCTGTTGATGGGGGTTTAAACGAATTTGGCCGGGGGTGTGGGATACAGAGTGGAGGTATAGCAGGGGTGATGTACAGACAAGTATAGAAGAAAAACAGAGTCAGTCTGGAAGGCAGAGCATATATAGTCAAGTTAAGGCACAAGGGAGCATGGCAAGGCTGGATGGTATTTATTTTAATGCAAGGAGTCTTGCGAGTAAGGCAGATAAGTTGAGGGTGTTGATTAATACGTGGAGATATATTACAGAGACATGGTTGAGGGAGGGGCAGGACTGGCTGCTCAATATTCTGGGGTATAGAATCTTCACGTGACATGGGGAGTGGGGTGTGTAAAAGAGGAGGTTCCCTAACCCCACCCCTTTCACAGCATGTGGCCTTGGCTGACTGAGCCAGCATTTATTGCCTATACCTAGCTGACCCTGAGAGGGTGGTGCTGAGCTTCCTTCTGTATCCGCTGCACGTGGTGCACTTGCACCAACAGGACTGCTTTGGAGGAGACCTGAAGGATTTGCTGGAACACTGAAACATTTCAAAGTCAGGATGCTGACTGACTGGGAGGGGAACTTCTAGCTAGCAGGGCAGCCATCCATCTGCTGCCCTTGGCGTTCTAAGTGGTAGTGCTTCCTTGCTTTGGAAGGTGATACAGTGCGAGTGGTAAATGTGATGGAGGCAGCATCTAGACAAGGGGGTCACAGCCCTGGCTGCTTAGAGTGAGTGTACGGCGGCTCCAGGGTCAAGATTCACATGAGCCCTGCGATGTTTCACTCAGGTGGGGGTGGCAGGGCTGCAATGGCGATCCAGGTACAGGGTGGACTAATCAATGCTCCTCTCTCCTTTCAGACCTCACACAATAACGCTGAACAGATGCAGACTGGCGGAGGGTTGGCACAATTGCTCATTTTCACCAGATACGAGCAGGAGGCGCGCCATGCGCCCAGGTCTACCGGCAGCAGTGAGGTTGGGGTGCCAGTGGGAGGGAAGAGTGCCGTGCACCGAGGTCACAATATCTGTCATTGCAACCATGGGCTGAATTGTGTGTTTGTCGGGCGGGTGGGCCCGACCCAATCGGCAGTGGGCGCGGAGCCAATCGCTGCTGGCAAAATGGGCCGCACCGCCATTTTGTGCGGGCAGGCCAATTAAGGCCCGCCCAGCGTGTTTCAGACTCCCATCTTCAGCGGGAAATTCAAGTCTGCAGCGGGCGTGTTCAGACCGCTGGTTCCAATGGGGAACTGGCAGTCTGTATAAAGAAAGGCCAGGCAGCCTCCTTTAGGCTGTTCACCATGACCAGCGACCGAGCTCCAGAAGAGGTGAGGGTAGAGGAGGGGGAGGGGGGCAGGCTGCAGGGTAGGCCAGCGGGGGGGCCAATGTGCCCCTCAGTTCCCCGATGCCTGCCTTGCTGCCCTCCTGGAAGAGGTGTCAAATCATTGGGAGGTGTTGTTTCTGGAGGATGGGAGGAGGAGGGCCCCCCACGTGACCAGGCAGGCATGGCAGGAGGTGGCGGAGGCAGTAAGCTCTCAAGATGCTGTGTGGAACACAGGAACCCAGTGCCACAAGCGCTTCAATGATTTGTTGCGCTCTGGAAGGGTGAGGACCATGTCAGCCTTGGCCATTTTACCCAGGAGGTAGCGTTAGCCTTTGAGGCCCCCTCCCCCACGTCTTAGTGTTGTTACTGCATTGGGCATTTAGCACACGCTGGGTGGGCAAACACATAGTGACCATGTTTACATCAGCCTTAGTGGTTGAAGAGAAGATGGGTTCTCCCCACAGCATATGTTGGTGTTTGTGGTATTTGAGTAGTCTGGGGGCAACCTGCAGGGGAGGCAGCTAGACACATACTCAGAACTCCAACACATGTCTTATTGATGGTGATGAGATGGTGGAAGGGGAGCCTCAAGGTGTCGTGGCCAAGAGCCATCTGCTGGCATCGGCACTGCAACTAGTTGCACCTCCTTGCCATGGGCGCTAAGACCCGTGTGCTATTCAAAGTGATGGACGCCGAATGTGTCCAAGGTGTCCGTTGGGGCAGGGGGTTGGGAGCAGCCGGACTATCTTCTGGGGACTGATCACCAGTAGTGTGGACAGGAGCCGCTGGAGGCCTCAGATGGGCCACTGTGGTTGGGGTGCAGGGTGCGGCGTGCAGAGTACATGAGCGATCAGCCCCAATAAATCCTCTTCTCTGTTCTGCAGGCACAAACAGAACAATAGCCAGGAGCGTCTGCCGACTGGTGGTGGGCACACCGTGCTGCAGCACCTCACCACTTATGAGGAGCAGGCCATGGAGCTGGGGAGGAGGCAGATGGCCAGGTCGGCAGGTGTCGGCGAGGCTGGGGTGCAGCAGCCAGGTATTTGAGGGTCACAGTCCCATCCACTCTGTCTTCCCACCATCCAAAGCACTGATGGTTGCTGCAATCGTTAATGCAGCAACACTGCTCATTCACAGACTGATACAGTCAGACGTGTGGGTCATACACAAAAGGTCCCTCGTCCCCTTGAGGATGTGCATCTCTAGCACCTTCCAAAGACACCTTACCCCATGTGTGACCACTATCCCCATGGCCTAACATGCCATGGCATCGCTGCTGCATATACAAAGACTTATAGCATCTGAGGAGGGTTTGTACCTCCACCACCCTTTCAGCCAGTGCGTCCCACATTACTCTGTCCAAAAGGTGCTCAGCACCTCACCTGTCAACCTCATGGCACTCAACTTAAATAAATGCCACTACATTAGAACAGAGTGTCTGTCACCTGCTTGACAACTGTGGACAGCTGACTCGGAGACTCCACAAAGATTATCCACTGACCCCTGGAAAGAGCCAGAGGTATAGAAGTTGAGGGCCACAGTGACCTTCAGCGACACTGGCATGGGGTGTCCACCCACACAGTCAGAGCTGATCTCAGGGCCGATCCTCTGACAGACGGAGCTCACTGTCTCCCTTTAGAGATGGAGCCTCATTCGTCATTGCACCTCAGACATTGAGGTAGCTGTATCGCCACCTGCAGGAAGGATGCTGCAGTTAGCCTCCGTGCCCTATGGCCGCAAAGGGGAAGTTGGACCAGGAGTCACATTCCCACCTCGCTATCCAGTAACCCCTGTGGGTGTAAGTCCGAATGTAGATAAAATAGCATTCAGTTACAATGGCGCTTTGTGCAACTGAAATCTGCTCAAGTGGGCAGCTCACAGGAATGGGCCAGCCCAGCACCCATGGGATATGCCACAGAAAGGAATCCTGCAGAGAAACAGAGCAGAAATATACAGCCAACATACCTGTCAGTTTTCAGCACCAGTTTAAAGTTACTGCATTAGAAGTGGTCCAGTGAATTGAGAAAGTCACAACAGTGTTGTTTTCAGAGATGAATTCAATTAACTCTTGCGTTAATTCAGTGTTGCCTGTTATTTTGGACCCTCCCAATCCCGATATCTTCGTGCTGTAATTGCTCCTGTTAAGATATTACTGCACTGCTGTTAACACAGCATCTTCCCAGCTGCGTTTCTCTCGCAGCCGGTCATGTGACAGTCCGGACACTACAGCACCTGCATTGCGGTTTGAACCATCATGCAATTTCCTTTAATGATCCTTTTCTTGAAAGTTTTGGAGGGGATGTAAGAAAAATCAAAGTCTGGAATCCAACTCCAGACAATTTCAGCAATTTCAAAATTCCAGTTACTCAACCCCCAGACAGACACAAAAGCAAGCTGTGCTTAATTGTCTGTCTTTTTATGCAATTACTTAATATCTTGTGGCTTCATAACTTCAAGTGCTTTTGAAAACATTAATTCTTAACTGTAGCTGAGTCAGTATGTAATAGCAGACTCTATAAAAGGTGCAAGTTATGAATTCACATTGCCAGCTCTGAGCTTCAATACGAAGGTGCACGTGCTGGGAACTGAAACTTGTGGGCCAGTTGACATCAAGGTATCTCTGTCTATTACACCCTATAGGTACGTGTATCAACAATTCTCCCCCATAGACACTATTTGGTCATTTAAGCTTCGTGCCGACAGTGTGAATCTGCAAGTTGATTTGCCGCCTGCATCTTGTAAAATGCCCATCTCTGTCCCGGAAAGAAAACCTCCCCGCCAAATTAAAATCGGTGTGTAAGTGCAAAGCTTCAGTCAACATTCTGCTAGTTCTCATTTCACCTCTGGACACGATGAGCAAAATGCCCATCCAGATCTCTCATGTGATAATTGTACTAAAAAAGTCCGCGAAGTAAAACTTGGAGCTGCCACCTTCAGGCAAGTCCCTTCCTCCTAAAGGATGTAATAAAGTCTGTAAATTGTTGAATTAACAGTAAAAACAGTTAAGCTTTAACCTGATTCCACTGTTCCCAGACATTACTTTCAGCAGGTTCACCCAATCAACCAGCTCATTCCCCTTTGCATTTGAAGCTCTCCGTCTGCAAGAGGTGCTGTGATTGGAAGAAGGAGCGGAGCTTGTAAAAGCAGATTCACAGAATCTGCCTGGAATTTGTTCCAGGGTCATTATTAGATGTAATCACACAAATTGAAAAAAAGAGTGTTCTTCAAATGCAGGGATTCTGCATCATTGATAATAATCAAAATGTTTATCAGTTTCAGTCACTAATGGCCAGCAACTTCAGACTGGAGAAGAAGGGAAATTGCGTGTGTACTATATTTTTGAGTATTACCATCATTCTCTAATGATATTGGTTTATTTAATACACAAAAATTATCAGGGCTGACACTGACCAAATGGATTATGCAGCAGGTATATGCCTATGGCCAAGGGTTGCTTAAGCAGTGAGGGTAATATCATGGACTTGGATGCCTCAGGATGGACTTTAGCATATTCAGCACCATCCAAACTGTAAAATTAGCACTGAGGATCAATCAAGTGTAGCTTACTTTGCAAAGTAAAGCAAAAGTAGTAATCCTGGCAGTGGCAAGCTTGTGAAGTGTGCACAAGAGGTGCACAATACGTATGCTGAGGTGAAACCCCAGGGCAGAAAGTCGCTGGAAATGCTAGAAATCACACAGCAGAAACTGGCCACGAAACATTCTGCCAAGAGTCACTGCTTAGAAGGCCCATGTTACAGCTGCATATCCCCCTGTTAAAGAAAAGGGAAAACCAAACCAGAGTAGTGCTTTTTAAAAATCTGGACATTTTTTTGAGAGTTTCCAAGGTCATATTCCAGTCTTTGTTTTTAAACTTAATCCTGTATTACACGAACAAACTGCATTAAACACTGGGAAGTTAAAATGATGTTACATTTGGTGGTGGCACTGCACCCATTTCACCTCCATTTCCACTTCCAATATTCCATCTGACCAGTATCAGCATCTGCCCACCACATCAGTTGTGTCCTAATTACCAACAGAGCTCAGGACTCGCCCTAGCCCATGTTTCCTTTCTTTAAAAAAAAATTAACTCATCACCGCCCTGCCAAATGCAAGTGTTGTAAATGTGGTGCACCCATTCAGAACACTTAACATCTATGTCATGTCACTTGTTCAGACTTTACACAGCTCCAGGATTTTAGGGCAAATTGATGCCTGCCTGATCTACTCTAAGGAAGCATTTCACTAAATGAACTTTGCCATATGAAGCTTCAGGTGACAACTGTAGTTGATGCTGCAACAAATTGTACAGACAATCTTGATTGTCCCAGTTCACAATAGCATTGCCTGCAAGCCTTGCTGAGTAACACACCATCCTGCTTTGGAGTCACCATGGAATGTAACAATGCAAAGGGAGGCCATTTGACCCTCGAGTCTGTGTGAACCCCTTGAGTCACCCGAGGAGACCGCTCTTTACCCATTCTTCTGTACATTCCACCCCTTCTAGCCCTGCTCACAAAAGGGTCCGCTTCCTGAGGAATTTGAAGGAGGACGGCAAATCCATTTGCTCTGAAAAATTTTCATTCATTCCCGTTGAGAGGGGTACTTTGTTTGCCTATTCAAGTTGATGTTCAGAAAATATAGGGAGATCAATTACACGATAAGAACAGATGAACACTCACTGCTGTCAATGACAGTCTGCTGGGGGAAAGGGGTCCCACATTTGCTGAAATGAATACAAGAACCACTAAATTCAAGATTTTAAAAAGAAAATACTTGCATACTCTGATGAAACTTACTACCATGGAGTAGTAAAAGAGATTGCAAACATTTAAGGGGAGCCTTAATGAATAATTGATAGAGGGGAATAGAGAAATACAGGCAGGTGGAAACAGTTCAGAGTGGGAGGGAACTCCTGAGGAGTTTAAAATCAGTGAACAGTTTTGCCAAAGGGCCTCCATTTTAGTGTTGACTCTTTACAATAAGTGACAGCACTTAAAAAATTCAGCAGTTTGGGGCATCCTTTTATGGGGAGAGCCTGCATAAAAACACAAGCTGTTGATGTTTACACAACTTCTCACCAATGTCCAGAGCATCAGGAAAATATAAATACTCTCCTGAAATTCTCAGCAGCTTCTTGAAACAGGAAACTAATTAAACGCTAAATTAATGAGGATTAATTTGATGAATTCTTGCACCAATGCAGATTCCCATTGATTCTTCACTGTATAAAATCATACATTAAAAAAAGGCAGCCATTCGACCATTGAGGCTGTGCTGGCTCTTTAAAAGATCCAATTCATCCCATTCCTCTGCTCTCCCCCCAACCCCAGCCATTTTCCCTATTCAAGCTCATGTCCAATTCCTTTAGGGAAATTATTGCATCGGCTTCCAGCATCTTTCCAGGCAGTACATTCTACACAATGTCTCACCGCATTGGCCTTGTTTTGTTGCAGCCACATTTGCTTCATTCGGATGGAAACAGTAGAAAAAGCCTCAATGTCACAAGAAGCTTTGGAAAGAGCGGAGAGACCCGGACATCGAGTGTCGATGTGACTGGCCAAGCCCGAGCTCTCCACCCACCCTCATCGGACTGAAGACCATTCGGCCCGTTTCCCCCTCCCTGCCTCCCCTCACTTTCCCCCAAGAGCGTTCCCAACGAAACAAATTCCAAAACCCTCCCCTCTGGAGGGACGGGGGCTCCGGCGGCGCCTTAACTACCCATTGTCACGTGACGCGGCTCCGGGGTTCTCTCGCGAGGTTTGAGCCGGGTCACGCGGCCTTTGCCGGCGATCGGGAAGCGGCGGTTGGTTTTGGCGGTAAAAAGAATGGCGCGCGCGGCGATGGAGAATCAAACGGGAGAGAAACGGGTCGAGGGCAAAATATAGAGATGGAGGCGGGGCCGGAGCGGGGGGCGGGGGCGAGGGGGGCGAGTTGCCATTTTATGTGGGTGGGCCAATTAACGGTGGGGGGGATTCCCTGAGTCGTTCCCTGTGCAGGGGGGTGGGGTGGGGGATTCCCTGAGTCGTTTCCTGTGCGGGGAGGGGGTGGGGGATTCCCTGAGTCGTTCCCTGTGCGGGGGGTGGGGTGGGGGATTCCCTGAGTCGTTTCCTGTGCGGGGAGGGGGTGGGGGATTCCCTGAGTCGTTACCTGTGTGGGGGGTGGGGTGGGGGATTCCCTGAGTTGTTCCCTGTGCGGGGAGGGGGTGGGGATGGGGAGGGATTCCCTGAGTTGTTCCCGGTGCGGGGAGGGGGTGGGGGATTCCCTGAGTTGTTCCCTGTGTGGGGAGGGAGTGGGGGATTCCCTGAGTCGTTCCCTGTGCTCTTCCCCACATGCGCGCGAAAGAACGCAGAGATCTCCCTGAGGCACAGAGATCTCAGGGAGATCAGTTTGACATTTGTAAATTTAAATAAAGGGAAATAAAAATGTTTAAAATATGCCCCATCATATGGCACCCGCCAAACTGTCAAAGGCCTATTAAGGCCTTTGAAATAGTAATTAATTCAATTAGCTGAGCTGCCCATCCAACCTTAAGGTTGTCGAGCAGGCGAAAAGCCCAGGCGGCCTTTGCATTTTTCACAAAACCTCAGCCACGGGTGGGATGAGGTTTTATCAAGTGTTTTAAAAGTCTTTGAGAAGAGCAAAAAAGTTTTTTGAGAAACACCTCATCTCTAGTAATTCCTGAGACAACAATGTTGTAAGAACTTTTAACAGCTTTTCTAACAGCAGGGTAGCACCTTCCAAACCTGCAACTTCTACCTCCTAGATGGACAAGGGCGCAGATGCATGGGGACACCATCATCTGCAAGTTCCCCTTCAAGCCACACACCATCCTGACTGGGAAATATATCACTGTTCCTTCACTATTACTGGGTCAAAAGCCTGGAACTCCCTCCCTAACAGCACTGTGGATGCACAGGAACTCCAGTGGTTCAAGAAGGCAGCTCACCACCACCTTCTCAAGGACAATTAGGGATGGACAATAAATGCTGGCCTAGCCAGTGATGGCCACTTCCTCTGAAAGAATAAACAAAGGAGTGAGTCTCAGCCATTCATCACTCTATTCCTTTTTGCAATTAGAATCGTTCACAGACAGCTCATGATCAGGAGATGCAGGATGAGCTGAGCTGTGCAGAGTTTTAGAGATACTGACCCAAGCTTTCTGGCAGTATGCTTCAGCATCTCATTGGAAACATGAACAGTTTTGTTCTAAAGGGCAACAAACAAATGTAACTGAGAAAACTGTAACTTCCACTGTTTTAAAGACTTGAGAAATTTAGGAGGAGAAGGAGGGATAATGTATCACAACTACAACCAGTATATTTACCGACTGCCCTGAACATAATAAAAAATAATTGCATGGCCTGGCAGTAAGCTATATTTTAAAAACAGATTACTGTCAGCATTACAATCAGAAAGTTAGCTCAATGTATTTTGGAGATTAGAGCAATAACTGAGACTTGGTTTTGGTCTGGTGGGAAAACCAGAGGGGCTACCCTGCATAGGACTGGACTTCCAATTGCAATGGATCCCAAATAAAAGTCGGGAAATTTTCTTATAACTGTACGGGGCATTGGTGTGATCACACCTAGAATACGGTGTACAGTTTTGATCTCCTTATTTAAGGATGGATACACTTGCATTGAGGTCGTTCAGAGAAGTTCATTTGTTGATTCCTAGGATGAGGAAAGATTGAGCAGGTTGGGATTCTACTCATTAGAATTCAGAAGAATGAGAGTTGACCTTATTGAAACATATAAAATTCTGAAGGGGCTTGACAGTGTGGAGGCTGAGAGGATGTTTTTCTGTGGGAAATGTACAATTAGGAATCACAGGTTCAAAATAAGGGGTCTCCCATTTAAAATGGAGATGAGCAGGCTCCTCTCTTAGGGATGTTAATCTTTGGAGATCTCTACCCCAATGAGCAGGGGAGGTTTGGTCATTGAACATATTTAAGGCTGACTTACAGATTTTTGATCTACAAGGTAATCAATGGTTAATGGAAGCAGGCGGAGTAGTGGAGTTAAGGCCATGATTTTACTAAATGGTAGAGCAGGCTTGAGGGACCAAATGGCCTACTCTTGCTTCTATTTCTTATGTTCTTATGGGCTGAATTTTACAAGGGGTCATATTGCTCGCGCCCCGCCGCTGCTGGTTCACAAGTTTGTCAGCAGTTTGCTGACATTAAAAAGGGTTGCCCCACAATGATGATTTGCTGGGGGCAGCCTTAACGAGGTGAGAATGGAACTTCTGCTGCTGACCAATCTGATTACAATTAGGCAGAGACAACATGGTTTTGTGAAAGGGATATTATGTTTGACTAATTTATGAGAGTACTTTGACCAGTAATGTGGATTAGGGGAACCTGTAAATGTGATATATTTTGATGTGGCACCCTATCAAATGCTTTTTGGAAATCCAAGGTCGGACTACTTCACTTTCCAGCCTAATGAAGAATTCTGTTATGTTATACTCACTGTTCCCTAAAGGGCCCTGTACAACAAGGTTATTAATTACCCCCTTCTCATTGCACAATACCAAATCTAGGGCCTGTTCCCTAGTTGGGTCCTCGACATGCTGGCCTAAAACACCATCTCGTACACACTCCAGAAATTCACCCGTCACAGTATTATTGCTAATCCACAGGCGGGATGAGGCTTCATGAAATGTTTAAAAATTGAATAAAAATTTTTTAAAAAATTCATTGACATGCCCCAACTCATGAGACACTGTCACATGAGGGGACATGTTTTAAAATGTTTTAATTTCTTTATTTACATGTTTAAAACTTAAACTAATCTCCCTCAGGCAGCTCTGTGCCTTGGAGATTTCTGCAATCTTTCGCACACAACTGGCCCATTCCTCACTCCTGCGTGGTGGTGATTCCCCGAGCCATGTTTCACTTTATCTGGAGGTTGGAAAGGTATCAGGTTTGCAGGGACACAATGTACAAACCTCTATATAAAGGGGGAAAAATGTGCCCAACATCGCCCTCATCCTGATGGCCACCTTTGTGTGTGGCTGCATCAAGCTGGGTGCAGACCCTCAGTACACAAACACCAAGTGTCACTACGTGCTGAGGTTCTACCTGTCCCCGGTGTTGCGAAGGATGAGTCTGACCACGCTGCCGCGGAACACTCCAAGTAGTTGGACCGTGCTGTACCACCTGTCCCTCGTGGAAAAATTTATACAGAGAAACAGCTTTGGCCAGAAGTCCACGAGGCAGTGGTTGGCACGTATTGTCCTATAGGCTGTGCGTGAAAAACAGATGGTGGATCCTGTCAGATGGTTCGCTGAGCAGACTGTCAAAGTCATTTAGCAAAATGCCTCATTGCCAGAACTTTCCACCAAGCACCAAGACATAGCTTGTCTGGTGGTGAGAAAGGCCCTCCCCGTCAGATCCTTCCTACACACCAGGAGTCTCACCCCCTCTGCACGTTGCCCTCGATGTGGCTGCTTGTGGAATGTGCCTTTCCAAAGAAAGCCTGGAGAAAGTTGTCGTGGTTTTTGTCGAGGTTCACCCCGAGCAGTTCCGTGACACATGACTCTGTGCTCGATGGGCTGTTCCCAGGGACACACACCGAGACGAAATCAACTGCAGCTGGAGGATCATCAATTCATTGAACGTCGCTCTTTTGCCTGCCCGAAATTTGTTGGTTACCTGGCAGGGGAGAGAACATTATCATGGTTCTGCCAAGGCAAGGTCGGGAAGCAAAGGCTATAACCAATCAAAATCCATACCATGGGGTATCTAACACCGTCCGAGTCACGGTGAACGACAGCGAAGGAGGATCACCTATGGATCGGGTCTTCTTCGCCAGGAGGATCCTGTTGAAGGCGTGCGGCTTTGAAGCTCCGGAGATCGTATCCCTGCAGGGCTTCCCCAGCGCTGGATTTTTCGACGTGACGTTCAAGCGGGTGGCAGACTGCGTCCAGCTCCTGAGGGTGTTCGAGGAGAAAAGAGACCTGCCGGAGATGAAGATCCTGACGGCGGAGCCGCTCTTTTCTCTGCCGTTGCAACGGGAACGTGTGGTGACGGTGCATCTGTACAACTCCTTCGTCCCTGTCGTCGACGTGGTCACCTTCCTCACCAGGTACTTCGATAAGGTGGGGAGCGGCACCGAGATTCGAGACGAGTTGGGGATCTGGACAGGCAAACGCCAGTTTAAGGTCACGCTAAAGACCGACGGTAAGGGAGCCATTTTCCACCCTCCTTCCAGATTCGCTATCGGGGGAAACCGTGGCTACCTGGTCTACGCTGGGCAACCCAAGCATTGTCGCTCATGTGGCAAGGCTGGTCATGTGGCGGCCAACTGCAGCGCCTCCCTCTGCAAGATCTGCAAACAGGAAGGGCACCAGACAAAAGACTGCAAACAGGCCAAGTGCTGCAACCTGTGTGGCGAGGCAGGTCACCTCTACAGGACTGCCCCAAACGCTGCCGTACTTACGCACAGGCAGCCAAAGCCAACGAGGGGGAAGCAGAAGAAATGCTTCGTGTCACTCCAACCACCAAGGCCCCCAGGGAGCTCAAAGGGAGAAAGGAGGACACAGAGAGAGACAAGGTGGATGAAGAGATTGAAGCAACAGAGAGCCAATCAACAGCACTACCCCCTGAACCTCCCAGTCCTCAGGACAGCGAATCAATGGAGGAGGAGGCAGCAGTGGAAAATCAGCAGGGGGAGTGGCAGACGGTGAAGAGAGCCAAAAGGAAGAAGGTACGAAGAAGAAGCAAAGCCACTTCCCAGACAAGTGGGAAGAGGCGTCTCCCATCCGACATGGATGACAAAGGCAGCAGCTCTTCGGATGAAGAAGTGCCAGGGCGGCACCTACAGAAGAGGCGGCAAAGCTCCAGGGCATTGGAGGACGAGACACCCGAGCTCCAGAACATTGGAGACAACAAGGAGACCAGCGCCCCCCAACTTTGCCTGCAACCTGAGGAGGCCAGTGCACCACAGCCCCTGGAGTCTGGGAGCAGTGAGGCAATCATCGCACCCCAGCTCCGGGAAGCCGGGAACAGCAACGCCCCAGAGCAGGTGAGTTTTGGAGAAGCTTCTCCAGCAAATGTCATCTCAAAACCCGCTCTCTACGCGAACCCCCAGATGCCACCCGAGCAGAACACTGCCAAGGAGAACTACCTCAGCCCATCCAAAGTGAAGGAATTTGAGCTCACTACGGGTGAAGGAGCAGACTAAAGGTCTGGGACTCTCAGAGACAATGGGTTTGGTAGGAGAATAAATGCTTTAAAATGGGTTTAAAGATTGTATCCATAAATGTGCGTAGCATTAAATCTACTACGCGATGTGTTGCGACCTTGGACTACCTAGCCAAGGTCAAAGCTGACCTGTTGTTTCTGCAGGAGTGTGCGATACCGCACCTCAGCTCCTACAGGCAATGGTCACGATGGTGGTCCCATGGGCCATCGATCTGGTCGGGCGGAAACGACTCTCGTTCCTCCGGCCTGGGTATTCTGCTGCGGGGAGGCAACTTCACCGTCTCCGAGGTTAAGGAGGTGGTGGGCGGGCGCCTCCTCGTAGCAGACGTAATGTACAAGAACGCTCCACTCCGGTTAATTAACGTGTACGCCCCGTCACAAGGGGCTGAGCGGCTGGAGGTTTTTCAGCAGCTCCCACTGCTGCTGGTGACCTCCAGGCCGGTCATTCTGGGCGGTGACTTCAACTGCATCATCGATGCGGCTGGACGATCCGGTAGGGCCGGAAGCAGATTGGACGCTACGTCCAGATCCCTGATGGAAACAGTTAAGGATGCCAAGCTGCACGACGTCTTCAGCAACCCTGCAGACGGAGCGCAGCGTAGGTACACCTGGTCACGGCCAGACGGGTCCATTCGTTCCAGGATAGACTTCCTGTTTGTGTCCCGTGCATTCACAGTCAGATCCACCGACGTCAAGCCGGTGTTTTTCTCTGACCACTGCCTCCTACTGGTGGACTGCCACTTAGAGAAGGACCATAGGGTGGGCAGTGGGGCATGGAAGCTAAATGTGCAACTGCTGACCCCAGAGAACATTGAGGAGCTCAAGAGGGATTACAAAGGTTGGAGAACCGTGGAACCCCTCTTTGAGTCCCTGACACCCTGGTGGGAAGCGATCAAGGGAAACATCAAGAGGTTTTTCATCCTCAAAGGCACCCAGAAAGCTAGAAAGGAACAGAGGGAAATGTCCCGACTCCAGAAAAACATGCAGAATCTGCTCCGGCTGCCGTCGATTGGGGTCGATGTCAAGGAGGAACTCCAAGGGGTGAAGAGCCAGCAAGCCTCGCACTTTGCCTCGGAGGCCTCCAAGATCATCTTCCGTTCTAGAGTCCGCTCCGTGGAGCAGGATGAGACATGCTCACATTTCTTCTTCCAAAAAGTACACAGAAGGAGCTCTGTGATCAGCAGCCTGAAGGAAGAAGACGGCTCAGTAAAGTCATCGCAGTCCGACATTTTGAGCATCAGCAAATCCTTTTATGCCGGATTGTATGACGTGAAGCCCTCGGACAGCACGGCCTC
Source organism: Cetorhinus maximus (assembly GCF_964194155.1). Classification (NCBI taxonomy): domain Eukaryota; kingdom Metazoa; phylum Chordata; class Chondrichthyes; order Lamniformes; family Cetorhinidae; genus Cetorhinus; species Cetorhinus maximus. The sequence continues at coordinate 1,036,657 of NC_135906.1, forward strand.
CCAGTCCTTCCTATCCTCTATCATGGAGGTCTTAGACAGCAGTACGCGGGAGAGCCTGGACAAACCGCTAAATCCTGATGAACTGACTAAGGCCCTTGAGTCCTTGGAGAAGAGTAAAACTCTCGGAAGCGACGGCTTGCCGGCGGAGTTGTATTCGGCTCTGTGGGACTTGATCGGCCCAGACCTGCTAGGAGTGTACGAGAGTATGCTCCTGGCCGGTAGTATGTCAGAATCCATGAGGAAAGGCATCATCACCCTCATCTACAAGCACAAGGGGGAAAGGGAGGAAATTAGAAATTGGCGACCCATTTCACTGTTGAATGTGAACTATAAGATTCTGTCCAAGGTCATCGCCAATCGGGTCAAATCCGCTCTGGAAGTGGTGATCCACCCTGACCAGACCTGCACTGTGCCGGGCAGGAAGATCTCTGACAGCCTCGCGCTGCTCAGGGATACGATTGCCTATGTACAGGACAGGGGTGTGGATACCTGCCTCATCAGCTTGGATCAGGAGAAGGCCTTTGACACAATATCGCACACCTACATGGGGTTGAGAAACTTATTAGCCATGATTGAATGGCGGAGCAGACTCAATGGGCCGATTGGTCTAATTTCTGCTCCTATGGCTTACAGTCTTATATTCATGTCTAATTATCGGGCCGATGATAGGAGCTGTCCTGGAGACACAGATATTGTTGTATATGTTTCATCTCTTCAAACAAAGAATTGAGTTAGCAATCCTCTTTGTGTCGTCGGTGTGTTTGCGTAAGGTGGAAAACACAACATGGAGGACCCCCATTTAAGGTGAATGGCAAAAGAACCAAGGCGACATGAGGAGAAACCTTCTTGCGCAGCGAGTGGTTAGAATCTGCAATGCACTGCCTGAGAGTGTGCTGGGGGCACTTTCAAGAGTGGCTTTCAAAAGAGAATCGGATAATTATCTGAAGAGAAAATATTTGCAGGGCTATGGGGAAAAGGCAGGTGAGTGGCACTAGGGGAGTTGCTCTTGCAGAGAGCTAGCACAGACACGACAGGCCGAATGGCCTCCTTTTCTGCTCTAACCAATCTAGGACTCTATGTGTGCAGCTCTGCACACTTGCTTGCTGCATTGTCACTCACGCCCTGCAAGACACGCAACTGCTTTCAAAAGCTTCTCCCACAGCAGCCTCTGACACTGACGCAAAGTGAGAGAGAGAGAAAGAAAGAAAGTTGGATTTTGGAACATGTACATGTTGAAAAGTAAAGAAAGCAGATGTTTGTAAGAAAACTATTTTTAGCATTGAAAATCCCCTGGGAAGGGGGGCGTGCACAATACCAAATCTAGGGCCTGTTCCCTAGTTGGGTCCTCGACATGCTGGCCTAAAACACCATCTCGTACACACTCCAGAAATTCACCCGTCACAGTATTATTGCTAATCCACAGGCGGGATGAGGCTTCATGAAATGTTTAAAAATTGAATAAAAATTTTTTTAAAAATTCATTGACATGCCCCAACTCATGTGACACATGAGGGGACATGTTTTAAAATGTTTTAATTTCTTTATTTACATGTTTAAAACTTAAACTAATCTCCCTCAGGCAGCTCTGTGCCTTGGAGATTTCTGCGCTCTTTCGCACACATCTGGCCCATTCCTCACTCCTGCGTGGTGGTGATTCCCCGAGCCATGTTTCACTTTATCTGGAGGTCGGAAAGGTATCAGGCTTGCAGGGACACAATGTACAAACCTTTATATAAAGGGGGAAAAATGTGCCCAACATCGCCCTCATCCTAATGGCCACCTTTGTGTGTGGCTGCATCAAGCTGGGTGCAGACCCTCAGTACGCAAACACCAAGTGTCACTAAGTGCTGTACCACCTGTCCATCGTGGAAAAATTTATGCAGAAAAACACCTTTGACCACAAGTCTATCAGGCAGTGGCGGCAAGTAACGTCTTAGAGGCCCTGAGGGAAAAGGAGAGGGTGGATCCTGTGGGATGGTTCCCCGAGCAGACTGTCAAAGTCATTTGGCAGAAGGCCTCATCGCCAGAACTTTCCAACAAGCACCAAGACGTAGCTAGGCTGATGGTAAGAAAGGCCCTCCCCGTCAGATCTGTCCTACACGCCAGGAGTCTCACCCCCTCTGCACGTTGCCCTCGAGGTGGCTGTGGTGGGGACAGGACCGTTGTTCACCTCCTTGTGGATTGTGCCTTTGCAAAGAAAGTCTGGAGAGAGATGCAGTGGTTTCTGTCGAGGTTCATCCCGAGAAGTTCTGTGACACAGGACTCTGTGCTCTACGGGCTGTTCCCAGGGACACACACTGAGACAAACATCAACTGCAGCTGGAGGATCATCAGCTCGGTGAAAGACGCTCTTTGGTCTGCCCGAAACTTGTTGGTCTTGGAGTGCAAAGAGTTGTCCCCGACCGAGTGTTGCAGACTGGCACATTCCAAAGTCCAGGACTACGTGCTGAGGGATGCACTAAAGCTTGGGGCAGCCGCCGCAAAGGCGCAATGGGGAAGGGTCGCTGTCTAAGACCTTTCTACCACAGGGCACCGAGGGACTGGAAACTGTTTAAATCCCCTCGGGCTGTACAGCTCAAAATGAATGTCTGCAAATGATTGTAATATTGTTTGTACTGATGCACCTGGTGATACATGTTGTAAAAGTTGAACCGGATTGTACCTTTGTAATGGTGTTTTTGAAATGGTTTGGAATGTGGTTGAAGATATTTTATGGATAAAGTATATTTTTGCAAAAAAAAAATAAAATCTTACTTCACAACTCAACTTCCTCGCCCCTGGAACCAAACTCGTAAACCTCTTCTGCACTCTCTCCAATGCCTTCACTACCTTCCTAAAATGCAACTCAAAATGCAATCCATCAGAGTCGGCATGGCTTTACGAAGAGTAAATCGTGTTTGACTAATTTGCTAGAGTTCTTTGAAGATGTGACAAGCAAAGTGGATAATGGGGATCCTGTAGATGTAGTATGTCTGGACTTCCAGAAGGCATTTGATAAGGTGACGCACAAAAGATTAATACACAAGATAAGATCACACGGAGCTAAGGGTAATATATTAGCTTGGATAGAGGATTGGCTAACCAACAGAAAGGAGAGAGTCAGGATAAATGGGTCTTAACTGGATGGCAAGCTGTAACTAGTGGGGTGCCACAGGGTTCGGTCCTTGGGCCCCAACTATTTACTTGGATTCAGGGGTAGAAGGTACTATAGCTAAATTTGCAGATGACACCAAAATAGGTGGGAAAGTAAGTTGCAATGAAGAAATATGAAATTTACAAATGGATATGGACAGGTTAGGTGAATGGGCCAAAATTTGGCAGATGGAGTTTAACGTGGATAAGTGTGCGGTTATCCATTTTGGTCAGAAGAATAAAAAGGCGACTTATTATTTAAATGGAGAGAAACTTCAGAAATGCTTCAGCACAGAGGGATCTGGGTGTCCTCGTGCATGAATCGCTGAAAGCTAGTATGCAGGTACAGCAGGTAACAAGGAAGGCAAATGGAATCGCTTCTCGGCCTTTTGGCTAAGATCAAGTGTAGTCATGAAGCGATGGTTATAACCAGTCTAGCCTCATATGATGGGGTACGTAACACCGTTCGGGTGACAGTGAAGGACAGTGAAGGAGGAGCACCCATGGATCGGGCCTTCTTCATCAAGCGGATCCTGTTGAAGGCGTGTGGATCTGAAGCGGATGAGATCTACTCCCTGCAAGACTTCCCCAGCGCTGGATGTTTCGACGTGACTTTCAAGCGTGTGGCAGCTTGCGTCAAGTTCCTGAAGGTGCTCAAGGAGAAGAGAGACCAGCCGGAGATGAAGATCCTGACGGTTGAGCCACTCTTTGCTCTGCCTTAGCAACGGGACCTCGTGGTGACGGTGCATCTCTACAACCCCCACGTCCCTGTCGCCGACATGCTCACCTTCCTCGCCAGGTACGTCGACAAGGTTGGGAGCTGCACCGAGGTTAGAGACGCCTTCGTGATTTGGACATGCAAACGCCAGGTCAAGGTCACACTCAAGACCGACGGTAAGGGAGCCATCTTCCACCCTCCTTCCAGCTTCGCTATCGGGGGAAGCTGTGGCTAACTTGTCTCCGATGGGCAGCCCAAACTTTGTCGCTCATGCGGCAAGTCTGGTCATGTGGCGGCCAACTGCAGCGCCGCCCTCTGCAAGAACTGCAAACAGGAAGGGCACCAGACATAGGTCTGAAAACAGACTAAGTGCTGCAACCTGTGTGGCGAGGCAGCTCACCTCTACAGGACCTGCCCCAAACGCTGCCTCACTTATGCACAGGCAGCCAAAGCCAACGAGGGGGAAGCAGAAGAAATGTTTCATGTCACTACTACCAAAGACACTTGCAACACTCCAAGCACCATGGCCCCCAGTGAAAACAACGGGACAAAGGAGGACACAGAGAGAGACAAGGTGGAGGAAAAGATTGAGGCAGCAGACAGCCAATGAACAGCACTGCCCCCTGAACCTCCCACTCCTCAGGAGAGCGAATCAATGGAGGAGGAGGAAGCAGTGGAAAAGCAGCAGGGGGAGTGGCAGCTGGTGAAGAGAGCCAAAAGGAAGAAGGGACTAAGAAGGGACCAAGCCACTTCCCAGACAAGTGGCAAGAGGCATCTCCTATCCGACACGGATGACAAGGGCCGCTGCTCTTCGGACGAAGAAAGGCAAGGGCGGCACCTACAGGAGAAACGGAAAAGCTCTAGGGAGTTGCAGGACGAGACATCCAAGCTCCAGAACATTGGAGACAATGAGGAGACCCAAATTTACCCACAACCCGAAGAGGCCAGCGCACCCGAGCCCCAGTATTCTGGGAGCAGAGAGACGCTCAGCGCACCCCAGCTCCGGGATGCCGGGAGCAGCAACGCCCCAGGGGGGAGAAGATTGGAGAAGATTCTCCAACAGAGGACATTTTAAATCCCGTTCCCTGCATGAACCCCCAGATGCCACCTGAGCAGAACATCTCCAATAGGGAGGTTCAGGACAGTTTCTTCAGTCCATCCAAAGTGAGGCAATTTGGATGGACTGAGGACTAAATGTCCGGGACTCTCAGAGAGAACAGGTTTGGTAAGAATGGGTGGGAATCAGATAGCTTTCCGATTAAATCTGGAGTCAGGCAGGGCTGTCCTCTCTCGCCTGTTCTTTTCGTGTGTTGCATAGAACGCTTTGCTGAGTGCATCAGGAAGGATCCGGGCATAAGAGGAGTGACGATCCCAGACAGTGGAGGCACTCAGGTCAAAGCCTCCCTGTACATGGATGATGTCGCCGTCTTCTGCTCGCATCCGCTGTCGGTGCGCAGATTGATCCACATCTGCGACCAGTTCGAACTGGCCTCGGGAACCAAGTTAAATCGTGGTAAGAGCGAGGCCATGCTCTTTGGGAACTGGGCTGACCGATCCTTTGTCCCCTTCACCGTCAGGGCTGACAGCCTGAAGGTGCTGGGGATATGGTTCGGAGGGACCAGGGCATGCGTTAGAAACTGGAAGGAGCGAGTGTCTATGGTGCAAAGAAAACTGGGCATGTGGGAGCGATGCTCCCTCTCCATTGCGGGTAAGAACCTGGTCATCAGGTGTGAGGCACTTTCGCTGTTGCTGTACGTGGCGCAGGTCTGGCCCATTCCACGCTCCTGCGCGACGGCGATCACTCGAGCCATCTTCCGCTTTATCTAGAGGTCAAAAATGGATCGTGTCTGCAAGGACGCGATGTACAAGCCTCTAGATGAAGGGGGAAAAAACGTGCCCAACATCGCCCTCATACTGATGGGCCACCTTTGTGTGTGGCTGCATCAAGTGGTGCGTAGACCCTCAGTACGCAAACACCAAGTGTCACTATGTGCTGAGGTTCTACCTGTCCCCGGTGTTGCGAAGGATGGGTCTGTCCCCGGTGTTGCGAAGGATGGGTCTGGCCACGCTGCCGCAGAACGCTCCAAGTAGTTGGACCGGCATGGCACGTACCACCTGTCCATCGTGGAAAAATCTATGCGGAGAAAAACCTTTGACCCCATATCCATCAGGCAGTGGTTGGCAGGTAACGTCATAGAGGCCCTGTGGGAAAAGGAGAGGGTGGATCCTGTGGGATGGTTCCCCGAGCAGACTGTCAAAGTCATTTGGCAGAATGCCTCATCGCCAGAACTTTCCAACAAGCACCAAGACGTAGCTTGGCTGGTGGTGAGAAAGGCCCTCCCCGTCAGATCCTTCCTACACGCCAGGAGTCTCACCCCCTCTGCATGTTGCCCTCGAGGTGGCTGTGGTGGGGAAGAGACCGTTGTCCACCTCCTTGTGGATTGTGCCTTTGCAAAGAAGGTCTGGGGAGAGGTGCAGTGGTTTCTGTCGAGGTTCATCCTGAGCAGTTCTGTGACACAAGACTCTGTGCTCTACGGGCTGTTCCCAGGGACACACACCGAGACAAACATCAACTACGCGGGAGGATCATCAACTCGGTGAAAGACGCTCTTTGGGGCTGGGAAGTGTATAGACCCCTCGGGCTGTCCAGCTCACAATGAATGTCTGCATTGAATACTCATTGTATTCTAATTGTATTGAAGCACCTCAGAGTGCAACATGTTGTATGTTGATAACTCCAATCCCATTGTCTGATTGTCTGTAATGACCAGATTGAAATGGTTGTAAAATTCATTGATCGTATTGAAGCAGCTCGTGATCCATGTGTAAAAGTTGATTCTGATTGTACTTTTTGTGATGGCGATTTAGAAATGTTTTGTAATGTTCTTCCAGGTATTTTATGAATGAAATATATTTTTCCAAAAAAAAGGAAAGCAATTCGGAGAGTACACCATATGTGTATAACATTCCCCATTGCTTTCTCAACACTAATGGATTGTGAAGAGAGGGATGGGTCAGAAATTCCACTGAGCAGCATTGACTCCCAGCTACAGAAATGAAATTAAGTTGAGTCTTTAACAGCGAGGTGCTATTGGGAGGTAACTCTGTTGTTGAATTTCATTTTGATCAAACATTTCTTCAACTCTCTGCTGAGGAATTCCAAGTTGGAGATTGCCTGTGAGATGTCAAATGGCCTCCTGCTTCCTTGCATCATTCTATAATTGTACGGACAGAATGTTGGTCCAATTCCCTCTGAGCTGGGAGAGGGTCATACCCAGATCCCGGTTATTATAAACACCACACCCCAACCAACTGAACAAGCCTGTCCTTTACTCTCTCTTTCTCACAGCCTCTGCTCCTCACTTTTTCTATGTTTCCAGCCTGTTCTGTTCCTCTGACCTTCATTCCTGACCTTCTATTGACCACGGCCAACTCACTGTCCCTCTCACTCCCACCGTCTCTCCGCCCCTTCACCCACTTCCAAACCCCTTGCTTGAATAGCCCCTTACAGAGCTCAGTTGGGAGGGGGTTAGACTGAAAATCGAAAGGTCCCGAGCTTATTCCGGACTTTTCTCCTTTCCTTTGTGTCACCATTTGGGTTCGATTCTCGAGCTGCCTGATTTACTCGGAAAGTATTTCCCCAGCGCTGAAGATTGGACTGGAATAGAGAGACATTAAGGGTGGGAAATATTTCCATTTTCTCTATTTAACTGAGTCTCGATCTCCTTCTGTCCTTTTCTCTGGTTTTTCCCTCTCTCGGGGTGGGATGGATATTTGATTTGCTGCATTTGTCCTAAACGGAAACCTTTTCCAGATCTCGGACGGTCAGACACACTGGGCGGAATTTAATACGCGAAGCCTGGGTCCCGTTGGTGGGAGTGGGAGTGAGGCCAATTCCGTTTGCGTGTCGAGAGCCGGCGTGGACACCAGACCAATTAAAATGTAAAGAGCCAGCGGTGGGCACGTGGGGCAGGTGTGATCACACGGTGGGCACGTGGGGCAGGTGTGATCACATGGTGGGCACGTGGGGCAGGTGTGATCACACGGTGGGCACGTGGGGCAGATGTGATCACACGGTGGGCACGTGGGCAAGGTGTGATCAAACCTGGGGCAGGTGTGATCACATGGTGGGCACGTGGGGCATTTACCTGCCCTCCCTCAAGCTGCACCTGCCCTCCATCAAGCTTCAACAGCCCTCTCTGAGTGTGGATCTTCCCTGTGGGGTACAACTGCCACCCAGGACCCGATGACATCTGACATGATGGACCCAAACAAGACATTTGCTCTCCTCCCAATTCTTCACCCCTACTCACACCGTACAACACCCCAGTGTCTTTCTGTTGCTCCTGTTGATACCCCGACCCCACCTGCAATACCCCCCTCTCCGCTCTTGCTGCTACTGACAGTCCATGTCTGTGAACATTCTCCTCTTCCCCTCCTCTTTGCCTCAGAGTTCAGCAAAGAGAACCACTCACTGCTTGACCAAATGGACCAGCTCACCTGGTGCATGCCACCTTTAACCAGCCCTAAATCAGGTGGCACAAGTTTCCCGTTCACCTCTGACTTAATCTTGATGGTCGGACTTAATGTGGAAAAGTTGTAATTTAATGAGTATTAGTGGGATGCTCATGTAGGGAAAAGAAGTTCCCGTCATCGGACACTGTGAATGCCGACCCACCACTGAAACGTCGCCAACTAAACCCATTAAACTCTCTTTTTTCATTCATTCATGCATGTGAGCATCGCTGGCTGGGCCAGCATGTATTGCCCATCCCTAATTGCCCTTGTTCAGAGGGCATTAAGAATCAGCCACATTGCTGTGGGTCTGGAGTCACATGTAGGCCGACCAGGTAAGGACAGCAGATTTTCTTCCCTGAAGGACATTAGTGAACCAGATGGGTTTTTACAATAATCGACAATGGTTTTGGTGTCATCATCAGACTTTTAATTCCAGATTTTTATTGAATTCAAATTTCACCATCAGCCATGGTGGGATTTGAACCTGGGTTCCCAGATCATTACCCTGGGTCTCAGGGATGACGAGTCCAGTGACAAATCCACGATGTCACCGCTTTCTGCCATCGGGAAGATGAGATTTCGGTTCCTGCCTGATTAAGTCACTCCGCCCACCACATTCCCACTCTTGATGGCCCCATTAAATTCTGCCCAGTGTAGGAGAGAATGTGCAAGGTGACGGGGATAAGGCAGGGGAGTGGAACTAGGTGGAAAGCTCTTTCAGATAGCCAGTACAGGATCGATGGGCCGAATGTCCTCCTTCTGCACTCTAAAGATATTGTGATACTGTGAAACGTTTCAGCTCAATGAGCCTTCAACTGTACAATTTTAATCCCGGTGATTCAGTTCCTTTCATCATTGGATTAAATGAACAATTAGATTTAATGGATATTTCAGCACATTCTTCAACTGTTCTCTGAACTTAGTCTGGGTCACGGCATAAATACAAGTGTTTGTGCAGCAACTCAGGAGCTGCAGCATGAAGCCTATTTCCCGTACAACTGAATGAAACTGTACAGACCTATACCGTAATAACCACATCCGGTACCATACAGAATGAACCATTAACGTCGTCCATAACAGGATAAAATTTGCCGAGATAACAAACAGTAAAATGATGGATTTCCTTCGACTCTCCATCTCTGGGTCTCTGGGACTCTCCCCACTGCTGTCAGCCCGGAGTCTCCTGCGGGCTCTGCTGCTCACTAAAATGTGTCTGACAGTGAAAACATTGAGCAGCAAAATCACAACAAATGGGATAAACGGGGTTATAATCTGATGGAGGAACTCGATTGATACCCAGACTGTAGAAAACCGAACCGACTCTGGTACGAAACAAAAGAAGGGGGAGTTGAAGAGCAAATACCGACCTGTGTATATAAAATACCAGATAATATTCTTTAAACAGCTCAGAACAGTCACTGTTCCCAGAACCATAGCTGCCATTTTACTGGTGCAATATTTACTGTTCAGCTTCTGGCCACAAATGGCCACGAAGCGATCAAAGGTGAAAGTGACAGTGAACCAGACAGAACAGTCAGTGGCTGCATGAAGCAGGATGCCATGGATATTACATATCGGCATGAACTTCAGGAAAAGAAACTGTTCCCAATAAACAATTGGAATGTGTCTCAATATCAGGTCGATGATAATTACCAGTAGATCTGCTGCTGCCATGGCCACCAGGTAGCATGTCACACATTTAGAGAGACCACATTTTCCCTTAGACAGGATCGCAATCGTCACTGAGTTAGCTGTGAGGAAGGGGAATAAATAGGAAAATTATTCTTCAGGGTTGGAACAAAGCTTTCAGACTGATTCAGGAAATTGAGATTTTCAGAAGCACTGTGTCCAGGGATCTATTGCAACGATTCTTCCTGAAAGAAGGAACAAGGAATTTTATGATGTGGTGAAGGCAGGAGAGATTAAATGGTAAAAGCAATGACACTAAAATTAATAAACTAAATGTTGATCATGATCCTCCACTTCCTCCTTTCCCCCTCAAGACACTTCACAGGAGCAATATAAAACAAAATATGACACTGAGGCACATAAGGAGATATGAGGAATGACTAAAAGCTTGGTCAAAGTGGTAAGTTTTATGGAGTGACTTTCGGGGAGCAAGGTGAGATTGAGAGGTGGAGAGGTGTAGGGGGGGAATTCCAGAGCTTGATGGCCAGGCAGCCAACAATAATGGAGTGATTGAAGTGGTGATTCCATAATCAAAGGGAGAGAGAGAAAACCGATGGGGCAGGCGAACATTCCTCCTCTCAGCCTGAGTGAGGCGATGGTTCTCCATATCTTGGGACCAGCTGTGACAGAGACTGGAGCATCCAGTGTCAGCGCGAGCATTTAGGGTGATGTTATGTTTCTGCCTTGACCCCTTCTTAACTCCCAGCTGCCCCTCATCCTGCTGTCTGGAATCATGTCCAAGCTGCAGATGGTGGGACCATGGACCTTGTGCTTTCCATCCCACCCCAATCCCTCTCCCCAACATCCCTTTAAGGCAGCTAAACACGCTTTATCGAATTAATAGCTGGAAACAGAGACTTACCAGGGACACCAACAATAGCGAGGATGGGGTAGTAACCTGCTTGAATAACCAGAAGTAGCCCATAAACTCGCCATGATAATGTCATCCAATGAGAATTATTAAAAAGCCAGCCAAGCCCATCGGTTAAACTCCGATCCATTGTTCTCAGATTCCGATTCATTGTTGTAACATTCCAATCCATTGCTCTCAGATTCCGATCCATTGTTGTAACATTCCAATCCATTGTTCTCAGATTCCGATCCATCCTCTCCCTCTCTCTGGACCCGCTGATCCCTGTCAGTGCCGGTGGTGATGTTCCCGCTGACATTATGGGATAACACATTGAACGGATTCCCTTATTAACAGAAGAGGGAAACCCTCCAGTGACACAATTAGGATCCATGGAGAGTGACATTAATTACAGTCACTGAACAAACAAGTTCAGTTAAGCCCTTCCAATCCAACACTTTTTATACCACAATAAAGTAAAACATTTACCTGGTCTGGATGGGATGTGAGAGGGTCACTGAGGGAAGGAATGGTGCAAATAGTGGGCACACTGACCATGACCTTTCAATCCTCCTTGGATATGGGGGTGATGCAAGAGAACTGGAGGGTTGTTAATGTTACACCCGGTTTAAAAAAGGAGAGGGGGATAAACCCTGTAACTACAAACCAGCTGTCTCACATCAGTGAAACATTGGGGGAAACTTCTAACTTCTAAAATCTGCAACAACTTAAAATGTGGCTTGGAAAACATGGGCTGAATTTTCCATTCGGCGGGTGGGTGGAGCTGAAGCAATTGTGGGCAGCGCTGCCATTTTTCGCAGGGGGTCCAATTAAGGCCCACCCAGCGCATTTCACACTCTCGTGGAGAGCGGGACTTTTAAAATTGCTGCGGGCGTGTCCAGACCGCTGGTTCCAATGGGGAACCGGCAGTCTGTATAAAATAAGGCCAGGCAGCCTCCTTTAGGCTGATCACCATGGCCAGCTCCAGGTTGTACTGCAGGGGGTCTGCACAGCAGGCTGTGGTAGAGGGAAGGCCAGAGGAGGAGGGCAGGCTGCAGGGTGTGGGCCAGGAGCAGGGCAGGCTGCAGGGTGTGGGCCAGGAGCAGGGCAGGCTGCAGGGTGTGGGCCAGGAGCAGGGCAGGCTGCAGGGTGTGGGCCAGGAGCAGGGCAGGCTGCAGGGTGTGGGGCAGGAGCAGGGCAGGCTGCAGGGTGTGGGCCAGGAGCAGGGCAGGCTGCAGGGTGTGGGCCAGGAGCAGGGCAGGCTGCAGGGTGTGGGCCAGGAGCAGGGCAGGCTGCAGGGTGGGCCAGCAGGGGGCCAATGTGCCCCTCGCTTCTCTGATGACTGCCTTGCTGCCCTTGTTGAGGAGGTGGCAGCCCGGCGAGAGGTCCTGTTTCCCCAGGATGGGAGGAGGAGGGCCCCCCCCACGTGATGAAGTGGGCCTGGCAGGAGGTGACGGAGGTGGTCACTTCCAGGGATGTTGTGCAGTGATGGATCCAGTGTCACAAGCGCTTCAATGGTTTGTTGTGCTTTGGAAGGGTGAGGACCATGTTGACCTTGGCCATTTTACCCAGCAGGTAGCCTTAGCCTTTGAGGGCCACCCCCCTCCATGTCTTAGTGTCGTTACTGCGTTGGGAATTTGGCGTGAGCTGGGTGGTCAAGCAGATAGTGACCATGCTTACATCAGGCTTAGTGGTTGATGAGAAGATGGGTTCTCCCTGCACCATGTTCCTGTTCTGCTACCTTAACGGGTCTGCCCAGCAAGGTCCCTGTAATCATCCTTACTTTCCACGGTCCTACCATTTCTCCTGTATTCCCGTACCTTGTTTGTCCTGCCCAAGTGCATAACCTCACACTTATCCACATAACATTCTATGTGGCATTCCTTAGGCCATCTGACCAGCCTGTCTGTATGCACCTGTAATGTTTGGGCCTCCTCCTGACTATTTACCACCCCACCAATGTTCCTCTCCTATGGTACTTGAAGGTTGAGCGCATTATGAGCCTGGGGGGAAAGGGATGAATTATGTTTCTGACTGAACGCTAACTGACCCACTGTCCTTGTTAATTTCAGCATCATCAGAGTATGGCCGCAATGAGGACGTCCAGATGCCCCCTTCCACACCTGAGAGGTATCAATTGTCACGAGCGTCACACCATTTCAGTGAGGCAGGCACCAGCACAGCAACTACCACATCAGTGGGGAATGTAACATCAGCTAGTGTCCCGTAACACAGTGGAGAGGGCACTTCACAATCGCTGGAGGAGATGGCACAGACAGATGGTGCCAGCAGCCGGAGGACTGCAGGGGACTAGGCACATGCTGAGTCCGGCTGTGATGATGTGCCTCTGGAGATGTCCGCCATGCAGCAGCTGCAGGACAAGCGGCCGGGTGCGCGGGAACATCTGGGAGTGTTGCATGAGAGTGTGCTTCACTTCGTCTCTGTGGTGGAGGAATCCAGGCAGAGTGTCAGTGATGGCATGAACCTCATGTCAGAGCGTCAGGCTTCTTCCATGGAGAGATTGGCCACTCTCATGGAGAGGGGCTTCAAACAAATTGATCAGATTCTGATGGGGTTACGCTCGGACCTGCAAGTCCTCACAACGCTACTGGCCACAGGTGGTCATTGGCAATGTGGAAGACGTTCTGGGTACCAACTGTCCCAGCGTGGTGCCCATCCACCTGCGGTGAGCAGGGGGGTCCAAAGTGACCTCACATCAGCACAGCAGCTGCCTGTTGTCTGTGTGGGCTCCTCTCAGGGCGCTCCGGATGAGGGCAGCAGCTCTGCCCCTCTGCCAGTGACCGTTGCATCTGTTGAGGCTGCGACAACTGGGGAGGTGCCAGCTGTGGAACTGGCCACTCCCTCCCAGGCTGTGCCAGCACAGGCTCCACGGGCCAGAGGACGTCCGCCAAGGTCATCGAGGCCAACAGGACAGCAGAGTCAGCAGGCTGTCTCACAAGCCACTCCGAGCGATGGGGTGGCACCAAGACGTAGCACCCACAAACGTAAGCATAAGGCACGTTAGGCCCACCACGGTTTTGTCACTGGTGCTTTTGTGTTGGCCCGAGATTAGGGATTTTCTATTTTTCAATGTTGGAGCAACATTTTGTTTTGATTTTTGTGGCAGCTGATAAGGTGGAAGATGTAGCACCTAAGTGCCGCTTATGGATGCGCCAGGCAATTCTGGTCCTGCAGATCCGTTTGTGCGGAGCTAGCTGAAGGTTTGTTGGATTAAAGTGTCCCGGGTGTCCCTGCCTCCTTGGTGTAGTAGCGGGTTGGCGTGCTGCCCCTCATCATTGCCCTTTGCTTCCTCATCCTCTGAGGCACTGCTGGATTCATCGTGTGCAGCCTCATCCACTGCATCAAGGTCTTCATCGTCCACTGCATCCCCCCTTTCCAGTGCAAGATTGGGGAGAGTGCAGCATGCAACCACTATCACCAAGACACGATTTGGGGGGTACTGGAGTCTGGCCCCTGAGCGGTCCAGGCATCGGAAGCACAACTTGAGAAGACCGATGGCTCTCTCCGCCACAGCCCTTGAGGAGGCGTGGCTCCTATTGTAGCGCTGCTCAGCTTCTGTTCTTGGATAGCGGAGAGGCGTCATGAGTCACATTCTGAGGGGATAGCTCTTGTCACCCAGCAGCCATCCATCCAGCCGAGTCGGAGCACTGAAGAGCCCCGGCACCTGGGAGTGTCTGAGGGTGTAGGCGTCGTGGGAGCTGCCTGGGTACCTTGCACAGACTTTCAGAATCAACATCCTGTGATCACACACTATCTGCACGTTCATGGACTGGAAGCCCTTCCTGTTGACAAAGGCACCGGGCTTACCTGCTGGCGCCTTGATGGCCACATGTGTACAGTCTATAGCACCCTGGACGCGGGGGAAGCCAGCAATGGCCACGAAGCCTCTGGTTAGCTGTGTCTGACTTGCCTGGTCACAGCGGAAGTGGCTGAAGGTCAATGCCCATCTGAACAGAGCGTAACATAGTGTAACCTGCTTGACACAAGTGTGGACAGCTGATTGGGAGACACCACAACGATCACCCACTGAGCCCTGGAAGGAGCCAGAGGCATAGAAGTAGAGGGCAACTGTGACCTTCAGAACCGCTGGCATGGGGTGTCCACCCACACAGTTAGGGGAGATCTCAGGGCCAAGCATCCGACAGATGCTGTTGACTGTTTCCTTTGACAGTCGGAGCCTCCTGCAGCACTGCACCTCAGTCATATTGAGGTAGCTGCTTCGCCGCCTGTATATCCTGGCAGTGGGATAGTGTCGTCTTCTGCGGCCCCTTCCACCACGGACTCCCTCTTGGCCCTGCGCCCCTTGTGCCTGTGCCTGTGCCTGGCCTCCCAAAGTTGGCTCCCCTGGAGGCTGATTGTCCACTCCTGGCCTCCTCCTTATTCTATCCCTCCCTTCCTTCTCAGAGGAGCTGCCTCCTGTGGAGATGTCAGAACCCATACCCAGGCTGAATGGAGGCCTCTGGAAAGCTGCAGGCCCGATAAAGGTTCCTGACTGGAGAGTGCTGAGCTGAAGCGTCAAAGTACAGAGAAAGCTGCTGGAATTCGTTCTGAGCTGCTACAGATCGCACAGGCAAGTTTAAAAAACTTGCTGCAATAAATGCTTCACATAAAACACTGACAACCCCACTGAGCCCTCATATCCCGCCCGTGGATGAGTTTCATTAAAAAGTCACTTACCCGCCTGCCCGTTGTGCCCGTGCAAAGAGCCGAAGATCGCACGGGCACCTCAAAATCAGCGTCGATTGCCGAGTTAAGGGGCTTAACAAGCCCTTTAATTAATGGCAGGCGAGTGTCACACTTCATCGCGCGCCCGCCCAGCTAAATATCACGATGGCGCGCGGTGACATCGGGACTCTCCCCCGGCGTCACCGAGCGCCATTTTAAAAGCTGATGTGTGGGGTCCGACCCCCCCGCTCGTCACCCAGAAAATTCTGCCCCATGAGTTAATAAATGAGCAGCAGCACAGCTATGTTCATGGGAAATCGTGTCTGACCAACTTGGAGTTCTTTGAGGAAGTAATGGAGAGGGTTGATGAGCTCAGCCTGGTTCATGTTATGTATATGGACTTTCAATTGTCACATGTTAGGAAAGTGAAACCCATAGATTAAAGGGGCAGTGACATTGTGGATATGACACTGGCTATGGGACAGAAAGCAGACAGAAGTGGCAAATGGTGGCAAGATCGGCTGCATGGTTAACAGTGAGGTCGAGTGTCTTGGGCTACAGGAAGATATAGACGGGATGGTCAAATGGGCAGATAAGTGGCAGATGGAATTTAACCCTGAAAAGTGTGAGGTGATACACATTGGAAGGAGTAATTTGACATGGAAGTATTCAATGAATAGCATGACACTAGGAAGTTCTGAGGAACAAATGGACCCTGGTGTGTGTGTCCATAGATCTCTGAAGGCGGAGGGGCATGTTAGTGGGGTGGTGAAAAAGGCATATGGGACACTTGCCTTTATCAATCGAGACAAAGATTACAAAAGTAGGGATTTCATGTTGGAATTGTATAGAACCTTGGTGAGGCCACAGCTGGAGTACTGTGTGCAGTTCTGATCGCCACATTATAGGAAGGATGTGATTGCACTGGATGGGGTACAGAGGAGATTCACCAGGATATTGCCTGGGATGAAACATTGAAGTTTTGAAGAGAGGTTGGATAGACTTGGGTTGTTTTTGCTGGAGCAGAGAAGACTGAGGGGTGACCTGATCGAGGTGTACAAGATTATGAGGGGCATGGACAGGATGGATAGGGAGCAGCTGTTCCCCATAGCTGAAAGGTCAGTCGTGAGGGAGAGGAGGTTTAGGGGGGATGTGAGGAAAAACTTTTTTACCCAGAGGGTGGTGACGGTCTGGAATTTGCTGCCTGGGATAGGGGAGGAGGCGGGTTGCCTCACATCCTTTAAAATGTACCTGGATGGGCACTTTTATGGCCGTGACGGGGCCGAAATTTTCTGCCCATTGAGTTCAATCTTCAGCCTATTTGAGGCACCGTAAGAAGTTGTTTCGGACAACGGAGCCCAATATTCTGGAAAACCGTTCAAGGTGATGTGTGAAAAGTGGGGAGTTGACCATATTACCTCATCACCCACACTACCCCAGGCCCAATAGCATGGCGGAATGGATGGTCTGCACTGTAAAGTCTTTAATTATAAAATGTCAGCAAACTAAACAAGCTTTGCACATCGCAACAGGCACTATTTTAATATTAATCTGAGCTGTTACAGCTCTTTCTGAAATGCATTTTGAAATTTGAAATGTTTATTAATTAACTGTGTAAATACCATACAAATTACTTGGTTTAGTTTAATCTAGTTTATTTTCTAAAATGGTTCCCATTAGCCAGTTGTCCATGTGCAGTGCAACCTGCAGAAACAGCTGCATTGTTTTCAGGAAAACGGATACAGCTCCACTGCCAATACTGTTTTGTAGTGATTGAAACCACAACATCTGCCTGTTTCAGAGTGAGATCAGGGAGTCCATAAGCTGGAGGCAGAGGGCAGTGTCTGGCAGCAGAAAGTCCACCAGCTGACACAACCAGGAAGGGGCAGCTTGTAGAATTCGGCCTCTTATTGAAAATGCTGCTCCAATCCACACTCGATAATCAAATAATCTGCTGTGTTTCACCATTAAAAATAAACCAACGAGCTCCTACAGAGGGAATGTGTCCAGGTTTAAAACTTAAACATGTACTTGATTCCCTGTTAATTTGATGGGATTGTTTCAGTTGGAAGCGTTTCTTATGATAGAGACAGATTTGCTTTGTACAGGCAGTTTAAAATATTAACATCTCATAAAGTCCACCATTCACAAAAATACACAATCATGGTAAGCACTTACCCAATTTCTCAACGTGCACTTTGAGCAGATGTGACTCCTCTCTGGTAATGTTCATCAGTAAAATATGATTGTATATGTGAACAGAACTGCAGTGACTATACATTGAGCAGGGTGATGTCGCACAGACTGTTTCACCACTCCTCCAACTGCCTTCCACATGATCCATCCAGCACCGGTGTCCAGTGTCAGGAGTGTGTGACATCTGCAACATGCAGTGCTGCCAAACCCCTCGGCTCCCTGTGAACCCACAGCCTCTACCACCGAGAAGACAAAGGCTTCAAATGTAGCGGAGAAACCACACAAACATCCTTCCCTGGAACATACACGGCATCTTGACATGTGGGGAAGCGTCTTTAGTCAGTGTGTAACAGTCACGTGTGGATGACTGCCTTCAACACAGCACTCATGGTTGAAGTGCACCTGATAAATTACATCTGATCTTTGAGTCTGATCATTGATGGATAAGAAATGCTGCAAGGAGCAGCACAATCCACAACCCTTGGTGTATTACAGCCTCATCTGAAGGTCTGGAGAAGGAAACAGCCTTCCACTGCTGGACATGCATGGGCACACCCTGGCTCCTGATGGCGTCAATGAGAGCTGGATTTCAGAATGCAGTCTTCAGTGCCAATGGTAAGGACCGCGTTCACTCTGTTAACATTCTCACTGAGGGTGCAAAAACAGACCCAAACATTCTTTGCAATAGATATGTGTGTTTACAGCTTGTGTAAGTGTGATGTTAATGAAGTGATTGAGGACAAGTTGCCTCAGAGGAGGTGGAGGAGGCTGCTCACCTCTCGTGCTGTACAGCATCGAGGAGCGTGGTGGCCTGTTACATCGAGCACGGACCCGTGACCCATTGGGGACCCAATCAGACTGCGGCCTCTGCATTTCCGCAGGGGCAGCCATTGTCACTGGGACAAGTACCGCACATGAGTGCTCTGGTGGAGGGGTGGGAGTTAGGAGAAGATGAGGGTCTGAGGTGCTCTCCGAACCTTCCCCTTCCTCACGAACCTCCACAGCCCTAGGTTGTCCTTCAGGTGGGTTAGGAGGAGCTGGCTGCTGGGGCGCAGCAGTCGCTCATTCCAGCAACCATTGTGCCACCAGTGTGAACATCCTGAGGAGGTCTGTAATAAGGTAGACAGAGGGGTTTAGATGGAGAAAAGCAAAAATACAGCTGAGGCTGGAAATCTGAAATAAAAACAGAAAGTGCTGGAAAAGTGCTGGTGTATATGGGTGTTAGAGATATGGAATTCCAGAGCAAACACATTAAGGTGCCAAATGAAAGATTATTGGCAATAATAAGAGCAGATGGAATTGGAGGGAAGCTTTAGATGTGGGTTGGAAATTGGTTGTGAGGTAGGAAACAGAGAGTGGGGATACACTGTCTGGCCTCACATTGATGGGATGTGACAAGGGGTGTTTCACAGGAATCTGCACTGTGGCTCAACATTCACCATTTTTATAGTGAGTTGGATCAGGATAGAGTTGTGTGTTCAGCTTGTACATGACACTGAATTGGGAGGATAGGAATTAGAGCAGATGGAAGCGGGGAGTGGTAAAGAGACATTGAAAGATGAAGTAAGAGAGCAAAACCTTGGCAGATGGAGTTTGATGTGGGTGAGAGTGAGGTCATCCATTTTGGAATTGAAAAAATAAATTCCAAAATGTTCTAAATGGTTAGAAACCAGGAACTGGAGAGGAACAAAGTGGTTTGAGATTCCAAGGACACAAATCATTAAAAGCTGGTGGTCAGGTAAAGGTAGCAATAAAAAAACGATGAGTGGAATGTTGACCCTTACCTCAAGGAAGCTGGATTGTAAAAGGAATGAATTTCTGCTTCAGTTGTATTGAACCTTGGTCAAACCCCATCTGGATATTATATTCAGTTCTGGGCACCCAGCTCAGGAAGTGCCGGGTAGATTCACCAGAATGAAAACGGTGCTTCAAGGGTTAAATTATGAGGAGAGCTTGTATAAGCCTGGCTTGTATTCCATTGAGTTTAGAAGATTGAGCAATGATCAGATTGAGGTGTTTAGAATGTTAAAAGGATTGAAGAGGTTGATACGGAGAAACTATTTCCTCTGTTGGGGGAATGAAGAATGAGGGAACATATTGAGCTCAGTCATTTAGGAGGGAATTCAAGAAATAACTTTTCACACAAAGAAACCTGGAATTTACCCCCAAAAGGCTGTGGATGTTGGGACAACTGCAGATAACAAGACTGAGCTTAAGAGATTTTTGGTGAGGAATGATTTCAAGGGATCTGGAGCTATGGTGGGTAAATGGTGGTGAGGGACCAATCAGCTGTGATCTAACTGAATGGTGGGAGGGAAAACCACCTCCTCTTGTTCCAATGTTCCTAATCTTTATCAGTCTCTCCTCAGACAGGGGAAGCATTGCAGCAGAACGATGGTTAAACTTTGTTTTTCTATTAGTCAGGACTCATCAATTGACATGAAATGTTTCTCGATCACCTTCATCTCCTGAGGTTTTGTGGATAAGCACAGACATTAAAAACAAAATGAGGAAAAAGTTCAGAACTTCAAGTGGAAAAGGCTTCGGACACCGATTTCCTTTACTTTCAATTTAGTATACGGTATTCACTGCTCCCGATGTGGTCTCCTCTACATTGCGGAGTTCAAGTGCAGACTGGGTGACCGCTTTGCGGACACCTCCGTTCAGTCCACAAGTATCACCCTGAGCTTCCTGTTGCTGGTCATTTCAATTCTCCACCTTGATCCCACTCTGACCTTTCTGTCCTTGACCTGCTACAGTTTTCCAATGAAGCTCAACACAAGCTCGAGGAACAGCACGTCATCTTTCGACTGGACACTCGACAGCCTTCTGGACTCAGCACTGAGGCCAACACTTTTAGATCAGACCCTCTGTCTTCATTTTGGTTTTTTTGCTGGTTTGTTTGGGTCTCGTTTCTTTCTTTATTTCTTCATGTTACATTCAGACGGTTGCTATGCAGCCATTCACACCACATCTGGACACATCTTCTGTTTCTTTCCTTTCCCCATTACCAATGCCTTTGGCTTTTGTACCATGAAACCTTTTATCCTTTAATCTCTCCTGCCCTCCTCCCTATCACACACCTTCCCTCCTGTTCTTCCAAACCTCTCCCTGACCACTTGCTCAAAACCTATTACATTTCGAAACTTCCTGGGATTTATTACAAGTTGTTGTTGTTGTTGTAGCAGTGTGAGAGTCTCCATTTCCCATCGCACCATTTATCAGTCTGCACGCCAGGCTCCCTGGGTCAGTGTGGGCAGTGCCCACCAGTCATCCTCATGGATCAATGAACAAAACCACATGAGATGATTGGATTAATGGTGCCTTCAACATGAGAACTTGTGGAGCTGAATTCAGTCAGGTGACACCAGAGCAACTCAGAGTGACTCCTATTGGTCCAAATAAATAGGCACTTTATAATTAAAGATTTTACATTGCATACCATCCATTCAGCCAAGTTATTGTGCCTGGGGTAGTGTGGGGATGAGGTAATATGTCAATTCCCCACTTTTTCGCACATCACCTTGAATGGTTTTCCAGAATATTGGGCTCCGTTGTCCGAAACCACTTCTTGATCAATCAGAGTCAAGCTGCCTGGTTTACATTTCAAACAATTCTTAGCAGTTAACTGTAAGTCACCATCACCTGGTGCATTCTCCATGGCAGCATCTCTACCATCAGAGTCTACTTGCTAACCAATCAGCACTCTCTGCTCACACAGTATAATTTTTTTGTTTCCCTTATATTGCCATTCTTGCAAATTGTCCTGATGAATGCAAGATGAAAAGCTTTGACAAAAAATGTCTCTTTTTTTCAGCAATACTCAAGTTCTAGACCATCAAATGTTTATTGCATATGTGGGTACCTTGTGAGGTAATAATGATTCTTCTGATGTCAGGCCATGTTGACTTGGCACGCCTCACATTCCCTCTGGCAGGATGTGAACAAGTGGAGACCCACAGGGGTCTGTGCTGAGGCCTCAACTTTTTACAATTTACATCAATGACTTTGATGAGGGGAGTGAAGGCTGGTAGCTCAATTTGCAGATGACACAAAGATAGGTAGGAAAGTATTTTGTGAAGAAGACATAGGAGGTTCTTGATGGATATAGAAAGGTTGAGTGAGTGGGCAAAGATCTGGCAAATGGAATTTAATGTGGGATGTGTGAAGTTGTTCACTCTGACAGGAAGAACAAAAAAGCAGAGTATGACTTAAATGGAAAATGGCTGCATAATTCTGAGGTGCAGAGGGATCTAGATGTTCTTGTACATGAGCCACAAAAACTTAGTGTACAGGTACTGCAAGTAATTAAGAAGGCTGATGGAATGCTATCCATTATTACGGGGTGAACTGAACATAAAAGTAAGAATGTTTTGCTTCAGTTATATAGGGCATTGGTGAGACTGCACCTCGAATGCTCTGCGCAGTTTTGGTCTCCTGATTTAAGGAAGGATGTAAATGCATTGTAGGCAGTTGACAGGAGGTTTACTAGGTTGATACCTGGAATGAGTGGGTTGTCTTTTGAGGAAAGGTTGGACAGGCTGGGCTTGTTTCCACTGGAGTTTAGAAGAGTGAGGGGAGTGATTTGATTGAATTATACAAGATCCTGAACAGCCTTGACAAGGTGGACGTGGAAAGGATGTTTCCTCTTGAGGGAGAGTCCAGAACTAGGGGGCACTGTTTTAAATTTAGGGGTCACCTTTTTAGGATGGAGATGAGGAGAACTTTTTTCTCTCAGAGGGTTGTGCGACTTTGGGACTCTGCCTCAGAAGGTGGTGGAGTTGGGGTCATTGAATATTTTTAAGGCAGGGGTAGATAGATTCTTGTTAGGCTAGGGAATCAAAGGTTATCGGGAGTAGATGAGAATGTGGAAATCGAAACACAAGAAGATCAGCCATGATCTTATTGAACGGTGGAGCAGGCTCGAGGGGCCGAATGGCCTACTCCTGTTCCTGTTTCTTACGTTCTTATCATTCGATGTCTAGATTCATCCCTGATCACTAAACTGTTTCTCCAGCCTGTTTCCTGGTTCGATCTATCCACATATACACTTGGTGTAATTGCTGGAGGATGTCAGGTCTAAGAGAACAAGGACTTGCTGGCCTATGGGGAATCCCAAGCTCATCTCTGTGAGGCCAAAATAGTCTTAGAGCCTCTGAAACATCCTGGAAGGACTCTGGCCACCCTCCAATCATGGTCTTCCATAACTGTTGCAATACAGGAACATTGGACATCTCTTGTTGCAGTTGCTGGCATCTATTCTTCCCGAAATTCAGCCGGTCGGTATGAAAGATGTCTTCAATTTCCATTTCGATGAAATCCACTTGCAGATCTAAGGAAATATCTGCAGTTTTGGATCAGATGTGAGCATGGAACAAGCCAGTTTGTAGCGTATGTCACAGTCGTAGCCTTGTATTTTGATGAGTAAGTGATGGAATCTGGATGGTGCACTAGTTAACAGCTGAATGTCAGTTGTACACATGAGGTGTGGATTCACTGGATTCTGTAATCACAGGTTCGGATAATCATACAGCCTGGATGGAATTCATTTGCTCCATTGTGTCTGTACCATCTTTGAAAGAGCGATTTTGCTTTGTTTCTCCTGCCTGCTCTTTCCCTATAACCCTGCAAATCCCCCCTATCGGTATTTATCCTGTTCCCTTTTGAAACTTACTATTGAATCTACTTCCAGCATGTCTTCAGGCATTGCATTCTAGATTGGAACAACTCACTGGATAAAAGGAATTGTGTCGAATTCTGGGTGTTTCATATGAGAAAAAATGTGAGGGTCTTGGAGGGAGTGCAGCAGAGATTTACTGGAATGGTACCAGGGATGAGGATTTCAGTTGTATGGAGAGATCAGAGAACCTGGGATTGTTCTCCTTAGAGCAGATAAAGTCAAGGGGAGATTGAATGGAGGTGTTCAAATTAATGTGGAGTATTGACAGAGTGAGGAGAAACTGTTTCCACTGGAATAACACTCAGTTACAAGATTTCAAATAATTGTCAAAAGAACCAGAGGGGAGAGAAAGAGAACATTTTTATCCAGTGAGTTGTTCCAATCTGGAATGCACAAATCTTTGAAGGTGGCAGGAGAGGTTGATTAAATTGTTAAAAATCCCTGCAGGATATTTGGTTTAGACAGAGACAGAGGCCAGGATTTTCCAGCCACGCCATGGTGGGACCTGCTGCGGGAGATTTGGTGGCCCAGCCAAAAGCCCATTGACTTTCGATGGGAGCAGACGATCCCGGTGGTGGATGGGGCTGGAAATTCACACCCATCGAGTGTAAAAGCCTTCGAGGATTTGTGTACATGTTCTCCACTGTCCCTGCACCTCACTTAAAATCACCTGATATTATTTATATCATCTGTCCTCATTCTTCCTCCCACATGAATCATTCACATTGCTCTGCATTAAATTTCATTTCTCAGGTATGTTTTATATTTTATATCTCACATTGATGTTGATTTTCTACGTGTCTAACAGATTTTACTCGCGGTGTTTTAAATGTCTGCTCCAGCTTCCAGCACTTTCTCCAGCTTTATTTACTTTTCTCTGAGTCCACACTCAGGCTTAATTAATCAAGCACCATGAGCATTGATCAGTCAACAGACAGACATAATCAAACGCAGAACAATTGAATCATTGGACACCACATATTCTCTCTCCATTTCACCAATCTATGTCCTCCTAAAGCCTATTCCTATTCTCCTCACTGTTTACATTCTGTATTCCTGTTATCTATAAACAACAAAATTCTATCCTTTATATATGTCCAGGTCATTTAACTGTATCAGAAGGAGCAGTGGTCCTAATACTGACTCGTGGGGAACATCACTGTGTACTCCCCTCCATCCTGAATTTCACCGTTGACCACTTCTGTCTGCTTTCTGTCCCATAGCCAGTGTCATATCCACAATGTCACTGCCCCTTTAATCTATGGGTTTCACTTTCCTAACATGTGACAATTGAAAGTCCAAATACATAACATGAACCATGCTGAGCTCATCAACCCTCTCCATTACTTCATCAAAGAACTCCAAGTTGGTCAGACACGATTTCCCATGAACATACCTTTGCTGCTGCTCATTTATTAACTCATGTTTTCCAAACCACATTTTAAGTTGTTACAGATTTTAGAAGTTAGAAGTTTCCCCCAATGTTTCACTGATGTGAGACTGGCTGGTTTGTAGTTACAGGGTTTATCCCCCCCTCCTTTTTTAAACCGGATGGAACATTTACAACCCTCCAGTTCTCTGGCACCACCGCCATATCCAAGGAGGATTGGAAGGTTAGGGTCAGTGTGTCCACTATTTCCACCATTCCTTCCCTCAGTTACCCTCACACATCCCATCCAGACCAGGTAAATGTTCTACTTTATTGTTGTATAAAAAGTGTTGGATTGGAAGGGACTAACTGAACTTGTTTGTTCAGTGACTGTAATTAATGTCACTCTCCATGGATCCTAATTGTGTCACTGGAGGGTTTCCCTCTTCTGTTAAAAGGGAATCCTTTCAATGTATTATCCCATAATGTCAGCGGGAACATCACCACCAACACTGACAGGGATCAGCGGCCCCAGAGAGGAGGAGAGGATGGATCAGAATCTGAGAACAATGGATTGGAATGTTACAACAATGGATTGGAATCTGAGAACAATCGACTGGAATGTTACAACAATGGACAGGAGTTTCTCCTGGGATTTTTACTTTCTTTCCACATATTATGATCGTCTATCGTTAAAAATTCAGATCAAATATTCACTTTACATCGTTCAGTACTTTTACTATCCCATCCTGGCTATTGTTGGTGTCTCTGGTAAGTCTCTCTATTAACTCTGTCCACCATGTTTAACTGTATTACTGTTCCCATCATTTACTCTGCCCTCTTTGCTGCTGTTGCTGCTGGTGACTCTCTATAATCAGTTATTAACTCTATACCCCATTGCTAACTGCATTCCTGGTTTTGTAATTTTCTTTCACTTGTGTTGCAGTTGGTGTCCCTGATAATTATGTAAACCATGATTCATTCTCTTATTCTTTCTCATTAAACTCTTGGGAAGACTGAAGTCAGTGTCATCGGTCCCCACTATAAACTCCATTCCATACCCATGAAGTGTATCCACTTCCCTGGCCAATGTCTGAGGCTGAACCAGGCTGATGCAACCTTTGATTTCTATTCGACCCTGAGCTGATTTCTGACCCCATATAAACTACTGCTCATCCCAAACTCTGCTTTCCATGTCCTTCCTCATACCGAATCGCATTCACTCATCATCCCTGTGCTCACTGACCTCCACCGACTCCTGGTCTTGCAGCTCCTCAATTTTAATATTCCCATTCCTGTGTTCAAACCTCCCCATGCCTTTTCCCCTCCATTAAGTTTCATTCCCCTGTTAATTTCCCATGTTCCTGCATATCTTTCCCTTCAAGTGTTTATCCAAACCTCTTTATAAAATCAGTTTCTTTCCTTCTCTTTCTTGGTCGTGAATTTTGTCTCTCCAGCATCAACAGTGTTCCAGAAGCCTTGATTCTTAGAATATTGTAAACTGCACAGCCAGCCACTCCCAGGATGTGGACTTAGACAGCTTGAGTGAGTGGGCAAATACATTGACATGATTTCACTGTCTCCAGCTCCTTCTCTTGGACCACTCAATTCTTGTACAAGACCAGAAAGCACCTCCTCCCTCACTTCCCAGAGTTCAGCTCTCAGCCTCACTCCATTCAGACAAAGTTTCACCTTTCTACTACTTACTTCATTGGCCTGTGAAACCTCCTGTATTTATACCAGCTGAAATCCTAGTCAGCTGATTCAGCCACTTATGGCTAGGAAACTAGTTCTGACTAACTATCTAATTAACAAATTACAAACAAAGGCAAGTGGAGTGCAGCTGAGATAACTGAGTGAAGACTTGGAATTTGGTGGTTGGGCGTGCGGGGGTGTTAAAGTGTTAATTTTTACTCTTAAATTTTGTTCTTAAAAGCTAATCTAGTCTGTAATTAGCAGTAACTGGAAAGTACTGTGCAGGCAGGCTAAGTTCTTTCATTCTGGCAATTTAGACAAGGTAAACTCACTCTCAGCTGTAGGAGCTGAGTAGTTAACTAGCTAACTGCCTGAACCTGGTTACTGAAGCCGCAGTTCAGTCTACAATGGATTCAGGATTCTTTAGTGCAGCCAAGGCAAACGGAGTTCAGCTGAGCTAACTGAGTGGAGACTTGGAGATTGGTGAGAGGGGAAGTTCAGTGAAGCAGGGAAGGAGGTGTTTATTTCCTCTTTCTATCTTTCTCACCCCATAGGAATTGGTTCTTGCTCCAGTCCAGGGAAAGGAGTGAGCAATTTGGTGAGTATCCGCCTAGTGAATAAGCTCCATTCTATCCCTAAGGCTTTAAAAGGTACACAAATTTGTGGTAAAGTTAATAAAATATACAAGGAAACGACATAGGTAAATGATTATTATAATTGAGTAATTATTTAAAACACGTTAAGGATGGCAGGGCAGGTGATGTGTCGAGGCTGCAGCATGTGGGAGCTCCTGGATAACATTGTGATCCAGGTCAAACACGTCTGCAGTAAGTGTTTGTAGCTTGAGGAGCTTTGGCTCAGAGTCATTGAGCTGGAGGCTGAGCTGCAGACACTGCGGCACATCAGGGAGGGGGAAAGTTACCTGGATGCTTTATACCAGGAGGCAATCACACCTCTTAAGACAGGGTCTTCTAATTTGGTCAGTGGCCAGGGACAGGAGGGTATGACTGTGAGTGAAGAAGATAAGGGGACCCAGAGGGCAGGAGTGCAGGAGTGTGAGCCTCAGCAATTATTCAACAGGTTTGAGGTTCACTCAGCTTGTTTGGATGAGAGCAGAGACAGCAGTGTGGATGAGCAAACAGACCACGGCACCGTAGTACAGGAAGCCATTCAAATTGGGGGAGCAAAAGTGAACATAGTGGTAGTAGGGGACAGATTAGTGAGGGGGATTGACACTGTTCTCTGTAGCAAAGAGCGAGAGTGCAGATGGTTGTGTTGCCTGCCCGGTGCCAGGGTTCTGGCATCTGCTCAGGGTTGGAGAGGGACTTGCAGTGGGTGTGGTGGTTCCAGTGGTCGTGGTCCATGTGGGTACCAAGAAAAAGGCAGGATGAGGAGGGAGGCTCTGCATAGTCAGTATGAGTAACTAGTCACCAGACTAAGAAGCAGAACCTTAAAGGTAATAATCTCCCTGTCGTAATTATAGTTTAGATAAACTTAGGACTGTAGCTTTAAGAATGATCCTGTGTTGTAAGATCACATGATTTGTGTAAATCAACATCTCAGCAGCGCAGGGAACCTCTAGGGGAGAGTTCATCTTTAGTTATGGAGTATGATGCACATATGTAAGTTGCTGCTGCTGTCTTGTAAATAAAGTTCACTGTGTCCACTCAGAAAAGTTGTCTGGAAGATCAACTCTAACAAACTGGCGATGAGGAAACATCAGATGCGCTGCTGTAACTTGCCCAGAGATTGTCGGTATCTAAGTTCATTAAAAAGAAAAGAAGATATTCTGATCAGAAATGCCACAGTTTGGCAGAACCAAACCCTTTGAACCAATCACAAACGATTATTCTCAATATATAGATCAACTTGCGTTCTACTTTCAAGCCAACAAAATCACAGAGGTGGGAAGGAGGAGAGCGATTCTCTTGAGTATTTGTGGAGGCAAGACCTACAGTTTAATTTGAAGCATGAAGGCCCCCAGTGCCCTGGATTCATAGACTTTCATTCAATTAATAGACCTCATTCAGGGACATTTTCAACCCAAGCCCTCAGTCACAATGCAGAGATTCCGGTTTAATTGATGGAATGGAGTCCCAGGAGAGTCCATTGCTATCTACATGGTGAAATTAAAACAACTAACGGAAGATTGTGAATTGGGTGAAACCCTGAATGACACGCTCAGAGATCGTTTGGTATGTGGCGTGCAGGAGGATGCTATTCAGCGAAGATTGCTGGCTGAAGTGGATCTTGATTTTAGGAAAGCGTTAGAAATAGCGCTGGTGATGGAAAGCTCCGGAAGGGATTCACAAGCAATTCAAGGGGCACAAAATAGCGCTGTCCTCCTAGTTGGGCGGGAACAGTCAGCAGAAAGTGGCGTGAAAAGCCAGAACTCTGCTATGAAGTGGGAAACAGACCCTGCAAACCAAAAAATGCGAGGAAATCGCTCAGCAACGAAATCAAAAACGAATTTGTCTCGACATGGAAACAATCATTCTTCTAGCGATTGGCAATTTAAAAGTAGAGTGTTATTTTTGTCACAGGAGTGGACACATATTGAAACATTGCAAAGTGAGATTTAAACAGGCCTCCAAACAACAATCGAAGTTCAATGAAGTCTGTAGTGTAGAAGAGCCGGAAAGAACCAATTCTGACATTTATTCATTATTCAACATGAAAGTTGGAAAGACAGAGCCAATTATTGTCACAGTGCAAATGAATGGTAAAC
Source organism: Cetorhinus maximus (assembly GCF_964194155.1). NCBI lineage: Eukaryota > Metazoa > Chordata > Chondrichthyes > Lamniformes > Cetorhinidae > Cetorhinus > Cetorhinus maximus. Next base: position 1,065,918 of record NC_135906.1, read on the forward strand.
AATTAAAAATGGAAGGAGACACAGGTATTTCTCCCACTGTAATAGGAGAACACACTTTCAGATATTTAAATAAAGGTGATCAACAATTAAATTTGGAACAGACATCTGCCAAGTTGAAAACATATGCAGATGAAGAAATCCAGGTAATAGGTATCACTAGAGCAACTGTTCATTCTAGACACCAATTGGCACAGCTACCAGTGATGGTGGTAGGAGGTGAAGAACCAAGCCTTCTAGGGTGTGATTGGTTGAAAGAGATTAAATTAAACTGGTCCGAAATCTTCCAGTTACGAGCAGGGAGACCACTCGAGCTGCTAATAGAATATGACACTGTCTTCAAGGATGAACTGGGAAAAATCCAAGGCCTACAGGCCAGGATTTATGTGGGCCCAGAAGCAACCCCTCGCTTCTTGAAAGCAAGACCGGTGCCATACACCCTGAGAGAGAAGTTTGATGCTGTGTTCAACCGGCTAGAGTGGCTGGGTATCATAAGATTGGTCCAGTTCTCAGAGTGGGCAGCACCCAAGGTCCCTGTCCTTAAACCAAACCAGACCATCCGGATCTGCGGGGACTATAAACTAACAATCAACGGAGCAGCCAAACTGGACAGGTACCCCATTCCCAAGATTGAAGACCTATAGTAGGAAGTACAACGTATATAAAGCTTGACATGAGTCATGCATATCAGCAACTGGAGTTGGAAGATGCCTCCCGGGAATTTGTGACCATAAATACCCACAAAGGGTATCAACATACATGCCTGCCCTTCGGTGTCTCCTCGGCCTGTGCCATTTTCCAAAGGACAATTGAGAGCTTACTACAGGGCCTACCTCAAGTAATGGTCTACCTGGACAATGTACTGATAACTGGGTTCACAGAAAAGGAACACTTGGCGAACCTGGAGGAAGTTTGGGAACGATTTATGGAAGCAGGAGTGTTCCTGAAGAAGGAAAAATGCACTTTTCAGGCAAACAAAGTCATTTATTTGAGCCTTTGGGTAGATGCCCAAGGGTTACACCCTGTTGTGGAGAAAGGTAAAGCAATAAGAGAGGCACCTGCACCTAAGAACATCTCTGAACTTAAATCATTTTCAGGGATGGTAAATTATTATGGGCGATTTCTACCAAATTATTCCACAGTTCTAGCCCCTCTACATTCTCTGCTAGGAAAAAAACAGGGTTGGTTTTGGGAGTCACCCCAAGAAGAAGCCTTTGTGAAAGTAAAACAGCTCTTATACTCTTCAAATTTGTTAGTGCATTATGACCAGACAAAGGAATTGGTGCTAACCTGTGACGGGTCCCCCTATGGATTGGGAGCGGTCCTATCTCACAAAATGGATGACAGCACCGAGAGGCCATTAGGCTATGTATCCAGGACACTTATCACAGCTGAAAAAGGATATTCTCAGCTCCAAGAGGAAAGTGTGTTCATTATTTTTGGCGTAAAAAATTCCACCAATACGTGCACAGGCGACATTTCACGATCGTATTAGACCACAAACCACTTTTGGGTCTTTAGTGAGGAAAAGGCTATACCACTCATAGCGTCAGCACGAATATACAATGATGGGCCCTAATTTTGGCAGCATATGAATAACATTTGTACATAGACCAGGGATTCATATAGCAAATGCCGATGCCCTAAGTCGCCTTCCTTTACAAGAGAACAATGACCACATCCCAATTCCTCAAGCACTCATATTAGTGATGAATTTCCGAGATTCCTCGCCAGTCTGTGCCAGGCAGATAAGAAACTGGACGAATTGTGATCCAGTCCTGTCTCGAGTGAGAGACTAAGTGTTACATGGCTGGTCCCAGAAATCAGTCTCTGATGAATTGAAGCCATTTTGCAACCGAAGATACGAGATGAGCAGTCAAGATGGTATTCTATTATGGGGTGTACGAGTGGTAGTTCCTTCACAAGGAAGGGAACCACTCTTAGTAGAGCTACACATGCCCATCCAGGAATCTCACGCATGAAGACGATAGCGCAAAGTTATCTTTGGTGGCCGGGGATGGACGGTGATATTGGACGGGGGGTAAAGCACTGTGTGCAATGTCAACAGCTGCAAGAGTTACCAGTGGCAGTCCCGTTACACCCATGGGAGTGTCCTGGTAGACCTTGGGTGCAATTGCACAGAGATTACGTTGGTCCTTGCCTCGGAATCATCTTTCATTCCAAGCACTTAGGCGTATTGTCGGAAAGGCAGATGAGCTTAGGGCGTGGATTGGCACATGGGATTACAACATTATTGCTATTAGTGAGACTTGGTTGCAGGTGGGGCAGGACTGGCAGCTCAATGTTCCGGGGTTCCGTTGTTTCAGACGTGATAGAGGGGGAGGGATGAAAGGGGGAGGAGTGGCATTACTAGTCAGGGAAAATATCACAGCTGTGCATAAGCAGGACAGCCCGGAGGGCTCGTCTACAGAGGCCATATGGGTGGAGCTGAGGAATGGGAAAGGTGTGACCACACTAATAGGGTTGTATTATAGACCACCCAATAGTCAGAGAGAATTAGAGGAGCAAATCTGTAGAGAGATAGCAGACCGATGTAAGAAACAGAAAGTTGTGATAGTAGGAGATTTTAACTTTCCACATATTGACTGGGACTCCCATACTGTAAAAGGGCTGGATGGCTTGGAGTTTGTCAAATGTGTTCAGGACAGTTTTCTAAATCAATATGTAGAGGTACCAACGAGAGAGAATGCAATACTTGATCTCCTATTAGGGAACTAGACAGGTCAGGTGACAGAAGTATGTGTAGGCGAACATTTTGGGTCCAGTGACCACAATGTCATTAGTTTTAAGCTAATTATGGATAAGGATAGGTCTGGTCCTCGAGTTGAGATTCTAAATTGAAGAAAGGCCAATTTTGTGTAAATGAGAAAGGGTCTAGGAAGAGTGGCTTGGCATAAGTTGTTTTCTGGCAAGGATGTGTTCAGTAAGTGGAAGGCATTCAAAGGCAAAATTTTGAGAGTGCAGAGTTTGCATGTTCCTGTCAGGATTAAAGGCAAAGTTAACAGGCATAGGGAACCTTGGTTTTCAAGGTATATTGGCGATCTGGTTAAGAAGAAGAGAGAGGTGTATAGCAGGTATAGGCAACAAGAAGCAAATGAGTACTTGTAGAGTATAGAAAATGTTAGAAAATACTAAAAAAGAAAATCAGGAAGGCAAAAAGAAGACATAAGGTTGCTTTGGCAGATAATATGAAGGTAAACCCTAAGGGTTTCTACAAGTATATTAAGAGTAAAAGGATAGTAAGGGACACAATTGGTCCCCTTGAAGATCAGAGTGGTCGTCTATGTGTGGAGCCTCACGAGATGGGGGAGATCTTAAACAGTTTTTTTGCATCAGTCTTTACTCAGGAAACTGGCATAGTGTATAAGGAAGGAAGGGAAACAAGCAGTAGTTTCATGGAACATATAGAGATTAAAGAGGAGGAGGTGCTTGCTGCTTTGCAGCGAATAAAGGTAGATAAATCCCCCGGGCCTGTCATGATATTCCCTCGGACCTTGAGGGAGACTAGTGTAGAAATTGCAGGGGCCCTGGCAGAAATATTTAAAATGTCCTTAGCCACGGGTGAGGTGCCGGAGGATTGGAGGGAAGCTCATCTTATTCCGTTGTTTAAAAAAGGCTCCAAAAGTCAACCAGGTAATTACAGGCCAGTGAGCCTGACGTCAGTAGTAGGTAAATTATTGGAAGGTGTTCTGAGAGATCGGATATATAATTATTTGGACAGCCAAGGGCTGATTAAGAATAGTCAGCATGGCTTTGTGCGTGGTAGGTCATGTTTAACGAACCTTGTAGAGTTTTTCGAGGAGGTGACAAAGAAAGTAGATGAAGGAGAGGCTGTGGATGTTGTCTACATGGACTTTAGTAAGTCCTTTGACAAGGTCCCACATGGGAGGTTAGTTCAGAAGGTTCAGACACTTGGTATCCATGGAGAGGTTGTAAACTGGATTTGAAATTGGCTGTGTGGGAGAAGACAGAGAGTGGTAGTGGATGATTGCTTCTCAGACTGGAGGTCTGTGACTAGTGGTGTGCCTCAGGGATCTGTACTGGGACCATTGTTGTTTGTTGTCTATATCAATGATCTGGATGATAATGTGGTGAATTGGACCAGCAAATTTGCTGATGACACTAAGATTGGAGTAGTTGTGGACAGCGAGGAAGGCTTTCAAAGCTTGCAGAGAGATCTGGACCAACTGGAAAAATGGGCCAGAAAATGGCAGATGGAATTTAATGTGGAAAAGTGTGAGGTGTTACATTTTGGAAGGTCAAACCAAGGTAGGACATACACAGTAAATGGTAGGGCACTGAGGAGTGCGGAGGAACAAAGGGATCTGGGAGTTCAGATACACAATTCCCTGAAAGTGGCGTCACAGGTAGACAAGGTTGTAAAGAAAGCTTTTGGCATACTGGCCTTCATAAATCAAAGTATTGAGTATAGGAGTTGGGATGGTGAGGTTGTATAAGACATTAGTGAGGCCAACTTTGGAGTATTGTGTGCAGTTCTGGTCGCCTAACTACAGGAAGGATATCAGTAAGATTGAGAGAATGCAGAGAAGATTTACTAGGATGTTGCCGGGTCTTAAGGAGTTGAGTTACAGGGAGAGATTAAACAGGTTAGGACTTTATTCCTTGGAGCGTAGAAGAATGAGGGGAGATTTGATAGAAGTTTACAAAATTGTGAGGGGTATAGACAGAGTAAATGCGAGTAGGCTCTTGCCACTTAGATTAGGAGAAATAAACACGAGAGGACATGGCTTTAGGGTGAAAGAGGAAAGGTTGAGGGGGAACATTAGGGGGAACTTCTTCATTCAGAGAGTGGTGAGAGTGTGGAACGAGTTACCATCTGATGTGGTAAATGCGGGCTCACTCTTAAGTTTTAAGAATAAATTAGATAGATACATGGATGGGAGAGGTCTAGAGGTTTATGGACTAGGTGCAGGTCAATGGGACTAGCGGAATAGTATTTTGGCACAAACTAGAAGGGCCGAATGGCCTGTTTTCTGTGCTGTAGTGTTCTATGGTTCTATGGTTTATGAGGTAAAATCACCAACGCCAGAACTTCGCCAACCATGGATTGCCAGAGGTAATTGTCTGAGATAATGGTACTACGTTTATGAGCGCTGAATTTCAATGATTTATCAACATCAATGATATCAACCACGTGAAGACTGCACTGGACCATCCGTCATCTAACGGACTGGCAGAAAGGGCAGTACAAACTTTTAAAGTGGGAATGAAAAAGTTAAAGTGAATCACTGGAAACTAGACTTGCTCATTTCCTATTTCACGACAGAACAACCACCCCCCCCCCCCCCCCCCACCCCCCCCCCACCCACCACTACAACAGGAGCAACCCCTGAGAATTACTGATGAGGCGTTGTCTTCGAACAAGATTAAGCCTGATACTTCCCAATTTTGGAGGGAAGGGTGGAGAAAAGTCAAGGAATCCAAAAAGAGATTCATGATTTGCATAATCGTGAGCTACAATTTACTGTTGGAGAAGCAGTATATGTAAGGACTTTCGGTCGAGGACTGAAGTGGATAGCTGGTAGAGTGAGCTCCGTCACTGAGCCATTATTGTACCATGTGGAAGTGGAAGGCCGGATCAGCAGTGAACATGTGGATCATTTAAGAAAAAGAGAGATACCCCAAAAAAAAATGTTCCACATGTAACCATTACTGAACCAGTGGTTCCTGTTGAAGTCGCTCAACCAAGGACAGACATGACCAATGCCTCTGTTAGAGTGGAAGACACTGAACTGCATGTGCCTAATGAGGTATCTGATGTTAATGCAGTTCCAGAGAATGTGTTCCCTGCAAAAGAATTGAAGTCGTGAAGCTATGGATCAGAAAACCACCTGAAAGACTGAACTTGTAATTTCATGACCTGTGCAAGTATTCTAAGTTCATGAGATAAATATCCTTGTAAATGCAAAATGTACAGAAATGTTAAAGGGGGAGGAATGTAGCAATTATAGTTTGGATAAACATAGGACTGCAGCTTTAAGAATAATCCTGTTTTGTAAGATCACATGACCTGTGTAAACCAATGTGTGAGCAGCACGGGGAACCTCTAGTAGAGAGTTCCTCTTTAGTTATGGAGTTTGATACACATCTGTAAGTAGTTGCTGCTGTCTTATAAATAAAGTTAACTGTGTCCACAAAGAAAATTGTCTGAAAGATCAACTCTATTACACGCTGGATTATTACCTGAGCACATGCAAATTGGCCTAGGACAAGTAAGATGAGAGAAATGTATGTGTGGGACAAAGACTGGTGTGTGAGAAGTGGGTTCCGGTTTGTGGGGCACTGGCATCAGTATTGGGGAAAGTGTGATCTGTACCATTGGGACGGTCAACAACTGAACTGTGCTGGGGCTGGTATCCTCGTGAGCTGCATAACTATGGAAGTAGAGATGGTTTTAAACTGAATAGTGGGGTCAAGGCATCAAATCTGGGAAAATGTGGTAAAGCAAAGAGTAGAGATAAGACAAGAGGGAAAGCTATTAATGTGGGAAATGATAAACCATCCATGACAGAAAGGGACAAAGAGTGCACTCAGAGTAAATCAGCAGATAAGGCTATACACTACAAAAATAATAAATGGACAAAACTAAAGTCTCTGTATCTAAATGCACGTAGCATTCAAAACAAAACGGATGAACTGATAGCGTAAATAGAAACAAGTAAATACGATCTGATAGCAATTACAGAAACATGGCTACAGGATGATGTAAGATTGGGATCTGAATATTTAACAGTGTGTGACATTTAGGAAGGACAGGAAGTTAGGAAAAGCTAGAGGGGTGGATCTGTTAATTAAAAATGATATTAGCACATTAGAGAGGGATGACCTAAATTCAGGAAACCAGGATGTTGATGCAGTTTGGATTGAGAAGAGGAATGATAAACGCGAGAAGTTACTTGTGGGAGTGGTTTGCAGGCCCCCCACACAGTAGGATAGAGTACAAAGGAAGAGATAATGGGAGCTTGTCAGAAAGGTACGGCAATAATCATGGGGGATTTTAATCTACATATAGACAGGAAAAGTCAAATGGGCAAAGGTATCATAGATGAGGAGTTCATAGAATGTTCTCGGGATAGTTTCTTAGAACAGCACGTTCTGGAGCTAACCAGAGAACAGGCTATACTAGACCTGGTATTGAGCAATGAGATAGGATTAATTGATAACCTCTTAGTGAAGGCACCCCCTGGGTAACAGTGATCATAATATGATTGAATTTTACATCCATATTGAGGGACAAATGATTACGTCCAAGACTAGTATTTTAAACTTAAATAAAGGCAATTATTAGGCCATGAAAGCAGAGCTAGTTAATGAACTGGAAAATGAGGTTAAGGGATAGGTCAATAGAGGTTCAGTGGCAGACATTTAAAGGGATATTTCAGAATACACAGAATATATACATTCCAATGAGAAAGAAAAATTCCAAGGGGAGGGCCCACCATCCGTGGTTAATTAATAAAGTTAAAGACAGTATCAAACTTAAAGAAAAAGCATATAATTACGCAAAGATGGGTGGCAGCTTGAAGATTGGAAAGAATATAAAGAACAGCAAAGAATGGCAAAAAGATTAATAAGGATGGAAAAATTTGAGTATGAGAGAAAGCTAGCTAGTAACATAAAGACAGATAGTAAGAGCTTCAATAGGTATTTAAATAAGAAAAGAGTTAACAAAGTGAGCATTGGTCCTATAGAAAGTGCGTCTGAGGAATTGCTAGTGGAAAATAATGGATGATGGATGAATTAAACAGGCATTTTGCTTCAGTCTTCACTGTAGATAAGACAAGTAACATCCCAGAAATAGCTGTGAATCAGGAAATGGAAGGGAGGGAGGAACTTGGGAAAATTACAATCACCAGGGAAGTGATATTAAGCAAATTGTTGGAATGCAGGATGACAAATCCACATGTCCAGATGGACTTCAGCCTAAGGTCTTGAACGAAGTGGCTAGTGAGATAATTGATACATTGGTTTTAATTTTCCAAAATTCCCAAGATTTGGGGAAGGTTCCATTAGACTGCAAAATAACAAAGGTTATTTATTTATCTTATTCAAAAAGGGAGGGAGACAGAAGGCAGGAAACTACAGGCCAGTTAACATCTGTCATAGGGAAAATGTTAGAAGCTATTATTAAAGATGTTACAGCAGGGCACTTAGAAAAAAATCAAGGCAATCAGGCAGAGTCAACATGATTTTGTAAAAGGGAAATCATGTTTCACCAATTTATTGGAGCACTTTGGAGGAGTCACATATGCTGTGAATAAAGGGTAGCCAGTGGATGAACTTAACTTAGATTTCCAGAAGGCATTTGATAAAGTGCCACATCAAATGTTATTGTGGAAAATAAAAGCTCATGGGGTAGGGGGTAACATATTGACATGGATAGAAGATTGGCTGACTAACCGGAAGCAGAGAGTAGGCATAAATGGGTCTTTTTGTGGTTGGCAGGATATGACGAGTGGTGTGCCAGGGATCAGTGCTGGGCCTCAACTTTTTACAATTTATATAAATGGCTTGGATGAAAGGACCAAAGGAATGGTTGCTAAATTTACTGATGACACAAAGATAGGTAAGAATGTAAATTATGAAGAGGACATGAGGCTACAAAGTGACATAGATCGGTTATGTGGGTGGGAAAAGATCTGGCGAATGGGCTAGAATGTGAGCAAATGTGAAATTGTTCATTTTGGCAGGAAGAATAAAAAGGAAGCTTATTAACTAAATGGTGAGAGATTGCAGAGCTCTGAGATTCAGAGGGATCTTGGAATCCTAGCACATGGATCACAAAAGCTTAGTGTGCAGGTACAGCAGGTAATTAGGAAAGCTAATACTATGTTATCATTTATTGTGAGGGAAATTGATCACTAAAGTAGGGGGGTTATGCTTCAGTTGTACAGGCATTGGAGGGACCACATCTGGAGCATTGTGTACAGTACTGGTCTCCTTATCCAAAGAAAGATGTAAATGCATTAGGAGCAGTTCTGAGAAGGTTTACTAGATTAATACTGGGAATGGGTGGGTTGTCTTATGAGGAAAGGTTGTAATTTCGAAGAGTAAAAGGCGATTTGCTTGAAACCTTTAAGACCCTGATGGGTCTAGACAGGGTGGATGTGGAGATGGTGTTTCCTCATGTGGGAGAATCTAGAACTAGGAGTCACTGTTTGAAAATAAGAGGTCGCTCATTTAAGATAGAGATGAGGAGAATGTTTTTCTGTCAGAGGGTAGGGAGTCTTTGGAACGCTCTTCTTCAAAAGGCGGTGGAAGAAGAGTCTGAATATTTTTAAGGCAGAGCTAGCTGGATTCTTGATTAACAAGGGGTGAAAGGTTATCAGGGGTAGGAAGGAATGTGGGGTTGAGGTTACAATCAGATCAGTCATGACCTTATTGAATGGTAGAGCAGGCTCGAGGGGCTGAGTGGCCTACTCCTGCTCCTAACTTGTATGTTCGTATGTACAACTACCTCTTAGTAGAGAGCTTGTAACATTCACTCCACACAAATGCCCACCATCTTCACCAAGAGAGAATCTAACCATCCCCCCTTGATATTCAATGGCATTACCATCACTGCACCCCCCGCCCCCCTCTATCAACATCATGGGTGGAATTTTCCCAGGTTGGCACTAAGTGCAGTAGCGGGTGGGTAAAATGATGTTCTACCCGTGGGCCTCGATGTCGGGTTTTCACACTGTATCATCCCAAACCCGGCACATTATTTCTGCATTCCTGGGAAACCCGCCGTTTCCATGGCGAACGGGCTCCCATTCACCCGCCTGCCATCACCCAGCCGCTGCATCTCGCCAGGCGCCATGTTTAAAGTCCAGCCACAAGCACATATCTCAGTTCATCCAGACCACCACTGCTGCATGGAAGACATGGCCCTGAAACTAAAGAGGACTGCAGCCCCAGCTTCAGCCACACGTTCCTCGAGAACCTTTTGGATGCCGTAGAGACCTGCCAGGATGTCCTCTACGCCCGCTCTGGCCGCAGGATGGACAGCAACAGCAACAGGTGCTGAAGGTGGATAAAGGATCAGATACTTTAACAGTTTTATGGCTGCGTCTCTATGATATGACCCTGATCACAAAGAACAAGTGAGCTGCCCTCGGCCAGACAGGAGTCAGACATTCTTAGAGGCTGTGTGAAGATTTATGGAGTGTGCGCAGTGCATGGTCATCATCATCTTCCTGCAATTGAGTGACTATTAGGGCCTCCCCTGCGTCTCCATGACAGGAGCATTCTCACATTCTGCCATAAGCCAGACGGGAGTCAAACGTTCACAAGTGTGATGTGAGGGTCTATGGTGTCTCCTCACTGCATGTCGTCATCATCCTCCACAAATCTAGCAACTATGAGGGCCTCCCGAGCGTGCCTGCCTCGTCTAGCCTGTGCGAGGTCTTCATCCCCGTCATCATCGCCTCCGAGGACCTCCTCAGCCTCATCCCCTTCAGCGTCCTCCTCATCGGAGGAGATCTGCAGCTCCTCCAGCTCCTCCTCAGTCAGCTCGTCTCCCTGTTGGAGCGCCAGGTTGTAAAGGGCACAGCAAACGATGACGATGTGTGACATCCTCTGTGGACTGTATTGCAGCGCTCCACCAGACCACTCCAGGCTCCGGAGCCTCACCTTCAGCATCCCGATGGTTACCTCCAGCAAGTTGCGAGCTGCAGCATGAGCCTCATTATACTGTCGCTCTGCTGCAGTCTGAGGCTGCCGCTCGGCATCATCAGCCATGGACTCTGCGGGGAGCCCTTGTCCCCGAGGAGCATCCCTGCAGCCTCAGTGGATCCTGGAAGTCTCCAGGGATCTGTGACCGACTGAGGATGTAGGCATCGTGCACACTCCCTGGAAACCGAGCACACACCTGCAGGATGTGTTTCTGGTGGTCGCACACCAGCTGCACATTCAGCGAATGGAACCCCTTGCGGTTGATGTAGTCCACCGTGTGTTGTGACGGATATCTGAGCACCACGAGTGCAGTCGATCGCATCCTGCACCAGTGGGAAACCCGAGGTCTGGGCAAATCCAATCACTCTTGCATCCTGGCTTTCCTGGTCCCGGGCAAAATGCACAAAGTTGTGTGCCCTCGAAAAGATGGCATCCGTGACCTCATGGATGCATTTATGGGTGGAGGCTTGTGATGTCCCACAGAGGTCACCTGTGCAGCTCTTAAAGGAGCCACTGGCGTCGAAATTGAGCGCTGTGGTCACTTTCATGGCCACTGGCAGTGGGTGCCCTCCATGTCCCCGTGGTGCCAAATCCTGCAGTAGCTGGCAGATGTGACCAACCAGTTCCCTAGAAATGCACAGTCTGCGGAGACATTGGTTCTTGGTCATCTGCAGGAATGAAAGGCGGCGTCTATAGACCCTGGGTGTCGCTAGGCGCCAACCAGCCAGGGCTCGCTCTGGCTCTTGGGCTGCGTGTGCGGGAGCCACAGCCCCACTTCTTCCTGAGGTTGCTGCTCCTGCCTCTGCGCAGCCAGGAGCCTCAGTCACTCTCTCCTCCGTCGTCTTCGCTCTCTGTAGGCCATCAGGCATACAGCTAGTTCACCAGGCTCCATGATCCTAATGTACTCCTCCTGCTGGGTTAAAGAGAGAGACACCTGGTTAGCATGGGTGTACTAAGAACCTGTCCTGGTTAAGTGTGACGGCCCCTTAACATTTCCCGGAGAGAGCTGATCCCCACTTGGATGGCCAGAGATTAGTGCGCTGCATGGCTGCCCTGTTAGCTTGAACCATGGGGGAGGCTGGTCCAAACCGGGATGTTTACATTGCAAGAGGCTGTGAACACCTCCAGCAGTGACTGCTCCATGGCCAGCTTTAGCGAGGAGATTGTACAACGTGTGCAGTCCAACTGCTCTGCAGTCCACTAAAGTGCTCCTGAATGTGCAGTCTGTGCTGGGGGGAGCTCTGGAGAACTTGGTGGCTCTTTGATGCCTCTGCGTTGCTTGAGTGGGCAGATAAGCTCGGAGCCCGACCCCAATCATATCAATGTGGCTGTGCCTGAACTGTCTGAGTTTCAGAGGAATGGTCACTTCATACAGGTTTCCCTAATACGAGGTATTCAACTCCGAATTCCCCTCAAAGTGCAGCCGCCAAGTGCAGGTTGTTTCTGTGCTGTTGTGAAACACGTCGGCGTGCTTTCCCACCGACCTGGACGCACAATCCAGCGGGAGAGGTGTTGGGGGGAGGGTGATTCCGGCGGCTTAGCCGGAAAATGATGGGCTGATGTATGACAATGAGGTTCCCGATGTCCGATGGCGGGAAACACGGCCGCTGTCGGCAGGCTGAGCGGACGGTCGAGAACTGGTTTCCCGCCATCGTGGCCATATTGTCCGCTCATGCCACCGATCACGCCCAATGCCAGCGGGCATGGAAAATTCCACCCCATGGGCGGCTGACCATTGACTAGAAATTGAACAGGACCAGCCAAAAACATACTGTGGCTACAAGAACAGGTCAGGGGCTCGGAATTCTGCAGTGAGTAACTCACCACCTGATTCCCCAAAGCCTGTACCATCCACAAAGCACAAGTGCGGCGTGTGATGGAATACTCTGCACTTCCCGAGGTGAGTGCAGCTCCAACAACACTCAAGAAGCTGGACACCATCCAGGACAAAGCAGCCGGCTTGATTGGCACCCCATTCACCACCGTCAACATCCACTCCCCCCACCACCAACGCACAGTGCCCGCAGTGTGTACCATCTACAGGATGCACTGCACAAACTCACCAAGGCTCCTTCGACAGCACCTTCCAAACCCACAGTCACTAACACCTTGACGGACAAGGGCAGTAGATGCATAGAAACACCACCATCTTCAAGTTCCCCTCTAAGCTACACACAATTCTGATTTGGAACTATATTGCTGTTCCTTCACTATTGCTGGGTCAAAATCCTGGAACTCCCTTCCTTGTAGTACAGTGGGTGAAGCTACACCACATGGACTGCAGCGGTTCAAGAAGGCAGCTCAACACCACCTTCTCAAGGACAATTAGGGAAGGGCAATAAATGGTGGTCCAGCCAGTGATGCCCACATCCCATGAAAGAATAAATGACTAACACTGAAAGAAACTACAATTTTCTGTTACACTTAAGTTAAACATAATATGCAAACTCAACTAGATTTTAGAAAGGAATCAATCCTTAAAATTCTTTCACTTCCCAAATTCCCGGAGCTAAACACTTAAACTCGCTGCACTCAGACAAAGCTTAATGCTGTGGACTCCTTGTGTGGCTCCAGTGTCACCTTTTGTTTTATAATGCTCCTGTTAAGAGTCTTGGAATGTTTTAATACACTGAAAGTGCTGTGTAAAGATGTTATTGTTGTTGAAATAGTCAGCATGGCTGGAAGAATCTATGGAGCGAGAAACAGAGCTAATGTTTCCGGTCCATGGATCTACATCATTACTGGGGGCACTTGGGGAATTTTAATTATTTTAGCCAGACATTGAAAGGCTGGAGAGGAGCATTTGGATCAACACTGACATCATCAACAATTTCAGTATCATCCTTTTAGCATTTAATCTGTCCTGCCTTCCATCATATCATAGACCTTCCCTTTGAAAGAACATTTGTTCTTTCAGGTACAATCATTTCAATGAAATGACAGCAAAATGCTGCAGATGCTGGAAATCTGAAATAAAAACAAAAACTGCTGGAAAAGCTCCGCAGACCCGGCAGCGCCTGTGGAGCAAGGAGCAGAGTTAACGTTTCGAGTCCGTGTGACTCTTCTTCAGAGCTGCTTTTTTTGTGAGGACTAAAGGAGGTGCTGATAGCGGCAGAATGTGTTAATAGCAGAACAAGGGTCAGCGCTCTGTGAAAGTACAACATAGAAACAAGTGACAGAAAGCCCTGTGGGAGCAGGGGTGGGGGGAAAAGGATTTTAAAAATCAATGAATAAATAAAAATAAATAAATAAAAATAAATAAATAAAAATAAAGAAGAAGAAAAATTGAAATTAAAATTGAAATAAAACAAGTGGGATTAATAAAGGATTAGAGATGGTTGAGAGAGTTTATGGTCTGAAGTTGTTGAACTCAATGTTCAGTCCGGAAGGCTGTAAAGTGCCTAATCAGAAGATGAGGTGATTTTCCTCCAGTTTGCGTTGAGCTTTACTGGAACATTGCAGCAGGCTAAGGAGAGACATGTGGGCATGAGAGCTGGATGGTGTGTTGAAATGGCAAGCGACAGGAAGGTCTGGGTCATAGAAACATAGAAACATTGAAAATAGGAGCAGGAGTAGGCCATTCGGCCCTTCGAGCCTGCCCCACCATTCATTATGATCATGGCTGATCATCCAACCCTGCTCCCGCTTTCTCCCCATATGCTTTGATCCCTTTCTCCCCAAGAGATAGATCTAACTCCTTCTTGAAAACATACAATATTTTGGCCTGAACTACTTTCTGTAGTAGCAAATTTCACAGGCTCACCAGTCTCTGGGTGAAGAAATTTCTCCTCGCCTCAGTCCTAAATGGTCCACCCCGTATCTTCAGACTGTGACCCCTGGTTCTGGACTCCCCCACCATCGGGAACATCCTTCCTGCATCCACCCTATCTAGCCCTGTTAGAATTTTATAGGTTTCTATGAGATCCTCCCTCATTCTTCTGAACCCCAGCGAATATAATCTTAATCAACTCAATCTCTCCTCATATGTCAGTCCCGCCATCCCAGGAATCAATCTGGTAAACCTTCACTGCACTCCCTCTATAGCAAGAACATCCTTCCACAGATAAGGAGACCAAAACTGCACACAATATTCCGGGTATGGTCTCACAGAGGCCCAGTATAATTGCAGCAAGACATCCCTGCTCCTGTATTCGAATCCTCTCACTATGAAGGCCAACATACCATTTGCCTTCTTTACCGCCTGCTGCACCTGCATGCTTACCTTCAGCGACTGGTGTACAAGAACACCCAGGTCTCGTTGCACATTCCCCTCTCAGAATAAATAAAATTTATTAACTCATTCAACAGATTTATCTTTAAATCTGTCGCTAGGTTAAAATCCGGGTAGGGGGAGGGAAAGAGGATCTGATTCTCCCACTCGAACAACCTCCTATCCACCAGTCCTCCAATAGCCCAGCGTCCATCATGCTCCTCATCCTCCAGTCAATTTATCACCATTCAGGTAATAATCTTCCTTCCTGTTTTTGCTACCAAAGTGGATAACCTCTCATTCATCCGCATGATACTGCATCTGCCATGTATCTGCCCACTCACTCAGCTTGTCCAAATCACACTGAAGCATCTCTGCATCCTCCTCACAGCTCACCCTCCCACCCAGCTTTGTGTCACCTGCAAATTTGGAGATATTACATTTAATTCCCTCATCTAAATCATTAATATATATAGTGAATAGCTGGGGTCCCAGCACCGATCCCTGCGATATCCCACTAGTCACTGCCTGCCATTCGGAAAAAGACCTGTTTATTCTTACTCTTTGTTTCTGCCAACCAGTTTTCGATCCATCTCAATACACTACCCCCAATCCCACGCGCTTTCATTTTTCACGCTAATCTCTTATGTGGGACTTTGTCGAAAGCCTTCTGAAAGCCCAAATAAACCACATCCACTGGCTTCCCCTCATCAGCTCTGCTAGTTACATCCTCGAAAAATTCCAGTAGATTTGTCAAGCATGATTTCCCTTTCGTAAATCCATGCTGACTCTGTCCGATGCTTGCGGACAGGCCGAAGGTGTTCCGCAAAGCGGTCACCCAGTCTGCGTTTGGTGTCCCCAATGTAGAGGAGACCGCGTTAGCAGCAGCGAATGCAGTCGACCAAATTGAAGGAGGTGCAAGTGAAGCACTGTTTCACCTGAAAGGAGTGTTTAGGCCCTTGGACGGTGAGGAGGGAGGAGGTAAAAGGGCAGGTGTTGCACCTTCTGTGATTGCATGGGAAGGTGCCGTGGGAAGGGGATGGAGGAGTGGATCAGGGTGTAGGGAGGGAATGGTCCCTACGGAATGCTGATAGGGGGGGTGGGTGAGGGGAAGATATGTTTTGTGTTGGCATCATGTTGGAGTTAGCGGTAATGGTGGAGGATGATCCTTTGAATGCGGAGGCTGGTGGAGTGAAAAGTGAGGACAAAGGGGACACGATCATGGTTCTGGGAGGGAGAGGAAGCGGTGAGGGCAGAGGTGTGGGAGAGGGGTCGGACATGGTTGAGGGCCGTGTCAAGGAAGGGAAGGGAAGTGTCAGAATGGACCATGTGAAGGTGAGAGAGGGGTGGAAATTGGATGCAAAATCGATAAATTTTCCAGGTACCGATGAGAGTACAAACCGACACCGATACAGTCATCAATGCATCGAAAATAGTGATGTGGGAGGGGGCCTGAGTAGGACTGGAACAAGGAACGTTCCACATATCCCACAAAAAGACAGGCATAACTGGGGCCCATGCGGGTACCCACAGTATCACAGTATCTTTACAGTGTAGAAGGAGGACATTCGGCCCATCAAGTCTGCACTGGCTCTCTGAAAGAACATTCTACCTCTTCCCTCTCCCCTGCATTATCCCCATAACCTTGTACATTCTCTCTTTTCCGTTAGCAATCCAATTGCCTTTTGAATACCTTGATCGAACCTGCCTCCACCACCCTCTGGGTGAAAAAAATTTTCCTCACATCACTTCTACTCCTCTTGCCCATTATTTTGAATCTGTGCCCTTTGGGTCTTGATGTTTTCTTGAGTGGGAAAGGTTTCTCACTATTTACCCTGTCCATATCCCTCAGGATCTTGAATACCTCTATCAAGTCTCCTCTCAGCCCTCTTTCTTCCAAGGAAAAGTGTCCCAACCACTCCAGTCTATCCTCATAGCTGCAGTTGTTCATCCCTGGAATCATTCTCATTAATCTCCTTTGTACTCTTTCCAATGCCTTTACATCCTTCCTCAAGTATGGTGTCCAGAATTGGACCCAGTACTCCAGATGAGGCCTAACTAGTGTCTTATGCAAGTTCAGCATGATCAATGTCCCTATTAATAAAGCCCAAGATACTATATGCTTTATTAACTGCTTTCTCAACATGCCCTGCCATCTTCAATGACCTATGTACGCATACACCGAGGTCCCTCTGTTCCTGCAGCTCCTTTAGGTGCTCTCCATCTTTTTCCTGCCACTTCTCTCTTCTCTGCATTGAACTTCATCTGCCACTTGTCTGCCCAATCCACCAACATGTCTATGTCCTTTTGAAGTTCAAGACTATCCCCATCACAGTTGACAACATTTCCAATCTTCGTATCATCTGCAAATTTGGAAATCATGCCCTGCACACCACAGTCTAGGTCCTTAATATATATCATGAAGGACAAGTGTCCCAACTCTGATCCTGGGAGACTTCACTACAAACCTTTCACAATCAGAAAAACCACCATTTAACACTACTCTCTGTTTCCCGTCACTCAGCCAATTTCTTATCCAAGTGCCTACTTTCCCTTTTATTCCATGACCTAGAATTTTTCTCACAAGTCTGTTGTGTGGCACTGTATCAAAAGCCTTTTTTAAAAATCCATATACACCACATCAACAGTGTTTCCCTTATCAACCTTCTCTGTTACTTCCTCAAAAAATTCTAGCAAGTTAGTTAAACATGATTTTCCCTTAATGAATCCATGCTGGCTTTCCCTCATTATCATGTACTTGTCTAAGTGACTATTGATTTTACCCCATACTGTAGTTTCCAGAAGTTTCCCTACCACTGAGGTCATTCTGACTGCTCTGTAGTTGCCGGCTTTATCCTTGCACCCCTTTTTGAACAAGGGTGTAACATTTGCAATTCTCCAGTTGTGTGGCACATCCCCTGTGTCTAAGGAAGACTGGAAGATTATCATTATTTCCTCTGCAATTTCCACTCACTTCTCTCTGTACTCTTGGATGCATCTCATCCGGTTCTGGTACCTTATCTATTTTAAGTAAAGGTAGTCTTTCCAACACCTCCTTCCTCTTGATTGTAAGTTTTTCTAGTGTACCAGTTACCTCCTCTCTCACCTTGGCCTGGGTAGGATCCTCTTCCTTTGTAGAGACAGATGCAGAGTACTCGGACAACACCTGCACTCTTTCTCCAGCCTCCATATGCAAGTCCCTTTTTTGACCCTAATCAACCCTACTCTTTCTTTTACCACCCTTTTATTATTTACATGCTTGTAGAAGACCTTGGGATTTCCTTTTCTGTTCGCTGCCGGCCTCTTTTCATGCTCTCTCTTTGCTTTTCTTATTGGTTTTTAAATTTCCCCCCGGTCCTGCTATATTGAGGCTGATTTTACATTGTATTTTCGACCTGACATCTGTTGTGTGCGCACTTTCTCCTTTTCATCTTCTATCTCTCTCATCATCCATGGTTCTCTGGATTTATTTGTCCTAACTTTCCCCTTCAGGGAATATCCCTTGACATTTGCTGCAATACTTTTTCTTTAAAGGTGGCCCATTGTCGGCCACCGTCTTTTCTGCCAACATTTGATTCCCACTCACTCATCTCTGATGCCTTCTCATCCCACCGAACTTGGCTTTCCCACAATTAATTATCCCCGCTCTGGATTGTTCCCTGTCCTTTTCCATGATTAACCTAAACCTTATGATACAATGGTCACTGTCCCCTAGAGGCTCTCCCACTGATATTTGATCCACTTGGGCCAACTCATTCCCCAGAACCAGGTCCAAAAGTACATGTCCTCTAGTTGGACTGGAAACATACAGATGCAGAAAATTATCTTGAACACATTCCAGGAACTCTTGCCTACTTTTCCCTTTGTACTATTCCTATCCCAGTCCATATTCGGATAATTGAAGTCTCCCATTCTGATTACTCTATAACTCTTGCACCTCTCCATAATTCCTTTGCAAATTTGTTTCCCCATATCCCTTCCACTAGTTTGTGGTCTGTGTCGTATATAATCAATGTTACTGCACCTGTTTCATTCCTTACCTCCAGCCAGAGAGATTCTGTCCTTGACCCCTCTGGAACATCTTCTCTCTCCAATCCTGTAATGCCATCTTTAACCAGAATTGCCACTTCCCACTGCCACCCTAACCCCCACCACCACATTTTCTTCCTTTCCTGTCTCTCCTGAACACCTTGTACCAGGAATATTTAACCCAGTCCTGCCTTTCTTTGAGCCAGGTCTCTGTTATAACAATAGTATCATAATTCCATTTGTTAACCTGTGCCTGCAGTTCACCAATCTTATTAACCACACTCCGTGCTTTCACACACATGCACAATAGTCCTGATTTAGGCTTTTTATCCTCTCCCCCTCATTCTGGCCCCATCTAATGACTTGCTGTTGCCTACTCTAGTTCTAACAAACTCTCCAAGGTTCTATTAACCTTGATACAACTGGCTGATATATCCTTGGTATCAGTTGATGCTTCCCTACTCCCCACTGCCAGTTTTTCTCCTCTCCACTCTGAATTTCCCCTCAGGGTCCCATCCCCATACCAATCTAGTTTAAACCCTCCCCAATAGCACTAGCAAAGCTCCCCGCGAGGACATTCGTCTCAGTCCTATTCAGGTGTAGATCGTCCAGCTTGTACAGGTCCCACCTCCCCCAGAACCTGACCCAATGCCTCAGAAATCTAAAGCCCTCCCTTCTCCTCCATTTCTCCAGCCACGTGTTGAACTGCTCGATCTTCCTATTCTTGTGCTCGTTGGCACGTGGCACTGGGAATAATCCTGTCATTACTGTTCTTGAGGTCCTGCTTTTTAATTATTTTCTTAACTCCCTAAAATCTGGTTTCAGGACCTCATCCCTTTTCCTACCTATATCATTGGTACCAATGGGGACCACAACCTCTGGCTGTTCACCCTCCCCCAAAAGCATGTTCTGCAGCTGCCCTGTGACATCCTTGACCCTGGCACCAGAGAGGCAACGTACCATCCTGGAGTCATGTCTATGGCCACAGAAATGCCTGTTTGCTCCTCTAACTATGGAATCCCCTACTACTTTAGCACTCCCGCCCTTCCTCCTCCCCTCCTGTGCAGCTGAGCCACCTGTGGTGCCATGAACTTGGCTCTTGATATCGTCCTCCGAGGAACCATCTCGCTCACCAGTATCCAAAATGGAAAAGCAGTTAGAGAGTGAGGTAGCCTCAGCAGATTCCTGCACTACCTGCCTGCTTCTCCTAGATACTCTGCCGGTCACCCATTCCCTCTCTGTGTTCTTCGAACCTGCTGTGTGACTACCTCTCTAAAAGTGCTATCCACGTAATCCTCGGCCTTGTGGATGTACTGCAGTGGCTCCAGCAGCCACTCAAGCTCCGCAAATCAGAGCTCAACTTTCTGCCACTAGTGACGCTTCCTGCAGATATGATCATTGAGTCCACTCTGTGCCTGCACGACTTCCCACATCCCACAGGATGTACATTCCACATGGCCGAGCTGCGCTGACATACCTTAAACTTTGTATGAAGCATTTACTACGGTATTTATTTCATAATTTATTCTAAATTACTCATTTAAAACAATTATTTTCTTCATTAATTTGGAATATTTCCCACGTATAGTACAGTACTGTGTTTATTAAAGGCTAGCATCACCCACAATTACAACTAAAAGTTACACATTCCTTAATTACACGGGAATGTGTTTTAAGTATTTATTTTAATTATTTTATTTTAGCTATTTTATTTTACTTATTTTGCTGTATATATATTTTTTATTTTAAAGTTTTACTTCTTGTTATTTACAAGACCTACTTTAACTCCTGCATTCTAAGCTGGCTTTTAACACACTAACCCTTACACCAAGCTCTTACCAGCCAATCAGCTTACTGGTTTCATGTGATGTCACAGTTGCTTTTACCACTCAGCTTCTACAGAAGCTGAAATTCTCCTGGTTCCAGACTTGCCTCTGCTCCGCTCTCAGGCAGGAAAGGCTGTGCTCTGAGCAGAAGTATCTATTTATGCTGATCCTGGTTCCTGACCGGCCTCTGTTCCGCTCCTATAGCCACACCTTTTAGTTGGAGGAAGTGAGACAAGTTAAAGGAAAAGTTATTCAGTGGGAGAACAAGTTCAGCCAGACAGAGGAGAGTGGTGGTGGATGAGGATTGTTTGGCCCTTGTTTCAATATATGACTGAATTCAATAACAAATGTTAAAACCTTAATAAGTTCTCAATCAAGCTAGCAACATTGCTCTCAACCTGATGTATTTTACCCCACTTTATTTTCCTTCTTCACAGTTAACTTAATGGCGATTCGAATACTGTCTCAGCAAAAGTGTGGTCTCTCCAAATGTGTTACTTGCTACCTGGTGGCCATGGCAGTGGCAGATCTACTGGTCATTATCCTGGACCTGATATTAAGACACATACCAATTGTTTATGGGGAGCAGTTCCGGTTCCTGTTTTCCATTCCCGTGTGTAACATACACGCTGTTTTCCTTTATGCAGCCACTGACTGTTCTGTCTGGTTCACTGTCACTTTCACCATTGACCGATTTGTGGCCATTTGTGGCCAGAAGCTGAAAAGTAAATATTGCACTGAAAAAACAGCGACTGTGGTTCTGGGAACAGTGACTGTGCTGAGCTGTTTAAAGAACATTTTCTGGTATTTTATGTTCATAGGTGAATATTTGCTGTTGAACGTCCCCTGGTTTTGTGATGTAACAGGGGGTATTCAGTATTCTCAAGTCTGGGGATCAATCGAGTTCCTCCATAATATTCTAAACCCAGCGGTCCCATTTGTTGTGATTTTGCTGCTCAATGTTTTCACTGTCAGACACATTTTAGTGAGCGGCAGAGCCCGCAGGAGACTCCGGGCTGACAGCAGTGGGGAGAGTCCCAGAGACCCAGAGATGGAGAGTCGAAGGAAATCCATCATTTTACTGTTTGTTATCTCGGCAAATTTCATCCTGTTATGGACGACGTTAATGGTTTATTCCGTGTGGTACCGGATGTGGGATTTGGGATATGGTTCTGTTTGGATTGATGAAGTTGTGCTGGAACTGGGCTTCATGCTGCAGCTCCTGAGTTGCTGCACAAACACTTGTATTTATGCCGTGACCCAGACTAAGTTTAGAGAACATCTGAAGGATATGCTGAAATATCCCTTCACCCAAATTGTTCGACTCATTCATTGATCAGAAAAACGGAATCACTGAGAGCTTCAAGCACCTTCTCATTTTATTTCACATTTCCAGCAGGGGCCATGTCCTGTTCCCCATGGTGATAGGGAATGGGGGTGGGTCCTGTTTCCCACAGTGACAGTGAAGTGAGGGTACAGCCTGCGGCCAATAGTGATGGGAGACTGAGGGTGGGGCCTGTTCCCATGGTGAAAAAGCATTAGGGGAGAGGCCTGTTGCCAAGGTGACAGGGGACTGGGAATTGGGGGATTTCCACATGGTGACAGGACGTAGGGGAGGGTATTGGGTGATCTCTGGCACGGGATCAGCTCACTCAACGCAGGCCCGGGATGGAGCCAGGGCCCATCCTGCTCCGTGTGGCTCGCTATCACACCAGGAGACTTCAGCTAACACAGCATAATCTGGAGCCTGGGCCTGTCCTGCTCTGGGGGCTCAGTAACAAACCCCATGAGATGAACTTTTAATAAACACTGCGGTGTATTTAACTCCTTGTCCAACACTGTGAGGCATCTTTCAGTTTTTAGGTTGATTTCACAGGCGATCTCCAGCTCTGAATTCCTCAGCAGAGAGCTTCTGATCTTCGGATAGTCGGAGTCCGGATGGATGTACCCCGGAAGATGCGCCATGGGACATTATCGGAAGTCCCAACGCACTGACTCTGCGGGAACTGCCAGGGAAGTTTGAACATCTGATGGGCAATTCACCTGCTCACTGGGACCCTCCGCAAAAGTCTCCAACTTCAGACAGTTCCCACGTACTTACCTGAATAGATACCCAGGAAATGTTAGACCGATGAAAACCTAGTCTAACTCCTGGGTAACTGCACAGCTGACCGACCAATCACTCACAATGTCCCCCCAACTTGACTGCCTCGTGACCCCCAACTACCCCCGACCCCTGACTCCCCATTGACCTCCCAAAACCCCCAACTCGACCTGACTAGCTGCTCCACCCGACTCCGCCGACGCACCCTATTCCCCCGACTCAACCTGACCACCCTTTGCCCCAGCTACCCGCTTACCCACCTGCCAAACTACCCACCTCACCCACCTGCCAACCTTCCCAGCTTCCACCTTACCTACCTGACACCCTATCCCCTTACCCATTTACCTCACACAACCTACCCCCTTGCCCGCCCACCCCTATTATTCACTTACCTTCTCTCCGTAGCTTTCCAAAGAAGCTTTGGGACATTTAAACTCTTTACTTACTGGTCAAAGTCCTGGAGCTCCCTTCCTAACAGCGCTGTGCGTGTACCTACACCACGTGAACTGCAGTGGTTCAAGAAGGCAGCTCACCACCTCCCTCTCGAGGGCAACTAGGGATGGGCAATAAATGCTGCCCCGGCCAGTGAAGCCCACATCAAGTGAATGAATAAAAGAAAATCCGGCAGCTGGTGTTGTAAAAAGGGGGCGTGGCCTGTACTCTCCCAACAATCCGACGCTAGGAAGAAGCAGTTCCATTTCAGACTCGCTCCGCATTTCTGGAGAAGCCGGGATGGGAAGACCTGGTCAGGAACGCCGCGCTCCTGTGTGCTGGAGGAAAGTAGGAGTGGGGTGGCAATCCGACAGTGATTGACATTCCTCGGAAGACTCCGGCCTCATCTTTCAATTCGATACTTTACAGCCTTCCAGAATCAACACTGAGTTCAACCATTACAGACTGGAATCTCTGTCTCCATTTCTTTTCATGTTTCACTCTTACTCTTGTTCTCACATTCGGAATGCAGCACAACTGCTCGAGGCACATCTTTTGTTTCTTTACTTGTCCCATTTCCACTCCCTTTGACTCCGCACGACTAGCTCTTCTGTCATTTAATCTCTCCCTGTCTTACACCCAATCACAGAGCTTCCCTATTGTCCTTTTTCTCACCCTCCTGTTGCTTAAAGTCGATGACATTTCAAACTTGTCCAGTTCTGATGCCTGAAACGTTAACTCGATTTCTCTCTGTACAGATGCTGTCAGACCTGATGAGTATATCCAAGGATTTCTGAATGTATTCAGAGGAATTCTCTGTTACTCCAGCCCGGGATCACGGATGCAATGGATGTTATTGAAAACAAGTTCCCTGGGCCATTTTGTTAGAACTTGTTTGCTTCTAAAATTGTATTTTTACTCTTCTGACATTGTCTCAAATTAACCATTAACCTTCTGACATGGATCCATGCATCCATTTAGCATGGGTGGATGATTGGACAATGGAGAAGTAGCAGAGAGTAGGGATAAACGGGACATTTTCGCTTTCTCAGCCGCTAACTAGGGGATTTCTGCAAGGATCAGAGCTGGGGCCTCAACTATTTACAATCCCTGTTAATGATTTAGACAAAGAGATCAAGCTGAGAGAAGTAGGGAAAGCGGAGGGGTGAAATCAAAAAGGAAATTAGGACAGTAAAGAGAGGGCATGAAAGAATATTGGCAAGCAAAATCAACACAAAGATGATTGATCAATTTAGAGTAAGAGGATCACGAAGGAAAGAATGGAGCTCATAAAACACCGAAAAGGTAACCTGTGGGTGGAGGCGGAGGATGTGGGTTTGGGTCTGAATGAATACTTTGCGTCTGTCTTAACAAAAGAGGGGGAGAATGCTGACATTGTAGTTCAGGAGGAGGAGTGTGAAGTATTGGATGTGATAAACGTAGGGAGAGAGGAAGTATCAAGGGGATTAGCATCGCCAGAAGTGGATAAATCACCAGGGCTGGATGAAATGTACCCCGGGCTGTGTCCGCTCCAGTCAACAAGGATCTGACTACTCTAATCCCATTTTCCAATGCTTGGCACATAGCCCTGGAGGCTATGTCAACGCAAGTGAATATCTAAATACTTCTTAAATGTTACGAGAGTTTCTGACTCAATCACCCTTTCAGGCAGTGAGTTCTAGACTCCCACCACTGTCTGGGTGAAAAAAATATTCCTCAACACCCCTCTTAGCCTTCTACCTCTTACCTTAAATCTATGCCCCCTGGTTATTGACCCCACTACTAATGGAAAAAGTGCCTTCATATCCACCCTATCTATGCTCCTCATAATCTCATACACCTCTATCAGGTCCCCTCTCAACCTTCATTGCTCCTAGGAAAACAACCCCAGCCTATCCAATCTTTCCTCATGGCTCAGACACACCAACACAGGCAGCATCCTGGTAAATCTCCTCTGCGCCCTCTCCAGTGCAATCACATCCTTCCTATAATGTGGTGACCAGAACCGCACACAGTACTCCAGTTGTGGCCTAACCAGCGTTTTATACAGTTCCAGCATAACCTCCCTGCTCTTGTATTCTATGCTTCAGCTAATAAAGGCAAGTATCCCTCATGCCTTCTTAACCACTTGATCTACATGCCCTGCTACCTTCAGGGATCTATAGATATGCTCA
This sequence comes from Cetorhinus maximus, assembly GCF_964194155.1. Classification (NCBI taxonomy): domain Eukaryota; kingdom Metazoa; phylum Chordata; class Chondrichthyes; order Lamniformes; family Cetorhinidae; genus Cetorhinus; species Cetorhinus maximus. Next base: position 1,091,391 of record NC_135906.1, read on the forward strand.
CCAAGGTCCCTCTGATATTCAGTGCTTTTCAGGGTCCTACCATTCATAGTGTATTCCCTTGCCTTGTTAGCCATCCCCAAGTGCATTACCTCACATTTTTCTAGGTTGAATTCCATTCGCCACTGCTCTGCCCACCTGACCAGTCCATTGATATCCTCCTGCAGTTTACGGCTATCCTCCTCGCTATTTACCACTCTACCAATTTTCCTCTTATCTGCAAACTTCTTGATCATACCCCCTACATTTAAATCTAAATCATTTATGTACACCACAAACAGCAAGGGCCCCAGTACCGAGCTCTGTGGAACCCCACTAGAAATAGACTTCCAGTCACAGAAACATCCCTCTACCATCACACTCTGCTTCCTGCCTCTCAGCCAATTTTGGATCCAACATGCCACTTTGCCATGGACCCCATGGGCTCTTACTTTCATGCCCAGTCTGCCATGAGGGACTTTATCAAAAGCCTTGCTAAAGTCAAATGCATTATCCTCATCAACACTCCTGGTTACCTCCTCAAAAAATTCGGACAAATTTTTCAAACACGACCTTCCCTTAACAAACCCATGCTGACTGTCCCCGATTAATCCTTGTCTCTCCAAGGCCAGATATATTCTGCCCCTCAGAATTCTTTCTAGTAACTTCCCCACCACTGAGGTTAGACTGACTGGCCTGTAATTTCCTGGTCTATCCCTTCCTCCCTTTCTTAATATTGGAACAATTTTAGCGGTCCTCCAGTCCTCTGGCATCACACCTGTGGCCAGAGAGGATTTGAAAATTATTGCCAGGGCCCCTGAAATCTCTTCCCTAGGCTCCCTCAACAGCCTGGGATATATCTCATCCGGGCCTGTGGATTTATCCATTTCTAAGGCCGCTAGACCTGCAAGTGCCCCCTCGCTCTCTATGTTAATTTCCTCTAATATTTCACAGTCCTCCACCCTGATATCTGTATCTGCGTCGTCCTTTTCCATTGTGAAGACCGACGTAAAGGATTCATTGAGGACTGCACCCATGTCTTCCGGGTCCACACACAGATTACCTCTGTTATCCCAAATTGGCCCTACTCTTTCCCTAGTTATTCTCTTACTCTATATATATTTAAATAACCCCTTTGAGTTTTCCTTTATTCTATCCACCAATGCTTTCTCATGCACTCTCTTAGCTTTCCTAATTTCCTTTCTAAGTTCCCTCTACACTTTTTACATTCCAGGAAGGACTCAGCTGTATTGAGCCCTCGGTATCTGCCATAAGCTTCTCTTGTTTTCTTCATCCTAACCTTTATGCCCCTTGACATCCAGGGTTCTTCAGGATTGGTTCCCCCCACCCGTTGCCTTTATGGGAACATAATTGCCCTGTGCTTTTGCTATTACCTCCTTGAAGAACCCCCACTGCTCTGACACAGTTTTATCTGCAAGTAGCTGCTCCCAGTCCACTTGTGCCAAATCGCATCTCATCTTAGTAAAATTAGCCTTTCCCCAGTTTAGAACTTTTATTCCTGGCCCAACCTTATTCTTTTCCATAACTATCCGAAATCTAACTGAGTTATGGTCACTATCTCCAAAATGTTCCCCTACTGATATGCCTTCCACCTGCCCGGGCTCAGTTCAGAATATTAGGTCCAGAACTGCCCCTTCCCTTGCTGGGCTTTCTACGCACTGTCTAAGAAAGTTCTCCTGGATGCAACTTCAGAATTTTACTCCCTCCCTACCTTGCACACTGAAACTATCCCAGTTAATATTTGGGTAGTTAAAATCCCCTACCATTACTGCCCTATTATTCTTACACTTCTCTGAAATTTGTCTACATATTTGATCCTCTATCTCTCCCTGACTGTTTGGGGGCCTATAGTACACAGGTCATATCTGACTAATTAGATTGAAGTTTTTGAGGAAGTAACAAGTAGGATTGATGAGGGTGGTGTAGTTGATGTGATACACATTGATTATAACAAGGCTTTCGACAAGGTTCCACATGGCAGACTGCTTAAAAAAATAACAGCCCATAGGATCCAGGGGAACGTAGCGAGCTGGATACAAAATTGGCTCAGTGGCAGGAAACAAAGGATGGATGTTTTTGTGACTGGAAGGCTGTTTCCAGTGGGGTTCTGCCGGGCTCAGTACTGGGCCCCCTGCTTTTTGTGGTCTATATTAATGATTTGGGCATAAAAGTAGAATGATCAAGAAGTTTGCAGACAGCAGAAAAATTGGTTGATAGCGAGGAGAGTTGCTGTGGACTGGAGGAAGATATCAATACACTGGTCAAGTGGGCAGAAAAGTGGCAAATGGAATTCAACCCAGAGAAGTGTGAGGTGATGCAATTGGGGAGGTCAAACAAGGCAAAGGATTACACAATAAATGGGAGGAAACTGAGAGGTGTAGAGGAAGTGAGGGGTCATAGAGTGAATGTCCACAGATCCCAGAAGGTAGCAGGACAGGTTGAGAAGGTGGTTAAGAAGGCAGATGGAATCCTTTCATTTCTTAGCTGAGGCATAGAATATAAGAACAGGGAGGTTATGCTGGAACTATAGAAAACATTAGTTAGGCCACGACTTGAGTACTGTGTGCTGTTCTGGTCACCTTGTTACAGAAAGGATGTAATTGCATTCGAGAGGGAACAGAGGAGATTTACCAGGATGTAGCCTGGGCTGGAAAATTGCAAATATGAGGAAAGATTGGAGAGGCTGGGGTTGTTCTCCTTAGAACAGAGGAGGCTGAGGGGAGATTTGATTGAGATGTACAAAATTGTGAAGGGCCTGGATAGACTGGATGGGAAGGGCCTATTTACTTTAGCAGAGAGCACATTGACAAGGGGATATAGATTTTAAGAGATTGATAGAAAGATTAGAGGGGAGATGAGGAAAACCTTTTCTCACCCAGAGGATTGTGTGGGTCTGGAACTCACTGCCTGAAAGGGGAGTAGAGGCCGGAACCCTCAAATCATTGAAAAGGTGTCTGGATATGCACCTCAACTGCCGGAACCTGCAGGGCTATGGACCAAGTGCTGAAAAGTGGGATTAGGCTGGGGGGGGTTCGTTCTTCAGCCGGGGCAGACACGATGGGCCGAGTGGCCTCTTTCTGTGCTGTAAACATTCTACGATTCTACGGTACATTCAGACGGTTGCTATGCAGCCATTCACACCTCATCTGGACACATCTTTTGTTTCTTTACTTTACCCATTACCACTGCCTCTGGCTTTTGTACCATGAAACCTTTTATCCTTTAATGTCTCCTGCCCTCCACCCTATCACACACCTTCCCTTTTGTTCATCGACATCATTCCCTCCCCAGACCAACTCCTATTGGTCCAAATAAAATCGGCCTTCCTGGTAATAAATCCATGAGTTCTGTCATTGGTGGAGATTGTGGCTGGTTAATTGGTTCAATGTTGCTGCTTCTGGTCTCACTGGTGTCAGGTGAGTGCGGCTTGTGTGTATAAAAGGTGCTGCTCGGTGGCTGAAGGGATGGTTGAGTTGTTTGGTATCATGGGGGATTTTGTAGTGAGGGCTTTGTTCCCAGGGCTGGTGTTAGTTGGAGCTGTTTGTGGCTCTGATACTTGGCAACTGTTTCTCGGCCAGAGGTTTCCATGGAGCAGAGTCAAAGCCACCCCTGTGCCTCAGACATTCTCTCCGCCTGGGCCTCCCTTTGGTTCCCATTTCCGTGTGTCTGAGGGTGGAAGTGTGTCTCCACTGCAGACTGTGATGGTGCAGTGTGGAGAGGACAAGCTGCTGCTCAGGGTCCAGCTGGATTTATTTGGAACCTGGCACCTGATCAAAGCTGCTGACCTGACCCTGGGGACAGCAGGTTGTTGGCCAACCAGGATCTACTCTCAGAACCACACTGTCCTCTTTGACTATGGACTCCATGAGTGTGGCAGCAGGTTGCAGGTAATGGGAATCCTCAGCTCTTGCTCTAAGCTTGGGCTGTAGGTTGTTCCCCACTCTTCATTCCAACACTGGGTGAGATGTCAATGATATTGAGGAGATAGCTGTCTCCTGCTTTATAAAACTACAAATTAGCTTTCTATCTTGTATTGTACTTTACTTTAACTGATCCCTGAGTCTCTCCAACCTATGACATCAGCCCCATTGGTCTTGAACCTTCTCTTTGGATCCTCCAAGCTTTTCCTTTTGTTGTTTTGAGGATTTTCAGCTCTATTCCCCTCATTCAGATCAATCCAACTGGAGGTTTCAGTCCAGTTTAATCGAACCAGGTTTAGAATGAGATGTGATGAAAATTTGCTTTTTCATATAAATTTGGATAGCTTGAATTTCCAAGCAATGGTGGGATGTGACACCCAGCTTTCAGAAACTAAGCTGAAGTGTTAATTTTTTTCAAAAGGTTATTGATAAATTAGTACTAAAGTTTTATATTATGAAAAGTGAAGTTGCAACAAGATATGGGAACAATGGAATTTACCTGTAGAGAGGATGAGGCTGAGTCAGTATTGAAGACATCCTAAGATCTTTCATAAATGTGAGAAGCCTCCAGCCTCTGCATCAAGTTCCTGTCTAAAGGAACCAAGGATGTGTCAACTCGTATTGAATTCTCCTGTCCAGGTGGTGTTGCTTTGCCTGGGTCTGTACAAATCTGTTTTTTAACTGTTGCCTTAATGAAGGTGTCACTGGGAGCCAGATTAATCAGAATTTTGGGAGTTCTTATAGTAATTTGTAGACATAATGGATGTGCTTAATCTTTTCTTTAAATGTTTACATTTTTATCTAAACCTCCTGAATTTGTGGCAGTCTTTGCTGTTCCTGAATTCCGGGCACTGATCTCAAAATAAAATACTAATTGCAAAACAGTTGAGTGCCTAATCAAGTTTCCCTCGTGGATTTGATCCACCTGACTAGCATCATCTGCCACATCATAACATTCCCTTCATTCCCCAAAATAAATCCATCTGTCTCCAATGTACTCGGTGACTGAGCATTCACAGCTCTCTGGGATAGAATCCCAAACATTCACCACCTGCTGTATGAAGTAATTCCCTGTCACATTAATCTTAAGTGACCCCCTGACCTGAGATGCCTACCCCTAATAATCAACTCTCCTCCGGCTGGGGGGAAGCAGCCTCTTCACACTGATCCTGTCCATCCCCCTCAGAATTGTTTTCAGGGGATGGGATGACTTCATTGTTAGCCCCTGTGGAGAACATTCTCATTTCAGATCAGTTCTTCATTCCTTCACCTGATTCTTTCAGATGATTGGAGATTTCCTCATCTACACCACCCACCTGAACCACACCCCAGAGTATCATGGATCTGTCATTGTGAGAACAAATGGAGCTGTCGTTCCCATTGAGTGTCGTTATTTGAGGTGAGAATCTTTATTCGCTTTGTCAATAAGATCTACAGCTGCTGGTGGTCTCTGAAGATGTCCTAAAATGACTCCCCTGCCTTTCCAGGAAGGGCAATGTGAGCAGTGACCCCATCAAGCCCACCTGGATCCCATTCAGCTCCACCAAGTCTGGAGAAGGGCATCTGTCATTCTCTCTGCGCCTAATGAATGGTATGTGATGGGTGGATGGGGAGTGATTTCCTGTAGTCACTCACTGGGAGTTACAGCCACTGTCTCGAACCCTTGTCCTCTTGTACTTCAGGTGACTGGCTTACAGAGCGCACTTCGACTGTCTACTACCTGGGTGAGCTCATTCACATTGAGGCCTCTGTTTCAATGATCAACCACATGCCCCTGAAGCTCTACATTGACCGCTGTGTAGCTACACTGAGCCCAGACAAGGACTCCACCCGGAGATACAGCTTCATTGACCACAATGGGCAAGGATCTCTCTGCTTTCTCCAGCTGGTCCCATCTCAATGGCTTCACTTGATTCACTTCCTGTCCCTTTTTAATCTTTCTTCAGTTGCCTCCTGGACAGCAAAGCTGAGGACTCCTTTTCAACTTTTGTGTTGCCAAGAGACGAGCGGGAGCTGGACAAGCTCCGCTTTGACCTGGATGTGTTCCGTTTCCTTGGAGATGACCGTTCCTTGGTAAGAGGAAGTTGATCATTGGGGTCTCCATGTTGGGAGGGAGTCACTGAATCATGACTTGTGTTGAATGTGTCCCTCAGATTTTCATCACCTGTCACCTGAAAGTTGCTCCATTGGATCAGAGGGATTCCAGGAACAAAGCTTGTACTTTCCAGAAGGTGCAGAATGTGTCAGTTCCCCCTCTCTCTCCCTCAGGGATGTTGTGTGGGGATGTGATGCACAACCTGGTTGATGGGCTCTTTCTCTTGTTTAGCTGGACCCCATTGGAGGAATCGAGCATTGACATTTGTGCCTGTTGCCATGTGGGTAACTGTGGTGCCACAAGGGAGTTGTGGTTAGGTCCCAGAGGAAGGAGAGATCTTGTACCTGAAGCTGGTGGGACATTGATCCTCTAGATGTTGGACGTCCCCCTTTCCCCTCTCTAACTGGAATGTTTGATGTTGCAGAGAGTGAAGCTGGATTGAAGTGGGAGGGTGAGGCCTCACTTGGACCCCTGCAGGAGATGAGAAGTGGTATCGCACACTCCTGCAGAAACAACAGGTCAGCTTTGACCTTGGCAAGGTAGTCCAAGGTCGCAACACATCGAGTAGTAGATTTAATGCTACGCACATTTATGGATACAATCTTTACACCCATTTTAAAGCATTTAGTGTCTTACCAAACCTGTTGTCTCTGAGAGTCCGAGACCTTTGGTCTGCTCCTGCATACCCATAGTGTTCACAAATTGCCTCACTTTGGATGGGCTGAGGAAACTGTCCTGAACCTCCCCATTGGAGATGTTCTGCTCAGGTGGCATCTGGGGATTCGTGTAGAGGACGGGATTTGAAATGTCCTCTGTTGGAGAAGCTTCCCCAATCATCTCCCCCTCTGGGGCGTCGCTGCTCCCGGCTTCCCGGAGCTGGGGTGCGCTGAGCGCTTCACTGCTCCCAGATTGCTGGGGTTGGGGTGCACTGGCCTCTTCAGGTTGTGGGCAAAGTCGGGGTGCGCTGGTCTCCTCATTGTCGCCAATGTTCTGGAGCTCGGGTGTCTCGTCCTCCAACTCCCTAGAGCTTTTCCGCTTCTTCTGTAGGTGCCGCCCTTACCTTTCTTCGTCTGAAGAGCAGCTGTCCTTGTCATCCGTGTCGGATAGGAGACGCCTCTTGCCACTTGTCTGGGAAGTGGCTTGGTCCCTTCTTAGCCCCTTCTTCCTTTTGGCTCTCTTCACCAGCTGCCACTCCCCCTGCTGATTTTCCGCTGCTTCCTCCTCCATTGATTCGCTCTCCTGAGGAGTGGGAGGTTCAGGGGGCAGTGCTGTTGATTGGCTGTCTGCTGCCTCAATCTTATCCTCCACCTTGTCTCTCTCTGTGTCCTCCTTTGTCCCGTTGTTCTCACTGGGGGCCATGGTGTTTGGAGTGTTACAAGAGTCCTTGGTAGTAGTGACACGAAGCATTTCTTCTGCTTCCCCCTCATTGGCGTTGGCTGCCCGTGCATAAGTGAGGCAGCGTTTGGGGCAGGTCCTGTAGAGGTGACCTGCCTCGCCACACAGGTTGCAGCACTTAGTCTGTTTGCAGTCCTTTGTCTGGTGCCCTTCCTGTTTGCAGTTCTTGCAGAGGGCGGCGCTGCAGTTGGCCGCCACATGACCAGACTTGCCGCATGAGTGACAAAGTTTGGGTTGTCCAGCGTAGACCAGGTAGCCACGGCTTCCCCCGATAGCAAATCTGGAAGGAGGGTGGAAGACGGCTCCCTTACCATCGGTCTTGAGCGTGACCTTAACCTGGCGTTTGCTGGTCCAAATCCCGAAGGCGTCTCTAACCTTGGTGCAGCTCCCAACCTTGTCGAAGTACCTGGTGAGGAAGGTGAGCACGTCGGCGACAGGGACGTGGGGGTTGTAGAGATGCACCGTCACCACACGGTCCCGTTGCAACGGCAGAGCAAAGAGCGGCTCCACCGTCAGGATCTTCATCTCCGGCTGGTGTCTCTTCTTCTCGAACACCTTCAGGAACTTGACGCAGGCAGCAACATTCCTGAAGGTCACGTCGAAATATCCAGCGCTGGGGAAGTCTTGCAGGGAGTAGATCTCCTCCGCTTCCAATCCAAACGCCTTCAACAGGATCCGCTTGATGAAGAAGGCCCGATCCATGGGTGCTCCTCCTTCACTGTCCTTCACTGTCACCCGAACGGTGTTACGTACCCCCTGGTTTGGGGCTCCTTTGGTTTTAGCCGTCGCTTCACTACAACTGATCTTAGCCAAAAGGCCGAGAAGCGATAACCCAGAAACCCATGCACCCGTCCCGTCTTCCTCGGCCTCCGGCTTCACCGTCCGTTTTGCTGCGTGTGGCCGAACACGGGCTGAAGACCCGACAGCCAGCATTGAGCATCAGGACCTTTCTTGCTTGATGCTGCCTCCCTGAAGCAGCGCCTGCAACAGCTTCAAAACCCAACAGGGGGCATCGTCCAGTCCCGGGCTCCGCCCTGACAAGCAGCACAAGTGCACACCAGCAGCAGCCCTGCAGTTGTACCAATATCCAACAGGGGGCATTTTCCAGTCCAGGATTCCACCCTGACAAGCAGCACAAGTGCACACCAGCAGCAGCCCTGCAGTTGCACCAAAATCCAACAGGGGGCATTGTCCAGTCCCGGGCTCCACCCTGACAAGCAGCACAAGTGCACACCAGCAGCAGCCCTGCAGTTGCACCAATATCCAACAGGGGGCATCGTCTAGTCCCGGGCTCCACCCTGACAAGCAGCACAAGTGCAAACCAGCAGCAGCCCTGCAGTTGCACCAAAATCCAACGGGGGGCATCATTCAGATATAAAAACAAAGAACTGTGGATGCTGGAAATCCAAAACAAAAACAGAATTACCTGGAAAAACTCAGCAGGTCTGGCAGCATCGGTGGAGAAGAATAAAGTTGACGTTTCGAGTCCTCATAACCCTTCAACAGAACTGAGTAAAACTAGGAGAGGGGTGAAATATAAGCTGGTTTAAGGTGGGGGGGTGGGGGGAGAGAAGTCGGGCGGGGGGGGGTGTGGTTGTAGGGACAAGCAAGCAGTGATAGGATCAGATAACCAAAAGATGTCAGAGACAAAAGAACAAAGAGGTGTTGAAGGTGGTGGTATTATCTAAACGAATGTGCTAATTAAGAATGGATGGGAGGACACACAAGGTACAGCTCTAGTGGGGGTGGGGTGGGGTGATATAAGACTAACAGGGCATAAAAGGTATAAATTTAAAAATAATGGAAATAGGTGGGAAAAGAAAAATCTATATAAATTATTGGAAAAAATAAAAGGGAGGGGGAAGAAACGGAAATGGGGGTGGGGATGGGGGAGGGAGTTCAAGGTCTAAAGTTGTTGAATTCAATATTCAGTCCGGAAGGCTGTAAAGTGCCTAGTCGGAAGATGAGGTGCTGTTCCTCCAGTTTGAGTTGGGCTTCACTGGAACAATGCAGCAAGCCAAGGACAGACATGTGGGCAAGAAAGCAGGGTGGAGTGTTAAAATGGCAAGCGACAGGGAGGTTTGGGTCATTCTTGCGGACAGACCGCAGGTGTTCTGCAAAGCGGTCGCCCAGTTTACGTTTGGTCTCTCCAATGTAGAGGAGACCGCATTGGGAGCAACGAATGCAGTAGACTAAGTCAGAGGAAATGCAAGTGAAATGCTGCTTCACTTGAAACGGGTGTTTGGGCCTTTGGACGGTGAGGAGAGAGGAAGTGAAGGGGCAGGTGTTGCATCTTTTGCGTGTGCATGGGGAGGTGCCATAGGTGGGGGTTGAGGAGTAGGGGTGATGGAGTGGACCAGGGTGTCCCGGAGGGAACGATCCCTACGGAATGCCGCCAAGGGGGGTGAAGGGAAGGTGTGTTTGGTGGTGGCAGAACTGTTTTTGAAGGTAGCAGCATCAGAACAGATGCGACGGACGCAAAAGAACTGAGAGAATGGGATGGAGTCCTTACAGGAAGCAGGGTGTGAGGAGCTGTAGTCAAGGTAGCTGTGGGAGTCGGTAGGCTTGTAATGGATATTGGTGGACAGTCTATCACCAGAAATTGAGACAGAGAGGTCAAGGAAGGGAAGGGAAGTGTCAGAGATGGACCATGTGAGAATGATGGAGGGGTGGAGATTGGAAGCAAAATTAATAAATTTTTCCAGTTCCCGACGAGAGCATGAAGCAGCACCGAAGTAATCATCGATGTACCGGAGAAAGAGTTGTGGGAGGGGGCCGGAGTAGGACTGGAACAAGGAATGTTCCACATACCCCATAAAGAGACAGGCATAGCGGGGGCCCATGCGGGTACCCATGGCCACACCTTTTATTTGGAGGAATTGAGAGGAGTTAAAGGAGAAATTAAAGTTAAAGGGGGCATCACTCAGTCTGGCACCAATGAGCCTGTCCTGCCACTCAGCACAAGTTCAGTTCAACCAGATCAATGATGGAAAGCAGGACAATGCTCTGAATGACTTTTTCTTCTTTTCAGTTTCCCTTTCACCCTGTAGAGGGCAAAACTGCACCATTCCTGAAGACGCTGCAATACCAGGTCGATGTGTGGAATGGACGGAGAAAGATCCTGTTCCATCTCCCTGCTCCAAAAATAAATTTAATATTTGGTCCCCAGATAAAGGACGTATCGGATATTAAACTGATAAGAACAGATTTTTTTTTGAAAAATATACTTTATTCATAAAATATCTGGAGGAACATTCCAAAACATTTCAAAATCACCATCACAAAACTACAATCAGATTCAACTTTTACACATTGATCACAAGGTGCATCGATACAATCAATGAATATTACAATCATTTCAATATGGTCAATGCAGACAATCAGACAAAAGTATTGGAGTTATCAACATACATCATGTTGCTCTCTGAGGTGCTTCAATATAATTAGTATTCACTGCAGACATTCATTTGGAGCTGTACAGCCCGAGGGGCTCTCAACATTTCCCAGTCCCTGGGTGCACTGTGGCAGAAAGGTCTTAGACAGCGACCCTTCCCCATTGCGCCTTTGCGGTGGCTGCCCCAAGCTTTAGTGCGTCCCTCAGCACGTAGTCCTGGACCTTGGAACGTGCCAGTCTGCAACACTCGGTCGGGGACAACTCTTTGCGCTGGAAGTCCAACAAGTTTCAGGCAGACCAAAGAGCGTCTATCACCGACGTCCAGACCTTCTTTGCAAAGGCACAACCACAAGGAGGTGAACAACGGTCTTGTCCCCACCACAGCCACCTCAAGGGGAACGTGCAGAGGGGGTGAGACTCCAGGCGTGTTGCGGAATCCCTCCCCAAATCTCATTTTGGAGAGCACATCCACCATGTTTGTCCAGACTCTCCCATGTACTGTCATCAAAGCCCTTTGTAATGGAGGACAGGAAGGACTGGGACTCCGTACTGTCTGTGGGCTTCACGTCATACAATCCGACATAAAAGGATTTGCTGATCCTCAAAATGTCGGACTGCGATGACTTTACTGAGCCGTCTTCTTCCTTCAGGCTGCTGATCACAGAGCTCTCTCTGTGTACCTTTTGGAAGAAGAAACGTGAGCACGTCTCATCCTGCTCCACGGAGCGGACTCTGGAACGGAAGATGATCTTGGAGGCCTCCGAGGCAAAGAGCGAGGCTTGCTGGCTCTTCACCTATTGGAGTTCCTCCTTGACATCCACCCCCATCGACTGCAGCTGGAGCAGGTTTTTCTGGAGACAGGAAACGTTCCCCCAGCCTCTCCCTCTCTCTCTTGCCTTCTGAATACCTTTGAGGGTGAAAACCTCTTCATGTTACTAACAAAAACACATGAACATATGAATTAGCAACAGGAGTCGGCCTCTCAGCCCTTCAAGCCCACTTTGCCACTCAATAAGCTCCCGGCTGATCTGATCGTAACCTCATTTCCACATTACCCCCTACCCTCGATAACCTTTCACCCACTTACTTCCCAATAATTAAAAATATTCAACGATTCTGCTTCCATCGCCTGTTGAGGAAGAGAATTCCAAAGTCTCACGACCCTCTGAGAGAAAAGAATTTCCCCTCACCTCTGTCTTAAACAGTGGCCCCAAATACAAGATTCTCCCACAAGAGGAAACATCCTCTCCACATCCACCCTCTCAAGGCCCCTCAGCTTCTTCTATGTTTTAATCAGGTCGCCTCTTACTCTTCTGAACTACAGCAGATACAGGCCTAGCCTGTCCAATCCTTCCTCATAAGGCAATCCGCCCAATCCAGGTACTAGTTGGGTAAACCGTATCTGAATGGCTTCCAACGCATTGACATTCTTCCTCAAATAAGGAGACCAATAGTGTACACAGTGCTCCAGATGGGGTCACACCAATGCCCTGAATAACTGAAGCATCAGCTCTCTACTTTTCTATTCAACAGTGAGGCCCGAGTGCGCAGGCGCAACTGTTGCTGACGCCTTTCCAGTCAGCGGAAGGAGTTACAGTATTTTCAGTGGTAGCAATAGAATCAACATCAGTGCTGCCTCTATTAAATAGCTCAAGGAACGCTGCTTATGGAAAACAAAGAAAAGATTGCTTTCTATTATTCTGCCTGATTGCGTTGGTTGATCTTAGATTTTTCCTTTCTGATTGTGCAATTTAATTAACGGTAACTCGAAGCATAACCATACCAGTGCACTTTCAAATGCTATTTGGGCCCAATTTCCAGATGACAGTCGAACCGGAATTGTCCCGGCCTGTTTCTGTGCTGTAAACTTGTGTGCAGACGACTGAGATGATATTTACACCAGGGAATGGAAAGAAACATTAAAGAATTTCAAGACATCAGCAAAAAAAATGTCAATGTGAAAAGCTAAGACACTGATGTGAGGGGGGCAGTGAGACAACTGAAAACAAAGAGGACATGTCGCTAAAGTCTGAATTTAAAATAGAAAATTCTGGTCAAACAGGTTAGGGACAGTTGCAAAAAACAACACAGCTTCCCCCCCTCCCCCACCCACCCAGCCAAAAGCTGTTTACAGAATGTCTGTGAAAAGAGCTACGCAGAGATTTAAAGAGACACTCCATTCAGCTGACTAAAAGTATCTTCACTTACATCAGTATAGCTCCAAACTCACGATCCAGCTCCATTTTCTCCTGTGCTTCACTTGCTGACTCTGTAGCCTCTCAAGCAGAAGGTTGTGGGTTCAAATCTCACTCCAGAGATTTGTGCACTTAATCCAAGCTGACAGTCCTGTTGGAGGAGATCGGAAATCAAGGCTTTAACAAGTAGCTGAAAAAGATCCCAGGTACGATTCAAGCTGGGGAATTCTCCCTGGTTTCCTGCTGAACATTTATTCTTCAACCAACATCAGTTAAAAGAGGTTATTTGTCATTATCCCGTTGTTGTATATGGGTCCTTGCTGGGTACAAAATAACTGCCACACTTACAACAGCAAAACACATTTCAACACTTCAAAAGTGCTTCATGGAGTAAAGTGTTTGGAATATTCAGTAATGAGCAGAAACAGAATATCTCTGTGATAATACACACAGAAAATGATGGAAATACACAGCAGGTTTTCAGCCTCTGTGTGGAGTAACAGAGTTAACGTTTCAGGTTGTGATGAAAGGTCATTCACCTGAAAAGTTCACTCAGTTTCTTTCTCCAAAGTGATCAAGGTAAGCATCAAGAGGTTTTTCATCCTCAAAGGCACCCAGAAAGCTAGAAAGGAACAGAGGGAAATGTCCCGACTCCAGAAAAACATGCAGAATCTGCTCTGGCTGCAGTCGATGGGGGTCGATGTCAAGGAGGAACTCCAAGAGGTGAAGAGCCAGCAAGCCTCGCTCTTTGCCTCGGAGGCCTCCAAGATCATCTTCTGTTCCAGGGACTAAGGCCCTTGAGTCCTTCGAGAAGAGTAAAACTCCTGGAAGCGACGGCTTGCTGGCGGAGTTGTATTCGGCTCTGTGGGACTTGATCGGCCCAGACCTGCTAGGAGTGTACGAGAGTATGCTCCTGGCCGGTAGTATGTCAGAATCCATGAGGAAAGGCATCATCACCCTCATCTACAAGCACAAGGGGGGAAGGGAGGAAAGGGAGGAAATTAGAAATTGGTGACCCATTTCACTGTTGAATGTGGACTATAAGCTTCTGTCGAAGGTCATCGTCAATCGGGTCAAATCCGCTCTGGAATTGGTGATCCACCCTGACCAGACCTGCACTGTGCCGGGCAGGAAGATCTTTGACAGCCTGGCGCTGCTCAGGGATACGATTGCCTATGTACAGGACAGGGGTGTGGATACCTGCCTCATCAGCTTGGATCAGGAGAAGGCCTTTGACAGAATATCGCACACCTACATGGTGGATGTGCTCTCCAAAATGGGGTTTGGGGACGAAATTCGCAACTGGATCCAACTGCTCTACACTAACATCAGTAGCGCAGTCTCAATCAATGGGTGGGAAACAGATAGCTTTCCGATGAAATCTGGAGTCAGGCAGGGCTGTCCTCTCTCGCCTGTCCTTTTCGTGTGTTGCATAGAACCCTTTGCCGAGTCCATCAGGAAGGATCCGGGCATAAGAGGAGTGACGATCCCAGGCAGTGGAGGCACTCAAGTCAAAGCCTCCCTGTACATGGACGACGTCGCCGTCTTCTGCTCGGATCCGCTGTCGGTGCGCAGACTGATCCACATCTGCGACCAGTTTGAACTAGCCTCGGGAGCCAAGGTAAATCGTGGGAAGAGCGAGGCCATGTTCTTTGGGAACTGGGCTGACCGATCCTTTGTCCCCTTCACCGTCAGGGCTGACGGCCTGAAGGTGCTGGGGATATGGTTCGGAGGGTCCGGGGCATGTGTTAGAAACTGGAAGGAATGAGTGGCAATGGTAATAAGAGCACTGGGCATGCACCCAAACCCATTCTTAGGAAGGATGAGTGCCCATGAGTAGCATGTTGGCATGGGTCAGTGTGGAGAACAGTTAGGGGCTGGCCATCCCCCATGGACCTCAGGGGTGTTACAGTCAGTGGCAGCTGCCAATGATGCCGAAGTTCGCCAAGGGGGTGAGCCCTGGCTGCATGGACTGAGTGCCTTGCGGGTCGAGTGCCACGAATCGGATGTGCCCTGCGAGATGGTCCTCAGCTGGGGTTGGACTGGCTGCAATGGCGCTGCAGGTAGAGAGTGGACTCACTGCTCCTCTATACTTTCAGGAGAAGACATCCCATAACAATATTGAGAGGTCACAGACTGGCGGGGAACCCCACACCTCCTCATCCTCACTCACTATAAGCAGAAGGCCTTGGAACTCGAGGGGCAGCAAGTACCTCGGTCAACCAGCCATGGTGAGGTTGGGGTATCAGACGAAGGTCAGAGTGCAGCGCACTGAGGTGAGAACTTCAGCTTGTGCAACCATTCTAGTGTAGCCTCTTCATTGATGTGCGCCTCGAACCTGGAGTCCCCATTGACAATCAAAAGACGAGGGCACCATGAAGCAGATCTCCGTTGTCTCACCAGGGTGCCTGGCATGTACAGTGAGAGTCTGATGACTTTCACTAACGACATGTTCATCTTCTCCCTTTTGGGTTCAGCAGCAGGCGCTCGCACTCAGGACCCTGAAGGGCCACCCCTGACCCCGGAAGATCACCATGTTCCCCACGCGCCTGCCTCACACCCGCTCTGTCAAGCAGGCACCAGCGCAGATACCAGCATTAGATGGCCGTCCAGTATCTCAGTGCACATTGGTGAGGGCACTTCACACTCGTTTGAGGTGCAGGCGGAGGCAGAGAGTGCCCAGGGTGCTGGCAGTCGGAGGACTGCTGGAGACCAGGACGATGCTCAGTCGAAGGCTGATGATGAGCCTCTGGAGTCGTCCATTAGGAAGCAGATGCTGGACGTCCAGCGGGGTGTGCGGGAGGATCTAGCGGAGATCTATGAGGGTATGTGCGCCATGGTCTCCATTATGGAGGAGTCCATGCGGAGCATGACCACTGAGCGCACTGCCTCAGCCAAGGAGAGAGTGGTGACTGTCAGGGAGAGGCTGCCCCAGGGACAGGATCAGGGGTCCCTGGGGATACACTCGGACCTGCAAGCGCTCACACCGGCAATGACCTCAGGTGGTCAGTGTCCGTGTGTGAGATGGATGGGGTACCCAGTATACCAGCTAGGTGCCCGTCCATCAATGGTGAGCAGGGAGGTCCTGAGTGACCTCACGTTGGCGCACGAGCTGCCTGTTGTCTCTGCGGGCTCCTCTCAGGGCCCTACGGATGATGGCAGCAGCCCCTCTGCCCCTCTGCCAGTGACCGTGGCATCTGATGAGGCTGCGGCGACTGGGGAGATGGCAGCCATGGCACTGGCCGCTCCCTCCCAGGTGGGGACAGCACAGGCTCCACTGGCCAGAGGACGACCGCCAAGGTCACCCAGGCCAACAAGGCAGCAGAGTCAGCAGGCTGCCTCCAATGCCAGTGCCAGCGAGGGGGCAGCACCTAGACATAGCACCCACAAATGTAAATTTAAAGCACCTTAAGCACAAGATGGTCTTGTCACGGGTGATGTTTTGTTCCCCCATTTTGCTTTGAGTTTTTTAATGGTGTGACAAACAACACCGGTTAATGTTCAGTTCAGGAATCTGTCACCTGCAACATTAAATGACATTTGATTTTGTGTTATTGGCCTGAGTTTGCTTCATTTGTTCTGCAGGTGCAGCGTAGGCCAATATTTAATGATGCACCGAAATATCGCGAGAGTGCGCGTTGACGTTGGGACGCTCGGCTGATGTCAACATGTTTCATTTCAGGCTCGAGCGAATCGGACACGCGCCCGCCCACCAAGCCAAAAATTCTGCCCATTGAGTTCAGTCTTTAGCCTATTTTGGGCAGTGAAAGAAGTTGTTTTGGACAATGGAGCCCCAAATCCTGGAAAACCGTTCATACAAAAGCACCATTCACTTGCAAATACACCTCTCCACCACTCTCTCTCTCTCTCTCTCACTCCACTGCAGCTTTTACCTCACAACATTTTAAACCAGTTCTCTGCTGCCGCTGCTGATACCGCTCTTAAAAGTACAGCAAGCTCCCAGCTCAAAGCTCATAGACTTTACACAGCTGCTGACAAGCGTCTAAATTCACGATCACACAATGGTTACGGTGCGTAAGCAGGCCAATCGGCCCATCGTGTCTGTACTGGCTCTCTGAATGAGCATCTCAATACCCAGTGCCATTCTCCTGCCCTCACCCAATAACCCTACAGATTGTTTCTTTTCAACTAATTATCTAATTCCCTCTTGAATGCTTTGATTGAACCACACTCTCAGTCAGTGCATTCCGGACCCTAGCCACTCACGGTGTGAAATCGGTTTCTCTTATGTCACTTCTGCTTCTTTGACCCGTTGCTTTAAATCTGTATCCCCTCATTTTCGATCATTTCACAAGTGGGGACAATTTCTCCCTATCTACTCTCTCCAGACCTCTCATGACTTTCAATACCTCTATCAACTCTCTTCTCAGCCTTCTTTTCTCTCAGGAAAACAGTCTCAACGTCTCCAATCTTACTCCGTAACTGATCTTCCACATCCCTCTTCGGCACTCTCTCCAATGCCTTCACATCCTCCCTAAAATGTGGTGCCCAGAACTGTACGCAGTACTCCAGCTGTGGTCTAACTCGTGTCTTATACAAGCCCCTATTAATAAAGCCTAGGATACTGAATGCTGTGTTAACTGCTCTCTCAACTTGTCCTGCCACCTTTAATGACTTATGCAAATACACACCCAGGTCCATCTGTGTCGACGCCCCCTTTATTTTGTGCTGTCTCTCTATGTTCTTCCTACCAAAATGCATCAGCTCATATTTCTCCACACTGAACTTCATCTGCCACATATCCGCCCATTCGACCAACTAGTCTGTGTCCTTTTCAAGTTCTCCACTGCCCTCTTCACGGTTCACAGTTGCTTCCAAGTTTTGTATCGTCTGCAAATTTTGAAAAATTTTCCTCTACTCTAAGGTCTAAACCATTCATATATATCAGGAAAAGCAAGGGTCCAATACTGACCCCTGGGGAACTCCACTACAAACCCGCCTCCAGCCCTAAAATCATCCATTAACTATTACTCTCTGTTTCTTGTCACTCAGTCAATTTTCTATCCACATTGCTACTGTCTGTTTTATTCCATGAGATATAACTTTTCTCACAAGTCTGTGTGGCACTGTATCAAATGCCTTTTGGAAGTCCATGTACACCACATCAACAGCATCACCTTCACCAACCCTCTCTGTTACCTCTTCAGAAAATTTCAGCAAGTTAGGGAAACGCCATTTTCCCTTAAGAAATCCATGCTGGCTCTTCTTAATTAACCCGCATTTGTCCCTGAATTTTCCGTGCCCGCTGGTGGTGGGCATGATAGGTGGCGCGATCGGTTTCACGATGGTGGGAAGGCAGGTTGTGATTGTCCGCTCAGCCCGCCAACGACAGGCCGCGTTTCCCACCATCGGTCATCGGGAACCTCATTGTAATACACCAGCATATCATTATCAGGCCATCCCGCCAGGCTCTTGCACCCCCGCTGGATCATCCGTCCACGTCAGCGGGAAAGCACGCTGACGTGTTTCACAACAGCACAGAGGTGACGTGCACTTGGCGGCTGCACTTTGGGTAAACTGGAGGTGAGTGAACAGCTCACTGGGGTTGCCTGTTGCTTTCCAGGCTTCAGGGGCACAGGGGGGGTCGGGGGTATGTGCTGCCCTGCCTCGGAGGCGACTTTTGTGGGTGAGGGGGAGTGGGGGGCAAGTGCAGCCTTGCCGTTGAGGTGACTGGTGGCTGAGGGTCATCGTTTGCTGTGCCCTTTACTCTGGGTAGGAGACGGCAATGTCCATTTCGCCAAGAGTGGCTCGGTAGCACCACTACTGACCGAGCTGGCCGAGTCCTAAAGGACATAGCTGCTAGACTGGGTCTGTGGCAGGTGGTGAGGGAACCAACAAGAGGGGAAAGCATACTTGACCTCATCCTCACCAACCTACCTGCTGCAGAAGCATCTGTCCATGACAGTATCAGTAGGAGTGAGCACCACACGGTCCTTGTTGAGACAAAGTCCCATCTTCACATTGAGGATACCCTCTATTGTGTTGTGTAGCACTACCACTGTGCTAAATGGGATGGATTTCAAACAGACCTAGCAACTCAAGACTGCATCCATGAGGCTCTGTGGGCCATCAGCAGCAGTAGAATTGTACTCGAAACAATCTCTAACCTCATAAACCGGCAAGTTCCCTGCTCTGCCATTACCATCAAGCCAGGGGTTCAACCCAGGTTCATTGAAGAGTGCAGGGGGGCATGTCAGGAGCAGCTCCAGGCATACCTAAAAATGAGGTGTCAACCTGGTGAAGCTACATCACAGGACGACTTGCGAGCCAAACAGCATAAGCAGCAAATGACAGACAGAGTCAAGTGACTGACCTTGATATCAAGACAGCATTTGACCAAGTGTGGAGCGGAGCACATCAGTGTAAAAGATAAGGCTGAAGCACTTGCAATAATCTTCAGCCAGAAATGCCGAGTGGGTGATCCATCTCGACCTCCTTCTGAGGTCCTCAGCATCACAGATGCCAGTTTTCAGCCAAAGCGATTCACTCCACTTGATATCAAGAAATGGCTGAAGACACTGGATACTGCAAAGGCTACGGGCCCTGACAATATTGCGGTAATGGTACTGAAACTTGTGCTCCGGAACATGCCGTGCCCCTAGCCAAGCTGTTCTAGTACAGCTACCACACTGGCATCTACCCGTCAATGTGGAAAATTGCCCAGGTATGTCTTGTACAGACAAATCAGGGCAAACGCAACCCAGCCAGTTACCGCCCCATCACTCTACTCTCGTTCATCAGTAAAGTCATGGAAGGGGGTCATCAACTGCGCAATCAAGCGGCCATTGCTTAGCAATAACCTGCTCACTGACAGGTTTGGGTTTGGCCAGGGTCACTCAGCTCCTGGCCTCATTACAGCCTTGGTTCGAGCATGGACAAAAAAGCTGAACTCCTGAGGTGACGTGAGAGTGACTGACCTTGATATCAAGACAGCATTTGACCGAGTGTGGAATCAAGGAGCCCGATCAAATCTGGAGACGATGGGAAATGGGGGGAAGCTCTCCGCTGGTTGGAGTCATACCCAGCACTAGGGAAGATGGTTGTGGTTGTTGGAGGTCAATCATCTCAGTTCCAGGACAACAGTGCAGGAGTTCCTCAGGGTAGTATCCTCAGCTCAACCATCTTCAGCTGCTTCATCAATGACCTTCCGTCCATCAAAAGGTCAGAAGCGGGGACGTTCGCTGATGATTTCACAATGTTCAGGACTGTTCGTGTCTCCTCAGTTACTGAAGCAGCCCATGTCCAAATGCAGCAAGACCTGGACAATATCCAGGCTTGGGCTGACAAGTGGCTAGTAACATTTACGCCACATAAGTGCCAAGAAATTACCACCTCCAACAAGAGAGAATCTAACCATCACCCCTTGACATTCAATGGCATTGCCATCACTGAATCACCCACTATCAATGTGCTGGGGGTTACCATTGACCAGAAAATGAACTGGACTACCATCTCAATACTGTGGCTGCAAGAGCAGGTCAGAGGCCAGAAATCCTGCGCCGAGTAACTCACCTTCTGACTCCCCAAAGTCTGTCCACTACCTACAAGGCATAAGTCAGGAGTGTGATGGAATACTCTCCAATTGCCTGGGTGAGTGCCGCTCCAACAACACTCCAGAAGTTTGACACCATCCAGGACAAAGCAGACCGCTTAATTGGCACCCCATCCACAAACATTCACTCCCAACACCACCAACGCACAGCGGCACCAGTGTGTACCTTCTGCTAGATGCACAGCAGGAACTCCCCAAAGTTTCTTAGGCAGCACCTTGCAAACCCACGACCACTACCATCTGAAGGACAAGGACAACGGACACATGGGAACACCCCCACCTACAGATTCCCCTCCAATCCACTCACCATCCTGGCTTGGAAATATGTCACCGTTCCTTCACTGTCGCTGGATCCAAATCCTGGAAGCACTCCCTAACACAATGTGGGTGTATCCACAGCACATGGACTGCAGCGGTTCAAGAAGGCAGCTCAGCACCACCTTCTCAAGGGCAATTAGGGATGGGCAATAAATGCTGGTCTAGCCAGTGATACCCACGTCCTGTGTAAATGAATGAAAAAAGACTGGAAGAGCCTTTCTCACCACTGGCCAAGCCAAGTCTTGCTGGAAGCTGTGTAAAACCCCTCGGGCTGTATGTTTAACATGAAATGAATGCTGTAATGTAACCTTTAACTCTAAGTGTAGTGAGGCACCCTGTATGGAATGAAACTGATGTGTTAAATTTGAACTGTTCTGGAATGTAGCTTTACACATTTTATGAAACAAAATGTACTTTTTCACAAGCTTAGAGATCAACAGCAAATCAAGTACAGTGACTGTTGTTTACTGGGCTGAGGGGAGGAGTCAAGGTGTTGGGCTTCTCTCTGTCCCTGATATCTGATCGATTCAGCAGCCTGGAATGTTTATTCAAATTCAGTGTGAGGAAAAGACCAGACTAGGAGCAGTGAGCGAAGAGAGTAGCGGCATTTTAATTTTCGCATGGATGTTACTGATACAAGCCTTGATTGAAACAATCAAAGGTGAGCAGCCACTGCTGAGGACAGAAATACCGAGTGTTGATCTATCACGGAGCACTCACAAGAATTGACCAGCCCAGTGCATTGCCAGGAGGAACCTGAAAACTGTGCTAAGCACAAGAGACCAAGACAAATTCAATTGAAAAGAGGAAAGCTGAGATCTGGGAGAATTGAGCAGCAAAGACACTCAGGTAAGCATGCTAGTTTGAAGATCAAGTTCAAAATGTTGTGCAAGATGTATTTACAGCGCAGATAATTTTCACTTTCCTAGAACAAGCCTTTTCCTTTCTGCAAGTTGCTCAATCTGCACGGTTGTTCTTTTCTGCTGCCCCTTCCCACTCACCTTGCCTGTCGCACAGGGGCTTCATGAAATGATGGGGAGATGATTAAAAGTAAAGTGAGAGGAAATTGGTGCAACCTGGCAGATATTGTTCTGTGCTCACAAGTGATTTTGTTCCCAAGTTTGCCTTGCATTCAAATGCAGGTTGAGGTTGAAAAATTCCTAAAATGTTGTAGAAAATAACCTTGGAGAAGGACGGATAAACATTGTAAAAATGGAATCTCAAGTGATTGTGAAGGAAATAATGGTGTGACGGCAAAAGTTGATAATTTGTCTCATTGTATTGCACGGCCTCAATTGGGCTGAGCTGTGTCATGTTGCAGCTTCTGTAATTTTGAGATTGTTTTCCGAATGTCCGGCAGTAAAGCTTTTTTTAATAGTTTACTGTCGGCCCCACATGAAGCGTCTGGGTCCTGATTTGCACATGTAAGGGAGCCATCCACTCCAACAGGTCTTGTCTCGCTTTAGCTGTTGCCCCCATCCCCCACCAGGTTCCACCTCATGGCTAGGGGAGGGGTGCTGCTGAGGTGGGATTCTTTTGAAGAACTGAAACGTTTTTTGTGAAAAATATACTTTATTCATAAAATATCTGGAAGAACATTCCAAAATATTTCAAATTCACCATCACAAAAAGTACAGTCAGCTTCAACTTTTACACATGGATCACCAGGTGCATCAATACGATCAATGAATATTACAATCATTTCAATCTGGTCATTACAGACAGTCAGACAATGGGGTTGGAGTTATCAACATCCATCAAGTTGCTCTCTGAGGTGCTTCAATACAATTATAATACAATTAGCATTCAATGCATTCAATGCATTGTGAGCTGGACAGCCCGAGGGGCTCTGATTTAAAGCAACTGGCAGAAGAAGCAAAAACGATTTGAGAGAAAGCTTTTTCACACAGAGTGGCTAGGGTCCAGAACGCACTGACTGAGAGTGTGGTTCAATCAAAGCATTCAAGAGGGAATTAGATAATTAGTTGAAAAGAAACAATCTGTAGGGTTACTGGGAGAAGGTAGGAGAATGACACTCGGTATTGAGATGCTCATTCAGAGAGCCAGTACAGACACGATGGGCCGATTGGCCTGCTTATGCACCGTAACAATTGTGTGATCGTGAATTTAGACGCTTGTCAGCAGCTGTGTAAAGTCTATGAGCTTTGAGCTGGGAGCTTGCTGTACTTTTAAGAGCGGTATCAGCAGCGGCAGCAGAGAAGTGGTTTAAAATGTTGTGAGGTAAAAGCTGCAGTGGAGTGAGGGAGAGAGAGAGAGAGAGAGAGAGTGTGGTGGAGAGGTGTATTTGCAAGTGAATGGTGCTTTTGTTTGAACGGTTTTCCAGTATTTGGGGCTCCATTGTCCAAAACAACTTCTTTCACTGCCCAAATCAGGCTAAAGACTGAACTCAATGGGCAGAATTTTTCGCTTGGCGGGCGGGCGCGTGTCCCATTCACTCGAGCCTGAAATGACACATGTTGACATCAGCCGAGCGTCCCAACGTCAACGCGCACTCTCGCGATATTTCGGTGCATCATTAAACATTGGCCTACGCTGCACCTGCAGAACAAATGAAGCAAACTCAGGCCAATAACACAAAATCAAATGTCATTTAATGTTGCAGGTGACAGATCCCTGAACTGAACATTAATTACCGTTAATTAAATTGCACAATCAGAAAAGTAAAATCTAAAATAAACCAACGCACCAGGCAGAATAATAGAAAGCAATCTTTTCTTTGTTTTCCATAAGCAGCGTTCCTTGAGCTATTTAATAGAGGCAGCACTGATGTTGATTCTATTGCTACCACTGAAAATACTGTAACTCCTTCCGCTGACTGGAAAGGCGTCAGCAACAGTTGCGCCTGCGCACTCGGGCCTCACTGTTGAATAGAAAAGTAGAGAGCTGATGCTTCAGTTATTCAGGGCATTGGTGTGACCCCATCTGGAGCACTGTGTACACTATTGGTCTCCTTATTTGAGGAAGAATGTCAATGCGTTGGAAGCCATTCAGATACGGTTTACCCAGCTAGTACCTGGATTGGGCGGATTGCCTTATGAGGAAGGATTGGACAGGCTAGGCCTGTATCTGCTGTAGTTCAGAAGAGTAAGGGGCGACCTGATTAAAACATACAAGAAGCTGAGGGGCCTTGAGAGGGTGGATGTGGAGAGGATGTTTCCTCTTGTGGGAGAATCTTGTATTTGGGGCCACTGTTTAAGACAGAGGTGAGGGGAAATTCTTTTCTCTCAGAGAGTCGTGAAACTTTGGAATTCTCTTCCTCAACAGGCGATGGAAGCAGAATCGTTGCATATTTTTAATTATTGAGAAGTAAGTGGATGAAAGGTTATCGAGGGTAGGGGGTAATGTGGAAATGAGGTTACGATCAGATCAGCCGGGAGCTTATTGAGTGGCGAAGTGGGCTTGAAAGGCTGAGAGGCCGACTCCTGTTGCTAATTCATATGTTCATGTGTTTTTGTTAGTAACATGAAGAGGTTTTCACCCTCAAAGGTATTCAGAAGGCAAGAGAGAGAGGGAGAGGCTGGGGGAACGTTTCCCGTCTCCAGAAAAACCTGAACAAAAACAAAAATACCTGGAAAAACACAGCAGGTCTGACAGCATCTGCGGAGAGGGACACAGTTAATGTTTCGAGTCCGAATGACCCGTCAACAGAACTTCTCTGTTGAAGGGTCATTCGGACTTGAAACGTTAACTGTGTCCCTCTCCGCAGATGCTGCCAGAACTGCTGAGTTTTTCCGGTCTTTTTGTTTTAGTTTTGGATATCCAGCGTCCGCAGTTTTTGCTTTTATCCAGAAAAACCTGCTCCGGCTGCAGTCGATGGGGGTCGATATCAAGGAGGAACTCCAAGAGGTGAAGAGCCAGCAAGCCTCGCTCTTTGCCTCGGAGGCCTCTCTAGATGATCTTCCGGTCCAGAGTCCGCTCCGTGGAGCAGGATGAGACGTGCTCACGTTTCTTCTTCCAAAAGGTACACAGAGAGAGCTCTGTGATCAGCAGCCTGAAGGGAGAAGACAGCTCAGTAAAGTCATCGCAGTCCGACATTTTGAGGATCAGCAAATCCTTTTATGTCGGATTGTAAGATGTGATGCCCACAGACAGTACGGAGTCCCAGTCCTTCCTGTCCACCATTACAAAGGGCTTTGATAACAGTACATGGGAGAGTCTGGACAAACATGGTGGATGTGCTCTCCAAAATGGGATTTGGGGAGGGAATCCGCAACACGCCTGGAGTCTCACCCCCTCTGCATGTTGCCCTCGAGGTGGCTGTGGTGGGGACAAGATCGTTGTTCACATCCTTGTGGATTGTGCCTTTGCAAAGAAGGTCTGGAGAGAGATTTTTTTTGCAAAAATATACTTTATTCATAAAATATCTTCAATCACATTCCAAACCATTTCAAAAACACCATTACAAGGGTACAATCCAGGTTAAACTTTTACAAAATGTATCACCAGGTGCATCAGTACAAACAATATTACAATCATTTACAGCCTTTCATTTTGAGCTGTACAGCCCGAGGGGCTCTAAACAGTTCCCAGTCTCTCGGTGCGCTGTAGCACAAAAGGTCTTAGACAGCGACCCTTCCCCATTGTGCCTTTGCGGCGGCTGCCCCAAGCTTTAGTGCGTCCCTCAGCACATAGTCCTGGACTTTGGAATGTGCCAGTCTGCAACACTCAGTCGGGGACAACTCTTTGCGCTGGAAGACCAACAAGTTTCGGGCAGACCAAAGCGCCTCTTTCACCGAGTTGATGATCCTCCAGCTGCAGTTGATGTTCCTCTCGGTGTGTGTCCCTGGGAACAGCCAGCAGAGCACAGAGTCCTGTGTCACAGAACTGATCGGGACGAACCTCGACAGAAACCACTGCATCTCTCTCCAGACCTTCTTTGCAAAGGCACAATCCATAAGGAGGTGAACAACGGTCTCGTGCCCAACACAGCCACCTCGAGGGCAACATGCAGAGGGGGTGAGACTCCTGGCGTGTAGGAAGGATCTGACCGGGAGGGCGTTTCTCACCACCAGCCAAGCTACGTCTTGGTGCTTGTTGGAAAGTTCTGGCGATGAGGCATTTTGCCAAATGACTTTCACAGTCTGCTGGGGAACCATCCGACAGGATTCTCCCTTTCTTTTTCCCGCAGGGCCTCTAAGACGATATGTGCCGACCACTGCCTGATGGACTTGTGGTCAAAGGTGTTTCTCTGCATACATTTTTCCACCAGGGACGGGTGGTACGGCACGGTCCAACTACTTGGAGCGTTCCGCGGCAGCGTGGCCAGACCCATCCTTCGCAACACTGAGGACAAGTAGAACCTCAACACATAGTTACACTTGGTGTTTGCGTACCAAGGGTCTACGCATAGCGTGATGCAGCCGCACACAGTTTGAGGGCATGTTGGGAACGTATTCTCCCCCTTTATCTAGAGGCTTGTACATCACGTTCCTGCGGACACGATCCATTTTCGACCTCCAGATAAAGCTAAAGATGGCTCGGGTGATCGCCATCGCGCAAGAGTCTGGAATGGGCCAGACGTGCGCCACGTACAGGAACAGCGAGAGTGCCTCACACCTGATGACCAGGTTCTTACCCGCAAATGAGAGGGAGCGTCGCTCCCACATGCCCACTTTTCTTTCCACTATTGATACTCGCTCTTTCAAGTTTCTAACACATGCCTCGGTCCCTCTGAACCATATCCCCAGCACCTTCAGGCCGACAGCCCTGACGGTGAAGGGGACAAAGGATCGGTCAGCCCAGTTCCCAAAGAACATGGCCTCGCTCTTCCCACGATTTACTTTGGCTCCCGAGGCCAGATCGAACTGGTCGCAGACCTGGATCAGTCTGC
This sequence comes from Cetorhinus maximus, assembly GCF_964194155.1. NCBI lineage: Eukaryota > Metazoa > Chordata > Chondrichthyes > Lamniformes > Cetorhinidae > Cetorhinus > Cetorhinus maximus. The sequence continues at coordinate 1,118,129 of NC_135906.1, forward strand.
GCACCGACAGCGGATCCGAGCAGAAGACAGCGACATCGTCCATGTACAGGGAGGCGTTGACCTGAGTGCCTCCACTGCCTGGGATTGGCACTCCTCATATGCCCGGATCCTTCCTGATGGACACAGCAAAGGGTTCTATGCAACTCACAAACAGGACAGGGGAGAGAGGGAAGCCCTGCCTGACTCCAGATTTAATCGGAAAGCTATCTGATTCCCAGCCATTGATTGAGACTGCGCTGTTAGTGTACAGCAGTTGGATCCAATTGGGTTTTGAAACATGTACATGTTGGAAAGTAAAGAAAGCTTCGCTGTCCTTCACCGTCACCCGAACGGTGTTACGTACCCCATGATATGGGGCTCGACTGGTTATAGCCATTGCTTCACGACTACACTTGATCTTTGCCAAAAGGCCGAGAAGCGATTCCATTTGCCTTCCTTGTTACCTGCTGTACCTGCATACTAGCTTACAGCGATTCATGCGCGAGGACACCCAGATCCCTCTGTGCTGAAGCATTTCTGAAGTTTCTCTCCATTTAAATAATAAGTCACCTTTTTATTCTTCTGACCAAAATGGATAACCTCACACTTATCCACGTTAAACTCCATCTGCCAAATTTTGCCCCATTCACCTAACCTGTCCAAATCCATTTGTAAATTTCTTATTTCTTCATTGCAACTTACTTTCCCACCTATTTTGGTGTCATCTGCAAAGTTAGCTATAGTACCTTCTACCCCTGAATCCAAGTAAATAGTTGGGGCCAAAGGACCGAACCCTGTGGCACCCCACTAGTTACAGCTTGCCATCCACAAAAGACCCATTAATCCTGACTCTCTGCTTTCTGTTGGTTAGCCAATCCTCTAGCCAAGCTAATATATTACCCTTAGCTGCGTGTGATCTTATCTTGTGTATTAATCTTTTGTGCGGCACCTTATCAAATGCCTTCTGGAAGTCCAGACATGCTACATCTACAGGATCCCCATTATCCACTTTGCTTGTCACATCTTCAAAGAACTCCAGCAAATTAGTCAAACACGATTCACTCTTCGTAAAGCCATGCCGACTCTGACGGATTGCAATTTGACTTGCATTTTAGGAAGGTAGTGAAGGCATTGGAGAGAGTGCAGAAGAGGTTTACGAGTTTGGTTCCAGGGGCGAGGAAGTTGAGTTATGAAGTAAGATTGGGGAAGCTGGGAATGTATTCCTTGGGGAAAAGAAGTCCGAGAGGAGACTTGATAGAGGTATTGAAAATCATGAGGGGTCGGGAGAGAGTAGATAGGGAGAAACTGTTTGCACCGGGGAAAGGATCGAGAAGGAGAGGGCACAGGTTTAAAGTAACTGGCAAAAGAAGCAAAAGTGATAGGAGCAGCGAGTGGCCAGGGTCTGGAATGCACCGCCTGATAGCGCGGCGGAGGCAGGTTCAATTGAAGAGGGAATGAGATGATTATTTGAAAAGAAAGCATGTGCCGGGTTACGTGGAGAAGGCAGGAGAAAGGCACGAGGTGGAATGTTCATTGGGAGAACTGGTGCAGGCACGACGGGGGGAATGGGCTCCTTGTGCAATGTAAGGATTGTGTGAATGTGGATGTAGAGGTTTCGGAGTAGCTGTGTAAAGTGTGTGAGGTTTGAGGTGTGAGTTTTGATTGTTGCTGTATCAGCAGCAGCGGCAGCGGCAGCAGAGAGCTGGTTTAAAATGTTGTGAGGCGAAAGGTGCAGCTGAGAGAGTGTTTGAGAGGTGTATTTGCAAGTGAAAGATGTTTTTATATGAGTGAGGTAGAGTGTTTGTGAGATGAGAGTGCTGTCTGTGAGTGTTGGGTGAGCGTGCATGTTTTTTGTGTGTAGCTGCTGCGGGTGAGTGAGTGAGTGAGAGAGAGAGAGAGAGAAAGAAAGAAAGTTGGGTTTTGGAACATGTACATGTTGAGAAGTAAAGAAAGCAGATGTTTGTAAGAAAACTATTTTTAGCATTGAAAATCCCCTGGAAAGGGGAGGGTGCACCGTTCCCAGAGATACTGCAATACCGGGTCGATGCGTGGAGTGGACGGAGCAAGCCCCTATTCCATCTCCCTGCTCCAAAAATCAATTTAATATATGGTCCCCAGATAAGGGACGTATCAGATATTAAACTGATAAGAACAGATTTTTTTTTTTGTAAAAATATACTTTATTCATAAAATATCTTCAATCACATTCCAAACCATTTCAAAAACAACATTACAAGGGTACAATCCAGGTTAAACTTTTACAAAATGTATCACCAGGTGCATCAGTACAAACAATATTACAATCATTTACAGCCTTTCATTTTGATCTGTACAGCCCGAGGGGCTCTAAACAGTTCCCAGTCTCTCGGTGCGCTGTGGTAGAAAGGTCTTAGACAGCGACCCTTCCCCATTGCGCCTTTGCGGCAGCTGCCCCAAGCTTTAGTGCGTCCCTCAGCACGTAGTCCTGGACTTTGGATTGTGCCAGTCCGCAACAATCGGTCGGGGACAACTCTTTGTGCTGGAAGACCAACAAGTTTCGGGCAGACCAAAGCGCCTCTTTCACCGAGTTGATGATCCTCCAGCTGCAGTCGATGTTTGTCTCGGTGTGTGTCCCTGGGAACAGCCCGTAGAGCACAGAGTCCTGTGTCACAGAACTGCTCGGGATGAACCTCGACAGCAACCAATGCATCTCTCTCCAGACTTTCTTTGCAAAGGCACAATCCACAAGGAGGTGGACAACGGTCTCTTCCCCACCACAGCCACCTCGAGGGCAACGTGCAGAGGGGGTGAGCTTCCTGGCGTGTAGGAAGGATCTGACGGGGAGGGCCTTTCTCACCACCAGCCAAGCTACGTCTTGGTGCTTGTTGGAAAGTTCTGGCGATGAGGCATTCTGCCAAATGACTTTGACAGTCTGCTCGGGGAACCGATAAGAAACTGATAAGAACAGATTTTTTTTTTTTGTAAAAGTATACTTTATTCATAAAAAATCTTCAATCACATTCAAAACCATTTCAAAAACAACATTACAAGGGTACAATCCAGGGTTAAACTTTTACAAAATGTATCACCAGGTGCATCAGTACAAACAATATTACAATCATTTACAGCCTTTCATTTTGATCTGTACAGCCCGAGGGGCTCTAAACAGTTCCCAGTCTCTCGGTGCGCTGTGGTAGAAAGGTCTTAGACAGCGACCCTTCCCCATTGCGCCTTTGCGGCAGCTGCCCCAAGCTTTAGTGCGTCCCTCAGCACGTAGCCCTGGACTTTGGATTGTGCCGGTCCGCAACAATCGGTCGGGGACAACTCTTTGTGCTGGAAGACCAACAAGTTTCGGGCAGACCAAAGCGCCTCTTTCACCGAGTTGATGATCCTCCAGCTGCAGTCGATGTTTGTCTCGGTGTGTGTCCCTGGGAACAGCCCGTAGAGCACAGAGTCCTGTGTCACAGAACTGCTCGGGATGAACCTCGACAGCAACCACTGCATCTCTCTCCAGACTTTCTTTGCAAAGGCACAATCCACAAGGAGGTGGACAACGGTCTCTTCCCCACCACAGCCACCTCGAGGGCAACGTGCAGAGGGGGTGAGACTCCTGGCGTGTAGGAAGGATCTGACGGGGAGGGCCTTTCTCACCACCAGCCAAGCTACGTCTTGGTGCTTGTTGGAAAGTTCTGGCGATGAGGCATTCTGCCAAATGACTTTGACAGTCTGCTCGGGGAACCTTCCCACAGGGTCCACCCTCTCCTTATCCCTCAGGGCCTCTAGGACGTTACGTCCTGACCACTGCCTGATGGACTTGTGGTCAAAGGTGTTTTTCTGCATCAATTTTTCCACCAGGGACAGGTGGTACGGCACGGTCCAACTACTTGGAGCGTTCCGCGGCAGCGTGGCCAGACCCATCCTTCGCAACACCGGGGACAGGTAGAACCTCAGCACGTAGTGACACTTGGTGTTTGCGTACTGAGGGTCTACGCACCGCTTGATGCAGCCGCACACAAAGGTGGCCATCAGTATGAGGGCGATGTTGGGCACGTTTTTTCCCCCTTTATCTAGAGGCTTGTACATCGCGTCCCTGCGGACACGATCCATTTTCGACCTCCAGATAAAGCGGAAGATGGCGCGAGTGATCGCCATCGCGCAGGAGTCTGGAATGGGCCAGACCTGCGCCACGTACAGCAACAGCGAGAGTACCTCACACCTGATGACCAGGTTCTTACCCGCAATGGAGAGGGAGCGTCGCTCCCACATGCCCAGTTTCCTTTTCACCATAGCCACTCGCTCCTTCCAGTTTCCAACGCATGCCCCGGTCCCTCCGAACCATATCCCCAGCACCTTCAGGCCGTCAGCCCTGACAGTGAAGGGGACAAAGGATCGGTCAGCCCAGTTCCCAAAGAACATGGCCTCGCTCTTCCCACGATTTACCTTGGCTCCCGAGGCCAGTTCGAACTGGTCGCAGATGTGCATCAGTCTGCGCACCGACAGCGGATCCGAGCAGAAGACGGCGACGTCGTCCATGTACAGGGAGGCTTTTACCTGAGTGCCTCCACTGCCTGGGATCGTCACTCCTCTTATGCCCGGATCCTTCCTGATGGACTCGGCAAAGGGTTCCATGCAGCACACGAAAAGGACAGGCGAGAGAGGGCAGCACTGCCTGACTCCAGATTTAATCGGAAAGCTATCTGTTTCCCACCCATTGATTGAGACTGCGCTACTGATGTTAGTGTAGAGCAGTTGGATCCAATTTCGAATTCCCTCCCCAAAGCCCATTTTGGAGAGCACATCCCCCATGTAGGTGTGCGATATTCTGTCAAAGGCCTTCTCCTGATCCAAGCTGATGAGGCAGGTATCCACACCCCTGTCCTGTACATAGGCAATCGTATCCCTGAGCAGCGCCAGGCTGTCAGAGATCTTCCTGCCTGGCACAGAGCATGTCTGGTCAGGGTGAATTACCAATTCCAGAGCGGATTTGACCCGGTTGGCGATGACCTTGGACAGAATCTTATAGTCCACATTCAACAGTGAAATGGGTCGCCAATTTCTAATTTCCTCCCTTTCCCCCTTGTGCTTGTAGATGAGGGTGATGATGCCTTTCCTCATGGATTCTGACATACTACCGGCCAGGAGCATACTCTCGTACACCCCTAGCAGGTCTGGGCCGATCAAGTCCTACAGAGCCGAATACAACTCCGCCGGCAAGCCGTCGCTTCCGGGGGTTTTATTCTTCTCGAAGGACTCGAGGGCCTTAGTCAGTTCGTCAGGAGTTAGCGGTTTGTCAAGGCTCTCCCGCGTGCTGTGGTCTAAGACCTCCGTGATAGAGGACAGGAAGGACTGGGAGGCCGTGCTGTCCGTGGGCTTCACGTCATACAGTCCGGCATAAAAGGATTTGCTGATCCTCAGAATGTCGGACCGTGATGACTTTACTGAGCCGTCTTCTTCCTTCAGGCTGCTGATCACAGAGCGCTCTCTGTGTACCTTTTGGAAGAAGAAACGTGAGCACGTCTCATCCTGCTCCACGGAGCGGACTCTGGAACGGAAGATGATCTTGGAGGCCTCCGAGGCAAAGTGCGAGGCTTGCTGGCCCTTCACCTCTTGGAGCTCCTCCTTGACATCGACCCCCATCGACTGCAGCCGCAGCAGATTCTGCATCTTTTTCTGGAGTCGGGACATTTCCCTCTGTTCCTTTCTAGCTTTCTGGGTGCCTTTGAGGATGAAAAACCTCTTGATGCTTCCCTTGATCGCTTCCCACCAGTGTGTCAGGGACTCAAAGAGGGGTTTCACGGTTCTCCAACCTTTGTAATCCCTCTTGAGCTCCTCAATGTTCTCTGGGGTCAGCAGTTGCACATTTAGCTTCCATGCCCCCCTGCCCACCCTCAGGTCTTCCTCCAAGTGGCAGTCCGCCAGTAGGAGGCAGTGGTCAGAGAAGAACACCGGCTTGACCTCGGTGGATCTGACTGTGAATGCACGGGACACAAACAGGAAGTCTATCCTGGAACGAATGGACCCGTCTGGCCGCGACCAGGTGTATCTACGCTGCGCTCGGTCTGCAGGGTTGCTGAAGACGTCGTGCAGCTTGGCATCCTTAACTGTTTCCATCAGGGATCTGGACGTAGCGTCCAATCTGCTGCCGGCCCTGCCGGCGAGTGTTGGGTGAGAGTGCGTGTTTTTTGTGTGTAGCTGCTGCGGGTGAGTGAGTGAGAGAGAGAGAGAGAGAGAGAGAGAGAAAGAAAGAAAGTTGGATTTTGGAACATGTACATGTTGAGAAGTAAAGAAAGCAGATGTTTGTAAGAAAACTATTTTTAGCATTGAAAATCCCCTGGAAAGGGGAGGGTGCACCGTTCCCAGAGATACTGCAATACCGGGTCGATGTGTGGAGTGGACGGAGCAAGCCCCTATTCCATCTCCCTGCTCCAAAAATCAATTTAATATATGGTCCCCAGATAAGGGACGTATCAGATATTAAACTGATAAGAACAGATTTTTTTTTTTTTTTTTGTAAAAATATACTTTATTCATAAAATATCTTCAATCACATTCCAAACCATTTCAAAAACAACATTACAAGGGTACAATCCAGGTTAAACTTTTACAAAATGTATCACCAGGTGCATCAGTACAAACAATATTACAATCATTTACAGCCTTTCATTTTGATCTGTACAGCCCGAGGGGCTCTAAACAGTTCCCAGTCTCTCGGTGCGCTGTGGTAGAAAGGTCTTAGACAGCGACCCTTCCCCATTGCGCCTTTGCGGCAGCTGCCCCAAGCTTTAGTGCGTCCCTCAGCACGTAGTCCTGGACTTTGGATTGTGCCAGTCCGCAACAATCGGTCGGGGACAACTCTTTGTGCTGGAAGACCAACAAGTTTCGGGCAGACCAAAGCGCCTCGTTCACCGAGTTGATGATCCTCCAGCTGCAGTTGATGTTTGTCTCGGTGTGTGTCCCTGGGAACAGCCCGTAGAGCACAGAGTCCTGTGTCACAGAACTGCTCGGGATGAACCTCGACAGCAACCACTGCATCTCTCTCCAGACTTTCTTTGCAAAGGCACAATCCACAAGGAGGTGAACAACGGTCTCTTCCCCACCACAGCCACCTCGAGGGCAACGTGCAGAGGGGGTGAGACTCCTGGCGTGTAGGAAGGATCTGACGGGGAGGGCCTTTCTCACCACCAGCCAAGCTACGTCTTGGTGCTTGTTGGAAAGTTCTGGCGATGAGGCATTCTGCCAAATGATTTTGACAGTCTGCTCGGGGAACCATCCCACATGGTCCACCCTCTCCTTATCCCTCAGGGCCTCTAGGACGTTACGTGCTGACCACTGCCTGATGGACTTGTGGTCAAAGGTGTTTTTCTGCATCAATTTTTCCACCAGGGACAGGTGGTACGGCACGGTCCAACTACTTGGAGCGTTCCGCGGCAGCGTGGCCAGACCCATCCTTCGCAACACCGGGGACAGGTAGAACCTCAGCACGTAGTGACACTTGGTGTTTGCGTACTGAGGGTCTACGCACCGCTTGATGCAGCCGCACACAAAGGTGGCCATCAGTATGAGGGCGATGTTGGGCACGTTTTTTCCCCCTTTATCTAGAGGCTTGTACATCGCGTCCCTGCGGACACGATCCATTTTCGACCTCCAGATAAAGCGGAAGATGGCTCGAGTGATCGCCGTCGCGCAGGAGTCTGGAATGGGCCAGACCTGCGCCACGTACAGCAACAGCGAGAGTACCTCACACCTGATGACCAGGTTCTTACCCGCAATGGAGAGGGAGCGTCGCTCCCACATGCCCAGTTTCCTCTTCACCATAGCCACTCGCTCCTTCCAGTTTCTAACGCATGCCCCGGTCCCTCCGAACCATATCCCCAGCACCTTCAGGCCGTCAGCCCTGACAGTGAAGGGGACAAAGGATCGGTCAGCCCAGTTCCCAAAGAACATGGCCTCGCTCTTCCCACGATTTACCTTGGCTCCCGAGGCCAGTTCGAACTGGTCGCAGATGTGCATCAGTCTGCGCACCGACAGCGGATCCGAGCAGAAGACGGCGACGTCGTCCATGTACAGGGAGGCTTTTACCTGAGTGCCTCCACTGCCTGGGATCGTCACTCCTCTTATGCCCGGATCCTTCCTGATGGACTCGGCAAAGGGTTCTATGCAACACACGAAAAGGACAGGCGAGAGAGGACAGCCCTGCCTGACTCCAGATTTAATCGGAAAGCTATCTGTTTCCCACCCGTTGATTGAGACTGCGCTACTGATGTTAGTGTAGAGCAGTTGGATCCAATTTCGAATTCCCTCCCCAAACCCCATTTTGGAGAGCACATCCCCCATGTAGGTGTGCGATATTCTGTCAAAGGCCTTCTCCTGATCCAAGCTGATGAGGCAGGTATCCACCCCCCTGTCCTGTACATAGGCAATCGTATCCCTGAGCAGCGCCAGGCTGTCAGAGATCTTCCTGCCTGGCACAGAGCAGGTCTGGTCAGGGTGAATCACCAATTCCAGAGCGGATTTGACCCGGTTGGCGATGACCTTGGACAGAATCTTATAGTCCACATTCAACAGTGAAATGGGTCGCCAATTTCTAATTTCCTCCCTTTCCCCCTTGTGCTTATAGATGAGGGTGATGATGCCTTTCCTCATGGATTCTGACATACTACCGGCCAGGAGCGTACTCTCGTACACTCCTAGCAGGTCTGGGCCGATCAAGTCCCACAGAGCCGAATACAACTCCGTCGGCAAGCCGTCGCTTCCGGGGGTTTTACTCTTCTCGAAGGACTCGAGGGCCTTAGTCAGTTCGTCAGGAGTTAGCGGTTTGTCCAGGCTCTCCCGCGTACTGTGGTCTAAGACCTCCGTGATAGAGGACAGGAAGGACTGGGAGGCCGTGCTGTCCGTGGGCTTCACGTCATACAATCCGGCATAAAAGGATTTGCTGATCCTCAGAATGTCGGACCGTGATGACTTTACTGAGCCGTCTTCTTCCTTCAGGCTGCTGATCACAGAGCGCTCTCTGTGTACCTTTTGGAAGAAGAAACGTGAGCACGTCTCATCCTGCTCCACGGAGCGGACTCTGGAACGGAAGATGATCTTGGAGGCCTCCGAGGCAAAGTGCGAGGCTTGCTGGCCCTTCACCTCTTGGAGCTCCTCCTTGACATCGACCCCCATCGACTGCAGCCGCAGCAGATTCTGCATCTTTTTCTGGAGTCGGGACATTTCCCTCTGTTCCTTTCTAGCTTTCTGGGTGCCTTTGAGGATGAAAAACCTCTTGATGCTTCCCTTGATCGCTTCCCACCAGTGTGTCAGGGACTCAAAGAGGGGTTTCACGGTTCTCCAACCTTTGTAATCCCTCTTGAGCTCCTCAATGTTCTCTGGGGTCAGCAGTTGCACATTTAGCTTCCATGCCCCCCTGCCCACCCTCAGGTCTTCCTCCAAGTGGCAGTCCGCCAGTAGGAGGCAGTGGTCAGAGAAGAACACCGGCTTGACCTCGGTGGATCTGACTGTGAATGCACGGGACACAAACAGGAAGTCTATCCTGGAACGAATGGACCCGTCTGGCCGCGACCAGGTGTATCTACGCTGCGCTCGGTCTGCAGGGTTGCTGAAGACGTCGTGCAGCTTGGCATCCTTAACTGTTTCCATCAGGGATCTGGACGTAGCGTCCAATCTGCTGCCGGCCCTGCCGGCGAGTGTTGGGTGAGAGTGCGTGTTTTTTGTGTGTAGCTGCTGCGGGTGAGTGAGTGAGAGAGAGAGAGAGAGAGAGAGAGAGAAAGAAAGAAAGTTGGATTTTGGAACATGTACATGTTGAGAAGTAAAGAAAGCAGATGTTTGTAAGAAAACTATTTTTAGCATTGAAAATCCCCTGGAAAGGGGAGGGTGCACCGTTCCCAGAGATACTGCAATACCGGGTCGATGTGTGGAGTGGACGGAGCAAGCCCCTATTCCATCTCCCTGCTCCAAAAATCAATTTAATATATGATCCCCAGATAAGGGACGTATCAGATATTAAACTGATAAGAACAGATTTTTTTTTTTTTTTTTGTAAAAATATACTTTATTCATAAAATATCTTCAATCACATTCCAAACCATTTCAAAAACAACATTACAAGGGTACAATCCAGGTTAAACTTTTACAAAATGTATCACCAGGTGCATCAGTACAAACAATATTACAATCATTTACAGCCTTTCATTTTGATCTGTACAGCCCGAGGGGCTCTAAACAGTTCCCAGTCTCCCGGTGCGCTGTGGTAGAAAGGTCTTAGACAGCGACCCTTCCCCATTGCGCCTTTGCGGCAGCTGCCCCAAGCTTTAGTGCGTCCCTCAGCACGTAGTCCTGGACTTTGGATTGTGCCAGTCCGCAACAATCGGTCGGGGACAACTCTTTGTGCTGGAAGACCAACAAGTTTCGGGCAGACCAAAGCGCCTCGTTCACCGAGTTGATGATCCTCCAGCTGCAGTTGATGTTTGTCTCGGTGTGTGTCCCTGGGAACAGCCCGTAGAGCACAGAGTCCTGTGTCACAGAACTGCTCGGGATGAACCTCGACAGCAACCACTGCATCTCTCTCCAGACTTTCTTTGCAAAGGCACAATCCACAAGGAGGTGAACAACGGTCTCTTCCCCACCACAGCCACCTCGAGGGCAACGTGCAGAGGGGGTGAGACTCCTGGCGTGTAGGAAGGATCTGACGGGGAGGGCCTTTCTCACCACCAGCCAAGCTACGTCTTGGTGCTTGTTGGAAAGTTCTGGCGATGAGGCATTCTGCCAAATGATTTTGACAGTCTGCTCGGGGAACCATCCCACATGGTCCACCCTCTCCTTATCCCTCAGGGCCTCTAGGACGTTACGTGCTGACCACTGCCTGATGGACTTGTGGTCAAAGGTGTTTTTCTGCATCAATTTTTCCACCAGGGACAGGTGGTACGGCACGGTCCAACTACTTGGAGCGTTCCGCGGCAGCGTGGCCAGACCCATCCTTCGCAACACCGGGGACAGGTAGAACCTCAGCACGTAGTGACACTTGGTGTTTGCGTACTGAGGGTCTACGCACCGCTTGATGCAGCCGCACACAAAGGTGGCCATCAGTATGAGGGCGATGTTGGGCACGTTTTTTCCCCCTTTATCTAGAGGCTTGTACATCGCGTCCCTGCGGACACGATCCATTTTCGACCTCCAGATAAAGCGGAAGATGGCTCGAGTGATCGCCGTCGCGCAGGAGTCTGGAATGGGCCAGACCTGCGCCACGTACAGCAACAGCGAGAGTACCTCACACCTGATGACCAGGTTCTTACCCGCAATGGAGAGGGAGCGTCGCTCCCACATGCCCAGTTTCCTTTTCACCATAGCCACTCGCTCCTTCCAGTTTCTAACGCATGCCCCGGTCCCTCCGAACCATATCCCCAGCACCTTCAGGCCGTCAGCCCTGACAGTGAAGGGGACAAAGGATCGGTCAGCCCAGTTCCCAAAGAACATGGCCTCGCTCTTCCCACGATTTACCTTGGCTCCCGAGGCCAGTTCGAACTGGTCGCAGATGTGCATCAGTCTGCGCACCGACAGCGGATCCGAGCAGAAGACGGCGACGTCGTCCATGTACAGGGAGGCTTTTACCTGAGTGCCTCCACTGCCTGGGATCGTCACTCCTCTTATGCCCGGATCCTTCCTGATGGACTCGGCAAAGGGTTCTATGCAACACACGAAAAGGACAGGCGAGAGAGGACAGCCCTGCCTGACTCCAGATTTAATCGGAAAGCTATCTGTTTCCCACCCGTTGATTGAGACTGCGCTACTGATGTTAGTGTAGAGCAGTTGGATCCAATTTCGAATTCCCTCCCCAAACCCCATTTTGGAGAGCACATCCCCCATGTAGGTGTGCGATATTCTGTCAAAGGCCTTCTCCTGATCCAAGCTGATGAGGCAGGTATCCACCCCCCTGTCCTGTACATAGGCAATCGTATCCCTGAGCAGCGCCAGGCTGTCAGAGATCTTCCTGCCTGGCACAGAGCAGGTCTGGTCAGGGTGAATCACCAATTCCAGAGCGGATTTGACCCGGTTGGCGATGACCTTGGACAGAATCTTATAGTCCACATTCAACAGTGAAATGGGTCGCCAATTTCTAATTTCCTCCCTTTCCCCCTTGTGCTTGTAGATGAGGGTGATGATGCCTTTCCTCATGGATTCTGACATACTACCGGCCAGGAGCGTACTCTCGTACACTCCTAGCAGGTCTGGGCCGATCAAGTCCCACAGAGCCGAATACAACTCCGTCGGCAAGCCGTCGCTTCCGGGGGTTTTACTCTTCTCGAAGGACTCGAGGGCCTTAGTCAGTTCGTCAGGAGTTAGCGGTTTGTCCAGGCTCTCCCGCGTACTGTGGTCTAAGACCTCCGTGATAGAGGACAGGAAGGACTGGGAGGCCGTGCTGTCCGTGGGCTTCACGTCATACAATCCGGCATAAAAGGATTTGCTGATCCTCAGAATGTCGGACCGTGATGACTTTACTGAGCCGTCTTCTTCCTTCAGGCTGCTGATCACAGAGCGCTCTCTGTGTACCTTTTGGAAGAAGAAACGTGAGCACGTCTCATCCTGCTCCACGGAGCGGACTCTGGAACGGAAGATGATCTTGGAGGCCTCCGAGGCAAAGTGCGAGGCTTGCTGGCCCTTCACCTCTTGGAGCTCCTCCTTGACATCGACCCCCATCGACTGCAGCCGCAGCAGATTCTGCATCTTTTTCTGGAGTCGGGACATTTCCCTCTGTTCCTTTCTAGCTTTCTGGGTGCCTTTGCGGATGAAAAACCTCTTGATGCTTCCCTTGATCACTTCCCACCAGTGTGTCAGGGACTCAAAGAGGGGTTTCACGGTTCTCCAACCTTTGTAATCCCTCTTGAGCTCCTCAATGTTCTCTGGGGTCAGCAGTTGCACATTTAGCTTCCATGCCCCCCTGCCCACCCTCAGGTCCTTCTCCAAGTGGCAGTCCGCCAGTAGGAGGCAGTGGTCAGAGAAGAACACCGGCTTGACCTCGGTGGATCTGACTGTGAATGCACGGGACACAAACAGGAAGTCTATCCTGGAACGAATGGACCCGTCTGGCCGCGACCAGGTGTATCTACGCTGCGCTCCGTCTGCAGGGTTGCTGAAGACGTCGTGCAGCTTGGCATCCTTAACTGTTTCCATCAGGGATCTGGACGTAGCGTCCAATCTGCTGCCGGCCCTGCCGGCGAGTGTTGGGTGAGCGTGCGTGTTTTTTGTGTGTAGCTGCTGCGGGTGAGTGAGTGAGTGAGAGAGAGAGAGAGAGAGAGAGAGAAAGAAAGAAAGTTGGATTTTGGAACATGTACATGTTGAGAAGTAAAGAAAGCAGATGTTTGTAAGAAAACTATTTTTAGCATTGAAAATCCCCTGGAAAGGGGAGGGTGCACCGTTCCCAGAGATACTGCAATACCGGGTCGATGCGTGGAGTGGACGGAGCAAGCCCCTATTCCATCTCCCTGCTCCAAAAATCAATTTAATATATGGTCCCCAGATAAGGGACGTATCAGATATTAAACTGATAAGAACAGATTTTTTTTTTTTTTTGTAAAAATATACTTTATTCATAAATTATCTTCAATCACATTCAAAACCATTTCAAGAACAACATTACAAGGGTACAATCCAGGTTAAACTTTTACAAAATGTATCACCAGGTGCATCAGTACAAACAATATTACAGTCATTTACAGCCTTTCATGTTGATCTGTACAGCCCGAGGGGCTCTAAACAGTTCCCAGTCTCTCGGTGCGCTGTGGTAGAAAGGTCTTAGACAGCGACCCTTCCCCATTGCGCCTTTGCGGCAGCTGCCCCAAGCTTTAGTGCGTCCCTCAGCACGTAGTCCTGGACTTTGGATTGTGCCAGTCCGCAACAGTCGGTCGGGGACAACTCTTTGTGCTGGAAGACCAACAAGTTTCGGGCAGACCAAAGAGCCTCTTTCACCGAGTTGATGATCCTCCAGCTGCAGTCGATGTTTGTCTCGGTGTGTGTCCCTGGGAACAGCCCGTAGAGCACAGAGTCCTGTGTCACAGAACTGCTCGGGATGAACCTCGACAGCAACCACTGCATCTCTCTCCAGACTTCCTTTGCAAAGGCACAATCCACAAGGAGGTGGACAACGGTCTCTTCCCCACCACAGCCACCTCGAGGGCAACGTGCAGAGGGGGTGAGCTTCCTGGCGTGTTGGAAGGATCTGACGGGGAGGGCCTTTCTCACCACCAGCCAAGCTACGTCTTGGTGCTTGTTGGAAAGTTCTGGCGATGAGGCATTCTGCCAAATGACTTTGACAGTCTGCTCGGGGAACCATCCCACAGGGTCCACCCTCTCCTTATCCCTCAGGGCCTCTAGGACGTTACGTGCTGACCACTGCCTGATGGACTTGTGGTCAAAGGTGTTTTTCTGCATCAATTTTTCCACCAGGGACAGGTGGTACGGCACGGTCCAACTGCTTGGAGCGTTCCGCGGCAGCGTGGCCAGACCCATCCTTCGCAACACCGGGGACAGGTAGAACCTCAGCACGTAGTGACACTTGGTGTTTGCGTACTGAGGGTCTACGCACCGCTTGATGCAGCCGCACACAAAGGTGGCCATCAGTATGAGGGCGATGTTGGGCACGTTTTTTCCCCCTTTATCTAGAGGCTTGTACATCGCGTCCCTGCGGACACGATCCATTTTCGACCTCCAGATAAAGCGGAAGATGGCTCGAGTGATCGCCGTCGCGCAGGAGTCTGGAATGGGCCAGACCTGCGCCACGTACAGCAACAGCGAGAGTACCTCACACCTGATGACCAGGTTCTTACCCGCAATGGAGAGGGAGCGTCGCTCCCACATGCCCAGTTTCCTCTTCACCATAGCCACTCGCTCCTTCCAGTTTCTAACGCATGCCCCGGTCCCTCCGAACCATATCCCCAGCACCTTCAGGCCGTCAGCCCTGACAGTGAAGGGGACAAAGGATCGGTCAGCCCAGTTCCCAAAGAACATGGCCTCGCTCTTCCCACGATTTACCTTGGCTCCCGAGGCCAGTTCGAACTGGTCGCAGATGTGCATCAGTCTGCGCACCGACAGCGGATCCGAGCAGAAGACGGCGACGTCGTCCATGTACAGGGAGGCTTTTACCTGAGTGCCTCCACTGCCTGGGATCGTCACTCCTCTTATGCCCGGATCCTTCCTGATGGACTCGGCAAAGGGTTCTATGCAACACACGAAAAGGACAGGCGAGAGAGGACAGCCCTGCCTGACTCCAGATTTGATCGGAAAGCTATCTGTTTCCCACCCATTGATTGAGACTGCGCTACTGATGTTAGTGTAGAGCAGTTGGATCCAATTTCGAATTCCCTCCCCAAAGCCCATTTTGGAGAGCACATCCCCCATGTAGGTGTGCGATATTCTGTCAAAGGCCTTCTCCTGATCCAAGCTGATGAGGCAGGTATCCACACCCCTGTCCTGTACATAGGCAATCGTATCCCTGAGCAGCGCCAGGCTGTCAGAGATCTTCCTGCCTGGCACAGAGCAGGTCTGGTCAGGGTGAATCACCAATTCCAGAGCGGATTTGACCCGATTGGCGATGACCTTGGACAGAATCTTATAGTCCATATTCAACAGTGAAATGGGTCGCCAATTTCTAATTTCCTCCCTTTCCCCCTTGTGCTTGTAGATGAGGGTGATGATGCCTTTCCTCATGGATTCTGACATACTACCGGCCAGGAGCATACTCTCGTACACCCCTAGCAGGTCTGGGCCGATCAAGTCCCACAGAGCCGAATACAACTCCGCCGGCAAGCCGTCGCTTCCGGGGGTTTTAGTCTTCTCGAAGGACTCGAGGGCCTTAGTCAGTTCGTCAGGAGTTAGCGGTTTGTCCAGGCTCTCCCGCGTACTGTGGTCTAAGACCTCCGTGATAGAGGACAGGAAGGACTGGGAGGCCGTGCTGTCCGTGGGCTTCACGTCATACAGTCCGGCATAAAAGGATTTGCTGATCCTCAGAATGTCGGACCGTGATGACTTTACTGAGCCGTCTTCTTCCTTCAGGCTGCTGATCACAGAGCGCTCTCTGTGTACCTTTTGGAAGAAGAAACGTGAGCACGTCTCATCCTGCTCCACGGAGCGGACTCTGGAACGGAAGATGATCTTGGAGGCCTCCGAGGCAAAGTGCGAGGCTTGCTGGCCCTTCACCTCTTGGAGCTCCTCCTTGACATCGACCCCCATCGACTGCAGCCGCAGCAGATTCTGCATCTTTTTCTGGAGTCGGGACATTTCCCTCTGTTCCTTTCTAGCTTTCTGGGTGCCTTTGAGGATGAAAAACCTCTTGATGCTTCCCTTGATCGCTTCCCACCAGTGTGTCAGGGACTCAAAGAGGGGTTTCACGGTTCTCCAACCTTTGTAATCCCTCTTGAGCTCCTCAATGTTCTCTGGGGTCAGCAGTTGCACATTTAGCTTCCATGCCCCCCTGCCCACCCTCAGGTCCGTCTCCAAGTGGCAGTCCGCCAGTAGGAGGCAGTGGACAGAGAAGAACACCGGCTTGACCTCGGTGGATCTGACTGTGAATGCACGGGACACAAACAGGAAGTCTATCCTGGAACGAATGGACCCGTCTGGCCGCGACCAGGTGTATCTACGCTGCGCTCCGTCTGCAGGGTTGCTGAAGACGTCGTGCAGCTTGGCATCCTTAACTGTTTCCATCAGGGATCTGGACGTAGCGTCCAATCTGCTTCCGGCCCTGCCGGATCGTCCAGCCGCATCGATGATGCAGTTGAAGTCCCCGCCCAGAATGACCGGCCTGGAGGTCGCCAGCAGCAGTGGGAGCTGCTGAAAAACCTCCAGCCGCTCAGCCCCTTGTGCCGGGCCATACACGTTAATTAACCGGAGTGGAGCGTTCTTGTACATTACGTCTGCTACCAGGAGTCGCCCGCCCACCACCTCCTTGACCTCGGAGACGGTGAAGTTGCCTCCCCGCAGCAGAATACCCAGGCCGGAGGAACGAGAGTCGTTTCCGCCCGACCAGATCGATGGCCCGTGGGACCACCATCGTGACCATTGCCTGTAGGAGCTGAGGTGCGGTATCGCACACTCCTGCAGAAACAACAGGTCAGCTTTGACCTTGGCTAGGTAGTCCAAGGTCGCAACACATCGCGTAGTAGATTTAATGCTACGCACATTTATGGATACAATCTTTAAACCCATTTTAAAGCATTTATTCTCCTACCAAACCCACTGTCTCTGAGAGTCCCAGACCTTTAGTCTGCTCCTTCATACCCGTAGTGAGCTCAAATTCCTTCACTTTGGATGGGCTGAGGTAGATCTCCTTGGCCGTGTTCTGCTCCAGTGGCATCTGGAGGTTCTCGTAGAGAGCGGGTTTTGAGATGACCTTTGCTGGAGAAGCTTCTCCAAAACTCACCCCCTCTGGGGTGTTGCTGTTCCCGGCTTCCTGGAGCTGGGGTGCGATGATTGCCTCACTGCTCCCAGATTCCAGGGGCTGTGGTGCACTGGCCTCCTCAGGTTGCAGGCAAAGTTGGGGTGCGCTGGTCTCCTTGTTGTCTCCAATTTCCTGGAGCTCGGGTGTCTCGTCCTCCAACGCCCTGGAGCTTTGCCGCCTCTTCTGTCGGTGCCGCCCTGGCACTTCATCATCCGAAGAGCTGCTGCCCTTGTCGTCCGTGTCGGATGGGAGACGCCTCTTGCCGCTTCTCTGGGAAACGCCTTTGCTTCTTCTTCGCTCCCTCTTACTTTTCTTGTTCTTGTTCTTCACCGTCCGCCACTCCCCCTGCTGCTTTTCCACTGCTGCCTCCTCCTCCATTGATTCGCTGTCCTGAGGACTGGGAGGTTCAGGGGGTAGTGCTGTTGGTTGGCTCTCTGTTGCCTCAATCTCTTTCTCCACCTTGTCTCTCTCTGTGTCCTCCTTTGTCCCGTTGAGCTCCCTGGGGGCCTTGGTGGTTGGAGTGACACGAAACATTTCTTCTGCTTCCCCCTGGTCGGCTTTGGCTGCCTGTGCGTAAGTACGGCAGCGTTTGGGGCAGGTCCTGTAGAGGTGACCTGCCTCGCCACACAGGTTGCAGCACTTGGCCTGTTTGCAGTCTTTTGTCTGGTGCCCTTCCTGTTTGCAGATCTTGCAGAGGGAGGCGCTGCAGTTGGCCGCCACATGACCAGCCTTGCCGCATGAGCGACAATGCTTGGGTTGCCCAGCGTAGACCAGGTAGCCACGGTTTCCCCCGATAGCGAAACTGGAAGGAGGGTGGAAAATGGCTCACTTACCATCGGTCTTTAGCGTGACCTTAAACAGGCGTTTGCCTGTCCAGATCCCCAAGTCGTCTCGAATCTCGGTGCCGCTCCCCACCTTATCGAAGTACCTGGTGAGGAAGGTGACCACGTCGGCGACAGGGACGAAGGGGTTGTACACATGCACCATCACCACACGTTCCCGTTGCAACGGCAGAGAAAAGTGCGGCTCCGCCGTCAGGATTTTCATCTCCGGCAGGTCTCTCTTCTCCTCGAACACCCTCAGGAGCCGGACGCAGTCTGCCACCCGCTTGAACGTCACGTCAAAATAACCACCTTTGCGGGAGTCCTGCAGGGTGAAGATCTCCGGAGCTTGGAAGCCGCACGCCTTCAACAGGATCCTCCTGGTGAAGAAGCCCCGATCCATAGGTGATCCTCCTTCGCTGTGGTTCACCGTGACTCGGACGGTGATAGGTAACCCACGGTATGGATTTGGATTGCGATTGGTTTTCGCCCTTCCATCCCGACCTTGCCTTGGCAGGACCATGGTGTCGCCCCTGCAACACTTGATCTTAGCCAAAAGGCCGAGAAGCGATTCCATTTGCCTTCCTTGTTACCTGCTGTACCTGCATACTAGCTTTCAGCGATTCGTGCGCGAGGACACCCAGATCCCTCTGTGCTGAAGCATTTCTGAAGTTTCTCTCCATTTGAATAATAAGTCGCCTTTTTATTCTTCTGACCAAAATGGATAACCGCACACTTATTAAACTTATTTAACTTAGTTAAACTCCATCTGCCAAATTTTGGCCCATTCACCTAACCTGTCCATATCCATTTGTAAATTTCTTATTTCTTCATTGCAACTTACTTTCCCACCTATTTTGGTGTCATCTGCAAATTTAGCTATAGTACCTTCTACTCCTGAATCCAAGTAAATAGTTGGGGCCCGAGGACCGAACCCTGTGGCACCCCACTAGTTACAGCTTGGCATCCACAAAAGACCCATTTATCTTGACTCTCTGCTTTCTGTTGGTTAGCCAATCCTCTATCCAAGCTAATATATTACCCTTAGCTGCGTGTGATCTTATCTTGTGTATTAATCTTTTGTGCGGCACCTTATCAAATGCCTTCTGGAAGTCCAGACATACTACATCTACAGGATCCCCGTTATCCACTTTGCTTGTCACATCTTCAAAGAACTCTAGCAAATTAGTCAAACACGATTTACTCTTCGTAAAGCCATGCCGACTCTGAGGGATTGCATTTTGACTTGCATTTTAGGAAGGTAGTGGAGGCATTGGAGAGAGTGCAGAAGAGGTTTACGAGTTTGGTTCCAGGGGCGAGGAAGTTGAGTTATGAAGTAAGATTGGAGAAGTTGGGACTGTATTCCTTGGGGAAAAGAAGTCCGAGAGGAGACTTGATAGAGGTATTGAAAATCATGAGGGGTCTGGAGAGAGTAGATAGGGAAAAACTGTTTGCACCGGGGCAAGGATCGAGAAGGAGAGGGCACAGGTTTAAAGTAACTGGCAAAAGAAGCAAAAGCGATAGGAGCAGCGAGCGGTCAGGGTCTGGAATGCACCGCCTGATAGCGCGGCGGAGGCAGGTTCAATTGAAGAGGGAATGAGATGATTATTTGAAAAGAAAGCATGTGCCGGGTTACGTGGAGAAGGCAGGAGAAAGGCACGAGGTGAAATGTTCACCGGGAGAGCTGGTGCAGGCACGACGGGCGGAATGGGCTCCTTGTGCAATGTAAGGATTGTGTGAATGTGGATGTAGAGGTTTCGGAGTAGCTGTGTAAAGTGTGTGAGCTTTGAGGTGTGAGTTTTGTTTGTTGCTGTGTCAGCAGCAGCAGCGGCAGCGGCAGCAGAGAGCTGGTTTAAAATGTTGTGAGGCGAAAGGTGCAGCTGAGAGAGTGTTTGAGAGGTGTATTTGCAAGTGAAAGCTGTTTTTGTATAAGTGAGGTAGAGTGTTTGTGAGATGAGAGTGCTGTCTGTGAGTGTTGGGTGAGCGTGCGTGTTTTTTGTGTGTAGCTGCTGCGGGTGAGTGAGTGAGTGAGAGAGAGAGAGAGAGAGAGAGAGAAAGAAAGAAAGTTGGATTTTGGAACATGTACATGTTGAGAAGTAAAGAAAGCAGATGTTTGTAAGAAAACTATTTTTAGCATTGAAAATCCCCTGGAAAGGGGAGGGTGCACCGTTCCCAGAGATACTGCAATACCGGGTCGATGCGTGGAGTGGACGGAGCAAGCCCCTATTCCATCTCCCTGCTCCAAAAATCAATTTAATATATGGTCCCCAGATAAGGGACGTATCAGATATTAAACTGATAAGAACAGATTTTTTTTTTTTTTTTTTTGTAAAAATATACTTTATTCATAAAATATCTTCAATCACATTCCAAACCATTTCAAAAACAACATTACAAGGGTACAATCCAGGTTAAACATTTACAAAATGTATCAGCAGGTGCATCAGTACAAACAATATTACAGTCATTTACAGCCTTTCATTTTGATCTGTACAGCCCGAGGGGCTCTAAACAGTTCCCAGTCTCTCGGTGCGCTGTGGTAGAAAGGTCTTAGACAGCGACCCTTCCCCATTGCGCCTTTGCGGCAGCTGCCCCAAGCTTTAGTGCGTCCCTCAGCACGTAGTCCTGGACTTTGGATTGTGCCAGTCCGCAACAATCGGTCGGGGACAACTCTTTGTGCTGGAAGACCAACAAGTTTCGGGCAGACCAAAGCGCCTCTTTCACCGAGTTGATGATCCTCCAGCTGCAGTCGATGTTTGTCTCGGTGTGTGTCCCTGGGAACAGCCCGTAGAGCACAGAGTCCTGTGTCACAGAACTGCTCGGGATGAACCTCGACAGCAACCACTGCATCTCTCTCCAGACTTTCTTTGCAAAGGCACAATCCACAAGGAGGTGAACAACGGTCTCTTCCCCACCACAGCCACCTCGAGGGCAACGTGCAGAGGGGGTGAGCCTCCTGGCGTGTAGGAAGGATCTGACGGGGAGGGCCTTTCTCACCACCAGCCAAGCTACGTCTTGGTGCTTGTTGGAAAGTTCTGGCGATGAGGCATTCTGCCAAATGACTTTGACAGTCTGCTCGGGGAACCATCCCACCGAGTCCACCCTCTCCTTTTCCCTCAGGGCCTCTAGGACGTTACGTGCTGACCACTGCCTGATGGACTTGTGGTCAAAGGTGTTTTTCTGCATCAATTTTTCCACCAGGGACAGGTGGTACGGCACGGTCCAACTACTTGGAGCGTTCCGCGGCAGCGTGGCCAGACCCATCCTTCGCAACAGGTAGAACCTCAGCACGTAGTGACACTTGGTGTTTGCGTACTGAGGGTCTATGCACCGCTTGATGCAGCCGCACACAAAGGTGGCCATCAGTATGAGGGCGATGTTGGGCACGTTTTTTCCCCCTTTATCTAGAGGCTTGTACATCGCGTCCCTGCGGACACGATCCATTTTCGACCTCCAGATAAAGCGGAAGATGGCTCGAGTGATCGCCATCGCGCAGGAGTCTGGAATGGGCCAGACCTGCGCCACGTACAGCAACAGCGAGAGTACCTCACACCTGATGACCAGGTTCTTACCCGCAATGGAGAGGGAGCGTCGCTCCCACATGCCCAGTTTCCTTTTCACCATAGCCACTCGATCCATCCAGTTTCTAACGCATGCCCCGGTCCCTCCGAACCATATCCCCAGCACCTTCAGGCCGTCAGCCCTGACAGTGAAGGGGACAAAGGATCGGTCAGCCCAGTTCCCAAAGAACATGGCCTCGCTCTTCCCACGATTTACCTTGGCTCCCGAGGCCAGTTCGAACTGGTCGCAGATGTGCATCAGTCTGCGCACCGACAGCGGATCCGAGCAGAAGACGGCGACGTCGTCCATGTACAGGGAGGCTTTTACCTGAGTGCCTCCACTGCCTGGGATCGTCACTCCTCTTATGCCCGGATCCTTCCTGATGGACTCGGCAAAGGGTTCTATGCAGCACACGAAAAGGACAGGCGAGAGAGGGCAGCCCTGCCTGACTCCAGATTTGATCGGAAAGCTATCTGTTTCCCACCCATTGATTGAGACTGCGCTACTGATGTTAGTGTAGAGCAGTTGGATCCAATTTCGATTTCCCTCCCCAAAGCCCATTTTGAAGAGCACATCCCCCATGTAGGTGTGCGATATTCTGTACAGATTTTTTTTTTTTTTTTTGTAAAAATATACTTTATTCATAAAATATCTTCAATCACATTCAAAACCATTTCAAAAACAACATTACAAGGGTACAATCCAGGTTAAACTTTTACAAAATGTATCACCAGGTGCATCAGTACAAACAATATTACAGTCATTTACAGCCTTTCATTTTGATCTGTACAGCCCGAGGGGCTCTAAACAGTTCCCAGTCTCTCGGTGCGCTGTGGTAGAAAGGTCTTAGACAGCGACCCTTCCCCATTGCGCCTTTGCGGCAGCTGCCCCAAGCTTTAGTGCGTCACTCAGCACGTAGTCCTGGACTTTGGATTGTGCCGGTCCGCAACAATCGGTCGGGGACAACTCTTTGTGCTGGAAGACAAACAAGTTTCGGGCAGACCAAAGCGCCTCTTTCACTGAGTTGATGATCCTCCAGCTGCAGTTGATGTTTGTCTCGGTGTGTGTCCCTGGGAACAGCCCGTAGAGCACAGAGTCCTGTGTCACAGATCTGCTCGGGATGAACCTCGACAGCAACCACTGCATCTCTCTCCAGACTTTCTTTGCAAAGGCACAATCCACAAGGAGGTGAACAACGGTCTCTTCCCCACCACAGCCACCTCGAGGGCAACGTGCAGAGGGGGTGAGACTCCTGGCGTGTAGGAAGGATCTGACGGGGAGGGCCTTTCTCACCACCAGCCAAGCTACGTCTTGGTGCTTGTTGGAAAGTTCTGGCGATGAGGCGTTCTGCCAAATGACTTTGACAGTCTGCTCGGGGAACCATCCCACATGGTCCACCCTCTCCTTATCCCTCAGGGCCTCTAGGACGTTACGTGCTGACCACTGCCTGATGGACTTGTGGTCAAAGGTGTTTTTCTGCATCAATTTTTCCACCAGGGACAGGTGGTACGGCACGGTCCAACTACTTGGAGCGTTCCGCGGCAGCGTGGCCAGACCCATCCTTCGCAACACCGGGGACAGGTAGAACCTCAGCACGTAGTGACACTTGGTGTTTGCGTACTGAGGGTCTACGCACCGCTTGATGCAGCCGCACACAAAGGTGGCCATCAGTATGAGGGCGATGTTGGGCACGTTTTTCCCCCCTTTATCTAGAGGCTTGTACATCGCGTCCCTGCGGACACGATCCATTTTCGACCTCCAGATAAAGCGGAAGATGGCTCGAGTGATCGCCGTCGCGCAGGAGTCTGGAATGGGCCAGACCTGCGCCACGTACAGCAACAGCGAGAGTACCTCACACCTGATGACCAGGTTCTTACCCGCAATGGAGAGGGAGCGTCGCTCCCACATGCCCAGTTTCCTCTTCACCATAGCCACTCGCTCCTTCCAGTTTCTAACGCATGCCCCGGTCCCTCCGAACCATATCCCCAGCACCTTCAGGCCGTCAGCCCTGACAGTGAAGGGGACAAAGGATCGGTCAGCCCAGTTCCCAAAGAACATGGCCTCGCTCTTCCCACGATTTACCTTGGCTCCCGAGGCCAGTTCGAACTGGTCGCAGATGTGCATCAGTCTGCGCACCGACAGCGGATCCGAGCAGAAGACGGCGACGTCGTCCATGTACAGGGAGGCTTTTACCTGAGTGCCTCCACTGCCTGGGATCGTCACTCCTCTTATGCCCGGATCCTTCCTGATGGACTCGGCAAAGGGTCCTATGCAACACACGAAAAGGACAGGCGAGAGAGGACAGCCCTGCCTGACTCCAGATTTAATCGGAAAGCTATCTGTTTCCCACCCATTGATTGAGACTGCGCTACTGATGTTAGTGTAGAGCAGTTGGATCCAATTTCGATTTCCCTCCCCAAAGCCCATTTTGGAGAGCACATCCCCCATGTAGGTGTGCGATATTCTGTACAGATTTTTTTTTTTTTTTTTGTAAAAATATACTTTATTCATAAAATATCTTCAATCACATTCAAAACCATTTCAAAAACAACATTACAAGGGTACAATCCAGGTTAAACTTTTACAAAATGTATCACCAGGTGCATCAGTACAAACAATATTACAGTCATTTACAGCCTTTCATTTTGATCTGTACAGCCCGAGGGGCTCTAAACAGTTCCCAGTCTCTCGGTGCGCTGTGGTAGAAAGGTCTTAGACAGCGACCCTTCCCCATTGCGCCTTTGCGGCAGCTGCCCCAAGCTTTAGTGCGTCCCTCAGCACGTAGTCCTGGACTTTGGATTGTGCCAGTCCGCAACAATCGGTCGGGGACAACTCTTTGTGCTGGAAGACCAACAAGTTTCGGGCAGACCAAAGCGCCTCTTTCACCGAGTTGATGATCCTCCAGCTGCAGTTGATGTTTGTCTCGGTGTGTGTCCCTGGGAACAGCCCGTAGAGCACAGAGTCCTGTGTCACAGATCTGCTCGGGATGAACCTCGACAGCAACCACTGCATCTCTCTCCAGACTTTCTTTGCAAAGGCACAATCCACAAGGAGGTGAACAACGGTCTCTTCCCCACCACAGCCACCTCGAGGGCAACGTGCAGAGGGGGTGAGCTTCATGGCGTGTAGGAAGGATCTGACGGGGAGGGCCTTTCTCACCACCAGCCAAGCTACGTCTTGGTGCTTGTTGGAAAGTTCTGGCGATGAGGCGTTCTGCCAAATGACTTTGACAGTCTGCTCGGGGAACCATCCCACATGGTCCACCCTCTCCTTATCCCTCAGGGCCTCTAGGACGTTACGTGCTGACCACTGCCTGATGGACTTGTGGTCAAAGGTGTTTTTCTGCATCAATTTTTCCACCAGGGACAGGTGGTACGGCACGGTCCAACTACTTGGAGCGTTCCGCGGCAGCGTGGCCAGACCCATCCTTCGCAACACCGGGGACAGGTAGAACCTCAGCACGTAGTGACACTTGGTGTTTGCGTACTGAGGGTCTACGCACCGCTTGATGCAGCCGCACACAAAGGTGGCCATCAGTATGAGGGCGATGTTGGGCACGTTTTTTCCCCCTTTATCTAGAGGCTTGTACATCGCGTCCCTGCGGACACGATCCATTTTCGACCTCCAGATAAAGCGGAAGATGGCTCGAGTGATCGCCGTCGCGCAGGAGTCTGGAATGGGCCAGACCTGCGCCACGTACAGCAACAGCGAGAGTACCTCACACCTGATGACCAGGTTCTTACCCGCAATGGAGAGGGAGCGTCGCTCCCACATGCCCAGTTTCCTCTTCACCATAGCCACTCGCTCCTTCCAGTTTCTAACGCATGCCCCGGTCCCTCCGAACCATATCCCCAGCACCTTCAGGCCGTCAGCCCTGACAGTGAAGGGGACAAAGGATCGGTCAGCCCAGTTCCCAAAGAACATGGCCTCGCTCTTCCCACGATTTACCTTGGCTCCCGAGGCCAGTTCGAACTGGTCGCAGATGTGCATCAGTCTGCGCACCGACAGCGGATCCGAGCAGAAGACGGCGACGTCGTCCATGTACAGGGAGGCTTTTACCTGAGTGCCTCCACTGCCTGGGATCGTCACTCCTCTTATGCCCGGATCCTTCCTGATGGACTCGGCAAAGGGTTCTATGCAACACACGAAAAGGACAGGCGAGAGAGGACAGCCCTGCCTGACTCCAGATTTAATCGGAAAGCTATCTGTTTCCCACCCATTGATTGAGACTGCGCTACTGATGTTAGTGTAGAGCAGTTGGATCCAATTTCGATTTCCCTCCCCAAAGCCCATTTTGGAGAGCACATCCCCCATGTAGGTGTGCGATATTCTGTACAGATTTTTTTTTTTTTTTTTGTAAAAATATACTTTATTCATAAAATATCTTCAATCACATTCAAAACCATTTCAAAAACAACATTACAAGGGTACAATCCAGGTTAAACTTTTACAAAATGTATCACCAGGTGCATCAGTACAAACAATATTACAGTCATTTACAGCCTTTCATTTTGATCTGTACAGCCCGAGGGGCTCTAAACAGTTCCCAGTCTCTCGGTGCGCTGTGGTAGAAAGGTCTTAGACAGCGACCCTTCCCCATTGCGCCTTTGCGGCAGCTGCCCCAAGCTTTAGTGCGTCCCTCAGCACGTAGTCCTGGACTTTGGATTGTGCCAGTCCGCAACAATCGGTCGGGGACAACTCTTTGTGCTGGAAGACCAACAAGTTTCGGGCAGACCAAAGCGCCTCTTTCACCGAGTTGATGATCCTCCAGCTGCAGTTGATGTTTGTCTCGGTGTGTGTCCCTGGGAACAGCCCGTAGAGCACAGAGTCCTGTGTCACAGATCTGCTCGGGATGAACCTCGACAGCAACCACTGCATCTCTCTCCAGACTTTCTTTGCAAAGGCACAATCCACAAGGAGGTGAACAACGGTCTCTTCCCCACCACAGCCACCTCGAGGGCAACGTGCAGAGGGGGTGAGCTTCATGGCGTGTAGGAAGGATCTGACGGGGAGGGCCTTTCTCACCACCAGCCAAGCTACGTCTTGGTGCTTGTTGGAAAGTTCTGGCGATGAGGCGTTCTGCCAAATGACTTTGACAGTCTGCTCGGGGAACCATCCCACATGGTCCACCCTCTCCTTATCCCTCAGGGCCTCTAGGACGTTACGTGCTGACCACTGCCTGATGGACTTGTGGTCAAAGGTGTTTTTCTGCATCAATTTTTCCACCAGGGACAGGTGGTACGGCACGGTCCAACTACTTGGAGCGTTCCGCGGCAGCGTGGCCAGACCCATCCTTCGCAACACCGGGGACAGGTAGAACCTCAGCACGTAGTGACACTTGGTGTTTGCGTACTGAGGGTCTACGCACCGCTTGATGCAGCCGCACACAAAGGTGGCCATCAGTATGAGGGCGATGTTGGGCACGTTTTTTCCCCCTTTATCTAGAGGCTTGTACATCGCGTCCCTGCGGACACGATCCATTTTCGACCTCCAGATAAAGCGGAAGATGGCTCGAGTGATCGCCGTCGCGCAGGAGTCTGGAATGGGCCAGACCTGCGCCACGTACAGCAACAGCGAGAGTACCTCACACCTGATGACCAGGTTCTTACCCGCAATGGAGAGGGAGCGTCGCTCCCACATGCCCAGTTTCCTCTTCACCATAGCCACTCGCTCCTTCCAGTTTCTAACGCATGCCCCGGTCCCTCCGAACCATATCCCCAGCACCTTCAGGCCGTCAGCCCTGACAGTGAAGGGGACAAAGGATCGGTCAGCCCAGTTCCCAAAGAACATGGCCTCGCTCTTCCCACGATTTACCTTGGCTCCCGAGGCCAGTTCGAACTGGTCGCAGATGTGCATCAGTCTGCGCACCGACAGCGGATCCGAGCAGAAGACGGCGACGTCGTCCATGTACAGGGAGGCTTTTACCTGAGTGCCTCCACTGCCTGGGATCGTCACTCCTCTTATGCCCGGATCCTTCCTGATGGACTCGGCAAAGGGTTCTATGCAACACACGAAAAGGACAGGCGAGAGAGGACAGCCCTGCCTGACTCCAGATTTAATCGGAAAGCTATCTGTTTCCCACCCATTGATTGAGACTGCGCTACTGATGTTAGTGTAGAGCAGTTGGATCCAATTTCGAATTCCCTCCCCAAACCCCATTTTGGAGAGCACATCCCCCATGTAGGTGTGCGATATTCTGTCAAAGGCCTTCTCCTGATCCAAGCTGATGAGGCAGGTATCCACCCCCCTGTCCTGTACATAGGCAATCGTATCCCTGAGCAGCGCCAGGCTGTCAGAGATCTTCCTGCCTGGCACAGAGCAGGTCTGGTCAGGGTGAATCACCAATTCCAGAGCGGATTTGACCCGGTTGGCGATGACCTTGGACAGAATCTTATAGTCCACATTCAACAGTGAAATGGGTCGCCAATTTCTAATTTCCTCCCTTTCCCCCTTGTGCTTGTAGATGAGGGTGATGATGCCTTTCCTCATGGATTCTGACATACTACCGGCCAGGAGCGTACTCTCGTACACTCCTAGCAGGTCTGGGCCGATCAAGTCCCACAGAGCCGAATACAACTCCGTCGGCAAGCCGTCGCTTCCGGGGGTTTTACTCTTCTCGAAGGACTCGAGGGCCTTAGTCAGTTCGTCAGGAGTTAGCGGTTTGTCCAGGCTCTCCCGCGTACTGTGGTCTAAGACCTCCGTGATAGAGGACAGGAAGGACTGGGAGGCCGTGCTGTCCGTGGGCTTCACGTCATACAATCCGGCATAAAAGGATTTGCTG
The DNA here is from genome assembly GCF_964194155.1 of Cetorhinus maximus. Lineage (NCBI taxonomy): Eukaryota > Metazoa > Chordata > Chondrichthyes > Lamniformes > Cetorhinidae > Cetorhinus > Cetorhinus maximus. The sequence continues at coordinate 1,146,678 of NC_135906.1, forward strand.
ATCCTCAGAATGTCGGACCGTGATGACTTTACTGAGCCGTCTTCTTCCTTCAGGCTGCTGATCACAGAGCGCTCTCTGTGTACCTTTTGGAAGAAGAAACGTGAGCACGTCTCATCCTGCTCCACGGAGCGGACTCTGGAACGGAAGATGATCTTGGAGGCCTCCGAGGCAAAGTGCGAGGCTTGCTGGCCCTTCACCTCTTGGAGCTCCTCCTTGACATCGACCCCCATCGACTGCAGCCGCAGCAGATTCTGCATCTTTTTCTGGAGTCGGGACATTTCCCTCTGTTCCTTTCTAGCTTTCTGGGTGCCTTTGCGGATGAAAAACCTCTTGATGCTTCCCTTGATCACTTCCCACCAGTGTGTCAGGGACTCAAAGAGGGGTTTCACGGTTCTCCAACCTTTGTAATCCCTCTTGAGCTCCTCAATGTTCTCTGGGGTCAGCAGTTGCACATTTAGCTTCCATGCCCCCCTGCCCACCCTCAGGTCCTTCTCCAAGTGGCAGTCCGCCAGTAGGAGGCAGTGGTCAGAGAAGAACACCGGCTTGACCTCGGTGGATCTGACTGTGAATGCACGGGACACAAACAGGAAGTCTATCCTGGAACGAATGGACCCGTCTGGCCGCGACCAGGTGTATCTACGCTGCGCTCCGTCTGCAGGGTTGCTGAAGACGTCGTGCAGCTTGGCATCCTTAACTGTTTCCATCAGGGATCTGGACGTAGCGTCCAATCTGCTGCCGGCCCTGCCGGCGAGTGTTGGGTGAGAGTGCGTGTTTTTTGTGTGTAGCTGCTGCGGGTGAGTGAGTGAGTGAGAGAGAGAGAGAGAGAGAGAGAGAGAGAAAGAAAGAAAGTTGGATTTTGGAACATGTACATGTTGAGAAGTAAAGAAAGCAGATGTTTGTAAGAAAACTATTTTTAGCATTGAAAATCCCCTGGAAAGGGGAGGGTGCACCGTTCCCAGAGATACTGCAATACCGGGTCGATGCGTGGAGTGGACGGAGCAAGCCCCTATTCCATCTCCCTGCTCCAAAAATCAATTTAATATATGGTCCCCAGATAAGGGACGTATCAGATATTAAACTGATAAGAACAGATTTTTTTTTTTTTTTTGTAAAAATATACTTTATTCATAAATTATCTTCAATCACATTCCAAACCATTTCAAAAACAACATTACAAGGGTACAATGCAGGTTAAACTTTTACAAAATGTATCACCAGGTGCATCAGTACAAACAATATTACAATCATTTACAGCCTTTCATGTTGATCTGTACAGCCCGAGGGGCTCTAAACAGTTCCCAGTCTCTCGGTGCGCTGTGGTAGAAAGGTCTTAGACAGCGACCCTTCCCCATTGCGCCTTTGCGGCAGCTGCCCCAAGCTTTAGTGCGTCCCTCAGCACGTAGTCCTGGACTTTGGATTGTGCCAGTCCGCAACAGTCGGTCGGGGACAACTCTTTGTGCTGGAAGACCAACAAGTTTCGGGCAGACCAAAGAGCCTCTTTCACCGAGTTGATGATCCTCCAGCTGCAGTCGATGTTTGTCTCGGTGTGTGTCCCTGGGAACAGCCCGTAGAGCACAGAGTCCTGTGTCACAGAACTGCTCGGGATGAACCTCGACAGCAACCACTGCATCTCTCTCCAGACTTTCTTTGCAAAGGCACAATCCACAAGGAGGTGGACAACGGTCTCTTCCCCACCACAGCCACCTCGAGGGCAACGTGCAGAGGGGGTGAGACTCCTGGCGTGTAGGAAGGATCTGACGGGGAGGGCCTTTCTCACCACCAGCCAAGCTACGTCTTGGTGCTTGTTGGAAAGTTCTGGCGATGAGGCGTTCTGCCAAATGACTTTGACAGTCTGCTCGGGGAACCATCCCACAGGGTCCACCCTCTCCTTATCCCTCAGGGCCTCTAGGACGTTACGTGCTGACCACTGCCTGATGGACTTGTGGTCAAAGGTGTTTTTCTGCATCAATTTTTTCACCAGGGACAGGTGGTACGGCGCGGTCCAACTACTTGGAGCGTTCCGCGGCAGCGTGGCCAGACCCATCCTTCGCAACACCGGGGACAGGTAGAACCTCAGCACGTAGTGACACTTGGTGTTTGCGTACTGAGGGTCTACGCACCGCTTGATGCAGCCGCACACAAAGGTGGCCATCAGTATGAGGGCGATGTTGGGCACGTTTTTTCCCCCTTTATCTAGAGGCTTGTACATCGCGTCCCTGCGGACCCGATCCATTTTCGACCTCCAGATAAAGCGGAAGATGGCTCGAGTGATCGCCGTCGCGCAGGAGTCTGGAATGGGCCAGACCTGCGCCACGTACAGCAACAGCGAGAGTACCTCACACCTGATGACCAGGTTCTTACCCGCAATGGAGAGGGAGCGTCGCTCCCACATGCCCAGTTTCCTCTTCACCATAGCCACTCGCTCCTTCCAGTTTCTAACGCATGCCCCGGTCCCTCCGAACCATATCCCCAGCACCTTCAGGCCGTCAGCCCTGACAGTGAAGGGGACAAAGGATCGGTCAGCCCAGTTCCCAAAGAACATGGCCTCGCTCTTCCCACGATTTACCTTGGCTCCCGAGGCCAGTTCGAACTGGTCGCAGATGTGCATCAGTCTGCGCACCGACAGCGGATCCGAGCAGAAGACGGCGACGTCGTCCATGTACAGGGAGGCTTTTACCTGAGTGCCTCCACTGCCTGGGATCGTCACTCCTCTTATGCCCGGATCCTTCCTGATGGACTCGGCAAAGGGTTCTATGCAACACACGAAAAGGACAGGCGAGAGAGGACAGCCCTGCCTGACTCCAGATTTAATCGGAAAGCTATCCGTTTCCCACCCATTGATTGAGACTGCGCTACTGATGTTAGTGTAGAGCAGTTGGATCCAATTTCGAATTCCCTCCCCAAAGCCCATTTTGGAGAGCACATCCCCCATGTAGGTGTGCGATATTCTGTCAAAGGCCTTCTCCTGATCCAAGCTGATGAGGCAGGTATCCACACCCCTGTCCTGTACATAGGCAAACGTATCCCTGAGCAGTGCCAGGCTGTCAGAGATCTTCCTGCCTGGCACAGAGCAGGTCTGGTCAGGGTGAATCACCAATTCCAGAGCGGATTTGACCCGGTTGGCGATGACCTTGGACAGAATCTTATAGTCCACATTCAACAGTGAAATGGGTCGCCAATTTCTAATTTCCTCCCTTTCCCCCTTGTGCTTGTAGATGAGGATGATGATGCCTTTCCTCATGGATTCTGACATACTACCGGTCAGGAGCATACTCTCGTACACTCCTAGCAGGTCTGGCCCAATCAAGTCCCACAGAGCCGAATACAACTCCGCCGGCAAGCCGTCGCTTCCGGGGGTTTTACTCTTCTCGAAGGACTCGAGGGCCTTAGTCAGTTCGTCAGGAGTTAGCGGTTTGTCCAGGCTCTCCCGCGTACTGTGGTCTAAGACCTCCGTGATAGAGGACAGGAAGGACTGGGAGGCCGTGCTGTCCGTGGGCTTCACGTCATACAGTCCGGCATAAAAGGATTTGCTGATCCTCAGAATGTCGGACCGTGATGACTTTACTGAGCCGTCTTCTTCCTTCAGGCTGCTGATCACAGAGCGCTCTCTGTGTACCTTTTGGAAGAAGAAACGTGAGCACGTCTCATCCTGCTCCACGGAGCGGACTCTGGAACGGAAGATGATCTTGGAGGCCTCCGAGGCAAAGTGCGAGGCTTGCTGGCCCTTCACCTCTTGGAGCTCCTCCTTGACATCGACCCCCATCGACTGCAGCCGCAGCAGATTCTGCATCTTTTTCTGGAGTCGGGACATTTCCCTCTGTTCCTTTCTAGCTTTCTGGGTGCCTTTGAGGATGAAGAACCTCTTGATGCTTCCCTTGATCACTTCCCACCAGTGTGTCAGGGACTCAAAGAGGGGTTTCACGGTTCTCCAACCTTTGTAATCCCTCTTGAGCTCCTCAATGTTCTCTGGGGTCAGCAGTTGCACATTTAGCTTCCATGCCCCCCTGCCCACCCTCAGGTCTTCCTCCAAGTGGCAGTCCGCCAGTAGGAGGCAGTGGTCAGAGAAGAACACCGGCTTGACCTCGGTGGATCTGACTGTGAATGCACGGGACACAAACAGGAAGTCTATCCTGGAACGAATGGACCCGTCTGGCCGCGACCAGGTGTATCTACGCTGCGCTCCGTCTGCAGGGTTGCTGAAGACGTCGTGCAGCTTGGCATCCTTAACTGTTTCCATCAGGGATCTGGACGTAGCGTCCAATCTGCTGCCGGCCCTGCCGGCGAGTGTTGGGTGAGAGTGCGTGTTTTTTGTGTGTAGCTGCTGCGGGTGAGTGAGTGAGTGAGAGAGAGAGAGAGAGAGAGAGAGAGAGAGAAAGAAAGAAAGTTGGATTTTGGAACATGTACATGTTGAGAAGTAAAGAAAGCAGATGTTTGTAAGAAAACTATTTTTAGCATTGAAAATCCCCTGGAAAGGGGAGGGTGCACCGTTCCCAGAGATACTGCAATACCGGGTCGATGCGTGGAGTGGACGGAGCAAGCCCCTATTCCATCTCCCTGCTCCAAAAATCAATTTAATATATGGTCCCCAGATAAGGGACGTATCAGATATTAAACTGATAAGAACAGATTTTTTTTTTTTTTTTGTAAAAATATACTTTATTCATAAAATATCTTCAATCACATTCAAAACCATTTCAAACACAACATTACAAGGGTACAATCCAGGTTAAACTTTTACAAAATGTATCACCAGGTGCATCAGTACAAACAATATTACAATCATTTACAGCCTTTCATTTTGATCTGTACAGCCCGAGGGGCTCTAAACAGTTCCCAGTCTCTCGGTGCGCTGTGGTAGAAAGGTCTTAGACAGCGACCCTTCCCCATTGCGCCTTTGCGGCAGCTGCCCCAAGCTTTAGTGCGTCCCTCAGCACGTAGTCCTGGACTTTGGATTGTGCCAGTCCGCAACAATCGGTCGGGGACAACTCTTTGTGCTGGAAGACCAACAAGTTTCGGGCAGACCAAAGCGCCTCTTTCACCGAGTTGATGATCCTCCAGCTGCAGTCGATGTTTGTCTCGGTGTGTGTCCCTGGGAACAGCCCGTAGAGCACAGAGTCCTGTGTCACTGAACTGCTCGGGATGAACCTCGACAGCAACCACTGCATCTCTCTCCAGACTTTCTTTGCAAAGGCACAATCCACAAGGAGGTGGACAACGGTCTCTTCCCCACCACAGCCACCTCGAGGGCAACGTGCAGAGGGGGTGAGCTTCCTGGCGTGTAGGAAGGATCTGACGGGGAGGGCCTTTCTCACCACCAGCCAAGCTACGTCTTGGTGCTTGTTGGAAAGTTCTGGCGATGAGGCATTCTGCCAAATGACTTTGACAGTCTGCTCGGGGAACCATCCCACAGGGTCCACCCTCTCCTTATCCCTCAGGGCCTCTAGGACGTTACGTGCTGACCACTGCCTGATGGACTTGTGGTCAAAGGTGTTTTTCTGCATCAATTTTTCCACCAGGGACAGGTGGTACGGCACGGTCCAACTACTTGGAGCGTTCCGCGGCAGCGTGGCCAGACCCATCCTTCGCAACACCGGGGACAGGTAGAACCTCAGCACGTAGTGACACTTGGTGTTTGCGTACTGAGGGTCTACGCACCGCTTGATGCAGCCGCACACAAAGGTGGCCATCAGTATGAGGGCGATGTTGGGCGCGTTTTTTCCCCCTTTATCGAGAGGCTTGTACATCGCGTCCCTGCGGACACGATCCATTTTCGACCTCCAGATAAAGCGGAAGATGGCTCGAGTTATCGCCGTCGCGCAGGAGTCTGGAATGGGCCAGACCTGCGCCACGTACAGCAACAGCGAGAGTACCTCACACCTGATGACCAGGTTCTTACCCGCAATGGAGAGGGAGCGTCGCTCCCACATGCCCAGTTTCCTTTTCACCATAGCCACTCGCTCCTTCCAGTTTCTAACGCATGCCCCGGTCCCTCCGAACCATATCCCCAGCACCTTCAGGCCGTCAGCCCTGACAGTGAAGGGGACAAAGGATCGGTCAGCCCAGTTCCCAAAGAACATGGCCTCGCTCTTCCCACGATTTACCTTGGCTCCCGAGGCCAGTTCGAACTGGTCGCAGATGTGCATCAGTCTGCGCACCGACAGCGGATCCAAGCAGAAGACGGCGACGTCGTCCATGTACAGGGAGGCTTTTACCTGAGTGCCTCCACTGCCTGGGATCGTCACTCCTCTTATGCCCGGATCCTTCCTGATGGACTCGGCAAAGGGTTCTATGCAACACACGAAAAGAACAGGCGAGAGAGGACAGCCCTGCCTGACTCCAGATTTAATCGGAAAGCTATCTGTTTCCCACCCGTTGATTGAGACTGCGCTACTGATGTTAGTGTAGAGCAGTTGGATCCAATTTCGAATTCCCTCCCCAAACCCCATTTTGGAGAGCACATCCACCATGTAGGTGTGCGATATTCTGTCAAAGGCCTTCTCCTGATCCAAGCTGATGAGGCAGGTATCCACACCCCTGTCCTGTACATAGGCAATCGTATCCCTGAGCAGCGCCAGGCTGTCAGAGATCTTCCTGCCTGGCACAGAGCAGGTCTGGTCAGGGTGAATCACCAATTCCAGAGCGGATTTGACCCGGTTGGCGATGACCTTGGACAGAATCTTATAGTCCACATTCAACAGTGAAATGGGTCGCCAATTTCTAATTTCCTCCCTTCCCCCCTTGTGCTTGTAGATGAGGGTGATGATGCCTTTCCTCATGGATTCTGACATACTGCAGGCCAGGAGCATACTCTCGTACACTCCTAGCAGGTCTGGGCCGATCAAGTCCCACAGAGCCGAATACAACTCCGCCGGCAAGCCGTCGCTTCCGGGAGTTTTACTCTTCTCCAAGGACTCGAGGGCCTTAGTCAGTTCATCAGGAGTTAGCGGTTTGTCCAGGCTCTCCCGCGTACTGTCGTCTAAGACCTCCGTGGTAGAGGACAGGAAGGACTGGGAGGCCGTGCTGTCCGTGGGCTTCACGTCATACAATCCGGCATAAAAGGATTTGCTGATCCACAAAATGTCCGACCGTGATGACTTTACTGAGCCGTCTTCTTCCTTCAGGCTGCTGATCACAGAGCTCTCTCTGTGTACCTTTTGGAAGAAGAAACGTGAGCACGTCTCATCCTGCTCCACGGAGCGGACTCTGGAACGGAAGATGATCTTGGAGGCCTCCGAGGCAAAGAGCGAGGCTTGCTGGCTCTTCACCTCTTGGAGTTCCTCCTTGACACTGACCCCCATCGACTGCAGCCGGAGCAGATTCTGCATCTTTTTCTGGAGTCGGGACATTTCCCTCTGTTCCTTTCTAGCTTTCTGGGTGTCTTTGAGGATGAAAAACCTCTTGATGTTTCCCTTGATCGCTTCCCACCAGTGTGTCAGGGACTCAAAGAGGGGTTTCACGGTTCTCCAACCTTTGTAATCCCTCTTGAGTTCCTTAATGTTCTCTGGGGTCAGCAGTTGCACGTGTAGCTTCCATGCCCCACTGCCCACCCTCAGGTCTTCCTCTAAGTGGCACTCAGCCAGTAGGAGGCAGTGGTCAGAGAAGAACACTGGCTTAACGTTGGTGGATCTGACTGCGAGTGCTCGGGACACAAACAGGAAGTCTATCCTGGAACGGATGGACCCCTCTGGCCGCGACCAGGTGTATCTACGCTGCGCTCCGTCTGCAGGGTTGCTGAAGACGTCGTGCAGCTTGGCATCCTTTACTGTTTCCATCAGGGATCTGGACGTAGCGTCCAATGTGCTGTTGGCCCTGCCGGATCGTCCAGCCGCATCGATGATGCAGTTGAAGTCACCGCCCAGAATGACCGGCCTGGAGGTCGCCAGCAGCAATGGGAGCTGCTGAAAAACCGCCAGCCGCTTGCCCTTTTGTGCCGGGGGGTACATGTTAATTAACCGGAGTGGAGCATTCTTGTACATTGCGTCTGCTACCAGGAGGCGCCCGCCCACCACCTCCTTAACCTCGGAGACGGCGAAGTTGCCTCCCTGCAGCAGAATACCCAGGCCGGAGGAACGAGAGTCGTTTCCTCCCGACCAGATCGATGGCCCGTGGGACCACCATCGTGACCGTTGCCTGTAGGAGCTGAGGTGCGGTATCGCACACTCCTGCAGAAACAACAGGTCAGCTTTGACCTTGGCAAGGTAGTCCAAGGTCGCAGCACATCGTGTAGTAGATTTAATGCTACGCACATTTATGGATACAATCTTTACACCCATTTTAAAGCATTTAGTCTCTTACCAAACCTGTTGTCTCCGAGAGTCCCAGAACTTTGGTCTGCTCCTGCATACCCATGGTGTTCACAAATTGCCTCACTTTGGATGGGCTGAGGAAACTGTCCTGAACCTCCCCATTGGAGATGTTCTGCTCAGGTGGCATCTGGGGATTCGTGTAGAGGACGGGATTTGAAATGTCCTCTGTTGGAGAAGCTTCCCCAATCCTCTCCCCCTCTTTGGCGTCGCTGCTCCCGGCTTCCCGGAGCTGGGGTGCGCTGAGCGCTTCACTGCTCCCAGATTGCTGGGGCTGGGGTGAGCTGGCCTCTTCGGGTTGTAGGCAAAGTCGGGGTGCGCTGGTCTCCTCATTGTCTCCAATGTTCTGGAGCTCGGGTGTCTCGTCTTCCAAATCCCTAGAGCTTTTGCGCTTCTTCTGTAGGTGCCGCCCCGGCACATCTTCGTCCGAAGAGCAGCTGCCCTTTTCATCCGTGTCGGATGGGAGACGCCTCTTGCCTCTTGTCTGGGAAGTGGCTTGGTCCCTTCTTAGCCCCTTCTTCCTTTTGGCTCTCTTCACCAGCTGCCACTCCCCCTACTGATTTTCCGCTGCTGCATCCTCCTCCATTGATTCGCTCTCCTGAGGAGTGCGAGGTTCAGGGGCAGTGCTGTTGATTGGCTATCTGCTGCCTCAATCTTTTCCTCCACCTTGTCTCTCTCTGTGTCCTCCTTTGTCCCGTTGTTCTCACTGGGGGCCATGTTGCTTGGAGTGTTGCAAGTGTCTTTGGTAGTAGTGACACGAAGCATTTCTTCTGCTTCCCCCTCATTGGCTTTGGCTGCCCGTGCATAAGTGAGACAGCGTTTGGGGCAGGTCCTGTAGAGTTGACCTGCCTCGCCACACAGGTTACAGTACTTAGTCTGTTTGCAGTCCTTTGTCCGGTGCCCTTCCTGTTTGCAGTTCTTGCAGAGGGCGGCGCTGCAGTTGGCCGCCACATGACCAGACTTGCCGCATGAGCGACAAAGTTTGGGTTGCCCAGCGTAGACAAGGAAGCCACGGCTTGGAAGATGGCTCCCTTACCGTCGGTCTTGACCGTGACCTTAACCTGGCGTTTGCATGTCCAAATCCCGAAGGCGTCTCTAACCTCGGTGCAGCTCCCAACCTTGTCGACGTACCTGGCGAGGAAGGTGAGCACGTCGGCGACAGGGACGTAGGGGTTGTAGAGATGCACCGTCACCACACGGTCCCGTTGCAACGGCAGAGCAAAGAGCGGCTCCACCGTCAGGATCTTCATCTCCGGCTGGTCTCTCTTCTCCTCGAACACCTTCAGGAACTTGACGCAAGCTGCCCCTCGCTTGAAAGTCACGTCGAAATATCCAGCGCTGGGGAAGTCTCGCAGGGAGTAGATCTCCTCCGCTTCAAATCCACACGCCTTCAACAGGATCCACTTGATGATGAAGGCCCGATCCATGGGTGCTCCTCCTTCGCTGTCCTTCACCGTCACCCGAACGGTGTTACGTACCGCATCATATGGGGCTCGGCTGGTTATAACCATCGCTTAACGACCTTGTCCTGGGAGAACGGCTTTTTTTGGAAAAATTTACTTTATTCGTAAAATATCTGGAAGAACATTCCAAACCATTTCAAAATCACCATCAGAAAAGTACAATCAGATTCAACTTTTACACATGGATCACAAGGTGCATCGATACAATCAATGAATATTACAATCATTTGCAGACATACATTTTGCGCTGTACAGCCCGAGGGGCTCTAAACAGTTCCCAGTCTCTCGCTGCACTGTGGCAGAAAGGTCTTAGACAGCGACCCTTCTCCATTGCGCCTTTGCGGCGGCTGCCTCAAGCTTTAGTGCGTCCCTCATCACGTAGTCCTGGACTTTGGAATGTGCCAGTCTGCAACACTCGGTCGGGGACAACTCTTTGCACTGGAAGACCAACAAGTTTCGGGCAGGCCAAAGAGCGTCTTTCACCGAGTTGATGATCCTCCAGCTGCAATTGATGTTTGTCTCGGTGTGTGTCCCTGGGAACAGCCCGTAGAGCACAGAGTCCTGTGTCACAGAACTGCTCGGGACGAACCTCGACAGAAACCACTGCATCTCTCTCCGGACTTTCTTTGCAAAGGCACAATCTACAAGGAGGTGAACAACGGTCTCGTCCCTACCACAGCCACCTCGAGGGCAACGTGCCGAGGGGGTGAGACTCCTGGCGTGTAGGAAGGATCTGACGGGGAGGGCCTTTCTCACCACCAGCCAAGCTACGTTTTGGTGCTTGTTGGAAAGTTCTGGCGATGAGGCATTCTGCCAAATGGCTTTGACAGTCTGCTCGGGGAACCATCCCACAGGATCCACCCTCTCCTTTTCCCGCAGGGCCTCTAAGACGTTACGTGCCGACAACTGCCTGGTGGACTTGTGGTCAGAGGTGTTTCTCTGCATAAATTTTTCCACCAGGGACAGGTGGTACGGCACGGTCCAACTACTTGGAGCGTTCCGCGGCAGCGTGGCCAGACCCATCCTTCGCAACACCGGGGACAGGTAGAACCTCAGCACGTAGTGACACTTGGTGTTTGCGTACTGAGGGTCTACGCACCGCTTGATGCAGCCGCACACAAAGGTGGCCATCAGTATGAGGGCAATGTTGGGCATGTTTTTCCCCCCTTTATCTAGAGGCTTGTACATCGCGTGCCTGCGGACACGATCCACTTTCGACCTCCAGATAAAGCGGAAGATGGCTCGAGTGATCGCCATCGCGCAGGAGTCTGGAATGGGCCAGACGTGCGCCACGTACAGCAACAGCGAGAGTGCCTCACACCTGATGACCAGGTTCTTACCCGCAATGGAGAGGGAGCATCGCTCCCACATGCCCAGTTTCCTCTTCACCATAGCCACTCGCTCCTTCCAGTTTCTAACGCATGCCCCGGTCCCTCCGAACCATATCCCCAGCACCTTCAGGCCATCAGCCCTGACGGTGAAGGGGACAAAGGATCGGTCAGCCCAGTTCCCGAAGAACATGGCCTTGTCTGAACATATCAACGGACAGGCCTCCTGGGGAGCAGATTGAAAGACCTCCCAACATGCCAGGGGTGGAGTCTGCAAACTGCTCGTTCAGGGTATACCTGGCTAGGAACCCAATCCGAAGACCGCCTCCAGAGTGCGGAGCTAGTCCCCACTCTGGCTTAATGTGTGTGTGTTCCCTCTGTCTCAATCTGCTTTATAACTTTTTGACTTGTTTGTATTTGAATGTTGCTGAGTTGCAACTGAGAGTGAATCATTGGCTCTTGTGCTATTTTGTTTGAAAATGATCTTTGCTTTCTGTTTTAATGAAATTAATTTTCTCCCCCACCCCTCAAGGAATTTTTATTTTGAAACTTGCAATCTGAAGATCCAGATCGGGACAAGGACTCTTCCTCTTCAGGAGCTTCCTCCAGAGGGGACGGACTGAGACCTTCTCCAAGGCTGCGCCCCATGGGCCCACGTGAGTTTGTGTCGGTTTCTTACCCTGAGATTTCATTTCCTCTCCGGGACCCTGGTTTTCGGTGGCTCCGGTTAACCAGTTCCTGTTGGACTGCGGGCCTGGAGTTTCAAAAAGATAATCCTGGGGTTAAAGTAGCCCGGCCTTGCAATCTAAAACTTACATGTTAGCCTCTGGTGCGTGAGGAACAGGAGCCCCACAAGAGGAAATGAAAAGTCCTAATGTGAAGCTGCCTAAAATCTTGTTATAATTCAGGGATAATGCGTGTATTTTGGGCTGTGCGATCATTCTGACGGTTAAACGGGATTGCCGGTGGTCATTTTACTGAGGGTTTAGATTTCTATCTGCCTTTCTCCAGTTTTCTTTCTGTTTATTTCTTCGCTTTGCGCTATTTAAGTCTTCAAGGAATAATCACAGGTGAATTGATGGACCCACAGCAGGGGAAGTGAGCTGCAGAAGGGGCAGGGAAAGACTTTACACATGGGGAGAGGGGGCAGGAGTTTCAGAAGGTAGGAGTGACAGAGGCGGCTGATCAAGGGGGAGGGAGGCTGCTGTTCGTTTCGGAGGGGGGTAATTAGAATGAACATGGGGACAGGGTGCTTGTTCATGTTTGAAGTAGTGAGGGGTCGCTGCTACATGTTTTAAATGGTGAATGCATATGAGTTAATAGCTGACTGATATGAGTTTGTATTTACACAAAAGTCCAGAGAGGTAGGGGGTGGAGGGCGGTGCTGGGAGTCGGGGGACTGTTGTGATGGTGGGTTGGGTGTTACATGGGGGTTTGAGAGAGATTTTTGAGTGGGCAAATGCGGGGTTAAAAATGGCGCGAGTAATTTGGTGGCGACAAAACAAATGGTCGGGCGAAAATGACGTGGAGATGGAATAATTGCCGGCTGATAATGACAGGGAGGAAAAGGAAGGGGGTTGGATAATATTTGCGAGGCGGAAAGAAAAAATGAATAACCAACCAGTATGGTATAGATTTTGAAGAGCACACACCGGGGGTTTTTATATGAAAGGAAGTAGAAGACAAAATGAAAGATATGATGTGAAGTCTATTTTTTGAATCGTGAATCAGGGGAGAGCGCGAACGCAGTCCCCCACTACCACAAATTTTGCAGTCGAGTATCCCGCATTTGGGGACATCGCAGGCGTCAGCACACCCGAAGTGCAATGGGCTAGCCTCGTCCTGGGAGAACCTTTTTTTTTGCAAAAATATACTTTATTCATAAAATATCTTCAATCACATTCCAAACCATTTCAAAAACACCATTACAAGGGTACAATCCAGGTTAAACATTTACAAAATGTATCACCAGGTGCATCAGTACAAACAATATTACAATCATTTACAGCCTTTCATTTTGAGCTGTACAGCCCGAGGGGCTCTAAACAGTTCCCAGTCTCTCGGTGCGCTGTGGCAGAAAGGTCTTAGACAGCGACCCTTCCCCATTGCGCCTTTGCGGCAGCTGCCTCAAGCTTTAGTGCGTCCCTCAGCACGTAGTCCTGGACTTTGGATTGTGCCAGTCCGCAACAATCGGTCGGGGACAACTCTTTGTGCTGGAAGACCAACAAGTTTCGGGCAGGCCAAAGCGCGTCTTTCACCGAGTTGATGATCCTCCAGCTGCAGTTGATGTTTGTCTCGGTGTGTGTCCCTGGGAACAGCCCGTAGAGCACAGAGTCCTGTGTCACAGAACTGCTCGGGATGAACCTCGACAGAAACCACTGCATCTCTCTCCGGACCTTCTTTGCAAAGGCACAATCCACAAGGAGGTGAACAACGGTCTCTTCCCCACCACAGCCACCTCGAGGGCAACGTGCAGAGGGGGTGAGCCTCCTGGTGTGTAGGAAGGATCTGACGGGGAGGGCCTTTCTCACCACCAGCCAAGCCACGTCTTGGTGCTTGTTGGAAAGTTCTGGCGATGAGGCATTCTGCCAAATGACTTTGACAGTCTGCTGGGGGAACCATCCCACAGGGTCCACCCTCTCCTTTTTCCTCAGGGCCTCTAGGACGTTACGTGCTGACCACTGCCTGATGGACTTGTGGTCAAAGGTGTTTTTCTGCATCAATTTTTCCACCAGGGACAGGTGGTACGGCGCGGTCCAACTACTTGGAGCGTTCCGCGGCAGCGTGGCCAGACCCATCCTTCGCAACACCGGGGACAGGTAGAACCTCAGCACGTAGTGACACTTGGTGTTTGCGTACTGAGGGTCTACGCACCGCTTGATGCAGCCGCACACAAAGGTGGCCATCAGTATGAGGGCGATGTTGGGCACGTTTTTTCCCCCTTTATCTAGAGGCTTGTACATCGCGTCCCTGCGGACACGATCCATTTTCGACCTCCAGATAAAGCGGAAGATGGCTCGAGTCCAGAGTCCGCTCCGTGGAGCAGGATGAGACGTGCTCACGTTTCTTCTTCCAAAAGGTACACAGAGAGAGCTCTGTGATCAGCAGCCTGAAGGAAGAAGACGGCTCAGTAAAGTCATCGCAGTCCGACATTTTGAGGATCAGCAAATCCTTTTATGTCGGATTGTATGACGTGAAGCCCACAGACAGTACGGAGTCCCAGTCCTTCCTGTCCTCCATTACAAAGGGCTTTGATGACAGTACATGGGAGAGTCTGGACAAACATGGTGGATGTGCTCTCAAAATGAGATTTGGGGAGGGATTCCACAACACGGCAGGAGTCTCACCCCCTCTGCACGTTCCCCTTGAGGTGGCTGTGGTGGGGACAAGACCGTTGTTCACCTCCTTGTGGTTGTGCCTTTGCAAAGAAGGTCTGGACGTCGGTGATAGACGCTCTTTGGTCTGCCTGAAACTTGTTGGACTTCCAGCGCAAAGAGTTGTCCCCGACCGAGTGTTGCAGACTGGCACGTTCCAAGGTCCAGGACTACGTGCTGAGGGACGCACTAAAGCTTGGGGCAGCCACCGCAAAGGCGCAATGGGGAAGGGTCGCTGTCTAAGACCTTTCTGCCACAGTGCACCCAGGGACTGGGAAATGTTGAGAGCCCCTCGGGCTGTACAGCTCCAAATGAATGTCTGCAGTGAATACTAATTATATTGAAGCACCTCAGAGAGCAACATGATGTATGTTGATAACTCCAATACTTTTGTCTGATTGTCTGCATTGACCATATTGAAATGATTGTAATATTCATTGATTGTATCGATGCACCTTGTGATCAATGTGTAAAAGTTGAATCTGATTGTAGTTTTGTGATGGTGATTTTGAAATGTTTTGGAATGTTCCTCCAGATATTTTATGAATAAAGTATATTTTTCAAAAAAAAATCTGTTCTTATCAGTTTAATATCCGATACGTCCTTTATCTGGGGACCAAATATTAAATTTATTTTTGGAGCAGGGAGATGGAACAGGATCTTTCTCCGTCCATTCCACACATCGACCTGGTATTGCAGCGTCTTCAGGAATGGTGCAGTTTTGCCCTCTACAGGGTGAAAGGGAAACTGAAAAGAAGAAAAAGTCATTCAGAGCATTGTCCTGCTTTCCATCATTGATCTGGTTGAACTGAACTTGTGCTGAGTGGCAGGACAGGCTCATTGGTGCCAGACTGAGTGATGCCCCCTTTAACTTTAATTTCTCCTTTAACTCCTCTCAATTCCTCCAAATAAAAGGTGTGGCCATGGGTACCCGCATGGGCCCCCGCTATGCCTGTCTCTTTATGGGGTATGTGGAACATTCCTTGTTCCAGTCCTACTCCGGCCCCCTCCCACAACTCTTTCTCCGGTACATCGATGATTACTTCGGTGCTGCTTCATGCTCTCGTCGGGAACTGGAAAAATTTATTAATTTTGCTTCCAATCTCCACCCCTCCATCATTCTCACATGGTCCATCTCTGACACTTCCCTTCCCTTCCTTGACCTCTCTGTCTCAATTTCTGGTGATAGACTGTCCACCAATATCCATTACAAGCCTACCGACTCCCACAGCTACCTTGACTACAGCTCCTCACACCCTGCTTCCTGTAAGGACTCCATCCCATTCTCTCAGTTCTTTTGCGTCCGTCGCATCTGTTCTGATGCTGCTACCTTCAAAAACAGTTCTGCCACCACCAAACACACCTTCCCTTCACCCCCCTTGGCGGCATTCCGTAGGGATCGTTCCCTCCGGGACACCCTGGTCCACTCCATCACCCCTACTCCTCAACCCCCACCTATGGCACCTCCCCATGCACACGCAAAAGATGCAACACCTGCCCCTTCACTTCCTCTCTCCTCACCGTCCAAAGGCCCAAACACCCGTTTCAAGTGAAGCAGCATTTCACTTGCATTTCCTCTGACTTAGTCTACTGCATTCGTTGCTCCCAATGCGGTCTCCTCTACATTGGAGAGACCAAACGTAAACTGGGCGACCGCTTTGCAGAACACCTGCGGTCTGTCCGCAAGAATGACCCAAACCTCCCTGTCGCTTGCCATTTTAACACTCCACCCTGCTCTCTTGCCCACATGTCTGTCCTTGGCTTGCTGCATTGTTCCAGTGAAGCCCAACTCAAACTGGAGGAACAGCACCTCATCTTCCAACTAGGCACTTTACAGCCTTCCGGACTGAATATTGAATTCAACAACTTTAGATCTTGAACTCCCTCCCCCATCCCCACCCCCATTTCCGTTTCTTCCCCCTCCCTTTTATTTTTTCCAATAATTTATATAGATTTTTCTTTTCCCACCTATTTCCATTATTTTTAAATTTATACCTTTTATGCCCTGTTAGTCTTATATCACCCCACCCCACCCCCACTAGAGCTGTACCTTGTGTGTCCTCCCATCCATTCTTAATTAGCACATTCGTTTAGATAATACCACCACCTTCAACACCTCTTTGTTCTTTTGTCTCTGACATCTTTTGGTTATCTGATCCTATCACTGCTTGCTTGTCCCTACAACCACACCACCCCCCCGCCCGACTTCTCTCCCCCCACCCCCCCACCTTAAACCAGCTTATATTTCACCCCTCTCCTAGTTTTACTCAGTTCTGTTGAAGGGTTATGAGGACTCGAAACGTCAACTTTATTCTTCTCCACCGATGCTGCCAGACCTGCTGAGTTTTTCCAGGTAATTCTGTTTTTGTTTTGGATTTCCAGCATCCGCAGTTCTTTGTTTTTATATCTGAATGATGCCCCCCGTTGGATTTTGGTGCAACTGCAGGGCTGCTGCTGGTTTGCACTTGTGCTGCTTGTCAGGGTGGAGCCCGGGACTAGACGATGCCCCCTGTTGGATATTGGTGCAACTGCAGGGCTGCTGCTGGTGTGCACTTGTGCTGCTTGTCAGGGTGGAGCCCGGGACTGGACAATGCCCCCTGTTGGATTTTGGTGCAACTGCAGGGCTGCTGCTGGTGTGCACTTGTGCTGCTTGTCAGGGTGGAATCCTGGACTGGAAAATGCCCCCTGTTGGATATTGGTACAACTGCAGGGCTGCTGCTGGTGTGCACTTGTGCTGCTTGTCAGGGCGGAGCCCGGGACTGGACGATGCCCCCTGTTGGGTTTTGAAGCTGTTGCAGGCGCTGCTTCAGGGAGGCAGCATCAAGCAAGAAAGGTCCTGATGCTCAATGCTGGCTGTCGGGTCTTCAGCCCGTGTTCGGCCACACGCAGCAAAACGGACGGTGAAGCCGAGGCCGAGGAAGACGGGACGGGCGCATGGGTTTCTGGGTTATCGCTTCTCGGCCTTTTGGCTAAGATCAGTTGTAGTGAAGCGACGGCTAAAACCAAAGGAGCCCCAAACCAGGGGGTACGTAACACCGTTCGGGTGACAGTGAAGGACAGTGAAGGAGGAGCACCCATGGATCGGGCCTTCTTCATCAAGCGGATCCTGTTGAAGGCGTTTGGATTGGAAGCGGAGGAGATCTACTCCCTGCAAGACTTCCCCAGCGCTGGATATTTCGACGTGACCTTCAGGAATGTTGCTGCCTGCGTCAAGTTCCTGAAGGTGTTCGAGAAGAAGAGAGACCAGCCGGAGATGAAGATCCTGACGGTGGAGCCGCTCTTTGCTCTGCCGTTGCAACGGGACCGTGTGGTGACGTTGCATCTCTACAACCCCTAAGTCCCTGTCGCCGACGTGTTCACCTTCCTCGCCAGGTACGTCGACAAGGTTGGGAGCTGCACCGAGGTTAGAGACGCCTTCGGGATTTGGACCAGCCATCGCCAGGTTAAGGTCACGCTCAAGACCGACGGTAAGGGAGCCGTCTTCCACCCTCCTTCCAGATTTGCTATCGGGGGAAGCCGTGGCTACCTGGTCTACGCTGGACAACCCAAACTTTGTCACTCATGCGGCAAGTCTGGTCATGTGGCGGCCAACTGCAGCGCCTCCCTCTGCAAGAACTGCAAACAGGAAGGGCACCAGACAAAGGACTGAAAACAGACTAAGTGCTGCAACCTGTGTGGCGAGGCAGGTCACCTCTACAGGACCTGCCCCAAACGCTGCCTCACTTATGCACGGGCAGCCAACGCCAATGAGGGGGAAGCAGAAGAAATGCTTCGTGTCACTACTACCAAGGACTCTTGTAACACTCCAAACACCATGGCCCCCAGTGAGAGCAACGGGACAAAGGAGGACACAGAGAGAGACAAGGTGGAGGATAAGATTGAGGCAGCAGACAGCCAATCAACAGCACTGCCCCCTGAACCTCCCACTCCTCAGGAGAGCGAATCAATGGAGGAGGAAGCAGCGGAAAATCAGCAGGGGGAGTGGCAGCTGGTGAAGAGAGCCAAAAGGAAGAAGGGGCTAAGAAGGGACCAAGCCACTTCCCAGACAAGTGGCAAGAGGCGTCTCCCATCCGAGACGGATGACAAGGACAGCTGCTCTTCAGACGAAGAAAGGTAAGGGCGGCACCTACAGAAGAAGCGGAAAAGCTCTAGGGAGTTGGAGGACGAGACACCCGAGCTCCAGAACATTGGCGACAATGAGGAGACCAGCGCACCCCGACTTTGCCCACAACCTGAAGAGGCCAGCTCACCCCAACCCCAGCAATCTGGGAGCAGTGAAGCGCTCAGCGCACCCCAGCTCCCGGAAGCCGGGAGCAGCAACGCCCCAGAGGGGGAGAGGATTGGAGAAGCTTCTCCAACAGAGGACATTTCAAATCCCGTCCTCTACACGAAACCCCAGATGCCACCTGAGCAGAACATCTCCAATGGGGAGGTTCAGGACAGTTTCCTCAGCCTATCCAAAGTGAGGCAATTTGTGAACACTATGGGTATGCAGGAGCAGACCAAAGGCCTCGGACTCTCAGAGACAACAGGTTTGGTAAGACACTAAATGCTTTAAAATGGGTGTAAAGATTGTATCCAGAAATGTGCGTAGCATTAAATCTACTACTTGATGTGTTGCGACCTTGGACTACCTTGCCAAGGTCAAAGCTGACCTGTTGTTTCTGCAGGAGTGTGCGATACCACTTCTCATCTCCTGCAGGGGTCCAAGTGAGGCCTCACCCTCCCACTTCAATCCAGCTTCACTCTCTGCAACATCAAACATTCCAGTTAGAGAGGGGAAAGGGGGACGTCCAACATCTAGAGGATCAATGTCCCACCAGCTTCAGGTACAAGATCTCTCCTTCCTCTGGGACCTAACCACAACTCCCTTGTGGCACCACAGTTACCCACATGGCAACAGGCACAAATGTCAATGCTCGATTCCTCCAATGGGGTGCAGCTAAACAAGAGAAAGAGCCCATCAACCAGGTTGTGCATCACATCCCCACACAACATCCCTGAGGGAGAGAGAGGGGGAACTGACACATTCTGCACCTTCTGGAAAGTACAAGCTTTGTTCCTGGAATCCCTCTGATCCAATGGAGCAACTTTCAGGTGACAGGTGATGAAAATCTGAGGGACACATTCAACACAAGTCATGATTCAGTGACTCCCTCCCAACATGGAGACCCCAATGATCAGCTTCCTCTTACCAAGGAACGGTCATCTCCAAGGAAACGGAACACATCCAGGTCAAAGCGGAGCTTGTCCAGCTCCCGCTCGTCTCTTGGCAACACAAAGGTTGAAAAGGAGTCCTCAGCTTTGCTGTCCAGGAGGCAACTGAAGAAAGATTAAAAAGGGACAGGAAGTGAATCAAGTGAAGCCATTGAGATGGGACCAGCTGGAGAAAGCAGAGAGATCCTTGCCCATTGTGGTCAATGAAGCTGTATCTCCGGGTGGAGTCCTTGTCTGGGCTCAGTGTAGCTACACAGCGGTCAATGTAGAGCTTCAGGGGCATGTGGTTGATCATTGAAACAGAGGCCTCAATGTGAATGAGCTCACCCAGGTAGTAGACAGTCGAAGTGCGCTCTGTAAGCCAGTCACCTGAAGTACAAGAGGACAAGGGTTAGAGACAGTGGCTGTAACTCCCAGTGAGTGACTACAGGAAATCACTCCCCATCCACCCATCACATACCATTCATTAGGCGCAGAGAGAATGACAGATGCCCTTCTCCAGACTTGGTGGAGCTGAATGGGATCCAGGTGGGCTTGATGGGGTCACTGCTCACATTGCCCTTCCTGGAAAGGCAGGGGAGTCATTTTAGGACATATTCAGAGACCACCAGCAGCTGTAGATCTTATTGACAAAGCGAATAAAGATTCTCACCTCAAATAACGACACTCAATGGGAACGACAGCTCCATTCGTTCTCACAATGACAGATCCATGATACTCTGGGGTGTGGTTCAGGTGGGTGGTGTAGATGAGGAAATCTCCAATCATCTGAAAGAATCAGGTGAAGGAATGAAGAACTGATCTGAAATGAGAATGTTCTCCACAGGGGTTAACAATGAAGTCATCCCATCCCCTGAAAACAATTCTGAGGGGGATGGACAGGATCAGTGTGAAGAGGCTGCTTCCCCCCAGCCGGAGGAGAGTTGATTATTAGGGGTAGGCATCTCAGGTCAGGGGGTCACTTAAGATTAATGTGACAGGGAATTACTTCATACAGCAGGTGGTGAATGTTTGGGATTCTATCCCAGAGAGCTGTGAATGCTCAGTCACCGAGTACATTGGAGACAGATGGATTTATTTTGGGGAATGAAGGGAATGTTATGATGTGGCAGATGATGCTAGTCAGGTGGATCAAATCTACGAGGGAAACTTGATTAGGCACTCAACTGTTTTGCAATTAGTATTTTATTTTGAGATCAGTGCCCGGAATTCAGGAACAGCAAAGACTGCCACAAATTCAGGAGGTTTAGATAAAAATGTAAACATTTAAAGAAAAGATTAAGCACATCCATTATGTCTACAAATTACTATAAGAACTCCCAAAATTCTGATTAATCTGGCTCCCAGTGACACCTTCATTAAGGCAACAGTTAAAAAACAGATTTGTACAGACCCAGGCAAAGCAACACCACCTGGACAGGAGAATTCAATACGAGTTGACACATCCTTGGTTCCTTTAGACAGGAACTTGATGCAGAGGCTGGAGGCTTCTCACATTTATGAAAGATCTTAGGATGTCTTCAATACTGACTCAGCCTCATCCTCTCTACAGGTAAATTCCATTGTTCCCATATCTTGTTGCAACTTCACTTTTCATAATATAAAACTTTAGTACTAATTTATCAGTAACCTTTTGAAAAAAATTAACACTTCAGCTTAGTTTCTGAAAGCTGGGTGTCACATCCCACCATTGCTTGGAAATTCAAGCTATCCAAATTTATATAAAAAAGCAAATTTTCATCACATCTCATTCTAAACCTGGTTCGATTAAACTGGACTGAAACCTCCAGTTGGATTGATCTGAATGAGGGGAATAGAGCTGAAAATCCTCAAAACAACAAAAGGAAAAGCTTGGAGGATCCAAAGAGAAGGTTCAAGACCAATGGGGCTGATGTCATAGGTTGGAGAGACTCAGGGATCAGTTAAAGTAAAGTACAATACAAGATAGAAAGCTAATTTGTAGTTTTATAAAGCAGGAGACAGCTATCTCCTCAATATCATTGACATCTCACCCAGTGTTGGAATGAAGAGTGGGGAACAACCTACAGCCCAAGCTTAGAGCAAGAGCTGAGGATTCCCATTACCTGCAACCTGCTGCCACACTCATGGAGTCCATAGTCAAAGAGGACAGTGTGGTTCTGAGAGTAGATCCTGGTTGGCCGACAACCTGCTGTCCCCGGGGTCAGGTCAGCAGCTTTGATCAGGTGCCTGGTTCCAAATAAATCCAGCTGGACCCTGAGCAGCAGCTTGTCCTCTCCACACTGCACCATCACAGTCTGCAGTGGAGACACACTTCCACCCTCAGACACACGGAAATGGGAACCAAAGGGAGGCCCAGGAGGAGAGACTGTCTGAGGCACAGGGGTGGCTTTGACTCTGCTCCATGGAAACCTCTGGCCCAGAAACAGTTGCCAAGTATCAGAGCCACAAACAGCTCCAGCTAACACCAGCACTGGGAACAAAGGCCTCACTACAAAATCACCCATGATACCAAACAACTCAACCATCCCTTCAGCCACCGAGCAGCACCTTTTATACACACAAGCTGCACTCACCTGACACCAATGAGACCGGAAGCAGCAACATTGAACCAATTAACCAGCCCCAAACTCCACAATCTCCACCAATGACAGAACTCATGGATTTATTACCAGGAAGGCTGATTTTATTTGGACCAATAGGAGTTGGTCTGGCGGGGGGGAATGATGTCGATGAACAAAAGGGAAGGTGCGTGATAGGGTGGAGGGCAGGAGAGATTAAAGGATAAAAGGTTTCATGGTGCAAAAGCCAAACGCAGTGGTAATGGGTAAAGTAAAGAAACAAAAGATGTGTCCAGATGAGGTGTGAATGGCTGCATAGCAACCGTCTGAATGTAACGTAGAATCGTAGAATTTTTACAACACAGAAAGAGGCCACTCGGCCCATCGTGTCTGCCCCGGCTGAAGAACGAACCCCCCCCAGCCTAATCCCACTTTCCAGCACTTGGTCCGTAGCCCTGCAGCTTCCGGCAGTTGAGGTGCATATCCAGACACCTTTTCAATGAGTTGAGGGTTCCGGCCTCTACTCCCCTTTCAGGCAGTGAGTTCCAGACCCACACAATCCTCTGGGTGAGAAAAGGTTTTCCTCATCTCCCCTCTAATCTTTCTATCAATCACTTAAAATCTATATCGCCTCGTCAATGTGCTCTCTGCTAAAGTAAATAGGCCCTTCCCATCCAGTCTATCCAGGCCCTTCACAATTTTGTACATCTCAATCAAATCTCCCCTCAGCCTCCTCTGTTCCAAGGAGAACAACCCCAGCCTCTCCGATCTTTCCTCATATTTGCAATTTTCCAGCCCAGGCAACATCCTGGTAAATCTCCTCTGTTCCCTCTTGAATGCAATTACATCCTTTCTGTAACAAGATGACCAGAACAGCACACAGTACTCAAGCTGTGGCCTAACTAATGTTTTCTATAGTTCCAGCATAACCTCCCTGTTCTTATATTCTACACCTCGGCTAAGAAATGAAAGGATTCCATCTGCCTTCTTAACCAAATTCTCAACCTGTCCTGCTACATTCTGGGATCTGTGGACATTCACTCTAAGACCCCTCACTTCCTCTACACCTCTCAGTTTCCTCCCATTTATTGTGTAATCCTTTGCCTTGTTTGACCTCCCCAAATGCATCATCTCACACTTCTCTGGGTTGAATTCCATTTGCCACTTTTCTGCCCACTTAACCAGTCTATTGATGTCTTCCTGCAGTCCACAGCAACTCTCCTCACTATCAACCAATTTTTCTGCAAACTTCTTGATCATTCTACTTTTATGCCCAAATCATTAATATAGACCACAAAAAGCAGGGGGCCCAGTACTGAGCCCGGCAGAACCCCACTGGAAACAGCCTTCCAGTCACAAAAACATCCATCCTTTGTTTCCTGCCACTGAACCAATTTTGTATCCAGCTCGCTACGTTCCCCTGGATCCTATGGGCTTTTATTTTTTTAAGCAGTCTGCCATGTGGAACCTTGTCGAAAGCCTTGTTATAATCAATGTGTATCACATCAACTACACCACCCTCATCAATCCTACTTGTTACTTCCTCAAAAACTTCAATCTAATTAGTCAGATATGATCTGTGTACTATAGGCCCCCAAACAGTCAGGGAGAGATAGAGGATCAAATATGTAGACAAATTTCAGAGAAGTGTAAGAATAATAGGGCAGTAATGGTAGGGGATTTTAACTACCCAAATATTAACTGGGATAGTTTCAGTGTGCAAGGTAGGGAGGGAGTAAAATTCTGAAGTTGCATCCAGGAGAACTTTCTTAGACAGTGCGTAGAAAGCCCAGCAAGGGAGGGGGCAGTTCTGGACCTAATATTCTGAAATGAGCCCGGGCAGGTGGAAGGCATATCAGTAGGGGAGCATTTTGGAGATATTGACCATAACTCAGTTAGATTTAGGATAGTTATGGAAAAGAATAAGGTTGGGCCAGGAATAAAAGTTCTAAACTGGGGAAAGGCTAATTTTACTAAGATGAGATGCGATTTGGCACAAGTGGACTGGGAGCAGCTACTTGCAGATAAAACTGTCAGAGCAGTGGGGGGTCTTCAAGGAGGTAATAGCAGAAGCACAGGGCAATTATGTTCCCGTAAAGGCAACGGGTGGGGGGAACCAATCCTGGAGAACCCTGGATGTCAAGAGGCATAAAGGTTAGGATGAAGAAAACAAGAGAAGCTTATGGCAGATACCGAGGGCTCAATACAGCTGAGTCCTTCCTGGAATGTAAAAAGTGTAGAGGGAACTTAGAAAGGAAATTAGGAAAGCTAAGAGAGTGCATGAGAAAGCATTGGTGGATAGAATAAAGGAAAACTCAAAGGGGTTATTTAAATATATATAGGGTAAGAGAATAACTAGGGAAAGAGTAGGGCCAATTTGGGATAATAGAGGTAATCTGTGTGTGGACCCGGAAGACATGGGTGCAGTCCTCAATGAGTCCTTTACGTCGGTCTTCACAATGGAAAAGGACGACTCAGATACAGATATCAGGGTGGAGGACTGTGAAATATTAGAGGAAATTAACATAGAGAGCGAGGGGGCACTTGCAGGTCTAGCGGCCTTAGAAATGGATAAATCCACAGGCCCGGATGAGATATATCCCAGGCTGTTGAGGGAGCCAAGGGAAGAGATTTCAGGGGCCCTGGCAATAATTTTCAAATCCTCTCTGGCCACAGGTGTGATGCCAGAGGACTGGAGGACTGCTAAAATTGTTCCAATATTAAGAAAGGGAGGAATGGATAGATCAGGAAATTACAGGCCAGTCAGTCTAACCTCAGTGGCGGGGAAGTTACTAGAAAGAATTCTGAGGGGCAGAATATATCTGGCCTTGGAGAGACAAGGATTAATCGGGGACAGTCAGCATGGGTTTGTTAAGGGAAGGTCGTGTTTGAAAAATTTGATCGAATTTTTTGCGGAGGTAACCAGGAGTGTTGATAAGGGTAATGCATTTGACTTTAGCAACGCTTTTGAAAAGATCCCCCATGGCAGACTGGGCATGAAAGTAAGAGCCCATGGGATCCAAGGCAAAGTGGCATGTTGGATCCAAAATTGGCTGAACTACAATGTCAGCATTCTCCCCCTCTTTTGTTAAGACAGATGCAAAGTATTCATTCAGACCCACACCCACATCCTCCGCCTCCACCCACAGGTTACCTTTTCGGTGTTTTATGAGCACCACTCTTTCCTTCGTGATCCTCTCACTCTAAATTGATCAATCATCTTTGTGTTGATTTTGCTTGCCAATATTCTTTCATGCCCTCTCTTTACTGTCCTAATTTCCTTTTTGATTTCACCCCTCCGCTTTCCCTACTTCTCTCAGCTTGATCTCTTTGTCTAAATCATTAACAGGGATTGTAAATAGTTGAGGCCCCAGCTCTGATCCTTGCAGAAATCCCCTAGTTAGCGGCTGAGAAAACGAAAATGTCCCGTTTATCCCTACGCTCTGCTACTTCTCCATTGTCCAATCATCCACCCATGCTAAATGGATACATGGATCCATGTCAGAAGTTTAATGGTTAATTTGAGACAATGTCAGAAGAGTAAAAATACAATTTTAGAAGCAAACAAGCTCTAACAAAATGGCCCAGGGAACTTGTTTTCAATAACATCCATTGCATCCGTGATCCCGGGCTGGAGTAACAGAGAATTCCTCTGAATACATTCAGAAATCCTTGGATATACTCATCAGGTCTGACAGCATCTGTACAGAGAGAAATCGAGTTAACGTTTCAGGCATCAGAACTGGACAAGTTTGAAATGTCATCGACTTTAAGCAACAGGAGGGTGAGAAAAAGGACAATAGGGAAGCTCTGTGATTGGGTGTAAGACAGGGAGAGATTAAATGACAGAAGAGTTAGTCGTGCAGAGTCAAAGGGAGTGGAAATGGGACAAGTAAAGAAACAAAAGATGTGCATCGAGCAGTTGTGCTGCATTCCGAATGTGAGAACAAGAGTAAGAGTGAAACATGAAAAGAAATGGAGACAGTATGGAGACAGAGATTCCAGTCTGTAATGGTTGAACTCAGTGTTGAGTCTGGAAGGCTGTAAAGTATCCAATTGAAAGATGAGGCCAGAATCTTCCGAGGAATGTCAATCACTGTCGGATTGCCACTCCGCTCCTACTATCCTCCAGCACACCGGAGCGCGGCGTTCCTGACCAGGTCTTCCCATCCCGGCTTCTCCAGAAATGCGGAGCGAGCCTGAAATGGAACTGCTCCTTCCTAGCGTCGGATCGTTGGGGGAGGACAGGCCACGCCCCCTTTTTACAACACCAGCTCCCAGATTTTTTGTTATTCATTCACTGGATGTGGGCTTCACTGGCTGGGGCAGCATTTATTGCCCATCCCTACTGGCCCTCGAGAGGGAGGTGGTGAGCTGCCTTCTTGAACCACTGCAGTTCATGTGGTGTAGGTACACGCACAGCGCTGTTAGGAAGGGAGCTCCAGGACTTTGACCAGTAAGTAAAGAGTTTAAATGTCCCAAAGCTTCTTTGGAAAGCTACAGAGAGAAGGTAAGTGAGTAATGGGGGTGGGCGGGCAAGGGGGTAGGTTGTGTGAGGTAAATGGGTAAGGGGATAGGATGTCAGGTAGGTAAGGTGGAAGCTGGGTAGGTTGGCAGGTGGGTGAGGTGGGCAGTTTGGCAGGTGGGTAAGCGGGTAGCTGGGGCAAAGGCTAGTCAGGTTGAGTCGGGGGAATAGGGTGCGTCGGCGGAGTCGGGTGGAGCAGCTAGTCAGGTCGAGTTGGGGGTGTTGGGAGGTCAATGGGGAGTCAGGTGTCAGGGGGTAGTTGGGGGTCACGAGGCAGTCAGGTGGGGGGGACATGGTGAGTGATTGGTCGGTCAGCTGTGCAGTTACCCAGGAGTTAGACTAGGTTTTCATCGGTCTAACATTTCCTGGTTATCTATTCAGGTAAGTACACGGGAACTGTTTGAAGTTGGAGACTTTTGCGGAGGGTCCCAGTGAGCAGGTGAATTGCCCATCAGATGTTAAAACTTCCCTGGCAGTTCCCGTGGAGTCAGTGCGTTGGGACTTCCGATAATGTCCCATGGCGCATCTTCCGGGGTACATCCATCCGGACTCCGACTATCTGGAGATCAGAAGCTCTCTGCTGAGGAATTCAGAGCTGGAGATTGCCTGTGAAATCAACCTAAAAACTGAAAGCTGCCTCACAGTGTTTGACAAGGAGTTAAATACACCGCAGTGTTTATTAAAAGTTCATCTCATGGGGTTTGTTACTGAGCCCCCAGAGCAGGACAGGCCCAGGCTCCAGATTATGCTGTGTTAGCTGAAGTCTCCTGGTGTGATAGCGAGCCAAACGGAGCACGGAGCTCCATCCCGGGCCTGCGTTGAGTGAGCTGATCCCGTGCCAGAGATCACCCAATGCCCTCCCCTACGTCCTGTCACCATGTGGAAATCTCCCAATTCCCAGTTCCATGTCACCTTGGCAACAGGCCTCTCCCCTAATTCTTTTTCACCATGGGAACAGGCCCCACCCTCAGTCTCCCATCACTATTGGCCGCAGGCTCTACCCTCACTTCACTGTCACTGTGGGAAACAGGACCCACCCCCATTCCCTATCACCATGGGGAACAGGACATGGCCCCTGCTGGAAATGTGAAATAAAATGAGAAGGTGCTTGAAGCTCTCAGTGATTCAGTTTTTCTGATCAATGAATGAGTCGAACAATTTGGGTGAAGGGATACTTCAGCATATCCTTCAGATGTTCTCTAAACTTAGTCTGGGTCACGGCATAAATACAAGTGTTTGTGCAGCAACTCAGGAGCTGCAGCATGAAGCCCAGTTCCAGCACAACTTCATCAATCCAAACAGAATCATATCCCAAATCCCACATCCGGTACCACACGGAATAAACCATTAACGTCGTCCATAACAGGATGAAATTTGCCGAGATAACAAACAGTAAAATGATGGATTTCCTTCGACTCTCCATCTCTGGGTCTCTGGGACTCTCCCCACTGCTGTCAGCCCGGAGTCTCCTGCGGGCTCTGCCGCTCACTAAAATGTGTCTGACAGTGAAAACATTGAGCAGCAAAATCAGAACAAATGGGACCGCTGGGTTTAGAATATTATGGAGGAACTCGATTGATCCCCAGACTTGAGAATACTGAATACCCCCTGTTACATCACAAAACCAGGGGACATTCAACAGCAAATATTCACCTATGAACATAAAATACCAGAAAATGTTCTTTAAACAGCTCAGCACAGTCACTGTTCCCAGAACCACAGTCGCTGTTTTCTCAGTGCAATATTTACTTTTCAGCTTCTGGACACAAATGGCCACAAATCGGTCAATGGTGAAAGTGACAGTGAACCAGACAGAACAGTCAGTGGCTACATAAAGGAAAACAGTGTGTATGTTACACACGGGAATGGAAAACAGGAACTGGAACTGCTCCCCATAAACAATTGGTATGTGTCTTAATATCAGGTCCAGGATAATGACCAGTAGATCTGCCACTGCCATGGCCACCAGGTAGCAAGTAACACATTTGGAGAGACCGCACTTTTGCTGAGACAGTATTCTAATCGCCATTAAGTTAACTGTGAAGAAGGAAAATAAAGTGGGGTAAAATACATCAGGTTGAGAACAAAGTTACTAGCTTGATTGAGAACTTATTAAGGTTTTAACATTTGTTATTGGATTCAGTCATATATTGAAATGAGGCCCAAACAATCCTCATCCACCACCACTCTCCTCTGTCTGGCTGAACTTGTTCTCCCACTGAATAACTTTTCCTTTAACTTGTCTCACTTCCTCCAACTAAAAGGTGTGGCTATGGGAGCGGAGCAGAGGCAAGTCAGGAACCAGGATCAGCATAAATAGATACTTGGGCTCAGAGCACAGCCTTTCTTGCCTGAGAGTGGAGCAGAGGCAAGTCTGGAACCAGGAGCATTTCAGCTTCTGTAGAAGCTGAGTGGTAAAAGCAACTGTGACATCACATGAAACCAGGAAGCTGATTGGCTGGTAAGAGCTTGGTGTAAGGGTTAGTGTGTTAAAAGCCAGCTTAGGATGCAGGAGTTAAAGTAGGTCTTGTAAATAACAAGAAGTAAAACTTTAAAATAAAAAATATATATACAACAAAATAAGTAAAATAAAATAGCTAAAATAAAATAATTAAAATAAATACTTAAAACACATACCCGTGTAATTAAGGAATGTGTAACTTTTAGTTGTAATTGTGGGTGATGCTAGCATTTAATAAACACAGTACTGTACTATACGTGGGAAATATTCCAAATTAATTAAGAAAATAATTGTTTTAAATGAGTAATTTAGAATAAATTATAAAATAAATACCGTAGTAAATGCTTCATACAAAGTTTAAGGTATGTCAGCGCAGCTCGGCCATGTGGAATGTACATCCTGTGGGATGTGGGAAGTCGCGCAGGCACAGAGTGGACTCAATGATCATATCTGCAGGAAGCGTCACTAGTGGCAGAAAGTTGAGCTCTGATTTGGGGAGCTTGAGTGGCTGCTGGAGTCACTGCAGTACATCCACAAGGCCGAGGATAACGTGGATAGCACTTTTAGAGAGGTAGTCACACAGCAGGTTCGAAGAACACAGAGAGGGAATGGGTGACCGCCAGAGTATCTAGGAGAAACAGGCAGGTAGTGCAGGAATCTGCTGAGGCTACCTCACTCTCTAACTGCTTTTCCATTTTGGATACTGGTGAGCGAGATGGTTCCTCGGAGGGCGATATCAAGAGCCAAGTTCATGGCACCACAGGTGGCTCAGCTGCACAGGAGGGGAGGAGGAAGGGCGGGAGTGCTATAGTAGTAGGGGATTCCATAGTTAGAGGAGCAAACAGGCATTTCTGTGGCCATAGACATGACTCCAGGATGGTATGTTGCCTCTCTGGTGCCAGGGTCAAGGATGTCACAGGGCAGCTGCAGAACATGCTTTTGGGGGAGGGTGAACAGCCAGAGGTCGTGGTCCCCATTGGTACCAATGATATAGGTAGGAAAAGGGATGAGGTCCTGAAACCAGATTTTAGGGAGTTAAGAAGATAATTAAAAAGCAGGACCTCAAGAACAGTAATGACAGGATTATTCCCAGTGCCACGTGCCAGTGAGCACAAGAATAGGAAGATTGAGCAGTTCAACACGTGGCTAGAGAAATGGAGGAGAAGGGAGGGCTTTAGATTTCTGAGGCATTGGGCCAGGTTCTGGGGGAGGTGGGACCTGTACAAGCTGGACGATCTACACCTGAATATGACTGAGATGAATGTCCTCGCGGGGAGCTTTGCTAGTGCTACTGGGGAGGGTTTAAACTAGATTGGTATGGGGATGGGACCCTGAGGGGAAATTCAGAGTGGAGAGGAGAAAAACTGGCAGTGGGGAGTAGGGAAGCATCAACTGATACCAAGGATATATCAGCCAGTTGTATCAAGGTTAATAGAACCTTGGAGAGTTTGTTAGAACTAGAGTAGGCAACAGCAAGTCATTAGATGGGACCAGAATGAGGGGGAAAGGATAAAAAGCCTAAATCAGGGCTAATGTGCATGTGTGTGAAAGCACGGAGTGTGGTTAATAAGATTGGTGAACTGCAGGCACAGGTTAACAAATGGAATTATGTGATACTATTGTTATAACAGAGACCTGGCTCAAAGAAAGGCAGGACTGGGCTAAATATTCCTGGTACAAGGTGTTTAGGAGAGACAGGAAAGGAAGAAAATGTGGTGGTGGGGGTTAGGGTGGCAGTGGGAAGTGGCAATTCTGGTTAAAGATGGCATTACAGGATTGGAGAGAGAAGATGTTCCAGAGGGGTCAAGGACAGAATCTCTCTGGCTGGAGGTAAGGAATGAAACAGGTGCAGTAACATTGATTATATACGACACAGACCACAAACTAGTGGAAGGGATATGGGGAAACAAATTTGCAAAGAAATTATGGAGAGGTGCAAGAGTTATAGAGTAATCAGAATGGGAGACTTCAATTATCCGAATATGGACTGGGATAGGAATAATACAAAGGGAAAAGTAGGCAAGAGTTCCTGGAATGTGTTCAAGATAATTTTCTGCATCTGTATGTTTCCAGTCCAACTAGAGGACATGTACTTTTGGACCTGGTTCTGGGGAATGAGTTGGCCCAAGTGGATCAAATATCAGTGGGAGAGCCTCTAGGGGACAGTGACCATTGTATCATAAGGTTTAGGTTAATCATGGAAAAGGACAGGGAACAATCCAGAACGGGGATAATTAATTGCGGGAAAGCCAAGTTCGATGGGATGAGAAGGCATCTGAGATGAGTGAGTGGGAATCAAATGTTGGCAGAAAAGACGGTGGCCGACAATGGGCCACCTTTAAAGAAAAAGTATTGCAGCAAATGTCAAGGGATATTCCCTGAAGGGGAAAGGTAGGACAAATAAATCCAGAGAACCCTGGATGATGAGAGAGATAGAAGATGAAAAGGAGGAAGTGCGCACACAACAGATGTCTGTTGAAAATACAATGTAAAATCAGCCTCAATATGGCAGGACCGGGGGGAAATGAAAAAACTAATAAGAAAAGCAAAGAGAGAGCATGAAAAGAGGCCGGCAGCGAACAGAAAAGGAAATCCCAAGGTCTTCTACAAGCATGTAAATAATAAAAGGGTGGTAAAAGAAAGAGTAGGGTTGATTAGGGGCAAAAAATGGGACTTGCATATGGAGGCTGGAGAAATAGTGCAGGTGTTGTCCGAGTACTCTGCATCTGTCTTTACAAAGGAAGAGGATCCTACCCAGGCCAAGGTGAGAGAGGAGGTAACTGGTACACTAGAAAAACTTACAATCAAGAGGAAGGAGGTGTTGGAAAGACTATCTTTACTTAAAATAGATAAGGTACCAGAACCGGATGAGATGCATCCAAGAGTACAGAGAGACGTGAGTGGAAATTGCAGAGGAAATAATGATAATCTTCCAGTCTTCCTTAGACACAGGGGAGGTGCCACACGACTGGAGAATTGCAAATGTTCCACCCTTGTTTAAAAAGGGGTGCAAGGATTAAGCCGGCAACTACAGAGCAATCAGAATGACCTCAGTGGTAGGGAAACTTCTGGAAACTACAGGATGGGGTAAAATCAATAGTCACTTAGACAAGTACATGATAATGAGGGAAAGCCAGCATGGATTCATTAAGGGAAAATCATGTTTAACTAACTTGCTGGAATTTTTTGAGGAAGTAACAGAGAAGGTTGATAAGGGAAACACTGTTGATGTGGTGTATATGGATTTTTAAAAAAGGCTTTTGATACAGTGCCACACAACAGACTTGTGAGAAAAATTCTAGGTCATGGAATAAAAGGGAAAGTAGGCACTTGGATAAGAAATTGGCTGAGTGACGGGAAACAGAGAGTAGCGTTAAATGGTGGTTTTTCTGATTGTGAAAGGTTTGTAGTGAAGTCTCCCAGGGTCAGAGTTGGGACACTTATTCTTCATGATATATATTAAGGACATAGACTGTTGTGTGCAGGGCATGGTTTCCAAATTTGCAGATGATACGAAGATTGGAAATGTTGTCAACTGTGATGGAGATAGTCTTGAACTTCAAAAGGACATAGACACGTTGGTGGATTGGGTAGACAAGTGGCAGATGAAGTTCAATGCAGAGAAGTGGCAGGAAAAAGATGGTGAGACCATCTAAAACAAAGGGAGGTGCAGGAACAGAGGGACCTCGGTGTATGCGTACATAGGTCATTGAAGATGGCAGGGCATGTTGAGAGAGCAATTAATAAAGCATATAGTATCTTGGGCTTTATTAATAGGGACATTGAGTACAGGGGTAAGGTGATCATGCTGAACTTGCATAAGACACTAGTTAGGCCTCATCTGGAGTACTGGGTCCAATTCTGGGCACCATACTTGAGGAAGGACGTAAAGTCATTGGAAAGAGTACAAAGGAGATTAATGAGAATGATTCTAGGGATGAACAACTGCAGCTATGAGGATAGACTGGAGTGATTGGGACACTTTTCCTTGGAAGAAAGAGGGCTGAGAGGAGACTTGATAGAGGTATTCAAGATCCTGAGGGATATGGACAGGGTAAATAGTGAGAAACTGTTCCCACTCAAGAAAACATCAAGAACCAAAGGGCACAGATTCAAAATAATGGGCAAAAGGAGTAGAAGGAGGAAAATTTTTTTCACCCAGAGGGTGGTGGAGGCAGGTTCGATCAAGGTATTCAAAAGGCAATTGGATTGCTAACGGAAAAGAGAGAATGTACAAGGTTATGGGGATAATGCAGGGGAGTGGGAAGAGGTAGAATGTTCTTTCAGAGAGCCAGTGCAGACTCGATGGGCCGAATGGCCTCCTTCTACACTGTAAAGATACTGTGATACTGTGGGTACCCGCATGGGCCCCAGTTATGCCTGTCTTTTTGTGGGATATGTGGAACGTTCCTTGTTCCAGTCCTACTCAGGCCCCCTCCCACATCACTATTTTCGATGCATTGATGACTGTATCGGTGTCGGTTTGTACTCTCATCGGTACCTGGAAAACTTATCGATTTTGCATCCAATTTCCACCCCTCTCTCACCTTCACATGGTCCATTCTGACACTTCCCTTCCCTTCCTTGACCTCTCTGTCTCCATTTATGGAGGTAGAATGTCCACCAATATTCATTACAAGCCCACTGACCCCCACAGCTACCTCAACTCCAGCTCCTCACACCCTGACTCCTGTAAAGACTCCATCCCATTCTCTCAGTTCCTTCACCTCCGTTGCATCTGTTCCGATGGTGCTACCTTCCAAAACGGCGTATCTGGCATGTCATTCTCTTTCCTTAACCGATTATTCCCCGTCACTGTGGTTGACACGGCCCTCAACCATGTCCGACCCCTCTCCCACACCTCTGCCCTCACCGCTTCCTCTCCCTCCCAGAACCATGATCGTGTCCCCTTTGTCCTCACTTTTCACTCCACCAGCCTCCGCATTCAAAGGATCATCCTCCACCATTACCGCCAACTCCAACATGATGCCAACACAAAACATATCTTCCCCTCACCCACCCCCCCTACCAGCATTCCGTAGGGACCGTTCCCTCCCTACACCCTGATCCACTCCTCCATCCCCTTCCCACGGCACCTTCCCATGCAATCACAGAAGGTGCAACACCTGCCCTTTTACCTCCTCCCTCCTCACCGTCCAAGGGCCCAAACACTCCTTTCAGGTGAAACAGTGCTTCACTTGCACCTCCTTCAATTTGGTCGACTGCATTCGCTGCTGCTAACGCGGTCTCCTCTACATTGGGGACACCAAACGCAGACTGGGTGACCGCTTTGCGGAACACCTTCGGCCTGTCCACAAGCATCGGACAGAGTCAGCATGGATTTACGAAAGGGAAATCATGCTTGACAAATCTACTGGAATTTTTCGAGGATGTAACTAGCAGAGCTGATCAGGGGAAGCCAGTCGATGTGGTTTATTTGGGCTTTCAGAAGGCTTTCAACAAAGTTCCACATAAGAGATTAGCGTGAAAAATGAAAGCACGTGGGATTGGGGGTAGTGTATTGAGATGGATAGAAAACTGGTTGGCAGAAACAAAGAGTAAGAATAAACGAGTCTTTTTCCGAATGGCAGGCAGTGACTAGTGGGATACCGCAGGGATCGGTGCTGGGACCCCAGCTATTCACTATATATATTAATGATTTAGATGAGGGAATTAAATGTAATATCTCCAAATTTGCAGACGACACAAAGCTGGGTGGGAGGGTGAGCTGTGAGGAGGATGCAGAGATGCTTCAGTGTGATTTGGACAAGCTGAGTGAGTGGGCAGATACATGGCAGATGCAGCATCATGTGGATGAATGAGAGGTTATCCACTTTGGTAGCAAAAACAGGAAGGAAGATTATTACCTGAATGGCTATAAATTGACTGGAGGATGAGGAGCATGATGGACGCTGGGCTATTGGAGGACTGGTGGATAGGAGGTTGTTCGAGTGGGAAAATCAGATCCTCTTTCCCTCCCCCTACCCGGATTTTAACCTAGCGACAGATTTAAAGATAAATCTGTTGAATGAGTTAATAAATTTTATTTATTCTGAGAGGGGAATGTGCAACGAGACCTGGGTGTCCTTGTACACCAGTCGCCGAAGGTAAGCATGCAGGTGCAGCAGGCGGTAAAGAAGGCAAATGGTATGTTGGCCTTCATAGTGAGAGGATTCGAATACAGGAGCAGGGATGTCTTGCTGCAATTATACTGGGCCTCGGTGAGACCGTACCTGGAATATTGTGTGCGGTTTTGGTCTCCTTATCTGAGGAAGGATGTTCTTGCTATAGAGGGAGTGCAGCGAAGGTTTACCAGCTGATTCTTGGGATGGCGGGACTGACATATGAGGAGAGATTGAGTCGATTAAGATTATATTCTCTGGAGTTCAGAAGAATGAGGGGGGCTCTCATAGAAACCTATATAATTCTAACAGGGCTAGATATGGTGGATGCAGGAAGGATGTTCCTGATGGTGGGGGAGTCCGGAACCAGGGGTCACAGTCTGAGGATACGGGGTGGACCATTTAGGACTGAGGCGAGGAGAAATTTCTTCACCCAGAGAGTGGTGAGCCTGTGAAATTTGCTACTACAGAAAGTAGTTCAGGCCAAAATATTGTATGTTTTCAAGAAGGAGTTAGATCTATCACTTGGGGAGAAAGGGATCAAAGCATATGGGGAGAAAGCGGGAGCAGGGTTGGATGATCAGCCATGATCATAATGAATGGTGGGGCAGGCTCGAAGGGCCGAATGGCCTACTCCTGCTCCTATTTTCAATGTTTCTATGTTTCTATGACCCAGACCTTCCTGTCGCTTGCCATTTCAACACACCATCCAGCTCTCATGTCCACATGTCTCTCCGTAGCCTGCTGCAATGTTCCAGTGAAGCTCAACGCAAACTGGAGGAAAATCACCTCATCTTCTGATTAGGCACTTTACAGCCTTCCGGACTGAACATTGAGTTCAACAACTTCAGACCATAAACTCTCTCAACCATCTCTAATCCTTTATTAATCCCACTTTCTTTATTTCAATTTAATTAAAATTTTTCTTCTTATTTATTTTCATTTTTAGTTTTATATATTTATTTTTATTTATTCATTGATTTTTAAAATCCTTTTCCCCCCACCCCTGCTCCCACAGGGCTTTCTGTCACTTGTTTCTATGTTGTACTTTCACAGAGCGCTGACCCTTGTTCTGCTATTAACACATTCTGCCGCTATCAGCACCTCCTTTAGTCCTCACAAAAAAAGCAGCTCTGAAGAAGAGTCACACGGACTCGAAACGTTAACTCTGCTCCTTGCTCCACAGGTGCTGCCGGGTCTGCGGAGCTTTTCCAGCAGTTTTTGTTTTTATTTCAGATTTCCAGCATCTGCAGCATTTTGCTGTCATTTCATTGAAATGATTGTACCTGAAAGAACAAATGTTCTTTCAAAGGGAAGGTCTATGATATGATGGAAGGCAGGACAGATTAAATGCTAAAAGGATGATACTGAAATTGTTGATGATGTCAGTGTTGATCCAAATGCTCCTCTCCAGCCTTTCAATGTCTGGCTAAAATAATTAAAATTCCCCAAGCGCCCCCGGTAATGATGTAGATCCATGGACCGGAAACATTAGCTCTGTTTCTCGCTCCATAGTTTCTTCCAGCCATGCTGACTATTTCAACAACAATAACATGTTTACACAGCACTTTCAGTGTATTAAAACATTCCAAGACTCTTAACAGGAGCATTATAAAACAAAAGGTGACACTGGAGCCACACAAGGAGTCCACAGCATTAAGCTTTGTCTGAGTGCAGCGAGTTTAAGTGTTTAGCTCCGGGAATTTGGGAAGTGAAAGAATTTTAAGGATTGATTCCTTTCTAAAATCTAGTTGAGTTTGCATTTTATGTTTAACTTAAGTGTAACAGTAAATTGTAGTTTCTTTCAGTGTTAGTCATTTATTCTTTCATGGGATGTGGGCATCACTGGCTGGACCACCATTTATTGCCCTTCCCTAATTGTCCTTGAGAAGGTGGTGTTGAGCTGCCTTCTTGAACCGCTGCAGTCCATGTGGTGTAGCTTCACCCACTGTACTATAAGGAAGGGAGTTCCAGGATTTTGACCCAGCAATAGTGAAGGAACAGCAATATAGTTCCAAATCTTAATTGTGTGTAGCTTAGAGGGGAACTTGAAGATGGTGGTGTTTCTACGCATCTACTGCCCTTGTCCGTCAAGGTGGGAGTGGCTGTGGGTTTGGAAGGTGCTGTCGAAGGAGCCTTGGTGAGTTTGTGCAGTGCATCCTGTAGATGGTACACACTGCGGGCACTGTGCATTGGTGGTGGGGGGAGTGGATGTTGATGGTGGCGAATGGGGTGCCAATCAAGCCGGCTGCTTTGTCCTGGATGGTGTCCAGCTTCTTGAGTGTTGTTGGAGCTGCACTCACTTCGGGAAGTGCAGAGTATTCCATCACACTCCGGACATGTGCTTTGTGGATGGTACAGGCTTTGAGGAATCAGGTGATGAGTAACTCACTGCAGAATTCCGAGACCCTGACCTGTTCTTGTAGCCACAGTATGTTTTTGGCTGGTCCAGTTCAATTTCTAGTCAATGGTCAGCCCCCATGGGGTGGAATTTTCCATGCCCGCTGGCACTGGGCGTGATCGGTGGCATGAGCGGACAATATGGCCACGATGGCGGGAAACCAGTTCTCGACCGTCCGCTCAGCCTGCCGACAGCGGCCGTGTTTCCCGCCATCGGACATCGGGAACCTCATTGTCATACATCAGCCCATCATTTTCCGGCCAGGCCGCTGGAATCACCCTTCCCCCAACACCTCTCCCGCTGGATTGTGTGTCCAGGTCGGTGGGAAAGCACGCCGACGTGTTTCACAACAGCACAGAAACGACCTGCACTTGGCGGCTGCACTTTGAGGGGAATTCGGAGTTGAATACCTCGTATTAGGGAAACCTGTATAAAGTGACCATTCCTCTGAAATTCAGACAGTTCAGGCACAGCCACATTGATATGATTGGGGTCGGGCTCCGAGCTTATCTGCCCACTCAAGCAACGCAGAGGCATCAAAGAGCCACCAAGTTCTCCAGAGCTCCCCCCAGCACAGACTGCACATTCAGGAGCACTTTAGTGGACTGCAGAGCAGTTGGACTGCACACGTTGTACAATCTCCTCGCTAAAGCTGGCCATGGAGCAGTCACTGCTGGAGGTGTTCACAGCCTCTTGCAATGTAAACATCCCGGTTTGGACCAGCCTCCCCCATGGTTCAAGCTAACAGGGCAGCCATGCAGCGCACTAATCTCTGGCCATCCAAGTGGGGATCAGCTCTCTCCGGGAAATGTTAAGGGGCCGTCACACTTAACCAGGACAGGTTCTTAGTACACCCATGCTAACCAGGTATCTCTCTCTTTAACCCAGCAGGAGGAGTACATTAGGATCAGGGAGCCTGGTGAACTAGCTGTATGCCTGATGGCCTACAGAGAGCGAAGACGACGGAGGAGAGAGTGACTGAGGCTCCTGGCTGCGCAGAGGAGGGGACCAGCAACCTCAGGAAGAAGTGGGGCTGTGGCTCCCGCACACGCAGCCCAAGAGCCAGAGCGAGCCCTGGCTGGTTGGCGCCTAGTGACACCCAGGGTCTATAGACGCCGCCTTTCATTCCTGCAGATGACCAAGAACCAATGTCTCCGCAGACTGTGCATTTCTAGGGAACTGGTTGGTCACATCTGCCAGCTACTGCAGGATTTGGCACCACGGGGACATGGAGGGCACCCACTGCCAGTGGCCATGAAAGTGACCACAGCGCTCAATTTCGACGCCAGTGGCTCCTTTAAGAGCTGCACAGGTGACCTCTGTGGGACATCACAAGCCTCCACCCATAAATGCATCCATGAGGTCACGGATGCCATCTTTTCGAGGGCACACAACTTTGTGCATTTTGCCCGGGACCAGGAAAGCCAGGATGCAAGAGTGATTGGATTTGCCCAGACCTCGGGTTTCCCACTGGTGCAGGATGCGATCGACTGCACTCGTGGTGCTCAGATATCCGTCACAACACATGGTGGACTACATCAACCGCAAGGGGTTCCATTCGCTGAATGTGCAGCTGGTGTGCGACCACCAGAAACACATCCTGCAGGTGTGTGCTCGGTTTCCAGGGAGTGTGCACGATGCCTACATCCTCAGTCGGTCACAGATCCCTGGAGACTTCCAGGATCCACTGAGGCTGCAGGGATGCTCCTCGGGGACAAGGGCTCCCCGCAGAGTCCATGGCTGATGATGCCGAGCGGCAGCCTCAGACTGCAGCAGAGCGACAGTATAATGAGGCTCATGCTGCAGCTCGCAACTTGCTGGAGGTAACCATCGGGATGCTGAAGGTGAGGCTCCGGTGCCTGGAGTGGTCTGGTGGAGCCCTGCAATACAGTCCACAGAGGATGTCACACATCGTCATCGTTTGCTGTGCCCTTTACAACCTGGCGCTCCAACAGGGAGACGAGCTGGCTGAGGAGGAGCTGGAGGAGCTGCAGATCTCCTCCGATGAGGAGGACGCTGAAGGGGATGAGACTGAGGAGGTCCTCGGAGGCGATGATGACGGGGATGAAGACCTCGCACAGGCTAGACGAGGCAGGCACGCTCGGGAGGCCCTCATAGTTGCTAGATTTGTGGAGGATGATGACGACATGCAGTGAGGAGACACCATAGTCCCTCACATCACACTTGTGAACGTTTGACTCCCGTCTGGCTTATGGCAGAATGTGAGAATGCTCCTGTCATGGAGACGCAGGGGAGGCCCTAATAGTCACTCAATTGCAGGAAGATGATGATGACCATGCACTGCGCACACTCCATAAATCTTCACACAGCCTCTAAGAATGTCTGACTCCTGTCTGGCCGAGGGCAGCTCACTTGTTCTTTGTGATCAGGGTCATATCATAGAGACGCAGCCATAAAACTGTTAAAGTATCTGATCCTTTATCCACCTTCAGCACCTGTTGCTGTTGCTGTCCATCCTGCGGCCAGAGCGGGCGTAGAGGACATCCTGGCAGGTCTCTACGGCATCCAAAAGGTTCTCGAGGAACGTGTGGCTGAATCTGGGGCTGCAGTTCTCTTTAGTTTCAGGGCCATGTCTTCCATGCAGCAGTGGTGGTCTGGATGAACTGAGATATGTGCTTGTGGCTGGACTTTAAACATGGCGCCTGGCGAGATGCAGCGGCTGGGTGATGGCAGGCGGGTGAATGGGAGCCCGTTCGCCATGGAAACGGCAGGTTTCCCAGGAATGCAGAAATAATGTGCCGGGTTTGGGATGATACAGTGTGAAAACCCGACATCGAGGCCCATGGGTAAAACATCATTTTACCCA
The DNA here is from genome assembly GCF_964194155.1 of Cetorhinus maximus. Taxonomy (NCBI): domain Eukaryota; kingdom Metazoa; phylum Chordata; class Chondrichthyes; order Lamniformes; family Cetorhinidae; genus Cetorhinus; species Cetorhinus maximus. The sequence continues at coordinate 1,187,239 of NC_135906.1, forward strand.
CCCGCTACCGCACTTAGTGCCATCCTGGGAAAATTCCACCCATGATGTTGATAGAGGGGGGCGGGGGGTGCAGTGATGGTAATGCCATTGAATATCAAGGGGGGATGGTTAGATTCTCTCTTGGTGAAGATGGTGGGCATTTGTGTGGAGTGAATGTTACAAGCTCTCTACTAAGAGGTAGCTTTACATACGAACATACAAGTTAGGAGCAGGAGTAGGCCACTCAGCCCCTCGAGCCTGCTCTACCATTCAATAAGGTCATGACTGATCTGATTGTAACCTCAACCCCACATTCCTTCCTACCCCTGATAACCTTTCACCCCTTGTTAATCAAGAATCCAGCTAGCTCTGCCTTAAAAATATTCAGACTCTTCTTCCACCGCCTTTTGAAGAAGAGCGTTCCAAAGACTCCCTACCCTCTGACAGAAAAACATTCTCCTCATCTCTATCTTAAATGAGCGACCTCTTATTTTCAAACAGTGACTCCTAGTTCTAGATTCTCCCACATGAGGAAACACCATCTCCACATCCACCCTGTCTAGACCCATCAGGGTCTTAAAGGTTTCAAGCAAATCGCCTTTTACTCTTCGAAATTACAACCTTTCCTCATAAGACAACCCACCCATTCCCAGTACTAATCTAGTAAACCTTCTCAGAACTGCTCCTAATGCATTTACATCTTTCTTTGGATAAGGAGACCAGTACTGTACACAATGCTCCAGATGTGGTCCCTCCAATGCCCTGTACAACTGAAGCATAACCCCCCTACTTTAGTGATCAATTTCCCTCACAATAAATGATAACATAGTATTAGCTTTCCTAATTACCTGCTGTACCTGCACACTAAGCTTTTGTGATCCATGTGCTAGGATTCCAAGATCCCTCTGAATCTCAGAGCTCTACCCTCTCTCACCATTTAGTTAATAAGCTTCCTTTTTATTCTTCCTGCCAAAATGAACAATTTCACATTTGCTCACATTCTAGCCCATTCGCCAGATCTTTTCCCACCCACATAACCGATCTATGTCACTTTGTAGCCTCATGTCCTCTTCATAATTTACATTCTTACCTATCTTTGTGTCATCAGTAAATTTAGCAACCATTCCTTTGGTCCTTTCATCCAAGCCATTTATATAAATTGTAAAAAGTTGAGGCCCAGCACTGATCCCTGGCACACCACTCGTCATATCCTGCCAACCACAAAAAGACCCATTTATGCCTACTCTCTGCTTCCGGTTAGTCAGCCAATCTTCTATCCATGTCAATATGTTACCCCCTACCCCATGAGCTTTTATTTTCCACAATAACATTTGATGTGGCACTTTATCAAATGCCTTCTGGAAATCTAAGTTAAGTTCATCCACTGGCTACCCTTTATTCACAGCATATGTGACTCCTCCAAAGTGCTCCAATAAATTGGTGAAACATGATTTCCCTTTTACAAAATCATGTTGACTCTGCCTGATTGCCTTGATTTTTTTCTAAGTGCCCTGCTGTAACATCTTTAATAATAGCTTCTAACATTTTCCCTATGACAGATGTTAACTGGCCTGTAGTTTCCTGCCTTCTGTCTCCCTCCCTTTTTGAATAAGATAAATAAATAACCTTTGTTATTTTGCAGTCTAATGGAACCTTCCCCAAATCTTGGGAATTTTGGAAAATTAAAACCAATGTATCAATTATCTCACTAGCCACTTCGTTCAAGACCTTAGGCTGAAGTCCATCTGGACATGTGGATTTGTCATCCTGCATTCCAACAATTTGCTTAATATCACTTCCCTGGTGATTGTAATTTTCCCAAGTTCCTCCCTCCCTTCCATTTCCTGATTCACAGCTATTTCTGGGATGTTACTTGTCTTATCTACAGTGAAGACTGAAGCAAAATGCCTGTTTAATTCATCCACCATCCATTATTTTCCACTAGCAATTCCTCAGACGCACTTTCTATAGGACCAATGCTCACTTTGTTAACTCTTTTCTTATTTAAATACCTATTGAAGCTCTTACTATCTGTCTTTATGTTACTAGCTAGCTTTCTCTCATACTCAAATTTTTCCATCCTTATTAATCTTTTTGCCATTCTTTGCTGTTCTTTATATTCTTTCCAATCTTCAAGCTGCCACCCATCTTTGCGTAATTATATGCTTTTTCTTTAAGTTTGATACTGTCTTTAACTTTATTAATTAACCACGGATGGTGGGCCCTCCCCTTGGAATTTTTCTTTCTCATTGGAATGTATATATTCTGTGTATTCTGAAATATCCCTTTAAATGTCTGCCACTGAACCTCTATTGACCTATCCCTTAACCTCATTTTCCAGTTCATTAACTAGCTCTGCTTTCATGGCCTAATAATTGCCTTTATTTAAGTTTAAAATACTAGTCTTGGACGTAATCATTTGTCCCTCAATATGGATGTAAAATTCAATCATATTATGATCACTGTTACCCAGGGGGTGCCTTCACTAAGAGGTTATCAATTAATCCTATCTCATTGCTCAATACCAGGTCTAGTATAGCCTGTTCTCTGGTTAGTTCCAGAATGTGCTGTTCTAAGAAACTATCCCGAGAACATTCTATGAACTCCTCATCTATGATACCTTTGCCCATTTGACTTTTCCTGTCTATATGTAGATTAAAATCCCCCATGATTATTGCCGTACCTTTCTGACAAGCTCCCATTATCTCTTCCTTTGTACTCTGTCCTACTGTGTGGGGGGCCTGCAAACCACTCCCACAAGTAACTTCTCGCGTTTATCATTCCTCTTCTCAATCCAAACTGCATCAACATCCTGGTTTCCTGAATTTAGGTCATCCCTCTCTAATGTGCTAATATCATCTTTAATTAACAGATCCACCCCTCTAGCTTTTCCTAACTTCCTGTCCTTCCTAAATGTCACACACTGTTAAATATTCAGATCCCAATCTTACATCATCCTGTAGCCATGTTTCTGTAATTGCTATCAGATCGTATTTATTTGTTTCTATTTACGCTATCAGTTCATCCGTTTTGTTTTGAATGCTACGTGCATTTAGATACAGAGACTTTAGTTTTGTCCATTTATTATTTTTGTAGTGTATAGCCTTATCTGCTGATTTACTCTGAGTGCACTCTTTGTCCCTTTCTGTCATGGATGGTTTATCATTTCCCACATTAATAGCTTTCCCTCTTGTCTTATCTCTACTCTTTGCTTTACCACATTTTCCCAGATTTGATGCCTTGACCCCACTATTCAGTTTAAAACCATCTCTACTTCCATAGTTATGCAGCTCACGAGGATACCAGCCCCAGCACAGTTCAGTTGTTGACCGTCCCAATGGTACAGATCAGACTTTCCCCAATACTGATGCCAGTGCCCCACAAACCGGAACCCACTTCTCACACACCAGTCTTTGTCCCACACATACATTTCTCTCATCTTACTTGTCCTAGGCCAATTTGCATGTGCTCAGGTAATAATCCAGCGTGTAATAGAGTTGATCTTTCAGACAATTTTCTTTGTGGACACAGTTAACTTTATTTATAAGACAGCAGCAACTACTTACAGATGTGTATCAAACTCCATAACTAAAGAGGAACTCTCTACTAGAGGTTCCCCGTGCTGCTCACACATTGGTTTACACAGGTCATGTGATCTTACAAAACAGGATTATTCTTAAAGCTGCAGTCCTATGTTTATCCAAACTATAATTGCTACATTCCTCCCCCTTTAACATTTCTGTACATTTTGCATTTACAAGGATATTTATCTCATGAACTTAGAATACTTACACAGGTCATGAAATTACAAGTTCAGTCTTTCAGGTGGTTTTCTGATCCATAGCTTTACGACTTCAATTCTTTTGCAGGGAACACATTCTCTGGAACTGCATTAACATCAGATACCTCATTAGGCACATGCAGTTCAGTGTCTTCCACTCTAACAGAGGCATTGGTCATGTCTGTCCTTGGTTGAGCGACTTCAACAGGAACCACTGGTTCAGTAATGGTTACATGTGGAACATTTTTTTTTGGGGTATCTCTCTTCTTCTTAAATGATCCACATGTTTACTGCTGATCCGGCCTTCCACTTCCACATGGTACAATAATGGCTCAGTGACGGAGCTCACTCTACCAGCTATCCACTTCAGTCCTCGACCGAAAGTCCTTACATATACTGCTTCTCCAACAGTAAATTGTAGCTCACGATTATGCAAATCATGAATCTCTTTTTGGATTCCTTGACTTTTCTCCACCCTCCCCTCCAAAATTGGGAAGTATCAGGCTTAATCTTGTTCGAAGACAACGCCTCATCAGTAATTCTCAGGGGTTGCTCCTGTTGTAGTGGGGGGGGGTGGGGGGGTTGTTCTGTCGTGAAATAGGAAATGAGCAAGTCTAGTTTCCAGTGATTCACTTTAACTTTTTCATTCCCACTTTAAAAGTTTGTACTGCCCTTTCTGCCAGTCCGTTAGATGACGGATGGTCCAGTGCAGTCTTCACGTGGTTGATATCATTGATGTTGATAAATCATTGAAATTCAGCGCTCATAAACGTAGTACCATTATCTCAGACAATTACCTCTGGCAATCCATGGTTGGCGAAGTTCTGGCGTTGGTGATTTTACCTCATAAACCATAGAACCATAGAACACTACAGCACAGAAAACAGGCCATTCGGCCCTTCTAGTTTGTGCCAAAATACTATTCCGCTAGTCCCATTGACCTGCACCTAGTCCATAACCCTCTAGACCTCTCCCATCCATGTATCTATCTAATTTATTCTTAAAACTTAAGAGTGAGCCCGCATTTACCACATCAGATGGTAACTCGTTCCACACTCTCACCACTCTCTGAATGAAGAAGTTCCCCCTAATGTTCCCCCTCAACCTTTCCTCTTTCACCCTAAAGCCATGTCCTCTCGTGTTTATTTCTCCTAATCTAAGTGGCAAGAGCCTACTCGCATTTACTCTGTCTATACCCCTCACAATTTTGTAAACTTCTATCAAATCTCCCCTCATTCTTCTACGCTCCAAGTAATAAAGTCCTAACCTGTTTAATCTCTCCCTGTAACTCAACTCCTTAAGACCCGGCAACATCCTAGTAAATCTTCTCTGCATTCTCTCAATCTTACTGATATCCTTCCTGTAGTTAGGCGACCAGAACTGCACACAATACTCCAAAGTTGGCCTCACTAATGTCTTATACAACCTCACCATCCCAACTCCTATACTCAATACTTTGATTTATGAAGGCCAGTATGCCAAAAGCTTTCTTTACAACCTTGTCTACCTGTGACGCCACTTTCAGGGAATTGTGTATCTGAACTCCCAGATCCCTTTGTTCCTCCGCACTCCTCAGTGCCCTACCATTTACTGTGTATGTCCTACCTTGGTTTGACCTTCCAAAATGTAACACCTCACACTTTTCCACATTAAATTCCATCTGCCATTTTCTGGCCCATTTTTCCAGTTGGTCCAGATCTCTCTGCAAGCTTTGAAAGCCTTCCTCGCTGTCCACAACTACTCCAATCTTAGTGTCATCAGCAAATTTGCTGGTCCAATTCACCACATTATCATCCAGATCATTGATATAGACAACAAACAACAATGGTCCCAGTACAGATCCCTGAGGCACACCACTAGTCACAGACCTCCAGTCTGAGAAGCAATCATCCACTACCACTCTCTGTCTTCTCCCACACAGCCAATTTCAAATCCAGTTTACAACCTCTCCATGGATACCAAGTGTCTGAACCTTCTGAACTAACCTCCCATGTGGGACCTTGTCAAAGGACTTACTAAAGTCCATGTAGACAACATCCACAGCCTCTCCTTCATCTACTTTCTTTCTCACCTCCTCGAAAAACTCTACAAGGTTCGTTAAACATGACCTACCACGCACAAAGCCATGCTGACTATTCTTAATCAGCCCTTGGCTGTCCAAATAATTATATATCCGATCTCTCAGAACACCTTCCAATAATTTACCTACTACTGACGTCAGGCTCACTGGCCTGTAATTACCTGGTTGACTTTTGGAGCCTTTTTTAAACAACGGAATAACATGAGCTTCCCTCCAATCCTCCGGCACCTCACCCGTGGCTAAGGACATTTTAAATATTTCTGCCAGGGCCCCTGCAATTTCTACAATAGTCTCCCTCAAGGTCCGAGGGAATATCATGACAGGCCCGGGGGATTTATCTACCTTTATTCGCTGCAAAGCAGCAAGCACCTCCTCCTCTTTAATCTCTATATGTTCCATGAAACTACTGCTTGTTTCCCTTCCTTCCTTATACACTATGCCAGTTTCCTGAGTAAAGACTGATGCAAAAAAACTGTTTAAGATCTCCCCCATCTCGTGAGGCTCCACACATAGACGACCACTCTGATCTTCAAGGGGACCAATTGTGTCCCTTACTATCCTTTTACTCTTAATATACTTGTAGAAACCCTTAGGGTTTACCTTCATATTATCTGCCAAAGCAACCTTATGTCTTCTTTTTGCCTTCCTGATTTTCTTTTTTAGTATTTTCTAACATTTTCTATACTCTACAAGTACTCATTTGCTTCTTGTTGCCTATACCTGCTATACACCTCTCTCTTCTTCTTAACCAGATCGCCAATATACCTTGAAAACCAAGGTTCCCTATGCCTGTTAACTTTGCCTTTAATCCTGACAGGAACATGCAAACTCTGCACTCTCAAAATTTTGCCTTTGAATCCCTTCCACTTACTGAACACATCCTTGCCAGAAAACAACTTATGCCAATCCACTCTTCCTAGACCCTTTCTCATTTACACAAAATTGGCCTTTCTTCAATTTAGAATCTCAACTCGAGGACCAGACCTATCCTTATCCATAATTAGCTTAAAACTAATGACATTGTGGTCACTGGACCCAAAATGTTCGCCTACACATACTTCTGTCACCTGACCTGTCTGGTTCCCTAATAGGAGATCAAGTATTGCATTCTCTCTCGTTGGTACCTCTACATATTGATTTAGAAAACTGTCCTGAACACATTTGACAAACTCCAAGCCATCCAGCCCTTTTACAGTATGGGAGTCCCAGTCAATATGTGGAAAGTTAAAATCTCCTACTATCACAACTTTCTGTTTCTTACATCGGTCTGCTATCTCTCTACAGATTTGCTCCTCTAATTCTCTCTGACTATTGGGTGGTCTATAATACAACCCTATTAGTGTGGTCACACCTTTCCCATTCCTCAGCTCCACCCATATGGCCTCTGTAGACGAGCCCTCCGGGCTGTCCTGCTTATGCACAGCTGTGATATTTTCCCTGACTAGTAATGCCACTCCTCCCCCTTTCATCCCTCCCCCTCTATCACGTCTGAAACAACGGAACCCCGGAACATTGAGCTGCCAGTCCTGCCCCACCTGCAACCAAGTCTCACTAATAGCAATAATGTTGTAATCCCATGTGCCAATCCACGCCCTAAGCTCATCTGCCTTTCCGACAATACGTCTAAGTGCTTGGAATGAAAGATGATTCCGAGGCAAGGACCAACGTAATCTCTGTGCAATTGCACCCAAGGTCTACCAGGACACTCCCATGGGTGTAACGGGACTGCCACTGGTAACTCTTGCAGCTGTTGACATTGCACACAGTGCTTTACCCCCCCGTCCAATATCACCGTCCATCCCCGGCCACCAAAGATAACTTTGCGCTATCGTCTTCATGCGTGAGATTCCTGGATGGGCATGTGTAGCTCTACTAAGAGTGGTTCCCTTCCTTGTGAAGGAACTACCACTCGTACACCCCATAATAGAATACCATCTTGACTGCTCATCTCGTATCTTCGGTTGCAAAATGGCTTCAATTCATCAGAGACTGATTTCTGGGACCAGCCATGTAACACTTAGTCTCTCACTCGAGACAGGACTGGATCACAATTCGTCCAGTTTCTTATCTGCCTGGCACAGACTGGCGAGGAATCTCGGAAATTCATCACTAATATGAGTGCTTGAGGAATTGGGATGTGGTCATTGTTCTCTTGTAAAGGAAGGCGACTTAGGGCATCGGCATTTGCTATATGAATCCCTGGTCTATGTACAAATGTTATTCATATGCTGCCAAAATTAGGGCCCATCATTGTATATTCGTGCTGACGCTATGAGTGGTATAGCCTTTTCCTCACTAAAGACCCAAAAGTGGTTTGTGGTCTAATACGATCGTGAAATGTCGCCTGTGCACGTATTGGTGGAATTTTTTACGCCAAAAATAATGAACACACTTTCCTCTTGGAGCTGAGAATATCCTTTTTCAGCTGTGATAAGTGTCCTGGATACATAGCCTAATGGCCTCTCGGTGCTCTCATCCATTTTGTGAGATAGGACCGCTCCCAATCCATAGGGGGACCCGTCACAGGTTAGCACCAATTCCTTTGTCTGGTCATAATGCACTAACAAATTTGAAGAGTATAAGAGCTGTTTTACTTTCACAAAGGCTTCTTCTTGGGGTGACTCCCAAAACCAACCCTGTTTTTTTCCTAGCAGAGAATGTAGAGGGGCTAGAACTGTGGAATAATTTGGTAGAAATCGCCCATAATAATTTACCATCCCTGAAAATGCTTTAAGTTCAGAGATGTTCTTAGGTGCAGGTGCCTCTCTTATTGCTTTACCTTTCTCCACAACAGGGTGTAACCCTTGGGCATCTACCCAAAGGCTCAAATAAATGACTTTGTTTGCCTGAAAAGTGCATTTTTCCTTCTTCAGGAACACTCCTGCTTCCATAAATCGTTCCCAAACTTCCTCCAGGTTCGCCAAGTGTTCCTTTTCTGTGAACCCAGTTATCAGTACATTGTCCAGGTAGACCATTACTTGAGGTAGGCCCTGTAGTAAGCTCTCAATTGTCCTTTGGAAAATGGCACAGGCCGAGGAGACACCGAAGGGCAGGCATGTATGTTGATACCCTTTGTGGGTATTTATGGTCACAAATTCCCGGGAGGCATCTTCCAACTCCAGTTGCTGATATGCATGACTCATGTCAAGCTTTATATACGTTGTACTTCCTACTATAGGTCTTCAATCTTGGGAATGGGGTACCTGTCCAGTTTGGCTGCTCCGTTGATTGTTAGTTTATAGTCCCCGCAGATCCGGATGGTCTGGTTTGGTTTAAGGACAGGGACCTTGGGTGCTGCCCACTCTGAGAACTGGACCAATCTTGATACCCAGCCTCTCTAGCCGGTTCAACACAGCATCAAACTTCTCTCTCAGGGCGTATGGCACCGGACTTGCTTTCAAGAAGCGAGGGGTTGCTTCTGGGCCCACATAAATCCTGGCCTGTAGGCCTTGGATTTTTCCCAGTTCATCCTTGAAGACAGTGTCATATTCTATTAGCAGCTCGAGTGGTCTCCCTGCTCGTAACTGGAAGATTTCGGACCAGTTTAATTTAATCTCTTTCAACCAATCACACCCTAGAAGGCTTGGTCCTTCACCTCCTACCACCATCACTGGTAGCTGTGCCAATTGGTGTCTAGAATGAACAGTTGCTCTAGTGATACCTATTACCTGGATTTCTTCATCTGCATATGTTTTCAACTTGGCAGATGTTTGTTCCAAATTTAATTGTTGATCACCTTTATTTAAATATCTGAAAGTGTGTTCTCCTATAACAGAGGGAGAAATACCTGTGTCTCCTTCCATTTTTAATTGTTTACCATTCATTTGCACTGTGACAATAATTGGCTCTGTCTTTCCAACTTTCATGTTGAATAATGAATAAATGTCAGAATTGGTTCTTTCCGGCTCTTCTACACTACAGACTTCATTGAACTTCGATTGTTGTTTGGAGGCCTGTTTAAATCTCACTTTGCAATGTTTCAATATGTGTCCACTCCTGTGACAAAAATAACACTCGACTTTCTTAAATTGCCAATCGCTAGAAGAATGATTGTTTCCATGTCGATACAAATTCGTTTTTGATTTTGTTGCTGAGCGATTTCCTCGCATTTTTTGGTTTGCAGGGGCTGTTTCCCACTTCATAGCAGAGTTCCGGCTTTTCACGCCACTTTCTGCTGACTGTTCCCGCCCAACTAGGAGGACAGTGCTATTTTGTGCCCCTTGAATTGCTTGTGAATCCCTTCCGGAGATTTCCATCACCAGCGCTATTTCTAACGCTTTCTTAAAATCAAGATCCACTTCAGCCAGCAATCTTCGCTGAATAGCATCCTCCTGCACGCCACATACCAAACGATCTCTGAGCATGTCATTCAGGGTTTCACCCAATTCACAATCTTCCGTTAGTTGTTTTAATTTCACCATGTAGATAGCAATGGACTCTCCTGGGACTCCATTCCATCAATTAAACCGGAATCTCTGCATTGTGACTGAGGGCTTGGGTTGAAAATGTCCCTGAATGAGGTCTATTAATTGAATGAAAGTCTATGAATCCAGGGCACTGGGGGCCTTCATGCTTCAAATTAAACTGTAGGTCTTGCCTCCACAAATACTCAAGAGAATCGCTCTCCTCCTTCCCACCTCTGTGATTTTGTTGGCTTGAAAGTAGAACGCAAGTTGATCTATATATTGAGAATAATCGTTTGTGATTGGTTCAAAGGGTTTGGTTCTGCCAAACTGTGGCATTTCAGATCAGAATATCTTCTTTTCTTTTTAATGAACTTAGATACCGACAATCTCTGGGCAAGTTACAGCAGCGCATCTGATGTTTCCTCATCACCAGTTTGTTATAGAGTTGATCTTCCAGACAACTTTTCTGAGTGGACACAGTGAACTTTATTTACAAGACAGCAGCAGCAACTTACATATGTGCATCATACTCCATAACTAAAGAAGAACTCTCCCCTAGAGGTTCCCTGTGCTGCTGAGATGTTGGTTTACACAAATCATGTGATCTTACAACACAGGATCATTCTTAAAGCTACAGTCCTAAGTTTATCCAAACTATAATTACCACAGAGAGATTATTACCTTTAAGGTTCTGCTTCTTAGTCTGGTGACTAGTTACTCATACTGACTATGCAGAGCCTCCTTCCTCATCCTGCCTTTTTCTTGGTACCCACATGGACCACGACCACTGGAACCACCACACCCACTGCAAGTTCCTCTCCAACCCTGAGCAGATGCCAGAACCCTGGCACCGGGCAGGCAACACAACCATCTGCACTCTCGCTCTTTGCTACAGAGAACAGTGTCAATCCCCCTCACTATACTGTTCCCTACTACCACTATGTTCACTTTTGCTCCCCCAATTTGAATGGCTTCCTGTACTACGGTGCTGTGGTCTGTTTGCTCATCCACACTGCTGTCTCTGCTCTCATCCAAACAAGCTGAGTGAACCTCAAACCTGTTAAATAATTGCTGAGGCTCACACTCCTGCACTCCTGCCCTCTGGGTCCCCTTATCTTCCTCACTCGCAGTCATACCCTCCTGTCCCTGGCCACTGACCAAATCAGAAGACCCTGTCTTAAGAGGTGTGATTGCCTCCTGGTATAAAGCATCCAGGTAACTTTCCCCCTCCCTGATGTGCCGCAGTGTCTGCAGTTCAGCCTCCAGCTCAATGACTCTGAGCCAAAGCTCCTCAAGCTGCAAACACTTACTGCAGACGTGTTTGACCTGGATCACAATGTTATTCAGGAGCTCCCACATGCTGCAGCCTCGACACATCACCTGCCCTGCCATCCTTAATGTGTTTTAAATAATTACTCAATTATATTAATCATTTACCTATGTCATTTCCTTGTATATTTTATTAACTTTACCACACATTTGTGTACCTTTTAAAGCCTTAGGGATAGAATGGAGCTTATTCACTAGCCCGATACTCGCCAAATTGCTCACTCCTTTCCCTGGACTGGAGCAAGAACCAATTCCTATGGGATGAGAAAGATAGAAAGAGGAAATAAACATCTCCTTCCCTGCTTCACTGAACTTCCCCTCTCACCAATCTCCAAGTCTCCACTCAGTTAGCTCAGCTGAACTCCGTTTGCCTTGGCTGCACTAAAGAATCCTGAATCCATTGTAGACTGAACTGCAGCTTCAGTAACCAGGTTCAGGCAGTTAGCTAGTTAACTACTCAGCTCCTACAGCTGAGAGTGAGTTTACCTTGTCTCAATTGCCAGAATGAAAGAACTCAGCCTGCCTGCACAGTACTTTCCAGTTACTGCTAATTACAGACTAGATTAGCTTTTAAGAACAAAATTTAAGAGTAAAAATTAACACTTTAACACCCCCGCACGCCCAACCACCAAATTCCAAGTCTTCACTCAGTTATCTCAGCTGCACTCCACTTGCCTTTGTTTGTAATTTGTTAATTAGGTAGTTAGTCAGAACTAGTTTCCTAGCCATAAGTGGCTGAATCAGCTGACTAGGATTTCAACTGGTATAAATACAGGAGGTTTCACAGACCCATGAAGTAAGTAGTACAAAGGTGAAACTTTGTCTGAATGGAGTGAGGCTGAGAGCTGAACTCTGGGAAGTGAGGGAGGAGGTGCTTTCTGGTCTTGTACAAGAATAGAGTGGTCCAAGAGAAGGAGCTGGAGACAGTGAAATCATGTCAATGTATTTGCCCACTCACTCAAGCTGTCTAAGTCCACATCCTGGGAGTGGCTGGTTGTGCAGTTTACAATATTCTTAGAATCAAGGCTTCTGGAACATTGTTGATGCTGGAGAGACAAAATTCATGACCAAGAAAGAGAAGGAAAGAAACTGATTTTATAAAGAGGTTTGGATAAACACTTGAAGGGAAAGATATGCAGGAACATGGGAAATTAACAGGGGAATGAAACTAAATGGAGGGGAAAAGGCATGGGGAGGTTTGAACACAGGAATGGGAATATTAAAATTGAGGAGCTGCAAGACCAGGAATCGGTGGAGGTCAGTCAGCACAGGGATGATGAGTGAATGGGATTCGGTATGAGGTAGGACATGGGAAGCAGAGTTTGGGATGAGCAGTAGTTTATATGGGGTCATAAATCAGCTCAGGGTCGAATAGAAATCAAAGGTTGCATCAGCCTGGTTCAGCCTCAGACATTGGCCAGGGAAGTGGATGCACTTCATGGGTATGGAATGGAGTTTATAGTGGGGACCGATGACACTGACTTCAGTCTTCCCAAGAGTTTAATGAGAAAGAATAAGAGAATGAATCATGGTTTACAGAATTATCAGGGACGCCAACTGCAACACAAGTGAAAGAAAATTACAAAACCAGGAATGCAGTTAGCAATGGGGTATAGAGTTAATAACTGATTATAGAGAGTCACCAGCAGCAACAGCAGCAAAGAGGGCAGAGTAAACGATGGGAACAGTAATACAGTTAAACATGGTGGACAGAGTTAATAGAGAGACTTACCAGAGACACCAACAACAGCCAGGATGGGATAGTAAAAGTACTGAACGATGTAAAGTGAATATTTGATCTGAATTTTTAACGATAGACGATCATAATATGTGGAAAGAAAGTAAAAATCCCAGGAGAAACTCCTGTCCATTGTTGTAACATTCCAGTCGATTGTTCTCAGATTCCAATCCATTGTTGTAACATTCCAATCCATTGTTCTCAGATTCTGATCCATCCTCTCCTCCTCTCTGGAGCCGCTGATCCCTGTCAGTGTTGGTGGTGAGGTTCCCGCTGATATTATGGGATAACACATTGAAAGGATTCCCTTTTAACAGAAGAGGGAAACCCTCCAGTGACACAATTAGGATCCGTGGAGAGTGACATTAATTACAGTCACTGAACAAACAAGTTCAGTTAATCCCTTCCAATCCAACACTTTTTATACCACAATAAAGTAGAACATTTACCCGGTCTGGATGTGATTTGTGAGGGTAACTGAGGGAAGGAATGGTGGAAATAGTGGACACACTGACCCTAACCTTCCAATCCTCCTTGGATATGGCGGTGGTGCCAGAGAACTGGAGAGTTGTAAATGTTCCATCCGGTTTAAAAAAGGAGGGGGATAAACCCTGTAACTACAAACCAGCCAGTCTCACATCAGTGAAACATTGGGGGAAACTTCTAACTTCTAAAATCTGCAACAACTTAAAATGTGGTTTGGAAAACATGAGTTAATAAATGAGCAGCAGCAAAGGTATGTTCATGGGAAATCGTGTCTGACCAACTTGGAGTTCTTTGAGGAAGTAATGGAGAGGGTTGATGAGCTCAGCCTGGTTCATGTTATGTATATGGACTTTCAATTGTCACATGTTAGGAAAGTGAAACCCATAGATTAAAGGGGCAGTGACATTGTGGATACGACACTGGCTATGGGACAGAAAGCAGACAGAAGTGGTCAACGGTGAAATTCAGGATGGAGGGGAGTACACAGAGATGTTCCCCACGAGTCAGTATTAGGACCACTGCTCCTTCTGATACCGTTAAATGACCTGGACATATATAAAGGACAGAATTTTGTTGTTTATAGATAACAGGAATACAGAATGCAAACAGTGAGGAGAATTGGAATAGGCTTTAGGAGGACATAGATTGGTGAAATGGAGAGAGAATTTGTGGTGTCCAATGATTCAATTGTTCTGCCTTTGATTATGTCTGTCTGTTGACTGATCAATGCTCATGGTGCTTGATTAATTAAGCCTGAGTGTGGACTCAGAGAAAAGTCAATAAAGCTGAAGAAAGTGCTGGAAGCTGGAGCAGACATTTAAAACACTGCGAATAAAATCTGTTAGACACGTAGAAAATCAACATCAATGTGAGATATAAAATATAAAACATACCTGAGAAATGAAATTTAATGCAGAGCAATGTGAATGATTCATGTGGGAGGAAGAATGAGGACAGATGATATAAATAATATCAGGTGATTTTAAATGAGGTGCAGGGACAGTGGAGAACATGTACACAAATCCTCGAAGGCTTTTACACTCGATGGGTGTGAATTTCCAGCCCCATCCACCACCGGGATCGTCTGCTCCCATCGAAAGTCAATGGGCTTTTGGCTGGGCCACCAAATCTCCCGCAGCAGGTCCCACCATGGCGTGGCTGGAAAATCCTGGCCTCTGTCTCTGTCTAAACCAAATATCCTGCAGGGATTTTTAACAATTTGATCAACTTCTCCTGCCACCTTCAAAGATTTGTGCATTCCAGCTTGGAACAACTCACTGGATAAAAATGTTCTCTTTCTCTCCCCTCTGGTTCTTTTGACAATTATTTGAAATCTTGTAACTGAGTGTTGTTCCGGTGGGAACAGTTTCTCCTCACTCTGTCAATACTCCACATTAATTTGAACACCTCCATTCAATCTCCCCTTGACTTTATCTGCTCTAAGGAGAACAATCCCAGCTTCTCTGATCTCTCCGTATAACTGAAATCCTCATCCCTGGTACCATTCCAGTAAATCTCTGCTGCACTCCCTCCAAGACCCTCACATCCTTTCTCATATGAAACACCCAGAATTCGACACAATTCCTTTTATCCAGTGAGTTGTTCCAATCTAGAATGCACTGCCTGAAGACATGCTGGAAGCAGATTCAATAGTAAGTTTCAAAAGGGAACAGGATAAATACCGATAGGGGGGATTTGCAGGGTTATAGGGAAAGAGCAGGCAGGAGAGACAAAGCAAAATCGCTCTTTCAAAGATGGTACAGACATAATGGAGCAAATGAATTCCATCCAGGCTGTATGATTATCCAAACCTGTGATTACAGAATCCAGTGAGTCCACACCTCGTGTACAATTGACATTCAGCTGTTAACTAGTGCACCATCCAGATTCCATCACTTACTCATCAAAATACAAGGCTATGACTGTGACATACGCTACAAACTGGCTTGTTCCATGCTCACATCTGATCCAAAACTGCAGATATTTCCTTAGATCTGCAAGTGGATTTCATCGAAATGGAAATTGAAGACATCTTTCATATCGACCGGCTGAATTTCGGGAAGAATAGATGCCAGCAACTGCAACAAGAGATGTCCAATGTTCCTGTATTGCAACAGTTATGGAAGACTGTGATTGGAGGGTGGCCAGAGTCCTTCCAGGATGTTCCAGAGGCTCTAAGACTATTTTGGCCTCACAGAGATGAGCTTGGGATTCCCCAAGGGCCAGAAAGTCCTTGTTCTCTTAGACCTGACATCCTCCAGCAATTGCACCAAGTGTATATGTGGATAGATTGAACCAGGAAACAGGCTGGAGAACAGTATAGTGATCAGGTATGAATCTAGACATCGAATGATAAGAACGTAAGAAACAGGAACAGGAGTAGGCCATTCGGCCCCTCGAGCCTGCTCCACCATTCAATAAGATCATGGCTGATCTTCTTGTGTTTCGATTTCCACATTCCCATCTACTCCCGATAACCTTTGATTCCCTAGCCTAACAAGAATCTATCTACCCCTGCCTTAAAAATATTCAATGACCCCAACTCCACCACCTTCTGAGGCAGAGTCCCAAAGTCGCACAACCCTCTGAGAGAAAAATGTTCTCCTCATCTCCATCCTAAAAAGGTGACCCCTAAATTTAAAACAGTGCCCCCTAGTTCTGGACTCTCCCACAAGAGGAAACATCCTTTCCACGTCCACCTTGTCAAGGCTGTTCAGGATCTTGTATAATTCAATCAAATCACCCCCCTCACTCTTCTAAACTCCAGTGGAAACAAGCCCAGCCTGTCCAACCTTTCCTTAAAAGACAACCCACTCATTCCAGGTATCAACCTAGTAAACCTCCTGTCAACTGCCTCCAATGCATTTACATCCTTCCTTAAATCAGGAGACCAAAACTGTGCAGAGCATTCGAGGTGCAGTCTCACCAATGCCCTATATAACTGAAGCAAAACATTCTTACTTTTATGTTCAGTTCACCCCGTAATAAAGGATAGCATTCCATCAGCCTTCTTAATTACTTGCAGTACCTGTACACTAAGTTTTTGTGGCTCATGTACAAGAACATCTAGATCCCTCTGCACCTCAGAATTATGCAGCCATTTTCCATTTAAGTCATACTCTGCTTTTTTGTTCTTCCTGCCAAAGTGAACAACTTCACACATCCCACATTAAACTCCATTTGCCAGATCTTTGCCCACTCACTCAACCTTTCTATATCCATCAAGAACCTCCTTATGTCTTCTTCACAAAATACTTTCCTACCTATCTTTGCGTCATCTGCAAATTGAGCTACCAGCCTTCACTCCCCTCATCTAAGTCATTGATGTAAATTGTAAAAAGTTGAGGCCTCAGCACAGACCCCTGTGGGTCTCCACTTGTTCGCATCCTGCCAGAGGGAATGTGAGGCGTGCCAAGTCAACATGCCCTGACATCAGAAGAATCATTATTACCTCACAAGGTACCCACACATCCAATAAACATTTGATGGTCCAGAACCTGAGTATTGCTGAAAAAAAGAGACAGTTTTTGTCAAAGCTTTTCATCTTGCACTGGTCAGGACAATTTGCAAGAATGGCAATATAAGGGAAAAAACAAATTTATACTGTGTGAGCAGAGAGTGCTGATTGGTTAGCAAGTAGACTCTGATGGTAGAGATGCTGCCATGGAGAATGCACCAGGTGATGGTGACTTACAGTTAACTGCTAAGAATTGTTTGAAATGTAAACCAGGCAGCTTGACTCTGATTGATCAAGACATTGCCCTGAGGAATGAACGAGTGAATGGCTGTCACTTATTTTGTTCAGTTAAACAGGCGCAATATGCGTACATGTTCTTTCTGTCTGCAATGAACAGGGCCCTGTGAATAAATATATGTAGCTTCCAGTACACATAAATGGGCCACACTGTGAGGCTGCCTGACAATCTTAAATTCTTAAACTGATCATCAGCATAATTCTTAGCACACTGCTGATTGTTTAGCAAATGTTCTCCAATCGCGAATCATATCTAATGTTGCACATTATGTTTTATGGGCTGGTTGGATCCAGCCTGTACCTTGCCCGTTGTGAACAGTGGATGGGACATGATGTTGATATGATCCGCCAGGTTTTGGGACATACGGCCTACATACCTAGCATCACACTGGCACTGAAACTCATATACCACATTACTCATTTGTGTGATAGGCAAAATGTCTTTTTGGCTTGATGGCAGCATCTTGTTAGTGGCCAATAGCACTCGTGTTGCTATTGCATTGTAGCAGTGTGAAACAACTAGCTTCACCTGCTGCTCAAATTTTGAGATACCTTGCCCTTCTAGAGTAGTGTGAGGTAGATTGGGCACTTTTCACAGCCAAAGGAGACAGTCTTAGGCCCGTTCTTGAGTTTGCGTGATATACAGTGCGAAATAATCTGATCAGGGTAGCCATTGTCCTGCAGGATGCCTTTGATGAGCCCTATTTAAGCATCAAGCTTGCATGATGAGCAAATGGCTTGGGCCCTATTTTAAACTTCAAACAGTGCATGGCAGTTAAATGTCAATCACCATCAACTGGTGCATTCTCCATGGCAATGCCTCAACCAATCAGAGTCCACTTGACCAGCAATAAACACTCTGTTCTCATACAGTATAAATTTGTTGTTTCCCTTTCATTGCCATTCTTGCAAATTGACCTGACGAGAGCAAGACAAAAAAGTCTCCTTTTTCAGCGATACATCCAATAATTAGAATTTTAACCGATCTCTTCAGCATCCATGGGGTGATTTCTTGGTTGTGATGATTTCGCCAAATATTCATCAGTTCCATGATACATCCAGCGCAGCCACTGCCAACGCATTGGGTGGAATTTTATGCCGGCAGCATTTTACAGTCACGCCAAAGCTAAGGGACTTTTGAAAGGCTCCCGGCATTTTACAGCCCCACCCAGGCCATGACAGGGCTGTAAAATTCTGCCCACTGAGTTCAATCTTCAGCCTATTTGAGGCACCGTAAGAAGTGGTTTCGGACAACGGAGCCCAATATTCTGGAAAACCACTCAAGGTGATGTCTGAAAAGTGGGGAGTTGACATATTACCTCATCACCCACACTACCCCAGGCCCAATAACATGGCCGAATGGATGGTATGCAATGTAAAGTCTTTAATTATAAAATGTTGATCGAATCTTCCAGCACAGGAAGAGGCCATTCTGCCCACTTAGCTTTTCAGGCTCTTTGAAAGAGGGACCCAATTCATCCCATCCCCTCACTCCTTCCCTGTCGCCCTGCAAATTTTTCCTTTTTCAATAAATATCCACGTCCTATTTGAAAGTGAATTATTAAGTGATATTGAATCTTCTTCCATCCCCCTTTCAGACAATCATCATAACATCCTGTGAAAAAAAAAAAATTCTCCCCATCTTCCCCCCGGCACTTTTGACAATTGTTTTAAATGGAGTTGAAAGTTGTATTGGTGACTTCCTGATTCTGGTTGTGGACCTTGCCTGATGTTTGGGGAAGGACCGTACAGATTAACAATGACAAAAGGCCAATTACTGACCTACAGCTGGAGACTGAAAGGTCACCTTTAATGGTCAGAATCACAATGTCAGACCACAGAGCAAGATAGGATCAAACAGCACAGGAGGAAGTCATTTGGCCCATTGTGTCTGCGATGGCTCTTTACAACAATGAGCTGCAGTTCCACTACTTTAGAATGAATCAATATAAAAATATCCGTATAATTCAGGAGACTGGAGGACCCTCTCTAGCCAATAAAAAATCAAAGCAGCAAGTTTGTACAAAGTGACCTGTAAAAACTCCGCTGGACAGAGCTTTGTAATGTAAACTCGGTTTCCAATTGCTGGCTTGTATGCAATGCTGAAAAATTTTATTCACTTAAAGAATGTAAAACGTTAATTTTATTGGATAGTGTTATGATTCCCATAGAGACTGGTAACTTTAAAAAAAGATATGAACTTCCCAGTAAACAACACAAAGAATCACATGACAAGATTTCATGTTTGAAAACCTTTGCTGTAACAAAACACCAAAATCAACCCAGACTAAACAGTACTTAGTAGGAAACTAATACTCCAAACTAGAGAAAAGGTATTCTCCATTAACATCTTAACAGAGCCAAAAACACCACACCACATTTATACATTACATGGATCTCTCAGCAAAAACGTAATCTTCTTTTTAAAAGCCCAAATCCTTCCTGGTTTTAACAAGATATTTCTCACTGCCCAAGATTTCATTGAAGTCACGTAGCGAGGTCTCCAGGCAGATTTCACAGGAGGTCACATCCCCCTCTCCAAATTAATCTATTTTATCTTGAATTAAAGGAGGAAGTTTAAAACATAACTATCTTCTAAAGTCCACCATTTGCACAAACAGACATGTATGGTAAGCACTTACCCAATTTCTCAACATGCACTTTGAGCAGTTGTGACTCCTCTCTGGGAATGTGCATCAGTAAAATATGATTGTATATGTGAACAGAACTGCAGTGACTACACATTGAGCAGGGTGATGCCGCACAGACTGTTTCACCACTCCTCCAACTACCTTCCACATGATCCATCCAGCACCGGTGTCCAGTGTCAGGAGTGTGTGACATCTGCAACATGCAGTGCTGCTAAACCCCTCGGCTTCCCTGTGAACCCACAGCCTCTACCACCGAGAAGACAAAGGCTTCAAGTGTAGTGGAGAAACTACATAAACATCCTTCCCTGGAACATACACGGCATCTTGACATGTGGGGAATCGTCTTTAGTCAGTGTATAACAGTCGCGTGTGGATGACTGCCTTCAACACAGCACTCATGGTTGAAGTGCACCTGATAAACTCCATCTGATCTTTGAGTCTGATCATTGATGAACAAGAAATGCTGCAAGGAGCAGCTCAATCCACAACCCTTGGTGTATTACAGCCTTATCTGAAGTTCTGGAGAAGCAAACAGCCTTCCACTGCTGGACATGCATGGGCACACCCTGGCTCCTGATGGTGTCAATGAGAGCTGGATTTCAGAATGCAGTCTTCAGTGCCAATGGTAAGGACCGCGTTCACTCTGTTAACATTCCCACTGAGGGTGCAAAAACAGACCCAAACATTCTTTGCAATAGATATGTGTGTTTACAACTTGTGTAATTGTGATGTTAGTGTGAGGTCATCCATTTTGGAATTGAAAAAATAAATTCCAAAATGTTCTAAATGGTTAGAAACCAGGAACTGGAGAGGAACAAAGTGGTTTGAGATTCCAAGGACACAAATTATTAAAAGCTGGTGGTCAGGTAAAGGTAGCAATAAAAAAACGATGAGTGGAATGTTGACCCTTACCTCAAGGAAGCTGGATTGTAAAAGGAATGAATTTCTGCTTCAGTTGTATTGAACCTTGGTCAAACCCCATCTGGATATTATATTCAGTTCTGGGCACCCAGCTCAGGAAGTGCCGGGTAGATTCACCAGAATGAAAACGGTGCTTCGAGGGTTAAATTATGAGGAGAGCTTGTATAAGCCTGGCTTGTATTCCATTGAGTTTAGAAGATTGAGCAATGATCAGATTGAGGTGTTTAGAATGTTAAAAGGATTGAAGAGGTCGATACAGAGAAACTATTTTCTCTGTTGGGGGAATGAAGAATGAGGGAACATATTGAGCTCAGTCATTTAGGAGAGAAATCAAGAAATAACTTTTCACACAAAGAAACCGGGAATTTACCCCCAGAAGGCTGTGGATGCTGGAACAACTGCAGATAACAAGACTGAGATTGAGGGATTTTTGGTGAGGAATGATTTCAAGGGATCTGGAGCTAAGGTGGGTAAATGGTGGTGAGGGACCAATCAGCTGTGATCTAACTGAATGGTGGGAGGAAAAACCACCTCCTCTTGTTCCAATGTTCCTAATCTTTATCAGTCCCTCCTCAGACAGGGGAAGCATTGCAGCAGAACGATGGTTAAACTTTGGTTTTCTATTAGTCAGGATTCATCAATTGACGTTAAATGTTTCTCGATCACCCTTATCTCCTGAGGTTTTGTGGATAAGCACAGACATTAAAAACAAAATGAGGAAAAAGTTCAGATTTTCAAGTGGAAAAGGCTTCGGACACCGATTTCCTTTACTTTCAATTTAGTATACGGTATTCACTGCTCCCGATGTGGTCTCCTCTACATTGGGGAGTTCAAATGCAGACTGGGTGACTGCTTTGCGGACACCTCCGTTCAGTCCACAAGTATCACCCTGAGCTTCCTGTTGCTGGTCATTTCAATTGTCCACCTTGCTCTCACTCTGACCTTTCTGTCCTTGACCTGCTACAGTTTTCCAATGAAGCTCAACACAAGCTCGAGGAACAGCATGTCATCTTTCGACTGGACACTCGACAGCCTTCTGGACTCAGCACTGAGGCTAACACTTTTAGATCAGACCCTCTGTTTTCATTTTGTTTTTTTTGCTGGTTTGATTGGGTCTCGTTTTTTTCTTTATTCCTTCATGTTACATTCAGACGGTTGCTATGCAGCCATTCACACCTCATCTGGACACATCTTCTGTTTCTTTCCTTTCCCAATTACCACTGCCTTTGGCTTTTGTTCCATGAAACCTTTTATCCTTTAATCTCTCCTGCCCTCCTCCCTATCACACACCTTCCCTTCTGTTCTTCCACACCTCTCCCCGACCACTTGCTCAAAACCTATTACATTTCGAAACTTCCTGGGATTTATTACAAGTTGTTGTTGTTGTTGTAGCAGTGTGAGAGTCTCCATTTCCCATCACTCCATTTATCAGTCTGCACGCCAAGCTCCCTGGGTCAGTGTGGGCAGTGCCCACCAGTCATCCTCATGGATCAATGAACAAAACCACGTGAGATGATTGGATTAATGGTGCCTTCAACATGAGAACTTGTGGGGCTGAATTCAGTCAGGTGACACCAGAGCAACTCAGAGTGACTCCTATTGCTCCAAATAAAATCGGCCCTCCTGGTAATAAACCCATGAGTTCTGTCATTGGTGGAGATTGTAGAGGTTGGGGCTGGTTAATTGGTTCAACGTTGCTGCTTCTGGTCTCATTGGTGTCAGGTGAGTGCAGCTTGTGTGTATAAAAGGTGCTGCTCGGTGGCTGAAGGGATGGTGAGTTGTTTGGTATCATGGGGGATTTTGTAGTGAGGGCTTTGTTCCCAGGGCTGGTGTTAGTTGGAGCTGTTTGTGGCTCTGATACTTGGCAACAGTTTCTAGGCCAGAGTCAAAGCCACCCCTGTGCCTCAGACAGTCTCTCCTCCTGGGCCTCCCTTTGGTTCCCATTTCCGTGTGTCTGAGGGTGGAAGTGTGTCTCCACTGCAGACTGTGATGGTGCAGTGTGGAGAGGACAAGCTGCTGCTCAGGGTCCAGCTGGATTTATTTGGAACCTGGCACCTGATCAAAGCTGCTGACCTGACCCTGGTGGACAGCAGGTTGTTGGCCAACCAGGATCTACTCTCAGAACCACACTGTCCTCTTTGACTATGGACTCCATGAGTGTGGCAGCAGGTTGCAGGTAATGGGAATCCTCAGCTCTTGCTCTAAGTTTGGGCTGTTGGTTATTCCCCACTCTTCATTCCAACACTGGGTGAGATGTCAATGATATTGAGGAGATAGCTGTCTCCTGCTTTATAAAACTACAAATTAGCTTTCTAGTCTGTATTGTACTTTGCATTAACTGGTCCTTGAGTCTTTCCAACCTATGACATCAGCCCCATTGGTCTTGAACCTTCTCTTTGGATCCTCTAAGCTTTTCCTTCTGTTGTTTAGAGGAATTTCATCTCTATTCCCCTCATTCAGATCAATTCAACTGGAGACTTCAGTTTCAGTCCAGTTTAATCCAATTTGATTGTCTCTTAAATGAAGAAAATGGAATACGAATTAAGTCCTCTTTGACTAAAGAGTAACTCCACACTTCCCAGTTTCCCTGCTATTGGAATAAATGGGGCCCTGGCTTCAAACTGTTCTATTTCCATGCTCCATGTTATTGTCCACTTGTGGCTCCTTTTACTGTTAACTGAAGCTGTCCTTTTGTTGAGAGACTTCCCAATTAATGGACCATGATCTTGTGCTCATGATCTCTCTCCTTCGATAAGGGCTGAGGTTACAAAGCAACAAATAACCAAATGAGGCCATACGGCCCCTCGAGCCTGTTCCCCAATCATTAAGATCATGGCTGATCTTCTACACAACCTCCATGTTCCTCTCCCCTCAACATATTCTTTGATGCCCCAAAGTAAATCCATCTGTCTAAAATATACTCAATAACTGAGCATTCACAGCTCTCTGGGGCAGTGAAGTCACAAAGTGCATGACCTACAGGATGTTCTGGCAGTGTTACATGTGGGACTGAGCACGCTACTGCCGACAGTAATTTAAGGCCCATGATCCAGACCCAGGGTCGATTTGCTGCTGAACACAGATGTGGGAATACCAAGCTGTACCTGTGAAAATAATTCTAGTTAATGAAGACTTAGTTAAGCTACAGGAGACAATGGAGACTTCCTCAAAACACAGCATTCTCTGAACACCCTCAAACTGGGATAGAATTCCCAAGATTCTTTCCTTGCTGAATGAAGAAATTCCCTGTTAAGTTAATCCTAAATGACTGGCGCCTGACCTGAACTGACAGCCCCTAATAGTAAATTCTCCAGTGATGGGGTAGCAGTCTCTTCACACTGACCCTGTCAATCCCCCTCAGAATTGTTTTCAGGGGATGGGATGACTTCATTGTTAACCCCTGTGGAGAACATTCTCATTTCAGATCAGTTCTTCATTCCTTCACCTGATTCTTTCAGATGATTGGAGATTTCCTCATCTACACCACCCACCTGAACCACACCCCAGAGTATCATGGATCTGTCTTTGTGAGAACGAATGGAGCTGTCGTTCCCATTGAGTGTCGTTATTTGAGGTGAGAATCTTTATTCGCTTTGTCAATAAGATCTACAGCTGCTGGTGGTCTCTGAAGATGTCCTAAAATGACTCCCCTGCCTTTCCAGGAAGGGCAATGTGAGCAGTGACCCCATCAAGCCCACCT
The DNA here is from genome assembly GCF_964194155.1 of Cetorhinus maximus. Taxonomy (NCBI): domain Eukaryota; kingdom Metazoa; phylum Chordata; class Chondrichthyes; order Lamniformes; family Cetorhinidae; genus Cetorhinus; species Cetorhinus maximus. The sequence continues at coordinate 1,212,064 of NC_135906.1, forward strand.
GGATCCCATTCAGCTCCACCAAGTCTGGAGAAGGGCATCTGTCATTCTCTCTGCGCCTAATGCATGGTATGTGATGGTTGGATGGGGAGTGATTTCCTGTAGTCACTCACTGGGAGTTACAGCCACTGTCTCTAACCCTTGTCCTCTTGTACTTCAGGTGACTGGCTTACAGAGCGCACTTCGACTGTCTACTACCTGGGTGAGCTCATTCACATTGAGGCCTCTGTTTCAATGACCAACCACATGCCCCTGAAGCTCTACATTGACCGCTGTGTAGCTACATTGAGCCCAGACAAGGACTCCACCCCGAGATACAGCTTCATTGACCACAATGGGTAAGGAGCTCTCTGCTTTCTCCAGCTGGTCCCATCTCAATGGCTTCACTTGATTCACTTCCTGTCCCTTTTTAATCTTTCTTCAGTTGCCTCCTGGACAGCAAAGCTGAGGACTCCTTTTCAACTTTTGTGTTGCCAAGAGACGAGCAGGAGCTGGACAAGCTCCGCTTTGACCTGGATGCGTTCCGTTTCCTTGGAGATGACCGTTCCTTGGTAAGAGGAAGCTGATCATTGGAGTCTCCATGTTGGGAGGGAGTCACTGAATCATGACGTGTGTTGAATGTGTCCCTCAGATTTTCATCACCTGTCACCTGAAAGTTGCTCCATTGGATCAGAGGGATTCCAGGAACAAAGCTTGTACTTTCCAGAAGGTGCAGAATGTGTCAGTTCCCTCTCTCTCCATCAGGGATGTGTTGTGTGGAGATGTGATGCACAACCTGGTTGATGGGCTCTTTCTCTTGTTTAGCTGGACCCCATTGGAGGAATCGAGCATTGACATTTGTGCCTGTTGCCATGTGGGTAACTGTGGTGCCACAAGGGAGTTGTGGTTTGGTCCCAGAGGAAGGAGAGATCTTGTACCTGAAGCTGGTGGGACATTGATCCTCTAGATGTTGGACGTCCCCCTTTCCCCTCTCTAACTGGAATGTTTGATGTTGCAGAGAGTGAAGCTGGATTGAAGTGGGTGGGTGAGGCCTCACTTGGAGCCCTGCTCATTCTGGATACTGATGTGACCAAGCTGGCAACAGAGTCCCTGAATGAGGCTGAGCGAAGGATGCAGGAGAGGTCTCCAGGTGGTGAGTTGGCCGACTACTGGTTTCCATTTCCCCCTCAGTGTTTCCTTCACTAACCATTGGTTTCTCATTGCTTTGTAGGTGTGGAGTCTGAGGTGGTCCTGATCGTGGCCCTGACTGTGACAGCTGTCTCCCTGATCTCTGCTTCATTCTGGAGGTTATTAGCTATGAGGAGAGGTTGGAGAAACTCGGATTGTTCTCACTAGAGCGACGGAGATTGAGGGGCGACTTGATAGAAGTTTACAAAATTATGAGTGGCATGGACAGAGTAGATAGTCAGAAGCTTTTTCCCAGGGTGGAAGAGTCAATTACTTGGGGACATAGATTTAAGGTGAGAGGAGAAAACTATAGAGATGTGCGGGGCAAGTTTTTTTACACAGGGTAGTGAGCGTCTGGAATTCGCTGCCAGAGGAGGTGGTGGAAGCAGGTACGATAGTGGTGTTTTAGAGGCAGCTTGACAAATACATGAATAGGATGTGAATAGAGGGATACGGACCCCGGAAGTGCAAAATGTTTTAGTTGACGGGCAATATGATCGACGCAGGCTTGGAGGGCCGAAGGGCCTGTTCCTGTGCTGTACTTTTCTTTGTTCTTTTCTTTGTTCATTGCTGGCCTTGCTCCTGTACAGGAAACACAAGCAAACTCAGGTCAAACAGTGATCAAATGATCAATAAAGCAGAGACTCCTTCTACCTTGTGTCAGGGAGCTGAATGGTCTATGCATTCTCCTTGTTAGTTAAATATCTCCATGGACCTAATGACTGGTGTTAGTCTATCCAAGCACAGAACTAGGCCTCCTGAATGATGGGTTTACTGAAGGTTGAGAGAAGCAGGAATTGTTCATTTTTTTTCTGGGTGCTTCAGACCCCAGGCTTGGTATCTATAGCCACCCAGTGTGGGGGAGGGGGTGTGAGCAGGCCTGGCATGAGGGGGAGGGGATGTGAGCAGATCTGGGGCCTCCTTGTGGACCTGTTCCTGAGCCTGGCTGGTGTGGATGTTTACTCAGGCTGCCTCACTCTCTTCCATGGTGATGTTCACCCCCTGGAGAGGGGGATCACTGTATTGGAGTGTTTGAGGTTTGCTGTCATCAGTGGTGCCAGAAGGACCGAGTGGATGATCCATCTCAGCCTCCTCCTGAGGTCTCCAGCATCAGATGCCAGTCTTCAGCCGAGTTGATTCACTCCTCATGATATCAAGAAATGGCTGAAGAGCCCTGGATCTGCATCTGCACTGGCCCTTACAATATTCCAGCAATAGTACTGAAGGCTTGTGCTCCAGAACTTGCCGTTCCCCTGTTCAAGCTGTTCCAGTGCGGCTACAACACTGGCATCACCCAGCAAAGTGGAAAATTGCCCATATGTGACCTGTCCACAAAAAGCAGGACAAATCCAACCCAGCCAATTCCTGCCCCATCAGTCGACTCTCGATCATCAGCAAAGTGATGGAAGGGGTTGTCACAAGTGCTGCTTGTTAGCACTGTCGCTGCTCACTAACACTCAGTTTGGGTTCTGCCAGGGCCACTCAGCTCCTGACCTCATCACAGCCTTGGTCCTCAGGGCGGTGTCCAAACCCCAACCATCTTCAGCTGCTTCATCAAAGACCTTCCCTTCATCATAAGGTCAAAAATGGGGATGTTCACTGATGATTGCACAATATTCAGCATCATTCAGGACTCCTCAGATACTGAAGCAGCCCATGTCCAAATGCAGCAAAACCTGGGCAATATCCAGGCTTGGGCTGACAAGTGGCAAGTAACATTCGTGCCACATGAGTACCAGGCAATGAACACTTCCCACCAGAGAGAATCTAACCATCTCCCTTTGAAATTCAATGGCATTACCGCCACTGAATTCCCCACTATCAACATCCTGTGGGTTACCATTGACCTGAAACTGAACTGGGCGAGCCACATAAATACTGTGGCTACAAGGGCAGGTCAGAAGCCATGAATCCTGCAGTGAGTATTTCACCTCCTGATTCCATTAAGCCTGTCCACCATCTACAAGTCAGGAGTGTGATGGAATAATCTCCCCTTGACTAGACAAGTACAGCTCCAACAACACTCGAGAAGCTTGACACCATCCAAGGCAAAGCAGCCCACTTGACTGGCACCCCATGCACAATCATTCGCTCCCTCCATCACCAATACACAGTGCACAAGATGCTCTGCAGAAACTCACCAAGGCTCCTAGAACAGCACCTTCAAAATCCACGACCACTCCGATCTCGAAGAACAAGGGCAGCAGATAAATAGGATCACAACCAACTGGAAGTTCCCTGCTAAGCCACTCACCATCTGACTTGGAAATATATCGCCGTTCCTTCACTATCGCTGGGTCCAAATCTTGGAACTCCCTCCCTAACAGCAGTGTGGGTGTACCTACACCACAGGGACTGCAGTGGTTCAAGAGGGTAGCTCACCACCGCCTTCACAAGGGCAATGAGGGACGGGCCATAAACGTTGGCTGAGCCAGTGATGCCCAAACCTCATGAATGAATAAAATATTTTGTATCTGTTTTCATGGTAGACGACACGAACAACATCCCAATAATAGTGGAAGGTCAAGGGGCTACAGGGAGCAAGGGTCTTAAAACAACCACTATCACGAAAGAAAGTGTAATGGGAATACTAATGGGACTTAAAGCTGACAAGTCCCCTGGACCTGATGGCCTGCATTCTAGGGTCCAAAAGAAGTGGCTGCAGAGAGAGTTTATGCATGGGCTGTCATCTTACAAAATTCCACAGGTTCTGGAGATGTAATGAAGTCAGGAGCTGAGAGTCCCTGGCGAAATCCATACTGGGCATCAATGAGCAGGTTATTGCTCAGCAAGTGCTGCTTGATAGCACTGTTGATGACTCCTTCCATTGCTTTACTGATGATCGAGAGTAGACTGATGGGGCGGTAATTGGCTGGGTTGGATTGCCCTGCTTTTTGCGTACAGGACATACACGGGCAATTTTCCACATAGCCGGGTAGATGCCAGTGTTGAGCTGTACTGGAACAGCTTGGCTAGGGGCATGGCAAGTTCAGGAGCACAAGTCTTCAGTACTATTGCTGAAATATTGTCAGGGCCCATAGCCTTTGCAGTATCCAGGGTCTTCATCTGTTTCATCATATCACGTGGAGTGAATCGAATTGGCTGGAGACGGGCATCTGTGATGCTGGGGACTTCCGGAGGAGGCTGAGGTGGATCATCCACTCAGCACTTGTGGCTGAAAGTTGTTGCAAATGCTTCAGCCTTATCTTTTGCACTGATGTGCTGGGCTCCCCCATCATTGAGGATGGGGATATTTATGGAGCTGCCTCCTCCAGTGAGTTGTTTAATTGTCCACCACCATTCACAACTAGATGTGGCAGGACTGCAGAGCTTAGATCTCATCCGTTGGTTGTGGGATTGCTTAGCTCTGTCTATCACTTGTTGCTGATGCTGGTTGGTACGCAAATAGTCCTGTGTTATAGATTTACCAAGTTGACACCTCATTTTTAGGTATACCTGGTGCTGCTCCTGGCATGCCCTCCTGCACTCTTCATTGAACCAGGGTCAATCGCCTGGCTTGGTGATGATGGTAGAGTGGGGGATATGCAGGGCCATGAGGTTACAGGTTGTGTTCGAGTACAATTCTGCAGCTTCTGATGGCTCACAGCGCCTCATGGAAGCCCAGTCTTGATTTGTTAGATCTGTTTGAAATCTATCCCATTTAGCACAGTGGTAGCGCCACACAACACGATGGAGGGTATCCTCAATGTGAAGGCAGGACTTGGTCTCCACAATGACTGTGCAATGGTCACTCCTACCGATACTGTCATGGACAGATGCATCTGCGACAGGCAGGTGGGTGAGGATGCAGTCAATCATTTTTTTTCCCTCACCACCTGCCCCAGACCCAGTCTAGAAGCTATGTCAATTAGGACTCAGCCAGCTCAGTCAGTAGTTGTGCAACCGAGCCACTCTTAGTGATGGACACTGAAGTCCCTACCCAGAGTACATTCTGCGCCCTTGTCACCCTTAGTGCTTCCGTCAATTGGTGTTCGGTATGGAGGAGCGCAAATTCTTCAGCTGAGGGAGGACGGTACGTGGTAATCAGAAGGAGGTTTCCTTCTTGTTTGACCTGATACCATGAGACTTCATGGGGTCCAGAGTCGACACTCCCTCCCGACAGTATAGCACTGTGCGGCCACCTTTGCTGGGATGATGACGGTGGTTTCTGGGACCTGATCTGTGAGGTATGATTCCATTGCTTCACTAGTCTGTGAGACAGCTTTTGGCACTAGCCCCCAGATGATAGTTAGGAGGACTTTGCAGTGTTGACAAGGCTGAGTTTGCCGTTGTCTTTTCCGGTGCCATGGAGAATGCTGGGTGGTCAGCAGAATTAGTTCATTTTCAAGTTGGCTAACGGTCACTAGAGGAGTGTCCCAGGGACCCGTGCTGGAATCTCAACTACTTACAATCCATATGAGCAACTTGGATGAAGGGACCGAGATTATTGACAAATTTGCATCCAATACAAGGATAGGTGGGAAAGCAAATTGCCAGGACACACAGGTCGGGATTTTCCAGCACCACCTGTCACCAGGATCTTCCGGTCCCGCCAAAAGTTAATGGAACTTTGGCTGACCTGCCCCATCCCCTGTGATGGGCACTGCCACATGGGGCCGGAAAATCACGGCAAAGGGATATCGATGGGTTAAGGGAGTCGGCCGATATTTCAGAGATGGATAAAAATGTGGGAAAACGTGAGGTTATCCACTTTGGCAGGAAGAACAGAATAGCAGAATATTATTGAAATGCAGAGAGACTGCAGAATGCTGCAGTACAGAGGGAACTGGGTGTCCCTCATACATGAAACTCCAAAAGTTAGCATGCAAGTCCAGGCAGGAATTAGGAAGGCAAGTTGAATGCTGGGCTTCATTACAAGGGGGACAGAGTGTAAAAGTAGGGACGTCTTGTTACAATTGTACAGGGCTTTGGTGAGACCACTCCGACTGCACCGCGGACAGATTTAGGCACCTTACTCAATGACAAATACACTTACATTGGAGCCAATTCAGAGAAGGTTCACCAGGTTGACCCCTGGGGTGAAGGGGATTGTTTATAAGAAAAGTTTGGGCAGATTGAGGGTATAAACATTGAAGTTTTGAAGAATGTGAGCTGACCGCATTGAAACATATAAGATACTGAGGAAGATTGACAGGGTAAATATTGAGCAGTTGTTTCCCCTGGCTGGGAAATCTTGAAACATGGGGGCACTGACTCAGGATAAGGGGCCCATCATTTACAACTGAAATATGGAGACATTTCTTCACTGAGAGTTGTGAATCTGTGGAATTCTCTACCCCAGAGGGGGAGTGGATGCTCCATCATTGAATATAGTTAACGCTGAGAAAGAACAGATTTTGGATCTCAGGGAATCGGGGGATATGTGGAGTGAGAGCAGCAAAGAGCTCCCAGAATGAGAGCTGCTGAAACATAGGATTGAACCAGGGAGCTTCAGATCCTCAATCTAACACTGTCCCAACTGAGCTATTTCAGCCACCATTTTGCTGTGTTTTTGTGCCATTCTTTTAGAAGAAAATATAACCCCACCTGCTGGAATTCTCCCTCCTGCTCATTCCTCATTTCGTGGCACTGCAACCTGACCAGGGCGTTTCATCTCTCCTCTCTTACACCCAATCACACACCTTCCCTTTTCTTCATTTTATCACCCTCCCCTCGCCTAAAGCCCATCACATTTCAAACTTTTCCCACTCCTCATCAAAACTTATCTGCCTGAAACTGCAACTCTCTTTCTCTCTACACACCCGCTGTCACACCCGCTGAGCATTTCCAACATCTTCTCTCTTCATTAAAAACAATTCTCTCTTACTCCATATCAGAAACACAATGGACATTATGCAAAATAAGTTCCCTCTCACATTCCCTCTCAACTTGTTTGCTTTAAAACTTTGCATTTTTATTCTTCTGAAATTGTCTCAAATTAAACACACAAACTCCTGACATGGACCCATGCATCCATTTAGCACGGATGGACGATCAGTTCACAGACATTTCACTATTAATCTGCTGCTGTTAATTGTTGCCATGGGCCTTTAAATTAGGCAGAGGGTGATGACATCATACAGACACACTTGGCCACCATATCAGAAAGCTCCCAGAGTGTAATCTCCGATCTAGCGCTTTGAAAGGTTGGAATTATTGATGTAAACTTGGAAATGTTTGACTTCACAGGCTGGGATTGCCTCAATCTCTCCCTACACTAGTCTTCCTCCCGAGCTGTTTGTGTTTGAGCTATCCCACTCGATTTGGGGCAGGATAGTGGGGGAAATCCAGGCCCAGGACAAAGAGACAAAACCTGAAAATCAGAGCCAGGTCATTGAGGAGAGAAGTTAGGAAACACTTCATCACACAAAGGGTGGGAGAAGGGTAGAACTCGATCCCACTATACAATCACAGAGACAAGCTCAATTAATCATTTAAAACCTGAGATTGAAGGAGCTTTGGTGGACCAGGGAACTCAGGGAGATGGGGACAAGGCAGGTAAATAGTGTTAGGATTCACATCAGCCATAATCTCATTGAATAGTGAAACTCATGTTGCTACGTTTCAATGTTTTTCCTGTAGCTTTGATGTGGATCATTTCGAAATAATGGACTCTTCTGATGTCATACAGTCCTCGTGTTATGATGTCATGAAGATAAATAAATTACAGCAGAGCCTTGGTAGCGGAGAGAGTTTTGTTTGAGACGGCAGCAAGCCCTTTGCTTAAGGATTTGTAATTGAAATACAGGACAGGGCATTGGTGAGACCACATCTCGAATACTGTGTGCAGTTTTGGTCTCCTTATTTAAGGAAGAATTAAGTATGTTGGAGGTGTTTCAGAGGAGGTTTACTAGATTGATACCTGGAATGAGCAGATTGTCTTATGAGGATAGGTTGGACAGGCTGGGCTTGTTTCCACTGGAGTTTAGAGGAGTGAGGGGTGACCTGATTGAAGTCTATAAGATCCTGAATGGTCTTGACAAGATGGAATTAGAAAGCATGTTTCCTCTAGTGGGTGAGTCAGAACTAGCGGCAACTGTTTTAAAATGAGGGGTCACCCTTATCAGACAGAGATGAGAGTTGTGCGACTTTGGAACTCTGCGTCAGAAAGTGGTGGAAGTGGGGTCATTGAATATTTTTAAGAAAGATTCTTGTCAGGCAACAGAATCAAAGGTTATCGGCGGTAGGTGGGAACGTAGAAGTCGAAACACAAACAGATCAGCCCTACTGTTATTGAACGGCAGAGCAGACTCGAGGGGCCGAATGGCCTACATCTGCTCCTATTTCGTATGTTCATAAGTCAGCAATGGAAAAGAAAGCTAGACAGCATATGAACATCAGGAATAGTGTTGTAAATGATGATGATGAACAATGTCTACACTACCGGCTCAGTATGGTGCACCAAATATCCTATCCTGCCTCATTGGACGAACAATGGAAGAAGTCAGGGAAATTGTACACCACAGAGACAAAGAAACTTTTATACATCCCGAGGCGTCCCACTCAAACCAGACCCAAGTCCTGTCTCCAGTTCCGGTTGCTAAGAAACAACAGAAAGATTCAGCTGCTGGAGACGGTAACAGAGAAAAGGCACCAGTTACCAGATCGGTGGAACTTGGACCGAACACCAAGGTTGGCACAAAAAACAAACCCAACTGGCGGCTGTGAAGAAGAAGGTGAGAGGGAGGTGAAGGGTGAACTGAGGAGGCAAGGGTCACAGTGTCAGGAGGAGGTGGTCACTCAGTGGGATCGGAGGTCAAGATCCAGTGTATAGACCGTCCACTCTCTTTCACTCCTCAAACTCTTCCACTAGGTATTAGTTCCGGAGCAGCATTCACAGAAACCTTGAGAACAAGCCACTTGTCATCGTGACTAGGATTTGCCATTTGATCATTGTCCAGACTGCCATTGACACTCACTCCTTAAGAAATGCACACTTAACCCGTTCACACTCTCTCTGCAGCTGCTGCCCAATCTCCAGATTTTTCTCCAATCTTGGAAGATATTGCTGTCTCTCACCTATGCTGTCACCCCTCCCACTGATCCTTATTTGAAACCCTCTAATCTCCCGCCCTGTCTCTCACAGCACCGGGACCCCATTCATCAAAGTCACAGAGAACAGCTAGTGTGACAGCAACAATTACTGACATCAGAACCTGGATGTGTGAGAACTTTCTCCAAACCGTCCTCGGTTAAATTAAAGACAGCCTGTTTGGTTCCTGCCAGGACTCGTGTTTCTGGTTTTCACCCATCAGCCTCTCTGACTGCCGGGCCTGACTGCTTGGAATTATGCACCTACCTGAAGCAGAGCTCTGTTTCCTGTTGTGTATCCACAGTTACTTTTAATAATGAAATGTGTCCATCTGCAGGAACGACTGGATCAGGTAAGTGAGGAAAACCAAAGGCTGAAGACAGCGATCACCAGAACGACTGAAGAACTGAACCAGATCAGGACGAAGCTTCAGGAAGAAGTTTTGGGAACCTGAAAATTCAATTTTAGCCTCGTTTAAAAGTTGCCTCATTAACTTTGTCTCCAGATTGTTTCGAAATTCTAAATTGTATATTCACCAAGACTCGGGAACTCCAACCAAGTCACAGCCCGAGCTCCCTCCGTTTGATTTCACTGAGTAGTGAGGTTTATGGTGTGTCATTGGTGAAAGAATTTGTTTTGTAATTTCAAATCTCTCACTCTCATAAGATTGTTCTGGAGAAAATGTTCCAGCGAATACATTTCAAGACAAGAAGCACAAAGAAATTCTGGGGTTAGCTATTTCGTGACTTTTAGTTTAAATGATTTTTACACAGCAACAAGAACTGGAACTGCCCAGCTCTTTCCAATCTGAACTACATGCAAAGAAGGAGGTGTCTCAGAAGGTGGGCGATTTGCAGGGGGGCGTCGCTGACTTGAAAGAAAAGGTATAAATCCCACCCAAAGTGCAACAATGTCCAGTGATTTCCACTGGCCTTATATTGTGTGCTTCTTAACCTCGTAGTAGTTTCATTTGAGGGATCATCATCCCAAATGGCTGCTATAAGCAGGGAGCTTGTATTAATATTACACTCTGCCCCTATTCCTTTTATTCAGGAGTCTTGTCCATCTTTTCAGGTGTCCTCAGTCTTTGCATCTTGGAGTGAATGTGGTACAATGGAGTATGTTAGACTCAGTCCCATAAAGGGTTAACTGTAATAGTCTGTGATGTCAGAGAAGGAAGTGACTTTCTCATGTGATGTGAGATTCTGGGACAATCTGAAGTGAAAGGAAAGCAAGTATGGTCAGAAGCTTGTAAGAATGTTCTCCTTAATCTGTGAATATGTGAAAATAAATGTTAGCGTCTTTATAGCTAGCAGTCTTCAGAATTCACTGAAACTGCTCCAGCCCAACAGCACAATCATATAGTGCACAGTTTGTCTTTGATGATGTGGAACTGGAGCATGTTCTTTGTAACAAGCTGAACATTCCCTGGAATGTCGGACTGGCTGGTTAATGTACACTGTGCAGCTGAACATTCCCAGTAATGTCGGACTGGCTGGTTAATGTACACTGTGCAGCTGAACAGTCCCTGTAATGTCAGACTGGCTGGTTAATGGACACTGTGCAGCTGAACAGTCCCTGTAATGTCAGACTGGCTGGTTAATGTACACTGTGCAGCTGAACAGTCCCTGTAATGTCAGACTGGCTGGTTAATGTATACTGTGCAGCTGAACATTCCCTGTAATGTCAGACTGGCTGGTTAATGTACACTGTGCAGCTGAACATTTCCTGTAATGTCGGACTGGCTGGCTAATGTACACTGTGCAGCTGAACATTCCCTGTAATGTCGGACTGGCTGGTTAATCTACACTGTGCAGCTGAACAGTCCCTGTAATGTCGGACTGACTATTTTTTGGAAAAATATACTTTATTCATAAAATATCTGGAACAACATTTCAAACCACTTCAAAATCACCATCACAAAGGTACAATCAGATTCAGCTTTTACAACATGTATCACCAGGTGCATAAGTACAAACAATGAATATTACAATCATTTGCAGACATTCATTTGAGCTGTACAGCCCGAGGGGATTTAAACATTTCCCAGTCCCTCGGTGCCCTGGCAGAAAGGTCTTAGACAGTGACCCTTCCCCATTGCGCCTTTGCGGCAGCTGCCCCAAGCTTTAGTGCGTCCCTCAGCACGTAGTCCTGGACTTTGGAATGTGCCAGTCTGCAACACTCGGTCGGGGACAACTCTTTGCGCTGGAAGACCAACAAGTTTCGGGCAGACCAAAGAGCGTCTTTCACCGAGTTGATGATCCTCCAGCTGCAGTTGATGTTTGTCTCGGTGTGTGTCCCTGGGAACAGCCCATAGAGCACAGAGTCCTGTGTCACAGAACTGCTCAGGACGAACCTCGACAGCAACCACTGCATCTCTCTCCAGACCTTCTTTGCAAAGGCACAATCTACAAGGAGGTGAACAACGGTCTCTTCCCCACCACAGCCACCTCGAGGGCAATGTGCAGAGTGGGTGAGACTCCTGGCGTGTAGGAAGGATCTGACGGGGAGGGCCTTTCTCACCACCAGCCAAGTCACGTCTTGGTGCTTGTTGGAAAGTTCTGGCGTTGAGGCATTCTGCCAAATAACAGTCTGCTCGGGAAACCATCCCACAGGGTCCACCCTCTCCTTTTCCCGCAGGGCCTCCAAGACGTTACGTGCCGACCACTGCCTGATGGATTTGTGGTCATAGGTGTTTCTCTGCATAAATTTTTCCACCAGGGACAGGTGGTACGGCACGGTCCAACTACTTGGAGCGTTCCGCGGCAGCGTGGCCAGACCCATCCTTCGCAACACCGGGGACAGGTAGAACCTCAGCACGTAGTGACACTTGGTGTTTGCGTACTGACGGTCTACGCACCGCTTGATGCAGCCACACACAAAGTTGACCATCAGTATGAGGGCGATGTTAGGCACGTTTTTTCCCCCTTTATCTAGAGGCTTGTACATCGCGTCCTTGCAGACACGATCCATTTTCGACCTCCAGATAAAGTTAAAGGTGGCTCGGGTGATCGCCATCGTGCAGGTGTCTGGAATGGGCCAGACCTGTGCCACGTACAGCAACAGCGAGAGTGCCTCACACCTGATGACCAGGTCCTTACCCGCAATGGAGAGGGAGCGTCGCTCCCACATGCCCAGTTTTCATTTCACCATAGACACTCGTACCTTCCAGTTTCTAACGCATGCCCCGGTCCCTCCGAACCATATCCCCAGCACCTTCAAGCTGTCAGCCCTGACGGTGTAGGGGACAAAGGATCGGTCAGCCCAGTTCCCAAAGAACATGGCCACGCTCTTCCCACGATTTACCTTGGCTTCCGAGGCCAGTTCGAACTGGTCGCAGATGTGGATCAGTCTGCGCACCGACAGCGGATCCGAGCAGAAGACGGCGACATCGTCCATGTACAGGGAGGCTTTGATCTGAGTGCCTCCACTGCCTGGGATCATCACTCCTCTTATGCCCGGATCCTTCCTGATGGACTCGGCAAAGGGTTCTATGCAACACACAAACAGGACAGGGGAGAGAGGACAGCCCTGCCTGACTCCAGATTTAATCGGAAAACGATCTGTTTCCCACCCATTGATTGAGACTGCGCTACTGATGTTAGTGTAGAGCAGTTGGATCCAATTTCAAATTCCCTCCCCAAACTACAGTTTGGAGAGCACATCCACCATGTAGGTGTGCGATATTCTGTCAAAGGCCTTCTCCTGATCCAAGACCTCCGTGATAGAGGACAGGAAGGACTGGGAGGCCGTGCTGTCTGTGGGCTTCACGTCATACAATCTGGCATAAAAGGATTTGCTGATCCTCAAAATGTCGGACTGTGATGACTTTACTGAGCCGTCTTCTTCCTTCAGGCTGCTGATCACAGAGCTCTCTCTGTGTACCTTTTGGAAGAAGAAACGTGAGCACGTCTCATCCTGCTCCACGGAGCGGACTCTGGAACGGAAGATGATCTTGGAGGCCTCCGAGGCAAAGAGCGAGGCTTGCTGGCTCTTCACCTCTTGGAGTTCCTCCTTGACATCGACCCCCATCGACTGCAGCCGGAGCAGATTCTGCATGTTTTTCTGGAGTCGAGACATTTCTCTCTGTTCCTTTCTAGCTTTCTGGGTGCCTTTGAGGATGAAAAACCTCTTGATGTTTCCCTTGATCACTTCCCACCAGTGTGTCAGGGACTCAAAGAGGGGTTTCACGGTTCTCCAACCTTTGAAAACCCTCTTGAGCTCCTCAATGTTCTCTGGGGTCAGCAGTTGCACGTTTAGCTTCCATGCCCCCCTGCCCACCCTCTGGTCTTCCTTTAAGTGGCAGTCAGCCAGTAGGAGGCAGTGGTCAGAGAAGAACACTGGCTTGACATCGGTGGATCTGACTGCGAACGCTCGGGACACAAACAGCAAATATATCCTGGAACGGATGGACCCGTCTGGCCGCGACCAGGTGTACCTACGCTGCGCTCCGTCTGCAGGGTTGCTGAAGACGTTGTGCAGCTTGGCATCCTTAACTGTTTCCATCAGGGATCTGGACGTAGCGTCCAATCTGCTGTCGGCCCTGCTGGATCGTCCAGCCGCATCGATGATGCAGTTGAAGTCACCGCCCAGAATGACCGGCCTGGAGGTCGCCAGCAGCAGTGGGACTTGCTGAAAAACCTCCAGCCGCTCGGCCTTTTGTGCCGGGGTGTACACGTTAATTAACCGGAGTGGAGCATTCTTGTACATGACGTCTGCTACGAGGAGGCGCCCGCCCACCACCTCCTTAACCTCGGAGACGGTGAAGTTGCCTCCCCGCAGCAGAATACCCAGGCCGGAGGAACGAGAGTCGTTTCCTCCCGACCAGCTGCTACTTCCCCCTGCTGATTTTCCACTGCTTCCTCCTCCTCCATTGATTTGCTCTCCTGAGGAGTGGGAGGTTCAGGGGGCAGTGCTGTTGATCGGCTGTCTGTTGCCTCAATCTTTTCCTCCACCTTGTCTCTCTGTGTGTCCTCCTTTGTCCCGTTGTTCTCACTGGGGGCCATGGTGGTTGGAGTGTTGCAAGTGTCCTTGGTAGTAGTGACATGAAGCATTTCCCTGCTTCCCCCTCGTTGGCTTTGGCTGCCCGTGCATAAGTGAGGCAGCATTTGGGGCAGGTCCTGTAGAGTTGAGCTGCCTCGCCACACAGGTTGCAGCATTTAGTCTGTTTGCAGTCCTTTGTCTGGTGCCCTTCCTGTTTGCAGTTCTTGCAGAGGGAGGCGCTGCAGTTGGCCGCTGCATGAGCAGACTTGCCACATGAGCAACAAAGTTTGGGTTGCCCAGCGTAGACAAGGTAACCACGGCTTCCCCCGATAGCAAATCTGGAAGGAGGGTGGAAGGTGGCTCCCTGACCATCGGTCTTGAGCGTGACCTTAAACTGGCGTTTGCCTGTCCAGATCCCCAAATCGTCTCTAACCTCGGTGCAGCTCCCCACCTTGTCGAAGTACCTGGTGAGGAAGGTGAGCACGTCGATGACAGGGACGTGGGGGTTGTAGAGATGCACCGTCACCACACGGTCCCGTTGCAACGGCAGAGCAAAGAGCGGCTCCACCGTCAGGATCTTCATCTCCGGCTGGTCTCTCTTCTCCTCAAACACCTTCAGGAACTTGACGCAGGCAGCAACATTCCTGAAGCTCACGTCGAAATATCCAGCGCTGGGGAAGTGCTGCAGGGAGTAGATCTCCGCAGCTTCAAATCCACACGCCTTCAACAGGATCCTCCTGGCGAAGAAGGCCCGATCCATAGGTGCTCCTCCTTCGCTGTCCTTCACCGTGACTCAGACGGTGTTTGATACCCCATGGTATGGGGTTCGATTGGTTATAGCATTTGCTTCACGACCTTGCCCTGGCAGAACCACGATCATGGTCTCTCCCCTGCCAGGTAAGTAAGGGTTATGTTGGGCACGTTTTTCCCCCCTCATCTAGAGGCTTGTACATCGCGTCCCTGTGAACATGATCCATTTTGTAGTGCATTTCCACAGCACATCACTTCAGATTCAGGCTAGTGGTGAAAATCTGAAGAGTTTCATGCATTGCTAATTACAGAGACGCCTAATAGGTCACAATGTTCTGTAACTGCTCCCAGACATGCTACACCACAACGTAGCAATTTAAAGCCTTTTATTCTGCACTGGTAAACTGAAAGGAAGCAGAAATATCCAGATGCCAACTATGGTACATGGCCAATAAGACGTAAAGCTCCATCAAGCACTCACTTTGATTAGACAAGTACAAGAGGGCAAGAGAACAGGCTGCACTCCATTAGCTGCACTGTTCACTTCTGAACATTTAATTCAGTGTCTTAATTAGTTTCATTCATATTCAGGTATCACAGTTTAAGCAACTCCCTCTGTGCACTACAGAAAACTCCAGATTAAGCGTTCTGTTACCCTACATGGTGTAAGAAATCTAAAGCCTCTCTCTGCAATCCTACCCCCAAAAAAATGATCTGTACACGCAACACGCCTACCTTCAACTTTCATCCCCTTCCTGTTTTAGATAAAATTCAAAACAACCTGACCACGTGTTAAATCCTGCCAGGATTGGGTGCTGAGTGGTTACTCTCCCCATTGGGTAACCATGTGATCCTGCTGGCTTCTGCAGCTAATGCTCGTTTAACCAAAGTGGAGCCAGCCAAGGGGGCCACGTGCGCGAGAGACTGAGCGAAGGGGGAGTGTGGACCTGCCATGGTGCATTCCACAAAGCAGCGGGGAGTGACGTCACAGGACAGCAAGGCACTTCCTTAAACTCGGAGTCAGGAAACGACCAATTTCAATCGGGGTGCGTGCAACAGTCACAATAATAATCCAAGCATTGGCACAGAGCAGGTCTAGAGGCATTCATTAAAGTTAATGACTTAAACATTTTACTCAATAGATTGTAAAAGAGGTAATCGAGGATTTTTTCTTCAGTCATGGATGGGCAGCTGAGAGCTGCTGCTTACAATCCCTGCGCGGTGTGGGAACTTCAGGACATGATTCTTGGGGGGGCCACGGGTGGAGGAGGAGTTCCAGCTGCTTGAGCTCGAGCCCAGGTTTTCCAAGCTTGAGGGGCTGCAGTCACTGCGGAGCATGAGGGAGGATGAGAATTCCCAGGATCATACGTTCCAGGAGGTGATCACGACACAGGCAGTGAGAGATCAGGACTGGAGACGGGCGGCCATCAGGAAGAGGCAGGAAGTGGAGACTTCGGGGTGTGCGCCGCTCTCAAACTGGGACTTGGGATTGGAGACTGCTGGGAGTGACGATACCTTAAAGAGGTGCAGTCAGATCATGGCACCAGAGGGCAAGGGACAGCAAAGTGTAGAAATGCAGTTGTCATAGGAGATTCTATAGTTAGGGGGACAGACCAGGTTTCGTCATCATGAGTTCCACATGCTGTGCCGTCTCCCTGGTGCCAGGGAAAAGTACATCACAGAGAGGAGACAGAACACTCTGCAAAGGGAAGGGAGGGAGTCACAAGTTGTGGCACATATCAGTGTCACCAAGTAGAGGGGGCAGATATTGAGGTTCTATGGTCAGATTTTCAGAAGCTAGGGAAGATGTTGGAAAGTATGACCCTGAGGGTACCATCACAGAATTAATCTCTGGATTGCTCCCAGTGCCAGGCGCTGGTGACAGTAGAGATAGGAAGATAGGGAGGATCAGTACGTGGCTTGAAGCATGGTGCAGGAGGGACGGCTTGGGACATTGGGACCGGTACTGGGGCAGGAGGAACCTAGTCAAAAAGGGACAGGTGCACCTCAACAGGACTGGGACCATTGCCCTGATGGGAAGTTCACTCGTGTGGTTGGGGAGGATTTAAACTAAATTGGCAGGTGGATGGGCACCAGCGTATAGAAACAGAAAAGATGAATAAGGTGCATAAATGGAGTGTTGGACTGTACCAGAGAATGGGGTATTTCCCTATTAGGAGAGCACGATGAAGCAGGAATACAAAGACAGGTTTGCGATGCATGTATGTAAATGCACAAAGTTGAGATATTTTGGTGAATAAGGTTGGTGAGCTACAAGCACAAACAGCCGTGTAGGAATATGATGTAGTGGCAACAAGAGAAACATGGCTCAAAAATGCTGAGGACTGGGCACTCAATATACATGGATATAAAATGCTCAGGAAAGACAGGGAAGGAAAACAAGGGAGGTGGAGTGGCAGTACTGATTATGGAAGACATTGTAGAATTAGAAAGAAAGGATATCCTTCACAGGGCAAGGGCAGAACCGATTTGATTCAAGTTGAGAAGCAACAAGGGTACAGATCACGCTACTGGGGCTATTCTGAAGGCGCCCAAAAAGAGAGAGAGATAGAGGATTAAATCTGCAGGGAAATCACAGAGATATACATGAACTATCGTGTAGTGATACTAGGGAGCTTCAATTACCCAAATATCAACTGGGATAATGCTGGAGTAAAGGGTAAAGAGGGGAAGGAATTTCTGACATGTGAACAGGAGAACTTCCTTGGCCAGTATGTTCTTGGCCTGACCAGGATGGTTGCAGGGGAGGCGATGGCGCAGTGGTATAGTCGTCGGACTAACAATCCGGAGACCCAGGTCAGTGCTCTGGGGACCCAGGTTCGAATCCCGCCACAGCATACGGGATTCAATAAAAATGTCTAACGATGACCATCAAACCCATCTGATTCACTAATCATCGCCCTCCCTTAGCTTAGTTGAACACCACTTGGAGGAAGCACTGAGGGCGGCATGGGCCAGAATGTACTCTGGGTGGGGGAATTCAATTTCCATTACCAAGTGTGGCTGACCAAGCCTTAAAGGACATGGGTGCTAGACTGCGTCTTCTGCAGGTGGTGAAGGAACCAACAAGAGGGAAAAACATACTTGATCTCATCCTCACCAACCTGCCTGCCGCAGATGCATCTGTCCATGACAGTGTCGGTAGGAGTGACTACTGCACAGTCGACGTCCCATCTCCATCATGTTGTGTGGCACTGTCACTGTGCTAAATGGGATAGGTTTCGAACAGATCTAGCTGGGCATCCATGAGAGGCTGTGGGCTATCAGCAGCAACAGAATTGTACTCAACCACAATCCATAACCTCATTGCTTGACATATCCCCCACTCTACCATTGCCATCAAGAACATCATTCAATGAAGAGTGCAGGAGGGCATGCCAGGAGCAGCAACAGGCAGACCTAAAAATGAGGTGTTGACCTGGTGAAGCTATAACACAGGACTACCTGCATGCCAAGCAGCAAGTGATAGCTAAATGATCCCATAACCAACAGATCTAAGCTCTGCAGGCCTGCCACAACCAGAATGATGGGGGACAATTAAACAACTCACTGGAGGCAGCAGCTCCACAAATATCCCATCCTCAATGATGGGGGAGCTCAGTCACACCAGTGCGAAAGATAAGCTTGTGGCCGTCAGCCAGAACTGCCGAGTGGATGGTCCATCTCGGCCTCCTCCAGAGGTCCCCAGCATCACAGATGCCAGTCTTCAGCCAATTTGAATCACTCCATATGATATCAAGAAATGGCTGAAGGCACTGGATACTGCAAAGACTATGGGCCCTGACAATATTTCAGCAATAGTACTGAAGACGTGTGCTCCAGAACTTGCCGCACCCCTAGCCAAGCTTTTCCAGTACAGCTACAACACCGGCATCTAACCGGCTATGTGGAAAATTGCCCAGGTATGGCCTGTACACAAAAAGCAGGACAAAGCCAACCCGGCCAATTATCGCCCCATCAGTCTACTCTCCATCATCAGTAAAGTAATGAAAGGGGTCATCAAAAGTGCAATCAAGCGGCACTTGTTTAACAATAACCTGCTCACTGACACCACTCAGCTCCTGACCTCATTACAGCCTTGGTTCAAACATGGACAAAAGAGCTGAACTCCCGAGGTGAGGTGAGAGTGACTGCCCTTGACATCAAGGCCACATTTGACCGAGTGTGGCATCAAGGAGCACTAGCAAAACTCGAGTCAGTGGGAATCAGGGGAAAACTCTCCACTGGTTGGAGTCATACCTAGCATAAAGGAAGATGGTTGAGGTTGTTGGAGGTCAATCATCTCAGCTCCAGGACATCACTGCAGGAGTTCCTCAGGGTAGTGTCCTCAGCCCAACCATGTTCAGCTACTTTATCAATGATCTTCCTTCCATCATAAGATCAGAAGTGGGGATATTCGCTGAAGATTGCACAATGTTCAGCACCATTCGTGACTCCTCAGATACTGAAGCACTCCATGTCCAAATGCAGCAAGACCTGAACAATATCCAGGCTTGGGTTGACAAGTGGCAAGTAACATTTGTGCCACACAAGTGCCAGGAAATGACCATCTCCAACGAGAGAGAGTCTAACCATCACCCCTTGATGTTCAATGGCATTACCATCACTGAATCCCCCAATTTCAACATCCTGGGGGGGGTTACCATTGACCAGAAACTGAACTGTTCTAGCCATATAAATACTGTGGCTACAAGAGCAGGTTAGAGGCTAGGAATCCTGCAGTGAGTAACTCACCTCATGACTCCTCAAAGCCTGTTCACCATCCACAGGGCACAAGTCAGGAGTGTGATGGAATACTCCCCACTTGCCTGGATGAGTGCAAGCTGCAAAACACTCGAGAAGCTTGACACCATCCAGGACAAAGCATCCTGCTTGATTGGCACCATATCCACAAACATTCACTCCGTCCACCACGACACACAGTAGCGCCACTGCGTACCATCTACAAGATACACTGCAGGAATTCACCAAGGCTCCTTAGACAGTACCTTCCAAGCTCACAATCACTGCCGTCTAGAAGGACAAGGGCAGCAGATAGATGGGAACACCATCACCTGGAAGTTCCCCTCCAAGTCACTCACTATCCTGACTTGGAAATATATCGCCGTTCCTTCACTGTCGCTGGGACAAAATCCTGGAACTCCCTCCCTAACAGCACTGTGGGTGTACCTACACCACATGGACTGCAGCAGTTCAAGAAGGCAGCTCACTACCACCTTCTCAAGGGCAACTAGGGATAGGCAATAAATGCTGGCCCAGCTAGCGAAGCCCACATCCCGTGAATTAATTTTTTAAAAAAAATCTGGTGCTGGGAAACGAGGCAGGCCAAGTGGACTAAATGTCTCTGGGGGAACACTTGAGCAAGAGTGATCATCATATCGTAAGATTTAGACTAGTAATGCAAAAGACCAAGAAGCAATGTAAGGTAGAACATCTAAATTGAAAGAGGCTATTTTCAATGGGATCAGAAGGGATTCAGCCAAGGCAAAATGGAACCAAAGAAAGACAGAAAGAACTGTAACAGAACGATGGGTGATCTTTCAGCAAGAGATGCTTCAGGCACAGACTTTGTACATTCCAACAGGAGGGAAAGGCACAGGAACCAAAACCCAGGCTCCTTGGAAGACAAGAGATATAGAGAAAACGAAGAAACAAAAAAGGAAGGAGGGTGTATGATGCATGTCAAGTGAATTCTTCAAGCAAGAAACAGATCAAATACAATAGGTTAAGGGGAAGTGAAGAGGAAAATATGACTGACAAAGAGAGAGTATGAGAACAGAACGGCAGTCAACGTAAAAGGAACCCAAAAATCTTCCAGTAGCACATAAATAGTCACCGGGTAGGAGATGGAGTGGGTCCGAAAGGCACTAAGGGTGATGTATGCTCAGAGGCACAGGGTAAGGCTAGAATACTTAATGAGTACTTTGCATTAGTGTTTATGAAAGAAGAGGAAGCTGACAAAATATTGGTAGAGGTAACGAATGGGGTGAAAATTGAGAGACAGGAGGTATCGCATAGGCTGACTACATTTTGAGTCGATAAGTCATCTGATCTGGACGGCTTGCACCCCAGGTTGCTAAAGGAAGTGGAGGTGGAGATAGAGAAAGGGCTTGCCATAATTTTCCAATCATCCCTTAATATGGGTGAGGTGCCAGAGAATTGGAGTGTGGCAAATGTGACACCCTTAGTGGAGAAAGGCAAGGTCAGTCCTGACAACTGCAGGCCAGTCAATTCAACATCAGTTATGAGGAGGGTTTTAGTGACTGAAGGCACTTGGAGATGTTTGGGTTAATTAAGTTCCAGCACAGATTTGCAAAAGGCAGATTGTGCTCGACAAACTAACGGAATTCTTTGAAGTAACAGAGATGGTTGATGAAGGGAATGCAATGGTTTGTCAGCTATATGGGTTTTAAGAAAACCTTTGACAAAAGTACCAGATAAAAGACTGGTTAACAAAATTGTGATGCATGGAATAAGAGGGTCAGTGTCTAATTGGATAAAAAGTGTCTTAAGGTCAGAAAAAACTGATCCTTATTAGCTGATAGTGCAAGGACTAGGGGGCACAGGTTTAAGGTTTTGGCTAAGATATGCGGGGAAACGAGAGGAAGAGCTTTTGTACACAGTGAGTGGTCATGACCTAGAAAACTCTGCTCACAAGTGTGGTTAAAACAGGGACAATGAACTATTTCAAAAAGGAAATTGGACGAGCATTTGAAGGAAAAAAACTTGCAGGGTTTGGGGAATAGAGCGGGGGAATGGGACTGAGTGCTCCACGGACAGTCAGCATAGACTAGATGGGCCAAATTAACTCCTCCTGTGCCATAAATTGACTCTATGGCTCTTGTAAATAACTGGGAGTTATCAATTCAGTCTTGTAATCCTACCCTGCTGCGGGCTTGAAAGGATAAATTTGTTAGGAAGAAAACAGAAGTCAATTGCCCCGTACATCCATTCTGTGGTGCACCGCATTACAGTAATTTTACATCTAATCTCATTTAGGAGTTCAGATTTCTAACATAGCTTGCAATCACTTCCAGGCATTCATTATTCATTATTTACTCCTACTAAACATTGGCAAGACTGAAGCCATTGTTTCTGGTCCATGCTCCAAACTCCATCCCTCACCCTGGCAACAGTCTCAGAATAAGCCAGTCTTGTTCACAGCTTTGGTGTCACATGCAGTGAACTTCCAGCCTCTCATTCCTGCATCACTAAGACCACCTATCTCCACCTCTGCAACATTGCCCGACTTCACCCCCAACTCAGCTCATCTGCTTTGGAAAGCCTCATTGATGCCTTCACTAACTCTAGAATTGACTATCCCAACCCACTCCTGGCTGCTCTCCCACGTTCCACCCACCGTAAACTTGAGGTCATCTAAAATTCTGCTGCCTGCCTCTCAACTCACGCCAAGTCCCGTTTCCCTATCACCCCTGTCCTCGCTGACCTGAACCTTGACTGTAAAATTCTCACCCTTCGTGGTCTCGTCCCTCTCTACCTCTGCAATGTCTTCCAACCCCACAGCCCTCAGATATCTGTCTTCATCTAATTCCCTTGTGCGTTCCTGATTTTAATGCTCTGCCGTTGGTGGCCAGACCTTCAGTTGCCTCAGCTCCAAGTTCTGGAATTCCCTCTTTACACTTCGCTGCTTCTGAACTTGGCTTTCCTCCTTTAAAATGCTACTTGAAAAATACCTCCAAGCTTTTGTGAGTGAGCAAGGATTGCTCAGTTTACTCCAAGTGTTTCTCTCTCAATTCTCTCGAATGCAACGCCTGGCTTTGTAGGAATCAGCTGGTTACCTGTATTAAGTACTCAAACTGGTAGATGCAGAGTCCCAGCTCTGCCATACTGGGTTTGAAGAGCTCCCGCAATCGATATTCTTGCATCAAACGCACAAACACACAAAAGGCTTCTTCCTCGGGCATCTATAAAAGGAAAGAGAAATTTGCTGCAGGCGAGGCACCGGGAAAACGTGCAAACAATTTCATTTCTGCACAGGCTCAAATTAAACCATAAGGCTATTGGCTAAAGAGCAGCGATTATTGAGGAAGATTTCATTGTCAAAGAAGCAAATACAGAAGGTGTAAAAGAAGCTTCCAGCTCTTTACACAATCCCTTGGAAGAGCTGTGGGAAATAGTTATGGCGAGAATAAAATGTGGGTTTTAAATTCTTCCCCTGAGGCTATTCTGTTACTCTATTTGAAATGGGATTACTAGGTCTACAAGATTGCTATAACATTTAACAGAATAAACACCTGGAGCACTCACAGGGCTCCTAGAATGAGATTTTTAAAAGATCCACATAAAACTGGTTGTTACATCCTGACAATGTCAATGAATAAATATTCAACTACTCTTTGACAGC
The DNA here is from genome assembly GCF_964194155.1 of Cetorhinus maximus. Classification (NCBI taxonomy): domain Eukaryota; kingdom Metazoa; phylum Chordata; class Chondrichthyes; order Lamniformes; family Cetorhinidae; genus Cetorhinus; species Cetorhinus maximus. The sequence continues at coordinate 1,235,379 of NC_135906.1, forward strand.
ATTTCAGTTTTATGATGGTGTAGTTCAGGCAGCATCTTTCACAGGATGCCTGCTGTGAATAATAATGCCCTAAAATTAGGCTGACTACCTGGCAAGTTTCTGATTGTTTGTTTAATCTCAATGGGCTAGATGGATTACACACTCTACACACTGCTTTCATACAGGAGCATCAGTCAAGGCCTGTTCACTGGGTTAATACTGCACAAAGCAAGTTCCATCCTGTGTGCAGAACACCTGGTTATGTGAATCACAGAGCAGAAAAGACCCTTCGGCCCATCGAGTCTGCACCAACACATGAGAAACACCTGACCTTTCTACCTAATCGCATTTACCAGCACTTGGCCCATAGCCATGAATGTTATGACATGCCAAGTGCTCATCCAGGTACTTTTTAAAGGATGTGAGGCAACCCACCTCCACCACCCTCCCAGGCAGTGCATTCCAGACCGTCACCACCCTCTGGGTAAAACATTTTTCCTCACATCCCCCCAAACCTCCTGCCCCTCACCTTGAACTTATGTCCCCTCGTAACTGACCCTTCAACTAAGGGGAACAGCTGCTCCCTATCCACCCTGTCCATGCCTCTCATAATCTTATACACCTCGATCAGGTCACCCCTCAGTCTTCTCTGTTCCAACGAAAACAACCCAAGTCTATCCAACCTCTCTTCATAACTTAAATGTTTCATCCCAGGCAACATCCTGGTGAATCACCTCTGTACCCCCTCCAGTGAAATCACATCCTTCCTATAATGTGGCGACCAGAACTGCACACAGCACTCCAGCTGTGGCCTCACCAAGGCTCTATACAACTCCAACATGACCTCCTTACTTTTGTAATCTATGCCTCAATTGATAAAGGCAGGTGTCCCATATACCTTTTTCACCACCCCACTAACATGCCCCTCTGCCTTCAGAGATCTATGGACACACACGGCAAGGTCCCTTTGTTCCTCAGAACTTCCTAGTGTCATGCCGTTCATTGAATACTTCCTTGTCAAATTACTCCTTCCAAAGTGTATCACCTCACACTTTTCAGGGTTAAATTCCATCTGCCACTTACCTGCCCATTTGACCATCCCATCTGTATCTTCCTGTAGCCCAAGACACTCAACCTCACCGTTAACCACCCGGCCAATCTTTGTGTTATCCGCAAACCTACTAATCCTACCTCCCACATAGTCATCTATGTCATTTATATAAATGACAAATAATAGGGTGAGCACAGATCCCCGTGGTACGCCACTGGACACTGGCTTCCAGTCACTAAAGCATCCTTCTCTCATCACACTCTGTCTCCTGCAACTAAGCCAATTTTGAATCCACCTTATCAAATTACCCTGTATCCCATGCACATTTGCCTTCTTTATAAGTCTCCCATGTGGGACCTTGTCAAAGGCTTTGCTGAAATCCATATGGATCAAATATCTGAAATAAAAGATTGCTCTAACAAAGCTGATCCTTGAAACACCAGGGAAAGGGTCGAGACCTTACACTAAGATACTTAGACACAAGCGCCATACCATTACAATGTTCAGCAGGAATTGCTGACCCTGGTACATCACTGGAGAAATTATTCACACTAACCTGCATGAGGAGCAGCCCCACAACGAATGCACTTCCTTGGCAATATCCAACTTCACGGTCAACTAGAGAGTATGCCTGTAACAAAGCAACTGAATGCAGTCTCAAACCTGGGAGAAAATTCAGATACTTACACCACATGGTGACTCAGCAGCACAGTGATGGTTAATAGACAGTTATATTGCTGCTTAACAATAATGGGAATATTGGAAGCTCTGTCTGTCAAACTAACAAGGGCCTATAGAACCAACCTATCCAAGGTCTTGTTCAATTATTTGCACTACCTGGTATACATGAACGAGATTGCACTATAATGGATCTTAAGAGTACAGCTTAGTAAATGTTAAGTTTTCACCTTGCAGGTTATGACGATGCAAAACCCTCCATGGGTTATTCCTTGACAATTGTCAATGTGACTATTATCCGTGTGCTAATAATAAAGTGATAATGAGTCAGACATACCTCCATTGCCCATAGCCCATTGTCGCAGTATGTAACATGTCAGTCAGGCTGCTCAGTCACACGTGACAGAATCTAGGGAAAAGGCCATCCCTTGGTACACTGAGTTCCTTGGGTACATTAACCATTGTATATTTTCTGGAATACCGTCAACCCGTGAGGGTGCACAGGTAAGAGTTACACACACCAGCTTTTAAGCTTAAATTTACTGCTTTTGATTCAAATTCATTGAATTCGACTTCTTTCAGTGCTAACTTCTCTATTTGGTGTTGTCGATGTAATTCAAATCGAGTATAAAAGTACACCGGGAAGTAAAAGTGAAATGAATTATGGCTTGAACGGCTCAAGTTCAAGAATTGGTGAACAGCTGCTTTCTCTGCTGCAAATTAAATGACTCTAGTCTTGTTTGTCTAGTGTTTACTCTAAGGGTGAAATTTGTTTAATTTGAAATGACATTGCAGCCCTCAATGAGATCCCAACATCGAATTCACTTCCCCGTATCCATCATTCCATTTCCCAGCACTGAGTCGATAATTTAAAGATGTGCTGTATTATTCCAATCCCAAGCCACTTGAAGAAGTACGAGGCTAGACACTAATACTTTTCTTGATAATAGGTTTATTTACAGAATGCAGCATTCCATCCGTCTGCTTCCTATCTACTGTAGGCCTGAGGACAGCAGCCACTAATTGTTGCAATTTTGTATTTTTGCATTTTATTTCTGCTTTGCTCTTGATTTTAAGTCTAGGTTGAATATTTAAAGTTATTTTGTATTGAATCTTACTTTGGAGACATTGATCTAAACCTAGCTGTGATTATTATTGATTAGTTAATCAAAGCACAAATCAGTAGGGACGTGTTTTCCCAAGACCTTGTTTTCCATGTTGGGCCATCCACAGCTCTTGTTCGGTTTACGACTCTGTTATTTTAGTAATCTAATGGGGAAAAAGTTATTTTTTTATTCATCAGAAGTCCCTTTACTTACTGTATTCGATGATCCTTGAACTACAACCAGGACAATGATTAGGCTTACATGGGGCGGTCAACTATGGTGTGGAATCAGGAGATGAAGTTTGATTGATGGACATGCAGCCTGACTGATGGCAGTTCAAAGGATGTGTAAACAACTTGAATAGGCAAATTTGTTGAGAGCCTGCAGTGCCTGTGAGGAGAATTGATAAGGACATGTGTTTACCAGGCCTGTTTTGAGAAGATCTGAACAAGGTCGCGAAAGACTGGAGTGGAGCAAGAAATCTGGCTTAAAAGGGACGCTGCTTCCAGGATTCAGTGCTGCAGCCAGAGTGGGATAGTCAACCACTGGAGGCTGCTGGGGGAATGGCCAGGAACAGAGTGACTGACTGCAGTACCCATCCACTGTGAGGTTATTTGGAGACTTTGAGATGTATGAACCAAAGGGAATTTTACCGAATTAGGTTCCTGTCGTGGGACAGACTAATTTGCAGTTATCCATTCTGGGGAGTTGTTGTAAGCAGACCAGTTTGAGGTTAACATTCGTAAAATAATAAATATATATAATATATAAATAATATATATGCCTGTAATATAGTATTATTAGAGTTGCCTTTCTTCCTTTTAATATATAAAGTGCTTTCTCCTTTCAATAAAGTTATCTTTATTTTTACTTTTTTTTTAAATCAATTATAATTGTTATATCACTATCATTATCTTAATTTTCATTATTCAATAATCATTCATTATTCAATAAAATTGTTGTTTTAACACGTTACTTGGCATTGTCACTCATTCCTGTTATGTCTGGAGTACAGCTCCGAACCCAAGTGAGACTCCGTAGGGATACTTTCATCCCCCTTACACAACCAACCAAGTGTCCCAGCAGTCTCTCTTTATAAGTGTTCTAAGTACTTAATTAAACAATGCCCTTCATCAGTGCATCTTAATATAATTAGAACTTCATTTACATGCCGTGGCATAGCACATAACCCTTTGTAGCCCACGGTGTAAGCATGAGTCCCCATGTGATAAGTTACCATTTTAGAGCAGCCTTTAGGGAGCTATCTAACAGAAAGGTAGATGTTCCTTGCACACAGAGGCAAGACAACATTGAGGGGGTGTCAGTGATGGCCTCTTCAGTGTTGGGAAATGTAGTTCACTTTCCAGTATCCGTTATTTCAGGTTGGGATCGAATTGAGGAATGCAAAGTCTTGTGACTTTTTTTAAAAAGTAGGATATCCTGAGAAATTGCAGACCTGTCTGAATTAGGACTGATGTGGTTCTAATCGGATCTGTGTCTTAACTTCATTTATCCACCTTTGTTCCAAACACGAACCTTACCTGACAAAAATCTATCAATCTCAGTTCTGAATAGCCACAGTGGCCTCAACAGCTTTTTGGGGGAGAATGTTCCAGATTTCCACCATTGTGTGTGAACAAGGCCTTCCTGATATCACCCCTGAATGCAAAATGCTGCAGATGCTGGAAATCTGAATTATGAACAGAAAATGCTCAGCAGGTCCGGCAGCATCTGTGGAGAGAGAAATCAAGTTAATATTTCAGGTTGATGGCCTTTCTGAGCCAGTTCTTGTGAAAGGTCATCAATCTAAAATGTTACCTGTTTCTCCCTCCACAGATGCTACCTGACCTGCTGAGTATTTCCAGCACTGTTTTATATCACTCCTAGTGGCCCAACTCTAATCTTAAAGTTGTGGGCCCTTGTTCCAGAGTCCCCCACCAGAGGAAATAATCCTCCACAGTTCCCAGTTTCTCGCCTTTAGTAAATAATCCGATTTAACTTTTTCAGGTCCAAAGTGGATGACCTCACACCCACCCCACACTGAACTCCATCTGCCACAGATTTTCCCCACTTCCTTAATCAATCAATGTCCCTTCACAACTTCTGCTCCCATTTACTCTATTACTGTTTCACCACGGGAGAGATTCTCTTGGTGAATTTATAGAGCAAATCTAAACCACACATCCTTTTTGGCCAAAATGTTGTAACTGGGGAAGTTACAAAGGTCACAAAGTGAAGCTTCACTCAACATCCAGGCCAAGCAGCTGCTGTACCTGGAAACAGGCTTCAGGGTGTGCATGCCTGCTCGTTGTGAGGTGTACTTTTAGAAATTCAATCAATCCAACATGAATAATTTACAAGACACTGGACTCCCCAACAAAATGTTTCCATAACCCAGCAACTTGCCTTCAAAAGCTTGCATCTATATAGTAAACCCAGGAGAGATCGGAGAACCAGAGGGGTTTAGGGAGGGAATTCCAGAGCTTAGGGCCAAGACAACTGAAGACACAGACAACAGTTGTGAGATGGAGGAAGTGGAGGATGGACAAGAGCCTGAATTGAAGGAGTGCACAGCTCTCAAAGGGTTGTTGGGGCTGGAGGAGGATATGGAGATAGGGAGGAGCGAGGCCATTAAGGGGTTGGAACATAAGATGAGAATTTTAAATTTGGGGTGCTGCTGGACCCATGAGACGATTTAAGTCGGTGACCACTGGGGTGATGGATGAATGAGACTTGATGTGAATTCAGATATGGGCAGAGCTTTAGATGAGCTTAAGTTTACAGGGGGCTAAAACTGAGAGGCCAGCCAGAGGAGAATAGGAATAATCAAGGTTGGAGTAAACAAGTCTTCAGCAAAGGGATGAGGAAATCATAACTGGGTTGGAGTTAAGTCTCATCTCTCACCTTCATGACATTGAACAGCACATCTTGTCCGAGACTGTCTTGTCCTTTAAAGAATTCATGCTCTGGGTACGTGCGAGCAATGTCTCTCCGGATCAACTTCTCACAGGGAGAGGTCATCTTTAGCAACTCTGAATACTGATTTTTCACCGGCATGTCTGTCGCATTGCATAGTAACTGCCAGACAATCCCCCGGAAATGGTGCGGAATTCCTTTCCGAATAAGCTCCTGAAAAGAAGAGACATTTCTTTCATTTCTTCCCCCTCTTATCCAATTTCCCTTCTACCACCTGAAAAGGCACTGGGCTAATGTTTCCTGTGCAGCGAAACCCTGCAGCCCATTGCCCAAGTAACTACTCTACACAGAAGCCCAAACACCGAGCAAATCAACCACAATGAGCACAGTCAAGTGCTGTCTTTAATGTTAACTCCAGCAGAGGTTACTGGACAGCTTTAAGGAGAAGACCTGGCCATTTTCCCCTCCTTAGCTTAGAGCAACTGAGGACAGCTACAGCATCAGTATCCAGAGAAAGGGTTATTGCTATTGGCTTCAGTATGCCAACCCAGAACCCTTCCATTCTGTAATTACCCATTAAGACAAAAAGGCCTACAGAGAATGACATATTGTTTATCAGATATGAACACAATGTTCAAATCACAACCAACCATGCAGTCAGCAAAATCCTTCAGAGCTGCCCACGGGGTGGGAGATAGCATGTGCTCATTAACCCCTCCAGCTTTTCCCTCCTGCATAGTGCTCAGCACCTTACTAACCTGGCAAGATCACCTCTACACTTTCTAGATTTGACCTTCAGCCAGAAATAAAATGAAGTGACTGTTTTGAACTGAAGCTCATTAAGTCTTTCTATTATAGGCGTGGTGGGGAAACTTTGGAGCATGAGCATCCGCAGGCAACAGTCAGGTTAGTAACTTGCTCAAGAATCTTTCACTGCAGTCCTGAGTACCCCAATGACAACATCATCTTTCCCTTGTGCATGATACTCGAGCTCTGGTTGGCACTTTCTTACAGCAGGGGCCACCGAAGATTGATAACTCCAGAGTTGGTAAGAATTGAACCTGTATCCCTCACTGTTACACAGTCTGATGGTTCTCAAACTCACTGTAACACTTTACTCCAAACCCTTCCCATCCCGACTCACCCCACCACCCTCTTGGGTGCATTAGGAATAAGAGTTATTTCATCTCAAGTCTATCCCCTCTCCCACACACCATAATACTGTTGTTAGGGCAAGGGAGAGTGGGGAAATTAAACTCCTTTATTTTTCTCGCCCTATGTCCTAAGCAGAGGTGTTTTAATTTTTGAAATAGGCTTTGGCGTGTTTCCCCAGACTTCTGTTTGTGAAGTTAATTTAAAAGTGACTCGCAGCAAACTCTCTTTAGGGTTAAATCAGAAGTATTGTTTATTCATGCATTCAAACACAGGGGAGATTGTCGCAACTGCATACACAGGAGATAGGAAAGAAAAGAGTTTTACAATTAGGAATAACTTAAAACAAAAAAAACAAAGATGTGGATATTAATTCACATGAATGTCAAGAGTCCAGAATGTCAGAGTCCACTGAGGGTTCCTTCACCTTAGGAGTTAAAGTTCAGGTGGGTTTAGCTAGCTGAAAGCAGGAGTTGCAGAATTCCTTTAAAGTTGGTGCTGACGCAGCAAGTTGGGGTTGGTATCCAGAGACTTGGTCCACTCTACAGGCAATGGCAGGAATCTTCCAGAGAACAAGGTTTTGACTTGAGACAGGCTTTGTTGTCAGCCTGGAGTCCTGCTTTGATGTTGACAGGTTGGATGTTAATAGCAGACTGCCCTTGGAGTTCAGGAATGTAACATTAAAACTTTCCAAAGGCTAAAGAAGTTTAGGTCATGTGATGTTGCCCATTGATGAGACATTTTCAGGGTAACAATCAGTTTCTATGCCTCTGGTCAAAATCTATCATTCACCTTAGGAGATAGATGGTGGTTATTAGCACCTCCACACATATAGCAAGTTTCGATGGCTCTCTCTTGTTATAAGTCCAGGCTGGGCAGACAGAACATATGCTGCTGCCTTATTTCATTGACTCTAATGGGTTCACACAATGATAGGTGAGAGATTCCATGAGGATGAGGGTTGAGCTTTGTCCTCTAATTGCTGCTGGAAGCTTCCAGAACTGTAGCCACCGTACAAATCATGTGACCTGCAGCAGCCATGTTTTTGCTCCAGCAAAGTCCATTATTAAATGTGCAGAAAGTACAATTTGATTCAGTTTAGGATCTCTTTCATGTCTTATGGACATGACACTGTCTTTATCAAAGATCTCTGTATGGTCATTCAGTGACTAACTCTGTTAGGGTAGGGTGCATGTGTGATGTGTGTCAGTGTTGGGGCAGGTGACTAAGAGCTGTGAGCCGACTGTAAGTATGTTTTAGCAAACAGATCTCTGCACAAGGTGCTAAAGCTTTAGGTCATGTACTCATCAGGACAAACACAAGGATGTCAAATTTCAAATGATCACGAGGAGAAAAGGATGCTGATTGGTTGGTAAATTGAGAAAATTTAAACAACAGGTTAAGGAAGCCATTTTATACTGTTACTATGCCACAGCTATGTATTTTCCACGAACAGAATACTGCCGTCAGTCCAAAAAGACATTCTGCCTGCCACACAATTGAGCAACATCGTGTCAGAATTTCAGTGCTGGTGCAACACAAGCCTTTCATCCCAGCGATTAGCTGATCGAATCACACAGCACCTTCCTTCAGTTGTTCATAGTAGCCAGTGCACAGGCTGTAATGTCGAGCTCGCAATATGGCTCATTTACACTTGCGAGAAGCAACATATATTTCATAAGCAGGGACCCATTGTCTGCAAACAAAGCAAATATGTTCAAGCCTTGTGCCATTTTTCAATTACCCAGGAGCTTTGGGAGCCTATAGTTCCCTGTTACTTTCTCCACAGCAATGCCTTGGCCAATCAGAGTTGACTTACCAACCAATCAGCACCCTCTTCTCCTGTAGTTTACAATGTTGTGATCATTTGAAATTTGGCATTCTTGTGTTTGTCCTGATGAGTGCAGGGTGAAAAGCTTCTGCTCTCTTTTCAGCAATATTCAAGCTCTGCACTACAAAGCAACTGCTAGCTACTGTTGTACACGCAGAAGACTATAGTGTGGTAATGCTGACAGACCCTGGAATTTCAGCCTCATGCGAGAACGTTAAAAGGATCACCTTCGCTGAATGTCATCCCAAGTGGTTAACAAATTCAGAATTTTTCTGAGGAATACACAAATGAAAGGTTAAAGTAAACTATTGTGTTTTGGACAACAGCTGTAGGATTCCTGGATATCTGATTTTGAAAGAGATTTTCTCTCCCTCTCTCGCTATATCCCCAAAGCCAGCAATCCACCCTTCATATTCGCCACCCCCCACCCAGCCCCGATGCCACTCGAGCCAGTCTCCAGGAGGCAAGTGACAGCAGGTAGTTTCCATTCTCAGTGCGTAAAGCCAGGTGCTGCTTCCTGTAATACCACAGGATATAAAATACAGACAAACACCCGGATACAAACAGCTGCATCTCTGAGCAAAAAACTCACTACAAAAAAAAACATTTAGAGCTAGATTCCCACCCATGCAATTGCTGGACTTCCAATTCCCAATCTGCACATTAACAGCAAATGGGTTATTCAAGGAGCAGTGGGGCTGAGTAGGGATGAAAATGGAGATCAACTGGTGGATGCAGAATGCATGGTTGAGGTGTTTTCCAAGAAAGAGGACTTTGCCAAAGCTAGTTTAACTAAGACGGGTCTTGTGGTGCAGTGGGTAGTGTCCCTACCTTTGGGCCTGAAGCTCCAGGTTCAAGTCTCACTCCAGACTTGATGACCACAGAAGGCATGTTCATAACATAGCCAGATTATCAGCTTGTAAATCCTTCCAATACACCTGATGGCAGGCTGTAAGAGTGGGAGTGTTTCCTGGTCAGCCATACTGCAGGAGGCAACAGTAAACCACTGCAGTTATTTGCCAAGCACAGTCATGGACCAATCCAATGGGAGTCCATTGTCATCAACACCCTCTTAGAGCATGGTACCCGAAAGAGTAGGAGATTGCCAGGATATTGGGTGAGATGAAACAAAGGGGAAGCATCAAAATGGCTGGCAGCACTCACTGAATAAGTCACCTCACCCAAACAGGATGCATCATAGGTTCCAGAGGAAGACCAGGGTAGAAATTGCAGAGGCGCTGGCCAAAATTTTTGAATCTTCCTTAGAATGTGGTGCCAGAGGGCAGCAGGACTTGTTCAAAAAGGTGGAGGAGGAGAAACCTGACAATTACAGGTCAGTCACTTTAATATCAGTGGCTGGGGAAGCTTTTTAGAAACAATAATCCAGGAGAAAATTAACAGCCATTTGGATAAGCATGGATTAATAAAGAGGAGCCAGGACAGATTTATTAAGGATAAATTATGTTTGACTAGCTTGATTAAAGTTTTTAATGAGGTAACAGAGTGGATGATGAGACTTTAGCTCACGGTTTAAATATGAACTTCCAAAAGGCAATTTATCAAATGCCACAAATTAGGCTCGTTAGCAAATTAAATCCATGGGATAAAAGCGACAGCAGCAGCAGCACGGACACAAAATTAGCTGTGGGATAGAAAACAGTTGTAGTGAATCAGACTGGAGGGTAAGTGTATAATGTTCAGTATGAAGGCCGCTGCTGTTTCTAATATACCTCAGTGACTTGTACTTGGAGGTACAAGGCCTAATTTCAAAATTTGTAGTTGACATAAAACCTGGAAGTGTAGTGAACAGCAAGAAAGACAATAATAAACTTCAAGATGACACAGACAGGCTGATGGAATAGGCAAACCCATGGCGGATGAAAGTCAATATAGAAAAGTGAGGAGTGGTAAGTCTTGGTGGGAAGAATGAGGAGAAACATTCAATCCTAAATGAAGTCTAAAAGGCGGCACACCTGGCCAGGGTGAGTGTGTTTGTGGACAAATCTTTGAGGGCAGCAGGACAGGTTAACTAGGCAATTACTAAGGCACGTGGGATCCCGAGTTTTAGAAATAGAAGCATACAGTACAAATGCCAGGAAGTTACCACCTAGAAGGACAAGGACAGCAAGTAGATGGGAATACCACTACCTGGAAGTTCCCCTCCAAGCCACACATTATCCTTACTTGGAAACATATCGCTGTTCCTTCACTGTCGCTGGGTCAAAATCCTGGAACTCCCTCCCTAACAGCACTGTGGGTGTACCTACACCACAGGGACTGCAGCGGTTCAAGAAGGCAGCTCATCACCACCTTCTCAAAGGCAATTAGGGATGGGCAATAAATGCTGGCCCAGCCAATGACACCCACATCCCATAAAAAAAGTTATGCCAGACCTTCAACACAAGTTCACCAGTCCAATTCTGAACACCACACTTTGGGAAGGCTTTGGAGAGGGTATAGAGGAGATGAACTAGATTGGATCCAGGGATAAGGGATTACAATTACATGGTTAGGCTGGAGAAGCTGCGTTTTTTAAAATTTATTCTTTAATGGGATGTGGGTGTCACTGGCAAGGCCAGCATTTGTTACCCATCCCTGATTGCCCTTGAACTGAATGGCTTGCTAGGCCATTTAGAAGGCATTTAAGAGTCAAGTCTGGAGTCACATGTATGGCAGACCAGGTAAGGACAGGTTTCCTTCCCTAAGGGGCATTAGTGAATAAGACGGTTCCAGTTTCATGGTCTTCAATACTGAGACTAGCTTTATATTCCAGATTTTATTAATTGAATTTAAATTCCACTGGTGGTGGGATTCGAAACCCCACCCCAGAGGATTAGCTTTAGCCTCTGGATTAGTAGTCCAATGGCATTACCTCTACACCACCATCTCCCCTTAACCTGGAGCTGTTCTCCTTAGAGCAGAGAAAGGCAAGAGGAGATTTGATAGAACTGGTCAAAATCATAAAGGCCTTAGATTGTTTATCTTGATTTGCTGTCTCTCCAATGGCCGATGGGAATAATCAGGGACACGGATTTGAGGTGAATGGCAAAAGACCGGGACCAACATAAGGACATATATTTTTACACAAGTGGCTAGGGTTTCGAAAACTCTGCCTGACAGCGGTGGACAAAGCAGCCTTCAAAAGAGGATTGGGTAAACGCTTGGAGAAAAAAGGGGTGTGGAGGAGTGGCACAAACTGCATTGGTCCTTCAAACAGCCAGGGCAGGTTTGATGGGCCGAAGGTCTCCTGTTCTGTTATACTCTATGAACAGTCTTTCAACTCTATAACCATTTAATGCAATGATATGGAATATAATGAAGTTTGTAATTTCTTCAAATTTCCCAAGTTGATCAATTGAAACCAGATTGGAAGGGAGGGTGCTGAGCAGGAGTTAAGTCCCACTGCAAAGTAACGGGGACTTTATGGTTTATGGGGTCTGATAGGCTGAAGGAAAAAAATGAACGTTGGAAAGCCATGATAAGAAACTGAAAACATCTGGAATGTAAAGCAAGCCAGTTAGCTTCTGGAGGAGGATGAGGTAACATTTTGATGGGCTCCACCAAACTTTCAACTACTTCTCCCTTCTTTTAACTGCCTGATATATTGGCCCAGCATTTTCTGCTCTCATAAAACTGCCAGGCCCTTGACCTGATTGATACCAGCAAGATCTGGAGGCTGATTATCTGCTTTACCATTTTGGAAACGGTAAAATTACATGGTGGTTCTGGCAGCAGGCTGGTGAACAGGAATTGCCACAGGCCTTTCATCAATAATATTGGCAAAATAACAAGCCGCACCCCCCGTGTCACTCACCCGCAGCAGTTTCTCTTTCTTTTTGCGCACTTCCTCCCATTCGTTGATCAGCCGGCCCCACAGGATCCATGTGTCTTCCTCCAAGTGGCTCAAGTTGCTCGAAGCTGAGGAGCTGGAGACCAGTGAGCCGCTGCTGTTCCGTCGCGACCCATTCACCGACCGTAATGACTTACTGTCGGCCTCCAGCAACCTAGCAAAAGTCGAGAGAGACAATTCCAGTGGGGGTTTCTGGACTCGTAATGGGATATTACTGTTTTGTAAAATGCACACCACGTCTCAGTAATTCCCCTCACACTAGAAACTGGTGCAGCAGTCACAACGGCCAGTCCTTCAATGAGAATGTTGTGTCGCATTAATGACAGGAATCGGCAGTCAACGTAAAAGTTGAAGGAAACCACAATAGTGAGTGCCAGTAATAGGGAACAACCTGCGGCTCCTATCTCACCTGCATGCCCACTCAAACATATCCCAAACAAAATCCTCTGACAACTTGCGCAGCTTCAGCTGAACCCAGTATCAGCTATTTCATGGCTCACCATGGAGGCGAGGCTTATAGGTGCTCCCAATAATGTTTGGGTCTATATTATCCGGCTCAGAAATATGTCAACGCACTGGCTCACGGAGAATAGATCAAAAATGAAACCGCCCAGGTACAGTATGTTTTACACTGAAGCAGTACTGGATTTCTGTCACCAGAGGGCCCCTGTCAGCTAAAACGCGAGAGGGGTCAAAAGATGGGCACTGCAGCATTTTAATTCCAGGGAGGGGCAGGATTAGGGGAACACTGCACACTCTAGATGGACAGTCTTAAATAATACCTCCCAATGTCTGCTGCCTCAACATCTACCCAAATCTTCCTCGGGTTTTCCTGCAGTATCAGCCTCCCTGGGACGTTCACTCTATGCTTTCACCAGCCTCTGCGTAACATTTATCAAGGTGTGTGTGTGCAGCACTCTCCAGGTTTGAAGCAATGCAATACAATAATGCACACCCAGGGTCAGATTTTCAATTCCTTCCCCAATAGCAATGCATTTTGGAAGGAAAAATTAGGAAACGTAATATAAACTAAAGGATAGTTTTAAAGGGAGAAATGGACTGCGTAGGGGGAAAATCACATACGCAACTGTTCATGCACAACAAGTTAGTGAGGCTGTTAAAGATCTTTGCCTTTATCAATAGAGCAAAACAAGTTGCGATAAACTTTTATAAATCACCGAATCATCCCGAGCTGGAGGATGGAGTTTAAATTCTGGGCACCGTGCTTTAAGGAACTTTGTCAAGGCCTTAAAGAGGGAACAGAGCAGATTTACTGGAAAGGTACCAGGGGATGAGGAACTTCAGATACTGCATGTCAAAAGACTAGAGCTGAAGTTATTCTCTTTAGGGCAGAGGTGGTCAGTGGAAGGCTTAGACATTCAAAGTTACTAAAGGGGTTTATTAGAGCAGGCGGCTGCCACAAGGAGGGTCAGCAACCAGAGGGCACGGATTTCAGAAAATTAGCTGAAGGATTAGAGGAGCAAAGAGGATTTTTTTTTTAAAAAATGTCGCGAGTTATGATGATCTGGAACGCACTGCCTGGAAGGATGGTGGAAGCAAATTCAACAGGAACCTTCAAACAGAATTGGTAAATGATTGCAAAGGGAAGATTGGCAGCACTGTGGAGAAGCAGCAGGGGAGTGCAACTAATTGGACAGCTCTTTCAAAGAGCCAGCAAGGCAGGCACAGGGAGCTAAATGGCCTCCATCTATGCTATATGATTCTATCATCGCCACACTGCACAGATTTCCCAATCTATCCCACATAAATCGAGCCTACCAAAACATCTGGTGCTTAAATTGATGATAAAGTTCATGGCTAGGTCCTCCTCCTGACCTTCTGACTTACAGCGGGTACTCTAGATTCCTTCCCATCAATGTCTCCCATCTTTATTCACAAAGCTTTGTATTTGTTTTCTTCAAACTCAATAACCCAATCCAACCATCCGCGATGAAGTCAATATCCTGTACTGGCCGCTCGCCATACAACTGTGAAACAATAAACGAGGTGTACGATGGTCAGATGGTACTTAGCAACATGTCTCAGTTCATGACATAAGAATGATTATGAGGTAAACTCTCCTTTGGGGTATAAGGCGGGAAAATGTGAACTTGTCCACTTTGGCATGAAGGAGCAGCATATTATTTAAATGGAGAGAGATTGCACAACTCTGCAATGCAGAGGGGATCTGGGTGTCCTGCTACATGAATCACAAGTAGTTAGCATGCAAGTACAGCAAGTGATTAAGAAGGCAAATGGAATGTTGTTTATTGCAAGGGGAATGGAATATAAAAGTGTGGATTATTTTGCTAGAGCTGTACAGGGCATTCATGTGACCATATCTAGAGTACTGTGTACAGTTTTGGTTTACTTATTTAAGAAAGGACATAAATGCATTAGACGCAGCTCAGAGAAGGCTCACTCGACTGAGTGGGATGGGGGAGGCTACCTTACGAGGAATAGTCGGACAGGCTGGACGTATCCATTGGAGTTCAGAAGAACAAGAGGTGATCTTATTAAAACACCAGGTCCTGAGAGGACTTGACAGAGTGGATGCTGAAAGGATGTTTTCCCTTGTGGGAGAGACTAAAACTAGGGGACACAGTTTAAAAATAAGGAGTCGCCCCTTATAAGATGGAGGTGAGAAGAGTTTTTTTTTCTTTCAGGGGGGTCATGAGTCTTTGGAACTCTTCCCCAGAGACCAGCGGAGGCACAGTCATTGAATATGTTTAAGGCAGAAGTAGATTGACTCCCTTGCTAGTCAGTAACTAAGGCTATCGGGAGGTAGGTGTAACATAGAGTTGAGGCCACAATCAGATCAGCCATGATCTTGTTGAATGGCAGAGCAGGCTTGAGGGGTCGAATGGCCTACTCCTGCTCCTAATCCGTGTGCTCGTATGTTCCTGTTGCACAAACAGTGTACAGTGCATCTCCAGGACACACACTGTACCGAGCTCAGGAGGATTCTTTTCCTGACTGTCTTATGGAGAATAATTTAATTTAGGATAATATCAGACTTTCACACTAAGAATTGCAAAACAAAGTGCCAAAATAAAGTCCTTGACATTTCATGACTGTAAAGCAACATTAAATGTTGCAAATTGTACTTCACCGCTAGAAAATAATCAGCGAACAGAATCACAATAGAAATCACAGAATGGAGACAGCGGAAGCCGTTACTGCAGGTTACCCCGGACAGTCACCCTCACTGGTATAATAAACCTTGAAGGAAATGCACCAAAAATTATGAACAGGAAAGATACTGCAATCGTAGCTCACATATCATTCTGATGAAGAAAATCTTTCAGCACACAAGCTAATAGGGCTACCACAGGGGATAGCAAAACACCTACCGTGGCAAAGAAACAATCCTCAGAATCTCCGGAGCGACCATACTGCCCTTTTATTCCATGCTTTTTAATCAAGAACGGGCTTAGAAGAAATAAAGATTCAAGCCACAGGCTTGACCCAAATAGTGAGCCCAGCTTAGTTCTAATTCAGAAAACACAGCTCTGGTTAAATTGCAGCATTGGAAGCTTCCTTGCTACAATGTCACCCACCTTGTGTTCTCCTACAAACAACCCTCACCTGTTTTGCTCCTCCAACTTCGCCAGTAGTTCCAGCTCATCTGGACTGAGGTTATCAGAGGAGGAAGAATCAGGACTGACTGCCGGGCTCGCCATGGGAACAAGGCTTTGCAGTGTTAGGGTCTTCATCCATCAGAAGGTAAAGCACTGTTTCCTGGCAAAATTTATATCATCTAGGAGAGATGGAGAATAGAGAGCTTAACATTGACAACCATCAGATAATCTCTGGTATATACTAGGTGCAGCCAGTTTACCCCAAAGTAAAAGAGATGCACTCCACACCAAAATTAGTCAAGTTAACAGATTTCTTTCCTCAACTAGACCAGGCAAGTAAATAAAAAAGACCTACATTTATATAATGCCTTGCACAACCTCAGGACAATCAAGTGTTTTACATCCATTGAAAGTACTTGTGAACTGTAGTCAATGTTATAACGCAGGGAAGGCAGCAGCCAATTTGTACATGGCAAGGTCTCAAACAGCAGTTAATGGCCAGGTCATCGGCTTTGCCTCGGATGCGGTATAAATATTGGCTCCTGACACCTGTTCTTCTTTGAATACTGCCATGGGTTCTTTCACGTCCATCTGAGAGGGCAGAGCCTCGGGTTAACATCTCATCTGAAAGACAGCACCTCTGACTGTGCAGCACTCCCTCAGTACTGCCCCAAAGGGTCATCCTGGATTATATGCTCAAGTCCTAGAGTGGGGTTTAAAAGCACAGCTTTCTGACTCACTCACACAGGCAGGAGTGTGATCACGGAGCCTTGGCCACCATTTAAAGCCTCATTTTCCCTTATCCATGACTGCAAAAGAGTCCCCTGAATTGGTGCGGTTACTATTACTGCTGGGTGCCAGCACACGTGGTTTTGAAAATAGCCATGTGGGGGTGAACTATTTTGAAGTCTTTCATAACAAGTGCAAAGTGAACCAATTTTAAATATTAATGCACTGAAGCTTGCAGCTTTCATAGAATAAAGTGCTGAACATTTTTCAGCACTTTCATTGCACAAGTAGTACAGCCATTGCCTTCAGGCATTCTTGCAATATTGATGTGGCCTAGTCTATTTGTATCAACAAGGCCCACACTACCCATTCCATTGCTGGTTAAGTGATGTATTTTTGTTACTTCCAGTCCAAGTTTTTTTTTGCCCAGATTACACTTGGTCCTATTTCCAGCCCTGACTCCATTTGCTGGAAGGTTACACCCAGGAAAAAAGGTAGCCAGCTGACAACAGAATTACAGCAAGTTTAGCAAATGGACTTAAACCGTTACATCTCAAATCGCATGTTGAGCTGGCACAAGGCAAGAGTACAATGTATTGAGCCACTGTGGCAAAAGATAGACTTATAGCGAGAGCCAGAGCCACACAGCCAGAGTTCCTGGCCACAGAAACACCATCAAAGGGACCAGGCAATAATTGTTCCAAAACATGGAGCCTGATTAGAGAAGCCATTCCTATATAAGGCAGTATCTATGGATGGTAGAGACTAAAATTGGATTGTTTTCTTAATGACTTGAGAACAGGAACTGTGTGCAAGCAAAGGGATTTTGGCGTGTATGAATACAAGTCACTAAAAACTACAGCATGAGAACAAAAAGCAATCAAAATGGCCAATGGCGTATTGGCCTCTTTCTCGAGAGGGTGGTAATATAAAGTGGTGGATTGAGGAGTGATTGAAGTCCCATTGGGAATCCACATTCTGTCAGCAACATACTTCAGGAAGGGGCGCAGCACAGATTCAGTACAATGGCATAGGGGCTTAATGGGTTAAATTAAGAGAACTGGTTGTATGATCTTGGGGAAATCTCACCGAGACATTTCAAATGATAAAAGCATGCGATAGGGCAGAATGGTGAAATTATTTCCTCTGGTGAGGGAGTCCAGAACAAGGAGGCACAACATTAAAATTATAGCAGTCAGGAGTGAAATCAGGAAGCACTTCCTTCCTTTCCCCCATAAATGTCAGTGGAAATCTGGAACCCTCTCCTCAAAAGGCTGGGGATTCTGGGGCTCAAATGAAATTTTGAAGACAGCAATCGTTAGAGGTGTTTAGGTCAGAGTATCAGGGGCAGGTACATGGAGATTAAGTACAGAGCAGGCATGATCTAACTTAATAGTGGAATAGGCTCGAGGGGAGGGGTGAATGACTGACTTTGGTTCTTTAATTCACGTTCTGATAGCTGCATCAATCACTTTGAACCAATTCTTTGACCAGCGGAGCTGCGGTTCAGGAGCAGAGAGAAAGGAAGAGCAGGTACTGAAAAAACGTCCATTCATTTGGAGTATTTAAAAGAGGGGGCATTCAGGCAAAGTAGCCGATCGGGAATAGAACCTTTGACTGTTAACTGCACCGTTCCAAGAAATTCAGGCCACAGAAAACATACCTTAATTTATTTCTGACGGGGTTTAAAGCTCATCATGTGGGAAGAAAGTAAATTGCCAGCAGATCTGAAGACTGCAAGCTGCTCCCAAGGCAGGTCCTTCACACAAATTAAACATTCACTCTCCATTTTTGTACAAGTCAGGTCAGGAAGCAATAGTCTGCACACTGAAAGCACGGCTGCACGGGTGATTGCACTGGTCACAGGTACGTGCTGCATCACAAAGCCTGGACAATCCACAGGACAGAGGTCAGTGTAAGATGCAAGGCTGGGTTTAGCACCCCCTGCCTTTTCTGCTGTATTTGGTTCGTCCCCACATTATGTGGAATGTTCTTTGGTGGCACATCATATTAATCTTAGCGTGAAGACTAGAACTAGAAGAATAGCCCTTTGATCTGTTCTGAAAGAATGTGATGCACTATGCACAGAGAGGAATAACTAGGGAGCGGGTTGCAGATCAAAACCAGCTGCAGGATTCAGTGCCATGAAAAGACTGACTTGCGTTTATACAGCACTATCCAGGACCAGCAGAACTCTCAAAGTGCTTTGCAGCCAATGAAGTGTTTTGAAGTGCGGTCACTGTTATGATGCAGGAAACACAGCAGCTAATTTGTACACAGCAACGGGATAATCACCAGGTAAACTGTTCCAGTGATGTCGCCTGAAGGATAATTAATAGTTAGGGAAGGACTTCTCTTGTCATCTTCAAAATAATCCCATGCAATCATTGGCTCAAACCTGGGCCAACTCCCTCGTCAGCAGGGATAGGGAGTGTGGTGTACACACCCCTCCCTAGCAGCGGTTGGACAGGATTGTACACACACCCACATCCCCCACCAGCAAGTTTTAGGCAGGAGAAACTATCTGCCGTGCTTGTGCTACACACATATGCAACATGTTTGACTACCTGGTTACGTAACTACACTGAGTATGGTGGGAAGAAACTGCACAGGTAGTTAGGCTAAATAATTATCCAGTTATTTAAAAGAAAACAACATTTGATTGTTGCTAATCACTTTGCGCCATGTTTATTCAGAGCCTTCGATGAAGCTAGTCCTATCAGTATCCATGCTATTTTGGTCTCATCCATTTACACCACAATATTTTTGAGCCGTTTGGCTCACTTGTATACGCTACAAGCTACATATTCACACAAAGGGCCTTGTCCTTTGCAAACAGAACGAGCATGGTCACGTATTGCGCCTTTTTAACCTAAAGGAAAGCTTGGGGGACAGCCATTCCCTTGTTCATTCCTCTTGGCAATGCCTTGACCAGAGTCGACCTGCCTGGTTTGAATTTAAACAAAAGCTTAGCAGTTAACTGGTCTCTGGTGCATTCTCCATGACAATGCCTCCCTCACTCAGTCCACTTGCTAAACAATCAGCACTCTCTTCTCATGTCCCATTACATTGTTGATCCTGTGAGATTTGGTATTCTAGCAAACCTGTCCTGATGAGTGCAGGACGCAAAGCTTCAACAGCACGTCTTTTTTCAGCAATACTCAAGCTCTGTACTGCCAAGCGACTATATATACTCTCAGCGAAAGAGAAATAAAGTATCAGCAACAGCGGGGGCAGGATGTTGCAGGAAATCTCGCAGTGTGTGTCAGTAAAGATTCCTGTCAGCTTGAAGCTAAGTTACTGGAAGTGTGAGGGCAGTGGGGCACCTGGGATCTCAGTGAACAAGCAGACTATTAATCTATTTCCTTAACCAGTGAGAGTTAAAGATTAGGTAACAGGGGAACAGAAAAGAGAGTGAATGAGAATCAAATCTGGAAAAGGAATGAAAAATGAAAGTAAAAGGGGAAACGAAAGACTGATGAATAGAGAGTGTAAAATGGACCAAAAGGGAAAAATAAATTTCAGAACGACTTCAGCATTTTCAAAAGGCGTTTGATAAAATGCTACATGTTGGACTTCTGGCAAAATTGAAGCTCAGGTGATAAAGTTGACAATAGCAGCATGGATACAATAGATACACCTGGTCGCGGCCAGACGGGTCCATCCGTTCCAGGATAGGCTTCCTGTTTGTGTCCCGTGCGTTCGCTGTCAGATCCACCGACGTCAAGCCAGTGTTCTTCTCTGACCACTGCCTCCTACTGGCTGACTGTCACTTAGAGGAAGACCAGAGGGTTGGCCAGGGGACATGGAAGCTGAACATGCAAATGCTGACCCCAAAGAACATTGAGGAGCTCAAGAGGGATTACAAAGGTTGGAGAACCGTGAAACCCCTCTTTGAGTCCCTGACACACTGGTGGGAAGCGACCAAAGGAAATATCAAGAGGTTTTTCATCCTCAAAGGTGTCCAGAAAGCTAGAAAGGAACAGAGGGAAATGTCCCAAATCCAGAAAAACATGCAGAACCTGCTGCGGCTGCAGTCGATGGGGGGTCGATGTCAAGGAGCAACTCCAAGAGGTGAAGAGCCAGCAAGCCTCGCTCTTTCCCTCGGAGGCCTCCAAGATCATCTTCCGTTGCAGAGTCCGCTCCGTGGAGCAGGATGAGACGTGCTCATGTTTCTTCTTCCAAAAGGTACACAGAGAGAGCTCTGTGATCAGCAGCCTGAAGGAAGAAGACGGCTCAGTAAAGTCATCGCAGTCCGACATTTTGAGGATCAGCAAATCTTTTTATGCTGGATTGTATGACGTGAAGCCCACAGACAGCATGGCCTCCCAGTCCTTTATCACGGAGGTCTTAGATGACAGTACACGGGAGAGCCTGGACAAACCGCTAACTCCTGACGAACTGACTAAGGCCCTTGAGTCCTTCGAGTAGAGTAAAACTCCCGGAAGCGACGGCTTGCCGGCGGAGTTGTATTCGGCTCTGTGGGACTGGATGGGCCCAGACCTGCTGGGAGTGTACGAGAGTATGCTCCTGGCCGGTAGTATGTCAGAATCCATGAGGAAAGGCATCGTCACCCTCATCTACAAGCACAAGGGGCCAAGGCAGATGCAGGGATATAGATAAAGAGGTGAGTGGGCCTCACTGGATTGCCTCTTCGAAAAAGCCAGCGTAGAATTAATGTGCTGAAACTCTTTCGAGTTATCAACAGTCACAGATTGCAACTCTTTCGAGTACAATCACAGTTCTTGGTTTCCGGGAGTGGGACATGAACCCACAACCCTCTGATTCAGAGGCGAGGGTGCTATGAACTGAGCCACAGCAGCTCACCCTGTGCTCTACTGGACATGGTTACATGCAGGAATGCGACTCAACAATTTAAATTGCTGCCTTTCAGGTCTGGGGTGTGAATTGCATTAACAATCATCAGGTCATTAAAAGGGTACTTACACTCTGAGCCCTAACTTTTGGCGGTGAGTTTAGTGGGCAACCAACATGCCAATTTAGCAAGTTCTTAAAGATAACAGGGGGGGCCAAGGGCAAGATGCCGTTTACAGGAGGCAAAATGGCAGAACAGCTTAAATCTATTAGTAAGTTATAGAGATTGAACTCAAGATTTCTCTCTTTACCCCCTCAACCGAATTGCACAGTAATAATGGTGTGGACAGGAACTCACTGATATTTTTCCAGCCAGATTTGGCAAATTGTTTCCATTCTTTAGCTGTCAAGTTAAGAGTGAAAGGAAGTTTCCAACAATATAGCAGTGACTACACTTTGCAAGTACTTCATTGGCTGTAAAGCACTTTGAGGCATCCAGTGGTTGTGAAAAGCTCTAAATATAAATGCAAATTTCTCTTTTTCTTTTAAGCTGATGTTGAGCCTGACCGATAAATACAGGAAAGGCCAACAGCCCCTCATCCTGCAAAAATGAAGCTCATTCACAAACAGAGATGGAGTTAAAATAAAGTTGCTGTGTGACTTTCTGACCTGTGGCTACTTTGATGATCAGCTGCACAGTGAACCTGCTTTGGTCACAGTGACCTATTCTGCAAAGTCTGAAAACGACACCTGTCAGGCAATTGTACTGCACCTCATCAGCAAGGGTTAGAAAGGCAGCAGTCAGTAAGGCCGCAAGTTCCATACCTCGAGTCCTGGGCTCCCTCACTGTACGCATTGTTAAGGGAAGTGATTTTTTACAAGGTCCTTCATTCAATACTCAGTACAGTATACTCAGGACGAAATATACACATCTCAAAACCATATTAAGGAACAATGGGGGAAATAACAAGGCATTAGCTCCACATGGAGAAACAACGCCCCTTCCAGACCAGCGCTGCAAGCTTTACCTATCAGGATGCTCAGCCTTTGCTCGGAGCCCCACATCTTTGTTGAAAATTTCCTTTATAATTCAAGCAAACAATCTGATAACTGGGTGCAGAGATCAATTAACTTCCTAGTTCCAAAACTCAGCCCAAGATCATTTTAAATATAAATATCAGCTTCCTCCCTTGAAATGTGGTCCCTTATTCACTTTCAATTTGGTTAATCGAATAATAAAATCATTTGAAAGTTCCAGCCAGGCTGAATAATATTTCACTGCCACCTGCACATATTCTACAGTATCTAAGCTGTAAACACAATACTTACCACAATGATAACGACATAAATATTTAAAAGCCATGTCCAGAAAACGCACATTACACAAAGCAGCATGACACAAACTACAACCATCAGGTTTGGGATCAGCACAGTCATCATACAGTCCAGCATTTCTTTAAATCTCGAGTTGGATTTCTGTATGTACTGTAAGATCACAATTTGATATCAGTGAGCAAAGGGTTAAAAAAGGTCAACACCTACAACAGTGATGTCCAGCCAAATGCCAGTTTGGTTCAGTTTGCTGTACTCTGGCTATAGTCACCAGGTTTCACAAAGAGTTCATCTAAGCTGATAATCCAGTGCAGGCCTGAAGGCCGTGTGCTACATCGCCAGAGGTTCCACTAAAACCTCAACTGCTAAAAACGGGTGGGTATGGGTCAGGAGAGAGGATATTAGGTTAAAAATCTGAAACACAAACCCAACCTGCCACTTCCCCGCCCACATCCAGTTTTAGCAAAGGTGAACGAAAGGCAGGCAACAGAACTGTTTCTCAGGAGACGGTTCACTCATTTAAATCCTCCGAGGAGGCTTTGTGCTTTCATTTGAACAGTGCTTCTGTTTCCAAGCTCCCAGGGCCGGGTGTCCCAGGCCTCAGGAAGCCTGGCAGATAAAAGGAGGTGAGAAAGTTGGAATCCAGAAGGTAAGTTCCTTTACAGAACTGCTTGCAGACCAAGAGCAGGAATGCTTCCTGCAGGTCCAGCAACCAAATCTGTAAACCCACCCCCCACCCCCTCCAGCCCTAATTCAACAATCTCCTTCCTACACCCCAAAAACGTCCCCCCCTCCACCACCCCATTACCCACAAACCCAATGGTCGCTGGCCCTCAGCAACTCCAACTTTCACCTCAACCTCAAATTCACCTCCAATCCCCGAACATCCCCTTCCCCCATAAACACCTCGTCCCCCTTCCACCATGCACCTTCTCCCCGCACCCCATCACCCCTCCAAAAAAAACTGATCCTGGGCTGCACCCTTTTCTGAAGGCTTCCCCACCCAAGACACAGGCAAGCTCATCAATCTAGCCGCTTCCTCACAAAGAAAGCCCTTTTGTTTTTGCATTTAGGACGGTCAGACTTCTGGTTCCCTCTATAACTCCTCTCCCCCGTGCCCAGTAAATCAAGGCCCAAAAGGTCTGGTCCAGTCATTCATGTTAAAGATCCCATGACAACATTGACAGAGCAAGGGCACTTCCTGGTGTCCTGGCAAACAATCCTCTTTCAACCAGCACTAACAAAAATATATATATTGACACTGTGTTTTCAGATGTTTTCGACAAGGGGCATCTCATATCTTTGTGGATACTACGCTAACAGAGTGAAGATTCTGTGATCCATTATCTATTAATGAAAGGCCAACAGACATTCAAAACGTTCTAAGCTCA
Organism: Cetorhinus maximus; assembly: GCF_964194155.1. NCBI lineage: Eukaryota > Metazoa > Chordata > Chondrichthyes > Lamniformes > Cetorhinidae > Cetorhinus > Cetorhinus maximus. The sequence goes on from NC_135906.1 coordinate 1,259,790, forward strand.
GTGAGGGAATCTGATAACATTTTTTTTTAAAACACAAGAGCAAAGCTCAGCTCCATCAATATTTAAGCCCTTCAACTGAATATATTCCCAGGCAAAGACAAATCAATACACTCAGTGTCGATGCGCTGAAACCTAGGAGACAGCTGAGTGGAATGAAACAACTGAGGGAGCTTTGGCTTGAAGGGAAACAGTTTTAGGTGGGAACCGCCAAGCTCACTATTGATTTTAAACCTTGTGGAAAGCATATGACCTAGTTAATAGCAGAAAACAGGTTCACCAAATACAAGTATGTGATTCATGTAATAACATTGCTTTTCTCACCATATACACGGTTTCTCTTCCTGAGTCATGTTTGCGTAGGTGGTTGATTGTTCAATAATTTGATCAATTTACATGTTGACAATTCACGTGAGTTCATTAGTTTATATGGTTTCACTGCTTAATTTATAACAATTAAAATATGAAGTAGAAATAATGAACTTTCATTGACAGAAAGCCTCTCACATCTTCATGTCACCTCAAATGCCAATGAAATACGTTTGATGTGGTCACTGTTGTACTGTAGGCAAACACAGCCATGGCAGTCAATCTGCACCAAGCAGAATTTCACAAAATGTAATGATAATAGGCAGATGATCAATTCTAGGTTCTCTGTGAGGCACAGGGTACAAACGCAAAGTTATAATGAACCTTCATAAAACTCTTCCTTGGTCTCAACTGGAGTAGTGTTCCCAACTCTGGGCACTGCACTTCAGGAATAATGTGAGGTTTGAGAGTGCACATGAACTAGGTCACTAATGAAAGAGAGCTTGGAAATAACTATTATTGTAGTCCTGTCTTTTGAGATAAAGGTCAGCCAAAGCATAACTGAATGGTTTGAGGAGCTGAGTGCCTTTCCTCTATGTGATGACTGTATTTTCTTTTTGTGTCATAGTCCCTTAAAGACCAAGGTGAAATGGGGAGTATACCGAAAAACAGGGCAAATTGTTTTCCTGATTATGATAATTAGGTTCCAAGAAATGCTCATTTGACCCAAGGTTGCCATGGAAATGAAAAGCTAAAAGGCAAAGGATAAATAAAAAGCTAATTGTAGTGGTGTTGGTACAAACTTCAGCTTGTGTTTTGGTTTGGCACTTCAGAACACACCCAGAATTTGAGGGGGGAAACAAGCAAGGATCTCTCCAATTCAATCAGTTTTCTGTTTGGCAGTTCAGAACAGATCCAAAAGAACTGAAGATAGGAAGAGCAAGGAATTGTGGATTGGACAGACCCATTGCTGCCGTTTCGATGTTGCTCGAGCCCACTAGACTGTTTAAAAGGGTTGGAAAGGGGGGTCTCTTGGGGTCCTGTGCCATTAAGACTGTTGTGACCCAAATGAGAGGGGCTTTGTAGTTGAGCACCTTGTCGGTGTTAGCCATTTCTGGTGACTTCTGATAGAATACAGCTGTGGATGAATGCAACACAAAGGCTGAAATGATTGCGTGGGAACTGCCAGATCCTATATAATGAAGGCACAGTTGTAAAGACTAAGATTGCACATGGTACCACATTTACATGCAAAGTAACACAAGTGTTTGTAACTTAGTGAAGCGTATTTTTGTCATATCAGCTATTGGAAGTGAAATTTACTTCATTTTTAAATATCCTTCACTTGCTAATTTATGTTTGAATTATGTTGATTTTAGTTGGCTTGTCACAGTAAAAGCTTTAAAAGGTGAAATCTTGTCCCGTGGTTTTCTTTCCATTGACGTGAAGGGGATTCCTTTTTTAAAAATATTTATTAGTCTCTACGGGAGTCATAACATCTTCTTCCTATGTTCCTAACATCATAGGAATAGTGTCATTATCAAATTCCTGTATATTAAGTGTTTGCACACTATTACAGCAACAATTTCAAGCTGAGCATTTTGGAAGGAGTACTTCAGAGGCACAACTTAAGGAAAAAATACTGTCAGTTAAAAAAAAAATCAGATGGCCAAATCAGGTGGGGGGTGATCTGCAAGAGTGAGCACAACAGTGTAGTAAAGACAGCAAAATATCTCCAGGTTATATGAATATTTCTTACAGGTGTCAACTGTAAAGGATAAAAGCAACTCACCAATTTCTGTAGCATACAGAGCATCCTAAAGGATTTCATAGTCCGTGACCCCCGATAAATTGGGGTGGGGCCGGCTTAGGGTTAACTTGGATATGGATCAACAGATACAGATCAAAGGGTGAACAGCATATGCCTTAAGGAGGAGACAACCAGGGAGGAAACCAGCAACTCTAAAGGAACATTCAGTTAGCTCTGGGGTGAGGGTGGCAGGGTCAGAAATAGTCAAAATACACCCATATTGAAAAAGACCTGCAACACCAATCCAGGCAACAATAGGTCACAAACAGGTCAGTTACAAGTAAAATGATGCCCTTTATTCAGAGGGACAAGCTGGGGGGATACTTGGGGAAGCAGTCAGTGGGGACCTGGAAGGGGAACATCCTGCTTGGGAAATCTCCCTAGCCTCTGTAACTGGATATGAAACTAGTTGAAATAAGGAACAGAACATTTAAGAGTTAATAGATCAAACAGGAAGAGGAAGACAGGAGAGTCCCATGGGGTTTTGTGCTTCCAATCCTATTGTTTTCAACCTGCAGAACTGGCCTAGAAACCAAAACAAATAAGAAGCTGGTCAGAATTTGCTGTTGCCACAAAAATTAATAAAGAATAAAGCAATTTAGATAGTGAGGTAATTGATGAAAGATACAAGTGAATTAGATCAGTTATGGAACTGGGAAGGCACACAGCAACACCATTTATATCGCATTTTTAACACAAAAACATCTCAAGCCACTTCAAAGAAGTGTCATCAAAGAAAATTTGACACTGAGCCACAAAGATCTTACAGCAGATGCTCAAAAGCTTGGTCAAAGAGGTAGGTTTTAGACAGCATCTTAAGAGTAGGAAAGACAGGTGGAGGCAGAGAGAATCCAGGAGGGAATTCCAGAGTTAAGCAATTCCGCAACTGAAGGCATGGAGCAATTAATATGGGGGCTGCTCAAGATGTCAGGGCTAGGAGAGCGCTGATGTCTCAGGTTGTAGGCTGGAGGAGATTAGACAGAGGGAGGGTGAAGCCATGCAGGGATCTGAAAACAAGGATGGGAAATCAAGTCATTGCTTAACTGGAAACCAGTGTAGGGCAGCAAACACAGAGGTGGTGGCCGAATAGGGCTTAGTGCAAGCTAGGACACGGGCAGCAGAGTTTTGGATAACCTCAAGTTTCCAAAGGTAAAAGTAGGAGGTCGACTAGGAATGCATTAGCAGCATTCAAGTCTAGCGATAAAACAATAGCATGAATGAAGTTTCAGCAGCAAATGAACTGAGGCAGGACAGAATCGCACAACCTTACAGAGGTGGAATCAGGCAGTTTTAGTGACAATGTGGATGTGCGGTCGGAAGTTCATCTCGGGGTCAAAAATGACTCCAATTGCAAATAATCTGGTTTCGCCTCAGTCAGTTGCCAGGGAGAGGAACGGAATCAGTGGATAGTGAACTGAGCTGGTGCTGAGGACCTGGAGGCAATGACTTGAGTCTAACTCTAACCTAACATCTAGAGGAAATTTCTGCACTCAATGTTGGACAAGCAGTCTGACAATTTCAAATCAGCAGATATTGATAAATGGATAGTTGAGAAGTCAATAATATAAGTAACAAACTGGATTAACGCAGACAGACCTTGAAGTACTACAGGCATCACTTTAACGTACAGACAACGTCAATGTGCCTGATAGGATGGTAAATACAAATTCAATAATAGCCTTCCAAAGCAATTTGGATAAATGCTTGAAGGAGAAAGAATTGCAGAGGTATGGGGAGAGAGTGGGACTAACTGTGTTGCGCTTGGAATGAGCCTCTGCAGGCAATATATAAAACATGCATCATTCTATATTTATCCATCTATAAATATAGATGAGGAAGCCAATGCGCTAACTGTGCCACTGGGCAGACCCCATATAGACTGGTTGCCGCTTAATAAGAGCGCTACGCAGTTGAAAAACAGCCACTAGAAACTATACTCAGAAAAGCAAGACAAGTCCTGAAATGCTAACAGGGTGAGCTAAGAGATTGGGTAAACTTGAGCTCTGGAAGGATGAGGTGGGGTGTGGGCCAGGGCAGAGGGAAACCTTTCCCCAAATCTATAAAACCTAAAAACTGCACAGATAAAATAAACCCTGAATATCAGAGTAAGCTGAGAAGGAGAGCGAGAGAACATGGAAATGTTCACTGATCTATCCCCATTGTCTGGGAAATAGCATATCCCAGGATATCAGTCATGCCCCTTTGTCAAATGTTTCTCCAGGGACTCGATCAAGTTTTCACATTGTTGGGTAGATGCCAGTGTTGTAGCTATACTGAAACAGCTTGGTTAAAGGCATGGTTAGTTCTGGGACACAGGTTTTCAGTACTGCAGCCAGGATGCTGTCAGGGCCCAGAGTCTTTGCTGTATCCAGTGCCCTCAGCCATTTTTGATATCATGTGGAATGAATCAAATTGTCTGAAGATTGGCATCAGTAATACAGGGGACCTTGGGAGGAGGCTGAAATGGATTATCCACTTGGCAGTTCCAGCTGAAGATTTTTCTAAATTCTCCAGCCTTGTCTTTTGCACTGAGGTGCTGCCTCTACCATCAATGAGGATCACCTCACTCCCAAGACTTAATGGGCACTTGGATAAATGAAGTTGTTGAAATTACACACAAAGCACTACAGGAATAAAAGAGCAACACCAGATATATCTAGTTTGAGTGCTTTTTTGTATCTGAGCTACTTTACTGCCTATGAGCATATTCGAATCTGCAAGTTTCAATGTGTTCAGGCATTTGGGCCTGTGATCTATGTAGGATTGGACACAGACAGACACACAGACAGACACACAGACAGACACACAGACAGACACACAGACAGACACACAGACAGACACACAGACAGACACACAGACAGACACACAGACAGACACACAGACAGACACACAGACAGACACACAGACAGACACAGACAGACACACAGACAGACACACAGACAGACACACAGACAGACACACAGACAGACACACAGACAGACACACAGACGCCCCCTGAGAAATACAGTCACACTCGAATGGAAATCGCAAGTTCAAACAAATCCCACAAAGCACTGAGCTTGCTAGTCAGTGCTCCTTGCTTTGTGAATATAACTATTTATAGACTCAGTAACTTCCCGCCAGCATTCATACGCATCACTGTCTCCTCTCACCTTGTTCAATATGGTTCTCTCAGTTCAACATCTCGTTTAGTGACACTCTTACTGCAGGAAATTGTGGTGACAAGTGAAGGAACTATCCAAACATTTGCCACTGTCTGGACAGTCAAACGACATGTTCAGAATCACAGCAGAGTAAGCTGGGCCCATGGAGAAGTAGGAACAATTTCGGTGCCAAAGCGATGAAGCCAGTGCTTTCGCTTGCATTCATCCTGTTTAACTTAAATTAGGTGGAAGTACGATCACAGCGCCATGTTCACCTATGAAAACCAGCATCTCCATTAACCTACCCAAGCAGATGCAACTGCTCGTGCAATGCTAGCCTCACAGGAAACAGCTTCTAAAGCTAGGAGTCCATTTCCATCTCCCAATTTTCCAAATGAAATGACATTTTCTTGGATAGCTTGGCAGGGCCGAACCCAAAGTCAAAACACCGCAAGTACAGTGAAGGCTGAAAATTCATAGGAGCTGTCCAATCAGCACCAGCTCAAAGATGCAGGTCAGTTTTAAAGGTCTTCAGAAATCTGCCACACTCAATCAAGTCTCTCTCCCCCCACCGCCACCCCCACAACAAACTGCCAGTTTATATTCAAAGTGGCCTCTCAACTCACCAAAATCCATAGCACCGATATAAATGCTGCACTGAGTCAAAGACAGAATTGTATGAAATGCCACTGTTACTGTACCAAAAGCAACATTCAATAAAGCTCCAGTAATCAGGCTGCATTTTCTTACAAACCAACTGGGATGACGACAGCTAGTAATACACAGAGAAAAAGATACTGCAGCCCCATTTTAATCAACACCTATAAAACTTCAGTTTCCTCATTTCAGGGACTAAGCAATAGGCTTGTTAATTCACTCACAGGCAGATTTCATACTGCAGTTCAGAATAACCACCTTTTGAGAGTCTGTCACTTTCAGGTTGGCAAACATGAAGCAGCAAAACTCCTCCACATATCCAGCTAACACAAGCTGAAGAACAGCTGCTTTGGAGTGTGATCTATGTAGGACACTGTACCCGTGATATCAGGTTGTGAAACACTGAAGCGCAAGCAATTCATGCGCAGTCTAGGCAGGAGTGACACTGTCTCACAGCAGTGAATTAAAATCAGTTTTGTACCATCACAGGCGTGGATGTTCTTTTATTGCAGAGCTTTTCTTAGTGCTGCTTCCTCCATATTTCCACCATTTCACACCCAATTGGGTTCAAAGTCTGAATGTGTAACACAGCTTCTGTTAAGTGATTAATGCTGTCACAAAGAGAGAGCAAACCAGTTCATTCCAACAACTCCAACACACTGAGCTCCTGATTTCAGCCAAAAGTCAATTTAAATAGATTCACAATAAATTATCTTTAAACATGCAGGGGGGCTGGAATCTCAGCCAGCACAATGACAGAGGCACAACATTTTCTGCAGTCCCCAGATTTGGGAGGGCACGACCCACCTGCTATAAAGGTGGATAGGAGCCTCAACCATATCATCTTTAGCAATGAAGCACCTCTTCCCTCGCACACCAGTCCTGCAATAGCTTGCAGACATTGACTGCAAGGGTTCACCAGAGTGAGTAACTGCTGTGTGGGTGAGATAACCGAGGGCAATCAGCATCTATGGATCAGTATACCAGCAAGAAGTGAACACCTCGAGCGAAGGAGAAAGAGCAGAAAACTTCCAAATCAAAAGTGTCACCTTCACTTCAGCAAACATGCCTAGAGAAAGTGGATGTGGGGGAGGGGGAAAGGGGGATCTTCCAATTCTGGATTACAATGATGGTGTGGTCAGTCTGACTGAATCCAAACGGCTGAATGGTGACAGCTCAAGAGACCAATGGTTTCTGCCTCTTCTGCCTTTTCCCCAGAATGACTGCACCTGCAGATTGAATTATTCAGAACAGGAGTGAGCCAAAAACAAATCAATACATTTACTCCAGATTGGATAGGAAAGGAACTTCCAAGCTGATGTTAAAATTACACTGCATTGCAATTTTAAAAGGCTGAAATGATAACAAATCCATAGTGTCTCTCAGTTGAAATCAAACAGTCTGTCCTAAAAAGTTCACTTTGAATTCTTGGAGATATCAGTGACTTATTTTTAACTGGACAGTTGTTTTGAAGTTCTCCCATTAATTAATCATCTGCCCATTCTGAATTACCAAAAAAAAAACACTCAGAACACAAATATAAGCTTTGATCCAAAGCATTACCTAGCACACTTCCCTTTGGACACAGGACAATCCAGGAAAGGAATGCTTCTAATTACTCATCATTTAAGGATGCCCACTGGAGTACTATAAGCACATTAGGCAAAAATTGTACCCTATGAACCGGAGTGTACTTTGACCTGCTCAATAACTAGATAAATGTGGTGAAACACAGGGGTCAGACAGAGAACCCTTACACTATATTCAGCTTACTGAAACATATCACATGCTGCCATTTGATAATATATATTTATCTGTATCAGTCCAAGGCATATAAACCGACAGGGATTAAACTGGACCTCAAGTGCACTGGAGTAAACCAAGTATTTTTAAATTAATTCAAACTTTTACTATGCTCCTTTAAATGTCAAAACTACACTAACCAATGAAACAAAGGGTTCACCTAAGACAGTGAAACCTGAACTGAGGCCTTTGATTTAGTTAGTGCAGAGTTCCTGCTGCTTATAAACTGATTGTATAATGTTAGCCACAAATGTACCATTCAACTTGCTTTGAAGACACAGAGAAACAACAAGCATTACATAAATATATCCATCCACATCAGATTAACAGCCACTCAATGGAAGATAAATGCATTGTTTGTCTATGCTGTAAATCTCCAAGATATCTCGATGCCAATATGTAAATGAACAAATCGAATAACTAGAGATAAATTCCATCAAGTTATACTTTTATACCTTTGACTAAAAAAAATGACAATTCTAACACCCAATAACCTTCCCCCACCCCACCCCTGCCCACCCTTACCTCACAGAACCTAATTTACAACGTTATGGACATTGCAAGCAGCAGATTAGAGAATATTAAAAAATCTAACAAAGACAAAATGATTCATTATCACTCTGTACTCTCCAAGTTAGAAATAGGTTGATTGTACAGGACCAGATGTTGTATATCCACTGGGGTCAGTCAGTCAGGTACTGGTTGGAAAAACTTACACAACTTCAGTCAGATACTGCCAGGTTTAGTTTCTGTCCAAACACTCTTGCTGCTCAACTAAATCTAAACAATTCTTCATCGTAGTCATATTCTCCTAGTCTTAAAATTTAAGCCAAAGAAAGACCCTTCCCCCACATCAAATTCACCACCATGAAATCCATCTCCACTACTTGACTTGTACTTTGACAAACTTCAATCCAACTCCTTACTACATAACTACATTTCTTTGATCTACGACTGGTCAATATCAACAGCCCCAACTCCTCAAACATTGCCACACTCATCTCAAAAGCTGCTGTTATCATCCCCTCTTCAAAACAGCCTCACCTCTCCATCCTCTTGACCTATTAACATTCCCCATTCCTTCTTAAGGTCCTTAAATGCATTCTCATCCCCCATCCAAACCTCACCTCTTCATTATTCCTGTTCAAATCAGAGTCACAGAATTGTTACGGTGTCAGCGGCCATTCAGCCCATCGTGTCTGCACCAGCTGTCTGAGCATTTTAACTTAGTGCCAATCTCCTGCCTTTCCCCCATAACCCTGCACATTATTTAAATAGAAACAATCTTCCAATGCCCTCTTGAATACCTCAGTTGAACCTGCCTCCACCACACTTCCAGGCAGTGCATTCCAAACCCTAACTACTCACTGTGTGAAAAAGTTTTTTCTCACCTTGCATTTGCTCCTTTTGCAAAACACTTCAAAACTGTGCCCTCTGGTTCTCGATCCATTTACGAGTGAGAACAGTTTCTCCCTATCTACTCTGTCCAGGCCCCACATGATTTTGAAAACTTCCACCAAGTCTTCTCTTAGCCGTCTCCTCTCCAAGGAAAACAGTCCCAACTTCTCCAATCTTTCCTCATAATTGAAGTGTCTCAACCCTAGAACCACTCTCATAAACCTCTTCTGCACTTTTTCCAATGGGTTCACATCCTTCCTATGGTGTGGTGCCCAGAACTGTACACAACACTCCAGCTCAGGTCTAACCAGTGTTCATCTAAGAATTCATGCTTAGTGTTCATATTCATATTCAGTACCCTATATAAGTTCATAACTTCTCTGCTCTTGTACACTATGCTTCTATTAATGAAGCCTAGAATACTGTATGCTTTAGAAACACCTCTCTACCTGTCCTGTCACTTTTTTGTTTATTCATTCACAGGATGTGGGCTTCGCAGGCTGGGCCAGCATTTATTGCCCATCCCCAGTTGCCCTTGAGAAGGTGGTGGTGAGCTGCCTTCTTAACCGCTGCAGTCCATGTGGAGTAGGTACACCCACAGTGTTGTTAGAGAGGGGTTTCCAGGGTTTTGACCCAGCAAAAGTGAAGGAACAGCGATATATTTGCAAGTCGGGATGGTAAGTTACTTGGAGGGGAACCTCCAGGTGGTGGTGTTCCCATCTATCTGCTGCCCTTGTTCTTCTAGGTGGTAGTGATCGTAGGTTTGGGAGGTGCTGTCTAAGGAGCCTTGGTGAATTCCTGCTGTGCATCTTGTAGATGGTACACACTGCTACTACTGTGCGTTGGTGGTGGAGGGAGCGAATGTTTGTGGATGGGGTGCCAATCAAGCAGACTGATTTGTCCTGGACGGTGTCCAGCTTCTTCAGTGTTGTGGGAGCTGCACTTATCTAGGTAAGTGGAGAGTATTCCATCACACTCCTGACTTGTGCCTTGTAGATGGTGGACAGTCTTTGGGGGAGTCAGGAGGTGAATTACTCGTCGCACGATTCCTAGCCTCTGACTTGCTCTTGTAGCCACAGTATTTATAAGACTAGTCCAGTTTCTGGTCAATGGTAACCCCCAGGATGTTGATAGTAGGGAATTCAGTGATGGTAATGCCATTGAACATCAAGGGGCGATGGTTGGATTCTCTCTCGTTGGAGATGGTCATTGCCTGGCGCAAATGTTACTTGCCACTTGTCAGCCCAAGCCTGGATATTGCCCAGGTCTTGCTGCATTTGGACAGGGACTGCTTCAGTATCTGAGTCGTCGCGAATGGTGCTGAACATTGTGCAATCAGCGAACATCCCTACTTCTGACCTTACGATGGAAGGAAGGTCATTGATGTAGCAGCTGAAGATGGTTGGGCCTAGGTCACTACCCTGCGGAACTCCTGCAGTGATGTCTTGGAGCTGAGATGACTGACCTCCAACAACCACAGCCATCTTCCTTTGTGCTAGATATGACTCCAACCAGCAAAGAGTTTTCCCCGATTCCCATTGACTCCAGTTTTCCGAGGGCTCCTTGATGCCACACTCGGTCAAATGCTGCCTTGATGTCAAGGGCAGTCACTCTCACCTCACCTTGAGAGTTCAGCTCTTTTGTCCATAGTGACTTATGTACATATACACTCAGGTCTCTCCGCTCCTGCACATCCTTTAGAATAGTATCCTTTATTTTATACTGTCTCATCATGTTCTTTGTACCACAAGTGTATCACCTCACACTTCTCAGCATTGAACTTCATCTGCCACTTATCTGCCCACTCCACCAATGTGTTAATGTCCTTCTGAAGTTCTACACTGTCGTCCTCACAGTTTACAATTCTCCCAAGTTTTGTGTCATCTGCAAACTTTGACACTGTCCCCTGCATACCAAGATCTAGATCATTCATATATATCGGGAAAAGCAAGGGTCCCAATACCAACCCCTGGGGAACTCCACTATAAACCTTCTTCCAGCCCGAAAAATACCCATTAACCATTACTGTTTCCGACCCCTCAGCCAATTTTGTATCCATGTTCTACTGTCCCTTTTATTCCATGACCTATAACTTTCCTCAAGTCGAAACGCCTTGCTCACAATAACTTGCTCAAGCAGCCGATAAGGTAGGCACTCTTCCATCATTCAGCTTCTCTCTATTCACCAACCCACAGCGAATCCAATATGCCGAGACTCGAGATCTGACCCAGGCTTGTGCCAATGGTGCATAAGGAATCAACCAGGAAAAATTTTGTGACGTTATTAAAACTAACTGTGATCTACACTACACTCAGCACTGAGAATACAGCAATAGGGGTCAGCCATAGCACAGTTTGAGCATGCTTCCCTTCAAGTCAAAAGGCCACTTAAAGAGAGAGTTCTAAATTTCCAACAACTTTGTATGAAAACCTGGGGGCTGGATTTTCATCCTCGAGGCAGGTAACAGGATTCAGGAAATTTCCCGGCTCGGCCCGGCTGCCTTGGGAGAAAATGCCTGCAAAGGCAGGATTTCTGTCCGGGGTGGGAATGAAGAGGGGGGTGGTGTTGGGAGTCAGACCCACTTCCATTTGGATGAACTGCTTTAAAGGCCCATGTCAGTGCTCTTGGACTTCACCCCAATTGTAATAAAAACAATAAAGCAGAAAACAACCCTCTAGCCCACACACCGCCTCACACTCCCCATGCAGCCGCCATGCCAACTTATGCCCCTCCACCCATCCCCCATGGCCCCTCACCCTCCATGCCAAGTTATGCCCCTCTAAGCATTCCCATGGCAACCTATGCCCCTTCACCTACCCAAGGCCCCTTGTACCCTCCATGCCAATCTACAGCACTTCCGTGCCCATTCACCCAATACACACGCTGTACAGAACCAGAGAGCCCCGTGAAGTGTGAAAAAGCTTTAAAAGTCATTCATTCGTAACTTTCTTAAAAACAATTATTTTTACTACAGCCCTGTAAAAGTGTCAATCAACCAGACCTTTAAAGTATCAATAGTAGGAACTGCAAGCACTTGACACCTCTATCTTGTGTAAATAAACACTGAGCAATAGACTTAAGAGAAAAAGTTGTCAATCAAGTAATGTTTTCCCTTAGGCGCAACTGCTTCAACAGACTAACGGATGTCTGGGCTATCAGCTAAGCCTCATTATGCAGAAACTTTCCTCTGGTGGGGAGTCCAGAACAAAGAGGTACAATTTTAAAATAAGAGAGTTAGGCTGTTCAGAGGTGATGCCAGGAATCATGAGCTGGATTTTCAGATTCGGAAAGACTCTGTCAACCTTTAGAAATGGCAGCTGGGACCCAATTCCAGGAATGTTTTTCTCAACTAACCCATTTAGTCATCTGAAACACCTCATTTAGATCACTCCTACATCTTCAACATTCAAGAAATCATAAGCCTGATCTACACAACCTTTTAGTCCAAGTTCTGGTGAATCTGGCCTGGCCAATATACACTTCCTGAGGTGCAGTGCCAAGAAACCTAGGATGCAGTTACTACATTTATTATGTTTTTAAACTTGGAATCATATTTTCAATTTGCAAATTTAAATATTATATTAACCTTTTTCACTGTTCACCAGCTCAATGATTTCTGTACCTGGATCCTTCTCAGCTCATACACAGTTCTTAGCTTCTAACCATTTAGAAAATACTCTGTTCTATCTTTCTTAGATAGAAAATGAATAACCTCACAGCTTCCCACCTTGAATTTGATCCGCCACAGTTTTGTCCAGTTCCTTAATCTATTAATGGCCCTTTGCAATTCTGCTCCCAGCTACACTGTTTATTGTGCCACCAGCAAACTTGGATATATAGCTCTATGTTTTCATGTCACATCCAGACAATTGGAGTGCACAGATATAAACATCGAGTCAGGTTTTACAGTCGGTGGGGATGGAATTACCCACCGAAAATGACCGCAATAGACCAGTACAGAAATTCTGAATTTGTGGTTTGTGACTCAGGGCCGAGGCTGATATAGGCTGACTTTGGAAGCAAATCGGCAGCAGTTCTGAACCATCACGTAGTCTTGCTGCTTCAAGAGAGCCTATAAAACACTAACCCTAACTACAGCAATCGACACTGACATATTATCAGGTATGCATCGTAAAGGTAGCAGGCTTTCTGCATCCTCACCACACACTAGTGTACGGAGTACAGACAATCAACATGGTGGCAACATGCCAGTAAAGGACATTAAACATGGAGCCAGCACTGGCTGGTGTATCAATACTATCAGACATAAAATATCTCTATACTAACAGGGGCTTGAGAGAAGGAACAGAACTGCAAACCCAGACTTGCAGCTGAGACTACGTAAGGAGGTGCACTAATTTATAAAATAGCTACGTTGGACTGGTCTTCACAGGATGAGGATAAAGTACCGGAAAATTAAAGATCAAGGGAAGGGACTACATAGATGAATTCAAGTTAAAATGGTAATGCAGAAATCAATGACATTAAAAATAGACACATCTCCAGAAACCCAATGGCTCCAACCTCGGCACATTAAAATAGGCAAGACATTGCTGATGAGTCAGTTAAAATCTTCCAAAACACTCTTGGCTCAGAAACTTGTCTCCATGGATTGTAAATCTGCCAATGTCACTCAGCAACAGTGACCACGAAAGTACCAGATTATTGTAAAAACCCATCTGGTTCACTCATTCCCTTTAGGGAAGAAAATCTGCCATCCTTACCCAGTCTGTACTACATGCAACTCCAGACCCACATAATGTGGTTGGACTCTTAGTTGCCCTCTGAAATGGCCACGCAAGCCATTCTGTTGTATCAAACTGCTACAGAAAAGTCAAAGAAGAATAAAACCAGATAGGCCATCTGGCACCAACCTAGGCACCAGAAATAACAAATGCACACCCTGGCCAATCAACCCTGGCCAATCAACCCCACTCACTCCGGGGGCTCGTGCCAAAATTGGAAGGTCTGTCCCACAGACGAATCAAGCAACAGCCTAACAAGGTTGCACTCTCAGAATCATACCTGAAAGTCAATGTTGCAGACTCCTCCATCACCATCCCCGGGCATGTACTGTTCCGCCAGCAGGACAGACCCAGCAGAGGCAGTGGCACAGTGGTGTAGTGTGTCCCTGGATGTCCGGCACAGTGGTGTAGTGTGTCCCTGGATGTCCGGCACAGTGGTGTAGTGTGTCCCTGGATGTCCGGCACAGTGGTGTAGTGTGTCCCTGGATGTCCGGCACAGTGGTATACAGTCAGGAGAGTGTGTCCCTGGGAGTCCTCAACATATACCCAGGAGCCCCATCAACCGTGGTTCAATGAGGAGTGCAAAGGACAAGGGTCAAGCCACAAGGACGACAAATCCAACTCAGCCAATTACTGCCCCATCAGTCTGCTCTCGATCATCAAAGTGATGGAAGGGATCGCCGACAGTGCTACAAAGTAGCACTTATTTAGCAATAACCTGCTCACTGACACTCAGTTTGGGTTCCACTAGGGCCAACAGACTCCAGGCCTCATTACAGCCTTGGCCCAAAAATGGACGAAAGAGCTGAATTCAGGAGGTGAGGTGAGAGCAACTACCATTGGCATCAAGGCAGCATCTGACTGAGTGTGGCACCGAGGAGCCCCCAAAATAGGTAAGTCAATTGGAATCAGGGGGAAACTCTTCACTGACTGGAGTCATACCTAGCACAAAAGATGACGACTATTGTCATTGGAGCTCAATCATCTTAACTCCAGAACATTGCTGCAGGAGTTCCTCAGGATAGTGTCCTAGGCCCAACCATCTTCAGCTGCTTCATCAATGACCTTCCCTCCATCATAAGGTCAGAAGTGGGGATGTTTGCTGAAGATTGCACAACTTTCAGTACCATTTACGACTCCTCTGATACAGAAGTAGTCAGTATCCAAATGCATCAAGACCTGGACAATATTCAAGTTTGGACTGAAATGACAAATAACAGGCGTGCTACACAAGCGCCAGGCAATACAACTATAGAGAATCAAACCATCTCCCCATGACATTCATACCATTGCTGAAGGTCCACCATCAACATCCTGGAAGTTACAATTGACCAGAAAGTGGACTGGACTATAAATACCGTGGCTACAAGAACAAGTCGAAGGCTGGGAATTCTGCATTCCGCAGCAAGTAACTGACTCCTCAAAGTCTACCATCCATCTACAAGGCACGTGTCAGAAGCATGAAGGAATACTCTCCACCTGCCTGGATAAGCACAGCTCCAACAACAGTCAAGAAGCTCAGCACCATGCAAGTTAAAGCAACCTGCTAGATCAGCACCCCGTTAACTACCAGCAGAGTGATTTCAGTCTGTACTATCCACAAGATACACTGCAGCAACTCATCAAGGCTCCTTCAACAGCACCTTCCAAACCTGCAAGCTCTACCAGCTAGAAGGACAAGGGCAGCAGGTGCATGGAAACACCACCACCTTCAAGTTCCCCACCAAGCCACTCACCACAGTGTCACTGGTCAAAATCCTGGAACACTCTCTTCCTAACAGCACTGTGGGTGTAGCTTCTCCAGATGGACTGCAGTGGTTCAATGTGGCAGCTCACCACTACCTCAGAGGGCAATTAGGGATGGCAACACATGCTGGCCTTGCCAGTGACTCACACATCCCATGAACATAAAACAAAATTTAAAGATAAGAAAGATACATGCAAAAATGCAAGCCTATTAGTCCAATGTCAGTTTAAGGAAGTTACTAGAATCTGGTATTAGAGACAGAGTGACTGAGCATGTGGATAAATATAAACTGATCAGAGTGAACTAGCATGAACTTGGGTAAGTCAAACCAAATGAAATGAGTCAAAATTTTTAGGTAACAAACCTGGTATATCAGAGTGTGTCTATGGATGTTATTTATCTGGATTTCCAGAAGGCACTTGATAAGTTGCCACATAGCAGGCTTAAAAATGAGAACACTTGGAATTGAAGGCAATCCATTGGCTTACATTGGAAATTGGTTAGGAGCAATGCTCCCCTGTAACTCCCTGCGCTGTGCAAGCCCTTCTGTTGCACTGTGCAGTCCCTTTAAGATTGCTGCTCAGTCACTCCATCTTAAAGGGACCACTGCTTGTGCTCAGCCTGTTTGTCCCGAGTGACTCATTCCCGAGTACTGTGTGGGAGGCAGGAGACAGAGAGTAAGGAGATTCTCCATCTCAAGTTGACAGAATATATACAGAATATATAATGGTATACCCCAGGGATATGTACTGGGGCCTGAGGTTTTAAACATATTTGTAAATGACTGCGGGGTAATTTGTAAATGACAACTTTAGGCTGATTAATTGTTAGGCCAAGGTATTAACGGTTACAGGGCTGAGGAGGGCAGGTGGAGATAATAAACAGGTCAGCCATGATCGAATAGTTTCAGCAACTTAAAACTTGCATTTATATAGCACCTTTCATGACCAGACATATCAAAGCACTTTACAGCCAATGAAGTGCTTTTGAAGTGTAATCACTGTTGTAATATAGGAAACTTGGCAGCCAATTTGCACATAGCAAGTTGTGATTGAGGGATAAATATTGGCCAGGACACTGGGAAAAATTCTGCTGCCCTTTTTCAAAACAGTGCCATGGAATCTTTTATGTCCATCTTAGGAGACAGATGAGGCCTCGATTTAACAGCTTATCTAAAAGAAAACTTCACTCTCAGCAGAGCACTGGTATGTCAACATTGACTTTTTTTGTGCTCAGGTCCTGGAGTGGTAACCCAAAAAACTTGACTCAAAGGCAAGCCTGCTACCGACTGCGCCACAGTTACTACATGTGGGAATCCTTAAAGCAGTGATAACTGTCTGCAAATAATTAGAACATTCCATCCCTATTCACTCTTATGGTGTTCGTAAAAATTCAAGTCAGGAATACCACGTCCACGTTACTGACTACGTCACCTCGAATAATGTTGGGATTTGCAAGAAAAGCCAAAATGGGCCAAATGGCCTCCTCCTGTGTGGGAATGACTATAAAATGAGGGATTTCAATCAAGGGTCAAGCATTCTAATCATCAGAACAAAAATAATTTTGCAATTGTATCAATTTACAATACAACTATTACAACCATCTCACGCAATAAATACCACCATTGTAAGCAGTCTGAAAGAAGCCATTATTCTGCAATTCTCTGCAAGCAGTCCGTTACTAATGCATGTGTGCTTTCTACACCAGGAGACGAATATGCATCAGCCCCATAAATAGCCACCAGAAGTCAAGTAAAGATTATGGTGCCTGGAACACAGTAACAGCAGAATTGATGGGGTAAAGCAACCGAGCACATGCACAGGAACTGCAAATCTGTATTAAAAAAGTAGTTTTAAATCATGAGTGTGTAAAGCCCATTAAGCGGCACATCCATACAGTATTAATTGAACTAAACAGTAGCTTCTATTTACTTTTACAAAGAAGGTGCAACACAATGTTACATTAACTCTGATGTATATACAAAACCTGCATGAACCACAAACTTATAGAGCCCCAGATTGTTGGCTGAATGGGGCACGAACTGTAGGAGACACACAAATTACCTACCAATATTCACTATAAGCCCACTGACTTCCACAGCTACCTTCACTACATGCTCTGCCACCAGGCTTCCCTTAAGAATCCTGTTCCATTCTCCAAGTTCCTCTGCCTCCGTCACATATGGTCTGATGATTCAACCTTCCATACTAGTGCTTCTGATGTCTTCCTTTTTCCTCAACCAAGGATTTCTCCCCACTGTGGTTAACAGCCCCAGACTCTGTCCATCCCATTTCCTGCGCTTCTGCTCTGACCCCTTCCCAAAATCATGATAGGGTTTCCTTTGTCCTCACCTTGCACAACACCAGCCTCCATATTCAACTGATGATCCTCTGCCACCACCAAACACATTTCCCCTCCATATCCCTTTCACCATTCTGAAGGGGCCATTCCCTCCTCGACACCCTGGCCCCTCTCCTCAGTCCCCTCCAATACCCCCTCCCTTTCCCATGGCACTTTGCTATGCAAGCATTGCAAGGAGAGGCAATGCCTGCTCTGTAATCTCCTCCAATATGCCCCATAGCCCCAAACACTCCAAGCTGAAATACTGATTTGCTAGAACTTATTTCAATCTAGTCTACTGTATTTGCTGCTCACAATATGGTCTCCTCTGCACTGGGGGGGACCAAACCACCCAGGTTGGGTGACTTTAATTCTTCACTTTGCTCTCACTCTGGCCTTTCTGGAACACTGCAGGAGAGCGAGAACAATGAAGCTGGAGGAACAGCACCTCATCTTTCGACTGGACACTTCACAGCCTTCTGGACTCAACACAGAGTTTGACAATGTTGAATCATAGCCTTTGCTCCCCTTTTTGTTTCCCTTTTCTCTGCTGGATCAGTTTCGCTCTCACTCATTTCGCTTTTTCTTTTACTCTGTTTTGCTTTCAGATGGTAGTTGCCCATGATCCTGACATTCACACCTCCTCTCGGCACATCTTTTGTCTCTTTACTTGTCCCATTACAAATTTTTTTTTTGTAAAAATGTACTTTATTCAAAAAATATCTGGAAGAACATTACAAAACATTTCTAAATCGCCATCACAAAAAGTGCAATCAGATTCAATTTTGCCACGTGGATCATGAAGTGCTTTAATACAATCAATGAATATTACAATCATTTCAATATGGTCATAACAGACAATCAGACAATGATACTGGAGTTATCAACATACATCATTTTGCTCTCTGAGGTGCTTCAATACATTTATAATACAATTAGTATTCAATGCAGACATTCATTGTGAGCTGGACAGCCCGAGGGATGTAAACAGTTCCCAGTCTCTCGGTGCGCTGTGGCAGAAAGGTCTAAGACAGCGACCCTTCACCATTGCGCCTTTGTGGCAGCTGCCCCAAGCTTTAGTGCGTCCCTCAGCACGTAGTCCTGGACCTTGGAATGTGCCAGTCCGCAACACTCAGTCAGCTACAACTCTTTGTGCTGGAAGACCAACAAGTTTCGGGCAGACCAAAGAGCGTCTTTCACCGAGTTGATGATCCTCCAGCTGCAGTTGATGTTTGTCTCGGTGTGTGTCCCTGGGAACAGCCCATAGAGCACAGAGTCCTGTGTCACAGAACTGCTCGGGATGAACCTCGACAGAAACCACTGCATCTCTCTCCAGCCCTTCTTTGCAAAGGAACAATACACAAGGTGAACAATGGTCTCTTCCTCACCACAGCCACCTCGAGGGCAACGTGCAGAGGGGGTGAGACTCCTGGCGTGTAGGAAGGATCTGACGGGGAGGGCCTTTCTCACCACCAGCCAAACTACATCTTGGTGCTTGTTAGAAAGTTCTGGCGATGAGGCATTCTGCCAAATGACTTTGACAGTCTGCTCGGGGAACCATCCCACAGGATCCACCCTCTCCTTTTCCCTCAGGGCCTCTAAGACGTTATGTGCCAACCACTGCCTGATGGACTTGTGGTCAAAGCTGTTTCTCTGCATAAATGTTTCCACCAGGGAAAAGTAGTACGGCACGGTCCAACTACTTGGAGCGTTCCGCGGCAGCGTGGCCAGACCCATCCTTCACAACACCGGGGACAGGTAGAACCTCAGCACATAGTGACACTTGGTGTTTGCGTACTGAGGGTCTACGCACCGCTTGATGCAGCCACACACAAAGGTGGCCATCAGTATGAGGGCGACGTTGGGCACGTTTTTCCCCCCTTTATCTAGAGGCTTGTCCATCGCGTCCCTGCGGACACGATCCATTTTCGACCTCCCGATGAAGCAAAAGATGGCTCGGGTGATCGCCATCGCGCAGGAGTCTGGAATGGGCCAGACCTGCACCACATACCGCAACAGCGAGAGTGCCTCACACCTGATGACCAGGTTCTTACCCGCAATGGAGAGGGAGCGTCGCTCCCACATGCCCAGTTTCCTTTGCACCATAGACACTCGCTCCTTCCAGTTTCTAACGCATGCCCCGGTCCCTCCGAACCATATCCCCAGCTTGCCCCATTACCACTGCCTTTGGCCATGAACCCTTGCATCGTTTAATCTCTCGTGCCCTGTACCCTATCACAAACATCACTTCAGTTATTTTTCCCATCTTTTCAGTTACTAAAACCTATTATACTAACTTTTCCCTGTTCTGATAAAAGGTCACGCATCTGAAACATTAACTGTTTTTCCCTTTCCACAGATGCTGCCAGACCTGCTGAGTATTTCCAGCATTTTCTGTTTTCATTTTAGATTTGCAGCATCCATGGTATTTTGCTTTTACAAAAATCATAGGTCCCTGGATTACACTCCCTCACCCAGTAACTTTTCTACCCAGAACTCAAAACAAATGATGAATTGCACGGTACCTAACTATAACCCAATATGCACCTACAAGAGCAGAGTCAAGAGAGCAGATAATAAGCGAACTGATTTGTCATTTGGAAAACAAGAGATAAGAGTAAAGTGAGTGTGAATCAGCATTTTCCTGGTAAACACACATTTCCATAAACATAAAAGCATGAGATGTGCAGCATGAGCAACAGAGAATCACACAGAAGCAAGCAAGATGGACTCCAATCATTGCAACTGTTTAATTGGCCTCAAACAATCCTAATTCCATCTGTTTGGTGTAAATTCAACATTTCTGGATAAAAAGGCAACAGTTCACTCCGATCCAGCTCTGGGTGTCTTTTACAGTCAGCTTGGTAATAATGTTTGCTTTAACTTCACTTACCTGTTTCATTAACTACTTCAGTTAACACCCGTCCAACACTTGGTCAGAGTCGGAGTCCTCGGTTCACATTAATTAAGGTGAGATAACAGATCGTGGCGGAGTTGCAGCTGCTGAGGCTTGGCACACCTACCGCTCCAACTGGGGTGCTGGCACCCAGCTGCCAACACTGCACCTCGCCACTCTGGTGCCAGCTTTTAAACAACGCAAACAAAAAAGTGGAAAATATCTCAACACTAATTAATTTAAGCGTAACTTAATGACTTAAGAATACATGGTGGCGATAAGGTGCAAAAGCTGCCCAATTCGCAATAAGGCCGTACTTCCCCCCTCCCACCCAGGCAAGATCACTCGCCATTTAGGATTTTGAATTGTATACTGATGACAAGTTAGTTGCCAATGAGCTACAATGTGTGTGTGTGTGTGTGTGTGTGTGTGTGTGTGAGAGAGAGAGAGAGAGAGAGAGAGAGAGAGAGAGTGAGAGAGAGAGAGGATGGTGCAAGACATTGTGTGACATACCATATGGCAGATCTCCTGGTCGGAGTAGCTACAAGCAGCAGCAGCTGATAATTCTACAGCGTCCTTTATACACGGAAGGATCTTTCTTGGGGTTCTTTACAAGATAGGTAACAAAATAAAAATGCAACAAAAAGAGTGGAAGACACAAAAGCATGCTCAAAGCAAACTTTGTAAGGTAGCTTTTGAGAAAAGGAGGAAATTGTGACAGATCAAGGAGGGAGTAGTGATAGAATGGGGGTGGTTAAGGCAGGGGGGGGCATCCCCTAGCAGGGGGCAGTAACAGTAAGAACTGCCAGTGATGGAAGTAAACTGTTGTTAGAGCAGGTGGTGCTTGCAGGCCACGTGCTTGGTGGAAAGGAGATTGTCCCTAGTAGGATGGGGAGTCCACATGGAGGCAAAGGAGAGAACAGAGGCTTTAACATCAATTCACTGGGACACAGAGGACTTGGATGTTGCGAGTACAGTGCTTTTGTAGACATGAGAATATGTGGCAGTGCGCTACAAATAGGCTGCAATTTGTGCATGGTGGAAACCAGCAAGGGGAGCATTCTTGAGTCGAACTTTGAAGCGATACAAGAGAGGACAGGGTTTCTGCAGGGGCGGGGAGAGTGGTGGAGCCCGTGACAGGTGATACTTCAGAGGTGAAGGAAGGTAGTCTTAGTATTGGATCACTCTTGGAAAAGAAACTGGGCTCAGAGAAATAATTGGAAATAATGGGAGAGTTGAGGGTGACTCTACAGAGGAGACTGAAAGGATGTAGGGATAGAGAACCATGTTAACTTTGCAAAACACAGGATGAGGAACTTAGTCAGGTGCTCAGATGCAGTAGGGGGGCAGAGGTGGGAGGGGGCAGGTAATTGTAAAGAATGGCAAAGAAATGGAGGAGAAACTACAGAGAAAGACACTGTGAAGGCAGAATCAAGAGGAGGGCTGTGGGGATTGGAGTGGGGAGGCATCTAGATACAGTCGTTTTAATTGTGAATACTCAAATCTACATGGTCCTAACATTTGATTTCCAAAATACAGGTGAGGGTATCCAATTTAGCATCTATTCTTTCCTCTTGTCTGATAAATCGAGTCAACCACTAATTATTCCCCTCTCTTGCCTCTTTCCCCCAGAAATAGCACATTTAATTGCAGCATCGTGCTTCACTCAGCGATGGGCCTACCACTCAAATAAAAGCAGAAAATGCTGGAAGTACTCAACAGCTCCAGCAGCATCAGTTCTGCAGAAAGCCAAGCGAGCTGAAACACAAACTGTTTCTCTCTCCGCAGATGCTGCCAGGCCTGCGGAATACTTCCAGCATTTTCTGTTCCTATTCCAGGTTTCCAACACTCAGAAAGCTTCTCTGCTTTGTCTCAAGAATCTCAGCCCCTCCAGACATATCACGGGTAACCAAGACACAACGTGCGTTCATATTCAACACCTCTCACATGGGATGCTTGCCATTTGATTTAAACGTACTGTTACATAAGCCTAAAATACAGTCTCGAGAGTGTCATTCCAAATTAATTCCTTGCTCCATTCTACACCACTCAATCTATTCATTCAGAAAGAGGATTTCAAGCTGACTGTAAATCTGAACCGAATCCAATTGAACAAGTCTAATAGTTTAATGCTCACATTAAGTTAAAATGTAAATAGTTTATAAAATGGGCATCTAACAGCCCATTAACTCATTAAAAAAGACAAAAGGCCAGAATTCTAATTGGAGAAAACCAGCCGTGTGGAAGTGTCTCGCAACAAATGGAGGCAGATAAATGCTAACGTGCAGTGAAACTCAAAGGGCAGAGGAACTCAACCAGTTCAGCTCCCAGGTGCTGTGCGCCATTCCTGAACACTTAGCCTGAAGGATCTGCCGCCAGATAAACATTTGTAACAAGAAAGGTGAACCAAAGAGCAAAGTCCCCAGAACCTAGGAACTAATTTTTAACCCACCACTTTGGAAAATTATAAGATGACCCCGCTCACTCATTTTTAAACTTTGGAAAATTATTTTCTACCCTTTTTAAAGAGATCACTACACCGTGCACCTGATCCAAGCAAGATAAGTTAACAACCTTTACCCAAATCTATAGCCTTTTTAAAAGGCAGTGCAATCTGTAACTAGATACACAGCCATTAGAATTTAGGCTCATTTCTCATACTTCCTTACTTATTGAAGAAAATGCCCCTGTGGTCTACAGCTTAACCTTATGTTTCATAAATAGGGTGCAGCACACCACAGGTTAAACACTCCCCACCCTTTTACTGTAAATTTGTTACTGGGGTACGACACAGAATTCTATCATGTCTCATGTGACTTAAAATAACTCAGCCAATCACAAATTCAGAAATAAATTTTACAGTAGCAAGTAATGTAGGTGAGATAGCAAAGTGTGATACAACACTAGGTGTCTAGAGATGAGCAATTTGCATTTGTATCATAATTAGGCCACATTCGTGCACAGTTCTGGTCTCCATAAGATAAAAAGGATACAGAGACACTGCAGAAGGTGCAAAAAAGATTCACAGAGCTGATACCAGAGCTGAGAGGATACACTAATCCCCTCTGAGCCAGAAGGTTGTGGGTTGAAGTCCCACTCCAGGGCTTGAGCACAAAAATCAAGACTGACACCCCAATGCAATACTAATGGGGTGCTGCGCTGTCAGAGATGCCGTCTTTTGGATGAGATGTTAAACCTGTAAAAAGATTCCATGGCATTATTTCACAGGGGTATGTCAAAATGTTGTGCGCCCGTCAAACAGGACCTGAAAGCTACATAAATCCAATATTTTGTCTCAAAGTAAATACACTGAATTAAAGATGTGATCTCTATTTTGGGTGTGGGGTTTAAAACACAGAAAGCCAAGTGAAAACAAGGGAAACTATGACCAAAAGTATCATTTTTGGCATGACGGAACACAGTGGTGAATGCACAGATTTCATTTTAACAGATGTCTGAATTGAAATGTTGAAGGAACTGCAGAGCAAGGGTTGCTGTTGACATGCTTGGAAGCAGCTAGTGAGCTAGTTAATGTGGGGCAGCTGAATAAGCATCAAAATATGGTACAATGGACATGTTCTCTCCCTCGTCACAGCAGCAAACAGCAGTCTCTCTCTCTACTGCTCTTGGAGCATTTCACACATTTAAAATAGGCAAAACCTTCTAAATGATTCACACCCCATCGGCTCCTTGTAACAAAATTCAAGAAATAAAAATGGGAATGGGTTAGAAGTGGATCAGAACATGGTCGTTTCAGGTCTGGCGTATTGACTCAACAGCCACCCCGACAAATGGGCTGATGATCTTCTGTCTACTGCAATATTCCTGCAGAGCTGAGAACACAGATAAGCCCCTGATCGAGCTCCATTTCCACAGCTTCATAATTGCTGCCTCAGGAACAATGCCAAGTGTCAACACTTCATCAGCACTTTATCTACAGAATTATGCAGATTCAGGCTAAAAGCTGTTTTAAAGCAGGCAATATTAAACAGAAAACAGTTTGTGGCTTCCTGTTGATTTTTTTTTCTGTACTTTTAGAAGAAAGACTAAATGTCAACATGCTGGGGAGCCCCTGAAAACCATAAACTCTTCTTTTAAATGTCTCTTTGGAAACGTTCTCACTGCTGAAGCGCACCCCACCCCCCTCCCCTCCTTCTCTATAGCTGAAGCAGCAACAGGCAACTGAAACTCGGGTGCGGTGCTCAAACGCTGCCAAGCCTCATCTCCTTTCCAGACACCCACAGGCTTCCCAGCAGGGCGCTGGATGTAAAATCAGCAACTGGAATCCTTCCGATTGTTGAGGCAACGGGGATAGTCGGTGAGGGTAACGCAACTGATGCGGTGGATACAGATTTCCAAAAGGAGTTTGATAAAGTGCCGCACAATAGGCTTGTCGCAAAGTTGAATACCATGGAATAAAAGGGACAGACAGTGGCAGCAATGGGTACAAAGTTGGCTGAATGACAGGAAACAATGGCGAACAGTTGCTTTCCAGGTCGGAGGAAAATAGTTAGCGGGATTCCCCAGGGGCCAGAACCAGGGCCTCTACTTCTCTTGTTCTAATCTTAATGGCCTGGACTTGGGTGGACCAGGCAGAGTTTCAAAACTTGCAGATGACATGAACCTTGGAGATTGTGATGAGCTTCAGGAGGACATGCTGGTGGAATGGGTGGACATGCGACATGTAAAAAATTATGCAGAGAAGTGTGAAGTGATACGTTGTGGTAGGAAGAGCAAGATGAAGCAGGCGATAAGAAATAAAGGTTACAATTCTAAAGGGGGTCTAGGAACAGAGACAGCTGAGGGTATGCGTGCACAAAATCATTGAAGATGGCAGAACAGGCTGAAAAATGGTTAAAAGGGCATACAGGATTGCTGGACTTCATAAATAGAGGCAAAGGATAGAGATAGGAGGCGAAAAGCAAGGAGGGCATGAGGAACCTCTACAAACACTGGTTTAGCCTCAACTGGAGCACTGTGTCCAAATTCTGGGCATTGCACTTCAGGAAGGATGTGAAGGCATTAAAGGAGGTGAAGAAAAGATTCACAAGAATAATTCTGTGTTCCGTGGATAGATTGGAGAAGCTGGGGCTGTTCTCCTTGGAGTAGTGAAAATTGAGAGGAGGCTTAACAGGTGTTTAAAATCATGAGGGGTTTGGACAGAGCAGATAGGGAGAAACTACTCCCATTGGTGGAAAAGGCCAGAACCAGAGGGCACCAATTTAAAGTAATTTGTAAAAAGAAGCAATGGCGACATGAGTAAAAACTTTTTTATGCAGCAAGTGGAAAGCACCGCCCAGTATGTGGTGGTGGCAGATTCATCGAAGCTTTCAAAAGGGAACTGGATAATTATCTGAAGAGAAAGAATGTGCAAGGCTACGGGGAAAAGCCAGGGCAGTGGGACTCAGCGAGCTGCTCTCGCAGAGGCTTAGCAGGGGCTCAATGGGTTAAATGACAACCTTTTATGCTGTAACCATTCTATGATTCTATTATTGTGAACAAATAATGAGGTAAACTAACACCAGCAGCAGAATCTAAAGATTTCGACAGTACGGGAGCAGAATTCCAGAGAGGTGGCTGTCCTTCATGGTTTTACAGAACATTGTTATTTCCTACAATGCAGTTTTGAGGAATTCACATGCATAACAAAAAGAAAATGAAAAGGTAAGTCACCTGAGCAACCTGCTGTATTGGCTTTGACCAATAGGAAGTTTCTCTCTCATAAAAGGCACACTGCACTGAACAGAGGCCGATTGAGTAAAGGAAGCTAACTCGAAACAAGGTCAAAGCTTGGGCAAAATGTAAAGGTGCAGCTGAGACCTACACAATTTCACCTGCTCCACATGGAAATATACGTGTTTAAACTCATCCTATTGGCCTTTTTCTTTGCAAAGTGATGAGATTTTGCAGATTAAACACACATTCTTTATGTACCGTCCCTTACACCAGCCAAAGCTGGCATTCATCCTACACATATATTTGACAGTACAATTCTCCCTCCCCAATCACAGACCAAACAAAGGGATCTGGAGAGAAAAAAAGATATCAGAACCTTTGATGTAAATCATCAGTTTATTTACATTAACTGCAGTCCACCTAATTATGTGACATCACTACTCCAAACCAATTAGCTTTCATTTAGATCCTGAAACAAGCACAAATAAAGATTGCCTGAGGATTGGGAGGTGAAATAAGAATGACTCTTTCATATCTGCAATCTACGATTAATTCAACTGGTGGGATAGGAGAGACATTGCTGTGACAGGGTAGAGGGAGCTTTAATACTGTAAAGAATAGTGCATGCAATAGTGCTCTAAACTGGAGGCTAAAAGAACATCTAATCTCAGATGTTCCGTCCCCTGCGCCAAGAGTCCTCTCCTCCATTCATTATCCATTCCCCAGGACTCATATTGCAAAGCAGCATCATGTACACAGGGCTCAGCGAATGTCTGTTCAGAATGCATGTTCATTTCAATGGTGTATAAATTCATCTGAGAAACTGAAGCAAGCGTAATGAACATACATATACCTGGACTAGGAGAAGCAGCTTGTTCAATAAGTTTATCTAGCTTTCTACTATTACTTTTTAGCGATACGTTCCCCCTTTTCAATCTGATAAACCTGATTATTAATATGGTTCCATATTCTATCTTTATTAATAACTTCTGTTATGGTGCACAGTTATGATATTACAAATTTTTAGAAAAACTGTTTTAAAAGTTAAATTAAAACCTTGGACTGAGTTTAAAGACTGTTTCAAAATGGCTTCAAGCTACCAGACAGAATTGTACATTCCAGGCTGGGTCTCCTCTTCTGAGAAAATAAAAGACAATCCTTAATTTAACTATCGTTCACTGCGGTCTCGTCCAGCAGATAAAGTTTCATTGACACCTCATTGTAAGAATGTAAATTGTGCCTTGGTCAGGACAACAGCTAAGAACCGCTCTGAAGAAGGGTAATATGGACTCTCTTTCTCTCCCCACAGATGCTGTCAGACCTGCTGAGTTTCCCCAGCATTTTGTTTTTGTTTCAGATTTCCAGCATCCTCAGTATTTTGCTTTTAGCCAAGAATCACAGGTGGGAGAAAGGTCATTTGAAGTGTCAATGCCTTATTCAGGAGATGACTTGGCATTTTGTACAAGTCATATCATAGCAGCAGCCAGCTTAGCTCCAGCAAAAGGCACTGAAAAGGGCACGAAGCTCAAAGACAAAAAACATCATCAGAGAAGCAGACAAGAGCTTCAACGCGGGGAGAGTGTGACCAATAAGAACAGCCAAACTGCTGGAATCAGCTAGGCTAAAAAAAGGGCCACACTGCAGTTCCTTGAAAGAGAACTAAAGGAACCCCTCTCTCCCCCACCTGGTTCCACTTATTAAGCTGTTAAAGCAACCTCTGGCAATTCAACAGTGGAAGCCATCGCAGCTGCAGAGACAACTCTGCAACCTCAAGACCTTCACTTCAGACAACACAGCACCTCTACTTTTAACAAACCAGGCCTACGCCGAATATGGACTAATCTCGATTTACGTTTAAGTATCATTTTATCTTCATTTTTAACTAATCTCTGTTTGTAACTTGACCTTTTAAATAACTTCAGAGCAGTAGAGTGAAATAAACTAACTTTTTAAGTAAAAAGGCTTTGCTGCTGGGTTATTTTTACATTGAATTAATCACTCCGAGGGTAAAAGATGCACACTCACACAAATACACAGTTCACAGCTACTTTGAAAAACACCTTTTAAAGCGTCCATGACACCTGATGAAGAGACCAACTATATTCTATCAGCAACAAATTTGGCTACAAAGATAGGTAGGAAAGCGAGTTGTGAGGAGGGTACAAAGGGTCTGCAGAGGGATACCGATAGGTTAAGTGAGCAGGCAGAAATTTGGCAAGTGGAGTATAATATGGGAAAATGTGAGGCTGATCACTGACAGGAAAAGCAAAAAACAGAATATTATTTAAATAGAGAGAGACTACAGAATGCAGCAGTACAGAGGGATCTGGGTGTCCCTGCACATGAAGCACAAAAAAGTTAGTGTGCAGGAACAGCAAGTAATCAGGAAGACAAATGGAATGTTGGCCTTTATTGCAAGGGAGATGAAGTAAGGAACCACTACTGCTAAAACTACACAGCGTATTGGTGAGACCTCATTTGGAGGACTGTGCACAGTTTCGGCCTCCTCATTTAAGGAGGGACATGCTTGCATTGGGAGCAATTCAGAGAATGTCCACTAGGCTGATTCCTGGGATGAAGGGGTTGTTTTATGAGGAAAGATTGAGCAGGTTAGGCCTATGCACATTGGAGTTTGGAAGAATGATAGGTGATCTTAGTGAAACATAAGATTCTGAGGGGGTTTGACAGGGTGGATGCTGGGAGCATAAACAAAATACTGCAGATGCTGGAGGTCTGAAATCTGGGTCCTGAAGAGGAGTCATATTTGACCGGAAATGTTAATTCTGTTGCTCTCTTTCCACAGATGCTGCCAGAGTTCGTGTGGAATAGAGCCAGATGTGAAATAGAGCCAGCTGTCGCTGGTCATCTGTAAAAGGAAGAGCAGTAAAGCTTTCTGTGGGAGGCCCATAACTAAGATTTTTCAGTGCGTGGTAGCTTCATGATTTTGGACAGTGTGACTAAGTTATTTTAAAACATACTACTATTGTAAGTATTTCAGCTAAAGCCAAGGGCAGTGCTGAGTCCAGTAGTAGGAAATAAAGAACAGAAAGTATGAGGAGAGGTATATAAAAGTTAAATTCATGAAGCTCAGTGATGGGTGGCTACAATCTGTCATGTGCTTAGAAATTTTATCCAACCAAGGAATGAAACCTGCAAAACTGAAGTGACATCTCACTACGAGGCATCAGAACATAAAGGTAAATTGATAAAGACTTGAATGAATGAAAGAAAGCAATAGTCATCAGTAAATCTAATTCAGAAAAGGCCCTGAAAGCATCCTTTCTAAAGTGCTTCAGATTGCTCAAAGCAAGAAAGCCCGTACAATCGGGAAGGGCCAATTTTGCCAGCTGGTGTAAAAATCTGCAAAGTGATGGGTCACGAAGATGCAGCATAAAAGCTGGAGGCCATCCCACTTTCTAACAACACGGCTAGTCGATGAATCGAGGAACTTTCCAGAGATATGAGATGCCAATCAACAGAAAGGCTTCACAAATGCGAGCAGTTTGCTATTCAGGTCAATGAGACGACAGACGTTGGTAGGGCGGTGCAATTATTCGTTTATGGTTCATTACATTTGTTTGGGAGAAATTTTCTTAGAAACATAGAAAATAGGAGTAGGCCATTCGGCCCTTCGAGCTGGCTCCGCTATTCAATACGATCATGGCTGATCCTCTATCTCAATGCCATGCTGCCGCTCTCTCCCCATACCCCTTGACACCTTTAGAGTCCAGAAATCCATCTATTTCCTTCTTAAATATATTCAGTGGCTTGGCCTCCACATTCCTCTGTGGTAGAGAATTCCACAGGTTCACCACCCTCCGAGTGAAGAGGTTTCTCCTCATCTCAGTCCTAAATGGCCCATATCCTGAGACTGTTACCCCCTTGCTCTAGGCCCCCTAATCAGGGGGAAACATCATCCCTGCATCCAGTCTGTTCAGCCCGCCAGAATTTTATACGTTTCAATGAGATTTCGCGCCCCCCCCCCCACCCCCCACCCCCATCATTCTTCTAAACTCCAGTGAATACAGGCCTAGTCGGCTCAATCTCTCCTCATACGACAATCCTGCCAACCCAGGAATCAGTCTGGTGAACTCCCTCCATTCAAAGTATATCCTTTCTTAGGTAAGGAGACCAGATCGGCACACAATACTCCAGGTGTGGTCTCACCAAGGCCCCGTACAGCTGGTATTAAGACAACCTTGCTCCTATACTCAAGTCTTCTAGCAATGAAGGCCAACATATCATTTGCCTTCTTAACTACTTACTGCACCTGCATGCTTGCTTTCAGTGACTGGTGTACAAGGACACCCAGGTCCCTTTGTACATCAACATTTCCCAATCTATCACCATTTAAATAATACTCTGCCATTCTGTTTTTTCCTACCGAAGTGGATAACTTCACACTTTACCACGTTACACTGCATCTGCCATGTATTTGCCCACCCACTCAACCTGTCTAAATTGTCTTGGAGCCTCTTAACACCCTCCTCATCGCTCACAGTCCAGAGTGAGTAGCAGGTGAAGAAATATTCAAGTTATTGCGATTTCATGGAATCAGAATCACTTAGGTAGGAGAACAGTGTTCTGGTTTGTACAGACAGTGCTGCCACTGACTGGTGTTATTACAAGAGCCATAAACCCACAGGTAATCATCACAAATTGTATGTTGCATCACTACGCCCATAATTTAAAAAGAATGGAAGCTAAATTACATGCTGTGCTAAATACAGCTGTGAAAGCTTTCACAATTTGTGTCCCCACATGGGAGGCTGACCGGAAATATAAGAGCTCATGGGAACCAAGGGAAAGTAGCAGGTTGGCACTAAATGTGGCTCAGTGACAGGAAGCAAAGGGTAATGGTCAATGGGAGCTTTAGTGACTGGACAGCTGTTTCTAATGGGATACCACAGGGCTCAGGACTGGATTCCTTGCTTTTTCTGATATAGACAAATGTAGGAGGCTCAACTAAGAACAACACAGATGATACGGAGGGGCATGTTAGTGGGGTGGTGAAAAAGGCATATGAGACACTTGCCTTTATCAATCGAGGCATAGATTACAAAAGTAGGAGGTCATGTTGGAGTTGTATAGAACCTTGGTGAGGCTACAGCTGGAGTACTGTGTGCAGTTCTGGTCGCCACATTATAGGAAGGATGTGATTGCACTGGAGGGGGTGCAGAGAAGATTCACCAGGATGTTGCCTGGGATGAAACATTTAAGTTATGAAGAGAGGTTGGATAGAATTGGGTTGTTTTCGTTGAAACAGAGAAGACTGAGGGGCGACCTGATCAAGGTGTACAAGATTATGAGGGGCATGGACAGGGTGGATAGGAAGCAGCTGTTCCCCTTAGTTGAAGGGTCAGTCACGAGGGGACATAAGTTCAAGGTGAGGGGGCAGGAGGTTTTGGGGGGGGGAAGAATGTGAGGAAAAACTTTTTTTACCCAGAGGGTGGTGATGGTCTGGAATGCACTGCTTGGGAGGGTGGTGGAGGCGGGTTGCCTCACATCCTTTAAAAAGTACCTGGATGAGCACTTGGCACATCATAACATTCAAGGCTATGGGCCAAGTGCTAGTAAATGGGATTAGGGAGGTAGGTCAGGTGTTTCTCACGATGGGCCGAAGGATCTCTTCTGCGCTGTGATTCTGTGATACAAAAAAGGCTGCATGGTTGATTGTGAGGAAGAAAGCTGTAAACTACAGGAAGATAGCAATGGACCGGTCAGGAGGGCAGAAGTGGCAAATGGAGTTCAGTCCAGAGGAGTGAGAGGTTGGGGAAAGACAAACAAGGTAAAGGAACACACAATAAATGGTCAGATATTGAGAAGTGTAGAGGAACAGAGGGACATTTAAAGTGCATGTCCAAGAGATCCCTGGAGGTCACAGAACAGGTAGACAAGGTGATTAAGAAATATGAGGTACTTTTCTTTATTCGCCAAGACATCAGCAGGGTAGCTATGTTAGAACTGCAGAAAATACTAGTTTGGCTTCAGCTGGAATACTGCGTATCGTTCTGGTCACCACATTATAGGAAGAATACAATAACATTAGAAACACAAGTTCTGTAGGCAAGACTGGAGAATTGAGTTCTGAGGGAAGATTGGATAGGTTGGGACTGTATTCTTTGGAACAGAGAAAGGCTGAGGGGTGATTTAAATTGAGATGGATTAAATTATGAGGGGCACAGAGTGGATAGGAAGGACCTATTTTCCTCAGCAGAGAGAAGTCATATATTTAAATTAATTAGTAGAAGAATCAGAGGGTAGTAAGGATCCAGAACTCTGCCTGAAAGAGCAGTCAAGGCAGAAACCCTTGTTACATTTTTTTTTTAAGTACTTGATTAAGCAGTTAAAGAGCTGTTACCTACAGGGCTACGGAGAAAGAGCTGAAAAATGGGATTAGTTTCTTTTCTGGTTGGCACAGACATAATGGGTATCCTACTATTTATCGTGTAATCCCTTGCCTTGTTTATCCTCCCAAAATACATTACGTCACACATCTCTGGATTGAATTCCATTTGCCTTTTTTTATCTACCCACCTGACCAGTCCACAGATATCTCTTTGCATCATCCTACAGCTTTCTTCCTCACTAGCACTGCCACTTCCTTTGTGCTGTAAAGTCTCTAAGTTCTGTCCAACTACAGACCTGTGATTTCAAGCCTGTTCTCAAAGCAGTGTTCAGAGATGGGTGCATGATCTGAAAAATGGTTTCACGCTGAAGTATTTTGGTTAACTCGTGGCAGGCCTCTTGGGAAGAAGTTTTTTGAGCTTCAGAGGAAGCTGGTGACTTTTCATTGTGCATAATCCTGCATTCATCGAAAACGTCCCTAATTGTGGATAAAGGGAGTTGCGTAACTTGTCGACATTATTAATCTGTGAAATACACAATCTGTCAATGCAAGGGAGCAATGCAACCATTCTTGAAGCAAGTGACAAAAGTGCCACATTTAGGAAGAAAATTGAGGTTTGGCAAACTGGGCTGAGCAACGGAGTTTCAGATCTGTTCCTGCGACTGACTGAGCTTTTGAATGCAAACACAATGACGGTCGAATGTGTGAAAGGAAGGGTCATTGCTCAGCTTCCAACTTTAGCAGAGCGTCTCAGTGTTTGCTTTACAAATAGAAACACAGTTAAATACGACCTGATTCAGCATTCAACACTTGTGCCATCTTGTTGCCCAAGTGCAGAAACAGGAGAGGAGCGGATAGAATTGTCCTGTGAGGAATTGTCCTCACTGAGAATTAAATTTTAGGAGCAAACACCTTCTGGTTTTAACCATCTCCTGCTGTGAAGGATCTAGAACGGTCATTTATTTTTCTTTCGTGGGATGTGGGCATCACGGGCAAGGCTGGCATTTGTTGCCCATCTCTAATTGCCCTTGAACGGAGTGGCTTGCTAGGCCATTTCAGGGGGCAGTTAAGAGTCAAGCATGTGGGTCTGGGCTTTCATGTAGGCCAGACCAGGTAAGGATGGCAGATTTCCTTCCCTAAAAAGGACATTAGTGAACCAGATGGGTTTTTGCGACAATCGATGATAAAGGTCACCATTACGGAGACTAGCTTTCAGTTCCAGATTTATTAGTTAATTGAATTTAAATTCCAGCAAATTCGGTGGTGGGATTTGAATCCATCTCCCAAGAACACTAGACTGGGCCTCTGGATTACTAGTCCAGTGACATTACCACAACACCACTGCCTCCCCTAAAAGAAACAATGCAAAGTAAAAGAAGCAATGGTAATATTGTGACCTTTCCCAACAACATACATTTGTGAAACATCATTTTCTGCCATGAGAGAAACAAAGACAGGCAGAGATCCTGCCTGGAGGTGGAGAAGGATTTACAGGGGTCATTGTCAGACAAACATTACACCGACGATAGACAGATTCTGCAGTGAAGAAACAGGCACACCCATTTCAGGCATTTGTATATAAATACCAGTTTTCTTAAACGCATTGTTAAAAACTCTTTACAGCACTTTTACATTATGAGTATTGTATAGCATTATAGATTAGATGGGGGAGGTCTACAATTGCGACTCCATTTGAAAAGGGGTCCTTTGACTACTGGGCTAGAGGGTCAAAGGAAAAGGCATTGAATGGACATGGGAACAGTGTGGGTAAATGTGATCAGGACTATTTACTCCTTGTGAATAAATACTGTCATGGACTAGTTAGGCTAACACTTCCATGTATTAACTTGTGTATATTTGAGATATCTTGTATGAACATCTCCTCACTGGAATCAAAACATCTGACTAATCACACTCTAACAGAGTACCTGCCCAAGACAATAGTCTCCAAGCCTTACTGACAATTTGCTGTGCTCACAAACATATCTTAGACATAGCTGGATGGAAATGTTTTAGGCCTTTCTGCCATAGTGCACCAAGGGGCTGGGAATTGTACAGACCCCTCGGGCTGTATGACTCACAAGGAACGGATGCAGTGAATACTAAATGTATCATAATTGTATTGAAGCACCTCAGACTGCAACATGATTTATGTCGATGGTTCGAATACCATTGCACTGACCGTAACGGCTACATTGAAATGTCTGTAATGTTCATTGATTGTATGGGGAAAAGTTGAATGTGATTGCACTTTTTGTGACGGCCATTTTGAAATGTTTTGTAATGTTCTTTCAGATATTTTATGAATAAAGTATATTTTTCCAAAAAAAATGTTTTAGAAAGTGACAGCCAAAAAGAAAAGTTAACTCTTTGTTGGGCCCCTGATGGCAGGTTTTGAAAGTTTGGGTATTTCAGACTGCTGCCTTTCCAGAGCAGTTAACAGTCAGAGAGATCAATCAACAAGCCCTGCTAAATGAGATGACAGATAGAAGCAGATGGCTGGCTACTTGATTGCTTGTCAAAAAACAGATAGATGGCATAACACAGTAATGGATGGATAGTGAAAGAGGCAGGCAGCTGGAGAATAAGCAGACAATGAGAAAAAGTCTTCATCTGTTTCATGAATGATCTTCCTTCCATCATAAGGTCAGGAGTAGGGATGTTTGCTGATTGCACACAGCACCATTCACGACTCCTTGGATAGTGAAGCAGTCCATGTCCAAATGCAGCAAGACCTGGACAATATTCAGGCTTGGGCTGACAAGTGGCAAGTGACACTTGAGCCACACAACTGTCAAGCAATGACCATCTCCAACAAGAGAAGATCCAGCCATCTCCCCATGACATTCAATGGTATTACCATCACTGAATCCCGCATTATCAACATCCTGGGGATTACCATTGACCAGAAACTGAACTGGACTAGCCGTTTAAATACTGTGGCTACAAGAGCAGGTCAGAGGCTAGGAATCCTGCAGCGAGTAACGCACCTCCTGATTCACCAAAGCCTGTCCATCTACAAGGCATAAGTCAGGAGTGTGACAGAATACTCTCCATTTGCCTGGATGAGTGCAGTTCCCACAACACAAGAAACACCACCCAGGACAAAGCAGCCCACTTGAATGGCGCCCCATCCACCACTGACACGCAATGGAAGCAGCATATGCCACCTACAAGATGTGCTGCAGCAACTCATCAAGCCTCCAACAGAACCTTCCAAACCTGCAACCTCAACCAACTAGAAGGCCAAGGGTATCAGATGCATGGGAACACCACTACCTGCAAGTTCCCCTCCAAGCCACTCACCATCCTGACTTGGAAATATATCACCATTTCTTCACTGTCACTGGGTCAAAATCTTGGAACTCCTTTCTTCACAGCACTGTGGGTGTACCTACACCACATGGACTGCAATAGTTCAAGAAAGCTGCTCACCACCACCTTCTCAAGGGCAACTAGGGATGGGCAATAAATGTTGGCCTAGCCAGCAACACCCATATCCCATGTATGAATACATTTTTTTTTAATTAATAAAAGGACACTAAGGCAAAATAAAACCAGCTCAGAGTTCCTGCTGGGGTTTTTAATAAGTCGGAGATAATAAATTGGTATAAAGGGTCCAAAGTAAGCATAGGAAGGCAAAGATCTATGAACTTACTTTGTAAAGGGTTGAAGGGAATCAGAGTACAACAGGGGCAACCACTGGATAGGGTCAGATGACAGAGGGGTAAAACATGAATGTGGAAGTCACTTTTACCAGGATGGGACAGAATCTAGAGTAAAACAGAGTTCTTATTTTTTTAAAAACACATTGAATTCTCAATCCAGCCAGGACATGGACATAAAAACTTGCACTTAGCAGATCCAATTGGATCTGACAATTAGATCAGGGAACGACTTAAAACAGATTGAACTGTCCGCGTCAGGGTATCTCATACTGTAAGGTGACAGCGAGACCCCCAGTCTCTGTCAGGGTATCTCACACTGTGAGGTAACAGCGGGACCCTCAGTCCCTGTCAGGGTATATCATACTGTGAGGTAACAGCGAGACCCCCAGTCCCTGTCAGGGTATCTCATACTGTGAGGTAACAGCGAGACCCCCAGTCCCTGTCAGGGTATCTCATACTGTGAGGTAACAGCGAGACCCCCAATCCCTGTCAGGGTATCTCATACTGTGAGGTAACAGCGAGACCCCCAGTCCCTGTCATGGTATCTCATACTGTGAGGTAACAGCGAGACCCTCAGTCCCTGTCAGGGTATCTCACACTGTGAGGTAACAGCGATACCCCCAGTCCCTGTCAGGGTATCTCATACTGTGAGGTAACAGCGAGACCCTCAGTCCCTGTCAGGGTATCTCATACTGTGAGGTAACAGCGATACCCCCAGTCCCTGTCAGGGTATCTCACACTGTGAGGTAACAGCGAGACCCTCAGTCCCTGTCAGGGTATCTCATACTGTGAGGTAACAGCGAGACCCCCAGTCCCTGTCAGGGTATCTCATACTGTGAGGTGACAGCGAGACCCCCAGTCCCTGTCAGGGTATCTCATACTGTGAGGTGACAGCGAGACCCCCAGTCCCTGTCAGGGTATCTCAGCCACCGCAGAGGTGCAATGGGGAAAGGTTGCTGTCTAAGGCCTTTCAGCCAAAGTGCACCGAGGGGCTGGAACTGTGTCGATCTCCTCTGCTGTATGACCCTCAATGAATGTATTCTCTAAATATTACACGTTTCACAATTGTATTGAAGCACCTCAGAGTGTAACATGATATATGCAGATAATTTGAATAGCATTGCACTGTGAAGGCCATTTTGAAACATTTTGTAATGCTCTTAGGTATTTTATGAATAAAGTATATTCTTGAAGGAAAAAATCTCATACTGAGAGGTTACAATGATATCCATAAACATATGCAGTAACAGGACGTTCAATTCTTTGAGCTTGTTCCACCATTCAATTCCTTCATGGTTGATCCACATCTCAACTCCATTCACCTGCCTGTCCCTCAGCCCCCTCACCTCATAAAATCGTCTTGAAAGTTTCAATTTTGCTGTCTGGATCTCTCATTCTAGGTCTCAGGATTGTTTTTACACTGCACTCAATTAGTGCTAATGACATGTTGAGTTGATCTGAACTTCTCCAAGGATGTAACATTGCAGCTGAAGACTACAAGTTAGACAAGTGAGCAATAGGGGGACAGAATGCTAAAGAAATATCAACTCCGTAAACTAGCACAACGATGCAGGACAGTGAAAGGTTTTGATGGAAGATCACAGACTTAGAACGTTAAGTGTTTTCATTTCGCTTCTGCAGTATTTTGCTTCCGTGTGGTAGTGATACGAGGAGGACAGTTTCAACCCGTGTATAATGTGTACTGACCAGTCAGTAACATCAGGCATTTAGTGAGAGCTACTGAAAATACTGCATCCCCATTGGCAAAGACATGGTGTTTTCCCTTGTCCGTGTACTGGCTGAAGGGACAGGTGACCCACTGACGTGACGATGTAACTAGCCAACTGGCAGTGATAACACCAGTAGTGCATACACTGAGAGGACACAGCTGGCCTTTACTACATTCCACTCACAATGAAACTCAAAATCCACTAGCCCCCACCTCCCTGCCCCCCAATTTCAGTGAATGTCAATGAGTCTGCAGTGAGTAATATTTGATATTACTCCCTAATTGATACTTTAATCACTTCTCAAACGTGTCTCAGTCAGGCATACACATAACATCAGTAACTTTACAGCCTGCATATGTACTGTCCTGCCTTGTGCTCCTGATATTTAAACATTAGGTCATATATAAATTGCCAAGCCTTCACAATTGAGGCCAGGGCTATAATGCCAGTCTGTGCATTATTTATTAATACACGTGTAACATTTCTTTTCCCTCAAACAGGTTATTACTGGAAGCTACAATTCCACAACACATTTGAGTAAAATTGAAATCTTCCAACATATAAAATCATATATATGAACATATATATATCCACATAAAACATTAGAAGCAAAGGGTATAGGACCGAAGCAGCTCGTGCCAGAGAGAGAGAGAGAGAGACAGTTCCAGCAAGACATTCATTTACAGCATTTTTAAAAAAAAATCAAATATTTTTCTTCAGTTGAACTATTCTGTTCTACTCTAACCTAGTCATTCAGATACAAGATTAATAAAGGTATAGACAGCATTTGACATGTTTCTATCTGGTCATTCACACTGTGACTAGCATTCCTACAAGCAGCGAAAGGTTAGGCTGGAGACATGGGTTTGATTCAGGTTAAATTTTGAAATTCTGACAGATAAAAACTAGCCCCAATTAAAACCTCAGTATGAAACTGCCCTTTCGACTACGTCAGGGATCCAGAAAGACAATGGCTACTAGGAGTCCACAGCAGCTACCATCTAGAAGGGCAAGGGCAGCAGATCGATGGGAACACCACCACCTGGAAGTTCCCAAGTCACTCACCATCCTGACTTGGAAATATATCGCCGTTCCTTCACTGCCGCTAGGTCAAAATCCTGGAACTCCCTCCCTAACAGCACTGTGAATGCACTTACACCACATGGACTGCAGCGGTTCAAGAAGACAGCTCACCCACCACCTTCTCAAGAGCAATTGGGATGAGTAATAAATCCTGGCCCAGCCAGTGACGCCCACATCCCATAAATAAACAAAAAGCTTGGGAAATAAATTCAATTCATCAAATCTGTCTGGGGTGAAGAAAAGCTACTCTCGGTAATGGTGACCATGAACCTACTGAATTTGTGTAAGAATCCAGCTGGGTCACTAATGTCCTTC
Organism: Cetorhinus maximus; assembly: GCF_964194155.1. Lineage (NCBI taxonomy): Eukaryota > Metazoa > Chordata > Chondrichthyes > Lamniformes > Cetorhinidae > Cetorhinus > Cetorhinus maximus. The sequence goes on from NC_135906.1 coordinate 1,299,456, forward strand.
GGGGGGAAATCTGCTGTCCCTACCTGGTCTGGCCTACATGTGACTCCAGACCCACTGCAGCTCGGTTAACTCAACCACCGTCCAAAGGCCTAGCAAGCCACTTGGTTATATCAAACCAGGGGAAAGGTTGTAGACTAAAACTGAACAGGCCACCCTGGTAGGCACTAGATATAACAAAGGCACACCCAGTCCAGTCGACTATGCAACTTTGGTCATTAGCCACTCTAGCATCTGGCTATCCCACAGACTGACAGCCATGCTCACCGAATCATACCTTACAGCCAATGTCCCAGACTTCTCCATCGCCAGCCCTGAATGTGTCCTGGTCCCACCAACAGGACAGACCTACCAAAGGTGGCGGCACAGTGGTACACAGTCAGGGGGGAGTTACCCTAGACGCCCTCAACATCAAATCCGGATTCCATGAAGTCTCATGGCACCAAGTCCAACATGGGCATGGAAACCTCCTGTTGATTACTACGCACCACCCACCAAAACCCCACACCCCACCTCCCTCAGCTGATGAATCAGTACTCCTCCATGTTGAGCACCAATTGGAAGAAGCACAGACGATGGTAAGGGCAAAGAACACATGCCAGGAGGGGGGCTGCAAAGTCCATCACCATGAGTAGCACCATTTCTGACTGAGATGGCAGAGCCCTGAAGGATATAACTGCCAGACTGGATCTGTGGTACATGACAACGGAACCTGTCACAGATGTATCTGTCCATGGCAGTATTGGTAGGAGTGACCACAGCTAAGCCCTTGTGGAAAATGTGTCCTAATTTCACACTGTGAACAGCCTCCATTTTATTGTACAGCTCTACCACTGTATTAAATGGGTCAGATTCAGAACAGATCCAGCAGCGCAAAGCTACACATCAATAAGCAGCTGAGGACTAGCAGCAGAATTGCATTAAACTACAATCTGTAGCCTCAAGACCTGAAAGCCTGTGCCCACATGCAGCAAGACCTGGACAGCATTCAGGCATGGGCTGATGTGTGGTGTTAATGTTACTTGCCATTTAAGTGCCAGGCAATGACCATCTCCAACAAAAGAGAACTTACCATCTACCCATGACATTAAACAGCATTGCCAATGTCAAATTCCCTACCATCAACATTCCAGGAGTTACTATTGATCAGAAGCTTACTGGAGCAGCCACATAAACACTGTGGCTACAAAAGCTGGAACTTCTGCAGTAAGAAACTCACTGCCCAACCTGATTAGCACCCCATCACCATTCACATTCACTCTCTTTACCACCAACGCACAGTGGCAACAGTGAATACCATCTACAAGATGTGCCACAACAACTCAACAAGCCTCCTTAGACAGCACCTTCCAAATCCGTGACCTCTACCACCTAGAAGGACAAGGGCAGCAGACACATTGAAACACCCGCACCTGCAAGTTCCCTTCAAGCCACACACCATCTTGACTTGGAAATATATCACCGTTCCTTCACTGTCTCTGGGTCAAAATCCTGGAACTCCCTTCCTAGCAGCACTGTGGGTGTACCTACACATCGACTGCAGCGGTTCAAGAAAGCGGCTCACAACCACCTTGTCAAAGACAATTAGGAATGGGCAATTATTGATGGCCTAGCTCGTGATGCTAACATCCCATGAAAGAATAAAAAATACTTTTCTTGCCTCCTCTCTCACACTAGTAACTGCAGGCGTGGAACATGCTGAAGATATCAACTGCTGACCGAGCTAAATGGCACAAAAGACGAGGATTGTCTCCCTATTTTGTCACGTATTGATGTGTAGTTTTGAGCTGCTGGATCTGTTCTGAATCTAACCCATTTAACACAGTGGTAGAGCTGTACAATAAAATGGAGGCTGTTCACAGTGTGAAATTAGGACACATTTTCCACAAGGGCTTTGCTGTGGTCACTCCTACCAATACTGCCATGGACAGATACATCTGTGACAGGTTCCGTTGTCATGTTGTCACATTTGAGGTAGCAAGCAAAGTGAGAATCATCGCTCTATCCCTTTCCCAAGCAGTTAAACAGTTCATCATGAATTCAATGCAGGAAAAATAAACCCACCAACCATTCTATGACAGCACTGGTTAAATTATCTTTTTAAATAAAGGTCTGGGGTGCTTACATGCTCATTAAGGTGAGGAATGTTAAAGTTGGAAATATCAGAACAATTTTTGCCATATTGTCAGTTTTCAATTTCTCTCAAAATATATATTATATAAGATTACATACGGTTTACGACAGAAACAGGCCAGACAAACCAGTGTTTCTGCTCCACTCGAACCTCCTCCCACCCTTCCTCATTTAAATTTATCAAGGTAACCTTCAATTCTTTTCTCCCTCTTATGCTTGTCCAGCCTCCCCTTAAATGCATTTATGCGATTCACTTCAACCACTCCCTGTGGTAGCGAGTTCCACATTCTCACCATTCTGAGTAAAGAAGTTTCTTCTGAATTACCAGTTGGACTCCTTGCTGACTGTCTTATAGCGATGGCTTCTGGTTATGCTCCTCCACACAAGTGGAAACATTCTCTCTGTATCCACTCTATTGAAAGCATCTTCGAAGTAAGTGACCTCCCTATTCTTCCTACCAAAATGTACTGCCTCAGTTATCTGTGTTGAACTTCTTTGCCAATGATTTGTTCATTCTGCAAGTTTATTAATGTCCTCCTGTAATTTGTTGCAGTCCTCCTCAGTATTGACTATTCCCTCCAACTTGGAGTCATCCATGAACTAGAGGTTGTATTTTTGATTCCAAAGCCCAAATTGCACATGTAAATTGTGAACAGCAGTGGTCCCAACACTGATCCTTGTAGAACATCCCACCCTCTGCCATTTTGAATAACAACCCTTTAGTCCCTCTTTGCTCTGTCTTGAAGCCAGTAATCTATTCTGCCACTTGTCCCCTGACTCCATATTCTCTAATCTTATTCATTAGGCCATTATGGGGCACCTTAAAAGCCACATAAATTACATCCACCACATTATCACTGTCTACTCTGTTACCTCCTCCAAAAAAAAATCAAAGTTGGTGAAGCAAGATTTCCCCTTTTGAAATTTTTAAATCCATTATTACATTTTTCATTTCTAGATATTCTTCTATTACCTCCTTTAGAAGGGATTCTTACCACTGATATCAAGCTGACTGATATACAATTGCCTGGACCTTTTCTGTCCCCCTTCTTAAATATAGGAATTACTGTCCATGTGCTGGTCCTCTGGCACTACACATTTCTCTAATGAATTAAATGAGTAGTAATGCCTCTGCTATCTCTTCTCAAAATCTTTCAATATATGTGGATGCAATCCATCTGGACCAGCAGCTTTCTCCTCTGAATGCGTTTAGTTCGTTCAATACAGCTTGTTTTGAAAAAAAAACTTTAAGTGCACTTATTGCATTGCTCATCTCATCATTCAATGTCAGGTCTGCATCTTCTATCGCCCTGGTAAATACCAAAGCTAAATAATTATTTAATCTTTCTGCCACCTCTCCATCATTACCTGCAATATTATTGTCTATGCCTTAATGGTTCTATTCCCATCACAGCTTTCCTTTTTTATTGATGTGCTTCAAAATATATTTTATGTTCGTTGATAATTTAATTCTATAGTTCCTCTTGGCTTCCCTATTATTTTTTTTGACTTCTCTCTCAATTTCTTCATATTTTCTTACCAGGCACCACTCTGCTATGTACTAACGGTTTGCCTCTTTCCTAACCCTCAATTGTTCCTTTGTCTTTACTCACCCATGGAGTCTCACTAATGTTTAGTTTGTTCTTTCCTTTTGGCTGAATACATTTTCCCTGCACTCTGTTGAACATAGTTTTAAATGTTTCTCATGCTGATTCCACATCATTGTTTGCCAATATTGTTGCTCATTTTATTCTCAAATTCTATTCTCAGCCCTTCACAATCAGTTTTTCTCCAATCTATTTACTTGATTTTAATCACACTTACCTCGTTCTCTGCCGTAATCTTAAAGCATATTGGATTATGGTCACTATTGCCCCTACTCTTACATCTCTTAACTGCTCTGGTTCACGCCCATTGTTAGATCCAATAGCAAATCATTCCACATTGGACTTTTTACTTATTGGGTTAGAAAGGAATCCTGTACACATTGTAGGAACTCCATTCCCTGATCCCCTTTACCTACTTCTTCTGTGCAATTAACATCAGGGGTGTTGAAATTCCCCCATAATTATTATTTTATGTTTTTTATACTCAATTTCCTCATTTGTCTGCATACTGCTTCCATTTCCCTTCCACTATTAGGTGGTCTGTAGACGACACCTATCAGTCTGACTGATCCTTTATCTTTTACCCCTATCCATTTGGGTTCTATTATTTTCTCACTGATAGCTGTGTCCATATTTTCTATTCCAAAGAAGTGCAGCTACTCTACACCTCATTTTCCCCCTCCATCTTTTCTAACCATATTATGCCCTGGAATGTTTAATTCCAGTCTTGATTCAGTAGACTTGATTCAGTAGCCATGACTCAGTAATCCCGACTACGTCTGGCACCTCCCAACACGATTACCTACACCTCCCCGGGACAATTATTTATTATGGACAATGTGTGTATTGCCATACAGACATGAACTTGTTTTTACTAGGATTTCCTTTCACTTTATATTTAACCATCTTTTTAGGCTCCTGCTCTATAATTTACTATCTCCATGCCATCAATGTCCTCGTTTATTTTACTCTTTCCTATGTTTAATGGGCCGAATGGCCTAATTTCTGCTCCTATGTCTTATGGTCTTCTCCTGCCCTGTTTTGTGTACATTCAGGCTGCCCTCATTTCTGATCGATCCTCACCCTTGTTGCTAGTTCAAAGTTTTTGCCACCTCCCTATTTAGTCTCTCTGTTGGGATATGAGTCCCACCCCAGTTCAGGTGGAGCCCATCCCATTGATACAGCTCTTTCCCGCTCCCGAACTGGTGTCAGCGCCCCATATAAAGGGGTTCCTCTTTCCCACACCGGCTCTTTAACTACACATTAATGCTCTTGACTTGTCTGCTCCTCTGCCAATTTGCACGTGGCTTGGGAAATAATTCAGAGGTTATTATCCTTGAGGTCCTGTCTTATAATGAGCCTAACTCTGAATGCTCTTTCAACATGGTCTCCTCCTGATCCTACTTATGTTGTTTGTTCCAACATGGACCATAACCACAGGATTTATTACCTCCCTTTCTAAGTTCCTCTCCAGCTGCCATGAAATAACCCTCACCCTGGCAACACACCCTCTGGGATTCCAATTTTTTAAAATATATTCATTCACAGGACGTGGACTTTGCTGGCTGGGTCAGCATTTATTGCCCATCCCTAATTGCCCTTGGGAAGGTGCTGGTAAACTGCCTTCTTGAATCGCTGCAGTCCCTTGGTGTGGGTACACCCACAGTGCTATTAGGGAGTGAGTTCCAGGATTTTGACCCAGTGACAGTGAAGAAACAGCCGATATATTTCCAAGTCAAGATGGTGAGTAACTTGGAGGAGAACTTACAGGTGGTGGTGTTCCCATCTATCTGCTGCCATTGTCCTTCTAGATGGTAGTGGTCATGGGTTTGGAAGGTGCTAAGGTGCTTTGGTGAATTCCTGCAGTGCATCTTGTAGATGCTACTACTGTGCGTCAGTGATGGAAGGAGAGAATGTTTGTGGATGTGGTGCCAATCAAGCAGGGGCTGTGTCCTGGATATTGTCCAGCTTCTCGAACGTTGTGGGAGCTCCACTCATCCAGGCAAGTTCCATCACACTCCTGACTTGTGCCTTGAACATGGTGGACAGGCTTTGGGGAGTCAGGTGGTGAATTGTATGACGCACGATTCCTAACTTCTGACCTGCTCTTGTAGCCACAGTATTTATGTGGCTTGTCCAGTTCAGTTTCTGGTCAATGGTAACTCCCAGGATGTTGACAGTGGAGGATTCAGTGATGGTAAAGCTATTGAATGTCAAGGGGCAATAGTTAGGTTCTCTCTTGTTGGAGATGGTCATGGCCTGGCACTTCTGTGGCACGAACGTTACTTGCTACTTGTCAGCCCAAGTCTGGATATTGTCCAGGTCTTGCTGCATTTGGACATGGACTGCTCCAGTATCTGAGGAGCCGCGAATGGTGCTGAACATTGTGCAATCATCAGCGAATATCCTGAAGGGTTCTCAAAATTCCCACATTTTTCATATCAACAAGGATATGACTTTTGGACTGAGGGGACAGAATACGCATTCTTCCCTTTAAAGCAATCAACCCAGGGAAAGACTTAAACTAAAGCCCATTAAAATCTTGCATAAATAATCGCTACTAACTACTAAGGCAGGAAGACCACAATCAATGCAATTATGCAAACCCATCAATACTCCACATATACAATGGCTTTCAGTTCAAGACTAGTTACGGGGGCAGGAAGACAATGATAAACATCATGCAAGCCCATTAAAAACAACAAGACAACAATCACCTGGGGAAGCCCACCAAAATCAAACAAAGAACTAACCTTGATTTGGATTGAGATAAGAAATTCGAAAAAAAACAGTATAACTGGGCCAGGAGATCTGAAGTGTTTGTTTTGGGCAGGGACACAGAAGGGTGAGCAGTTTTGAAAGCTGACACAGGGCACTGAGCAGTTGGGAGTGGTTGAAGCCGAGTTTAAGCAGGGAGCTGAGCCAAGCGGAGGAAGGAGATCTGGAGGTTTGCAGGCCCGCAGGCAACATCACGGCGAGGGGCATAGGGTGGCAGGCTCAACCGAAGACAAGGCGTAGTCCTCCACGAAGATCGACCACCCAGAACCGCGCCCTCCACCCAACTGAAGAACTTTCGCAGATTCCACAGACCAGGACCACGTGGGGACGGCAGGCCCCAGAGGACACAAAGAGCGTACCCCAAAACTGCAACCGGCTTACCTGGCTGGATTTAGAACTGTCAAGGAATCCTGGTTGGTGAGCATGATCCCTGACCTCTCCCAGTTCAATTTAGTTAGGTTTTGGGGGTGGGACAAGGGTAAGGGGATTAGTAGCGTGATTTTCCCTTGTTATGCCGTGTGTTCCCCATTCTTAACTAAGTGTACTTTGTAGGTCTGTATAATCTCAGTGTAATCCTAATGTTATAAATTCATATGTGACTTCAATAAACCCAGTTTTTTGCTTGCACCAAAACCAGTTGTCTGCTGCACTTTGTCACAACCCCCAAATAAGTCCAAGGTCTAGAACCCAGGGAGTGGGAGCGATTCGAACCACTCAGAAGTCAGAGGTGAAGCTGACACACACCACCACCCCCTACAATCCCCACTTCTGACTTTATGATGGAAAGAAGGTCATTGGTGAAGCAGCTGAAGATGGTTGGACCGAGGACACTATCCTGAGGAACTCCTGTAGTAATGTCCTGGAGCTGAGATGGCTGACTCCAACAACCACAACTATCTTCCATTGTGCTAGGTATGACTCCAACCAGCGGAGAATTTGCCCCCTGATTTCCATTGGCTCCAGTTTTGCGAGGGCTCCTTGATGCCACACTCGGTCAAATGCAGCCTTGATGTTGAGGGCAGTCACTCTCACCTCACCTCGAGAGTTCAGCTTTTTTGTCCATGTTTGAACCAAGGCTGTAACGGAGATGAGTGGCCCTGGCGGAACACAAGCTGGGCGTCAGTGAGCAGGTTATTGCTAAGCAAGTGCTGCTTAATAGCACTGCTGATGGCCCCTTCCATCACTTCACTGAAGATTGAGAGTAGACTGAAGGGACAGTAATTGGGCAGGTTCGATTTGTCCTGCTTTTTGTATACAGGGCATACCTGGGCAAATCCCCACATATCCGAGTATATGCCAGTGTTGCAGTTGGCTAGGACTGCAGCAAGTTCTGGAGCAAAAGCCTTCAGTACTATTCCTGGAATATTGCCAGGACCCATAGCCTTTGCAGTATCCAGAGCCTTCAGCATCTCAGGTATCAGCATGCTCAGATGATTAAAGAACATTGAAGCGCAGTGACTGTTATTTAAGAAAAATTAACAGAACATTTATGCATGGCAAGATCCCACAAGAACTGAACGAATTCAACTACAAATGGTAGTTTTATTGAGGGAAGAATATTTGCCAGAACACTGTGCAAACTCCCTACACCACAAGCATGACCATGGGCCCAGCACTATCGACAACAAAAAATATATAATCAACAGTAACCTTTATTTCACCTACGGTGCAAAACACCAGCATAGATTTGACTATTTCACAAGTTAGACAAGGTTGACCCTGGGAGATCGAGAATGAATATAACCATCTAAACTTCATCAATCTACCTTTGATTAATGTGCATGCAAAACAGTGAACGGATAAAAATTCAAACCAAATTTGCTTTCTTGCCCAGAGAGAGCACACTGACACATTGCCCGAACTTAGATCTCATCTAACACAGCACAATAATACACAGCGCCAAGTCAGACGTCATTTAACACTCCGCCCCAAGCCAGACCCCGTTTAACACAGCACACTAACTGCCCCAACCCAGAATCTATATCTCACAGCACACTGACACACTGCCCCAGACCCCATCAGACACAGCACACTGACACACTGCCCCTTCCCAGACCCCATCAGACACAGCACACTGACACACTGCCCCTTCCCAGACCCCATCAGACACAGCACACTGACACACTGTCCTGATCCAGACCCCATCTAGCCCGGCACACGGCCGCCACACGGCACACGGCCCCCACACGGCACACGGCCCTAACCCAGGCCCCATCTACACAGCACGCTGACACACTGTCCCAACCCAGACCCCATCTACACAGCATACTGACACACTGCCTGAAACCCGGACCCCATCTAACACAGCACACTGACACACTGCCCCAGCCCAGACCCCATCTACACAGCACACTGACACACTGCAAATACCCAGACCCCGACTAGCACAACACACTGACACACTGCACTAATCCAGACCCCATCTACACAGCACACTGACACACTGCCCTAACCCAGACCCCAGCTACACAGCACATTGCCCTAACCCAGACCCCATCAAACACAGCACACTGCACTAATCCAGACCCCATCTACACAGCACATTGCCCTAACCCAGACCCCATCAAACACAGCACATTGCCCTAACCCAGACCCCATCAAACACAGCACACTGCCCTAGCCCAGACCCCATCTAACACAGCACACTGCCCTAACCCAGACCCCAGCTACACAGCACACTGACACACTGCCCTAGCCCAGACCCCTTCTAACACAGCACACTGCCCTAGCCCAGACCCCATCTACACAGCACACTGACACACTGCCCCAACCCAGACCCCATCTAACAAAGCACACTGACACACTGCCCCAACCCAGACCCCATCTAACACAGCACACTGACACACTGCCCCAGCCCAGACCCCATCTAACAAAGCACACTGACACACTGCCCCAACCCAGACCCCATCTACACAGCACACTGACACAGCCCCAGCCCAGACGCCATCTACACAGCACGCTGCCCTAACCCAGGCCCCATCTACACAGCACACTGACACACTGCCCCAGCCCAGACCCCATCTACACAGCACACTGACACACTGCCCCAGCCCAGACCCCATCTAACAAAGCACACTGACACACTGCCCCAGCCCAGACCCCATCTAACAAAGCACACTGACACACTGCCCCAACCCAGACCCCATCTACACAGCACACTGCCCTAACCCAGACCCCATCTACACAGCACACTGACAAACTGTCCTAATCCAGACCCCATCTACACAGCACACTGCCCTAACCCAGACCCCATCTAACAAAGCACACTGACACACTGCCCCAACCCAGACCCCATCTAATACAGCACACTGACACACTGCCCCAACCCAGACCCCATCTACACAGCACACTACTCTAACCCAGACCCCATCTACACAGCACATGACACACTGTCCTAATCCAGACCCCATCTACACAGCACACTGCCCTAACCCAGACACCATCTAACACAGCACACTGACACACTGTCCTAACCCAGACCCCATCTACACAGCACACTGCCCTAACCCAGACCCCATCTAACACAGCACACTGACACACTGCCCCAAACCAAACCCCATCTACAGAGCACACTGACACACTGCCCCAAACCAAACCCCATCTACAGAGCACACTGACACACTGCCCCAACCCAGACCCCATCTACACAGCACACTGACACACTGCCCCAACCCAGACCCCATCTAACACAGCACACTGACACACTGCTCCAACACAGACCCCATCGACACAGCACACTGCCCTAGCCCAGACCCCACCTAACACAGTACACTGACACACTGCCCTAACCCAGACCCCATCGACACAGCACACTGCCCTAACCCAGACCCCATCTAACACAGCACACTGACACACTGCCCTAACCCAGACCCCATCTACACAGCACACTGCCCTAACCCAGACACCATCTAACACAGCACACTGACACACTGCCCCAACCCAGACCCCATCTACACAGCACACTGACACACTGCCCTAACCCAGACCCCATCTAACACAGCACACTGACACACTGCCCTAATCCGGACCCCATCTACACAGCACACTGACACACTGCCCCAAACCAAACCCCATCTACAGAGCACACTGACACACTGCCCAAACCCAGACCCCATCTAACACAGCACACTGACACACTGCCTTAACCCAGATCCCATCTAACACAGCACACTGCCACACTGCCCTAACCCAGACCCCAGCTACACAGCACTCTGCCCTAACCCAGACCCCATCTTACGCAGCACACTGACACACTGCCCTAACCCAGACCCCAGCTACACAGCACACTGCCCTAACCCAGACCCCATCTACACAGCACACTGACACACTGCCCTAACCCAGACCCCATCTAACACAGCACACTGCCACACTGCCCTAACCCAGACCCCATCTACACAGCACACTGACACACTGCCCTAACCCAGACCCCATCTAACACAGCACACTGACACACTGCCCCAACCCAGACCCCATCTACACAGCACACTGACACACTGCCCCAACTCAGACCCCATCTAACACAGCACACTGACACACTGCTCCAACACAGACCCCATCGACACAGCACACTGCCCTAGCCCAGACCCCATCTACACCGCACACTGACGCACTGCTACAACTCAGACCCCATCTACACAGCACACTGCCATAGCCCAGCCCCATCTAACACAGCACACTGACACACTGCCATAGCCCAGACCCCATCTAACACAGCACACTGACACACTGCCCTAACCCAGATCCCATCTACACAGCACACTGACACACTGCCCCAACCCAGACCCCAGCTACACAGCACACTGCCCTAACCCAGATCCCATCTACACAGCACACTGACACACTGCCCTAACCCAGACACCATCTAACACAGCACACTGACACACTGCCCTAACCCAGACACCATCTAACACAGCACACTGACACACTGCCCAAACCCAGACCCCATCTAACACAGCACACTGACACACTGCCCCAACCCAGACCCCATCTAACACAGCACACTGCCCTAACCCAGACCCCATCTACACAGCACACTGACACACTGCCCAAAACCAGACCCCATCTAACACAGCACACTGACACACTGCCCCAACCCAGACCCCATCTAACATGGCACACTGCCCTAGCCCAGACCCCATCTAACACAGCACACTGACACACTGCCCTAACCCAGACACCATCTAACACAGTACACAGACACACTGCCCCAACCCAGACCCCATCTAACACAGCACACTGACACACTGCCCTAACCCAGACCCCAGCTACACAGCACACTGCCCTAGCCCAGACCCCATCTAACGCAGCACACTGACACACTGCCCTAACCCAGACCCCATCTACACAGCACACTGCCCCAACCCAGACCCCATCTACACAGCACACTGGCACATTTCCCCAACCCAGACCCCATCTACACAGCACACTGACACACTGCACTAACCCAGGCCCCATCTAACACAGCACACTGCCCTAACCCAGACCCCATCTACACAGCACACTGCCCTAGCCCAGACCCCACCTAACACAGCACACTGACACACTGTCCTAACCCAGACCCCATCGACACAGCACACTGCCCTAACCCAGACCCCATCTAACACAGCACACTGACACACTGCCCTAACCCAGACCCCATCTACACAGCACACTGCCCTAACCCAGACACCATCTAACACAGCACACTGACACACTGCCCCAACCCAGACCCCATCTACACAGCACACTGACACACTGCTCTAACCCAGACCCCATCTAACACAGCACACTGACACACTGCTCCAACACAGACCCCATCGACACAGCACACTGACACACTGCCCTAATCCGGACCCCATCTACACAGCACACTGACACACTGACACACTGCCCCAAACCAAACCCCATCTACAGAGCACACTGACACACTGCCCAAACCCAGACCCCATCTAACACAGCACACTGACACACTGCCTTAACCCAGATCCCATCTAACACAGCACACTGCCACACTGCCCTAACCCAGACCCCAGCTACACAGCACACTGCCCTAACCCAGACCCCATCTACACAGCACACTGACACACTGCCCCAACCCAGACCCCATCTAACACAGCACACTGCCACACTGCCCTAACCCAGACCCCATCTACACAGCACACTGACACACTGCCCTAACCCAGACCCCATCTACACAGCACACTGACACACTGCCCCAACCCAGACCCCATCTACACAGCACACTGACACACTGCCCCAACTCAGACCCCATCTAACACAGCACACTGACACACTGCTCCAACACAGACCCCATCGACACAGCACACTGCCCTAGCCCAGACCCCATCTAACACAGCACACTGACACACTGCCCCAACCCAGACCCCTTCTAAACAGCACACTGGCACATTTCCCCAACCCAGACCCCATCTACACAGCACACTGACACACTGCTCTAACCCAGGCCCCATCTAACACAGCACACTGCCCTAACCCAGACCCCATCTACACAGGACACTGCCCCAACTCAGACCCCATCTACACAGCACACTGCCCTAACCCAGACCCCATCTACACAGCACACTGACACACTGCCCTAACCCAGACCCCATCTAGCACAGCACACTGACACACTGCCCTAATCCAGACCCCATCTACACAGCACACTGACACACTGCCCAAACCCAGACCCTATCTAACACAGCACACTGACACACTGCCCTAACCCAGACCCCATCTACACAGCACACTGACACACTGCCCCAACTCAGACCCCATCTAACACAGCACACTGACACACTGCCCTAACCCAGACCCCATCTACACAGCACACTGACACACTGCCCCAACTCAGACCCCATCTAACACAGCACACTGACACACTGCCCCAACTCAGACCCCATCTAAAACAGCACACTGACACACTGCCCTAACCCAGACCCCATCTACACAGCACACTGACACACTGCCCCAACTCAGACCCCATCTAACACAGCACACTGACACACTGCCCTAGCCCAGACCCCATCTACACAGCACACTGACACACTGCCCTAACCCAGACCCCATCTACACAGCACACTGACACACTGCCCTAACCCAGACCCCATCTAGCACAGCACACTGACACACTGCCCTAACCCAGACCCCATCTACACAGCACACTGACACACTGCCCTAACCCAGACCCCATCTACACAGCACACTGCCCTAACCCAGACACCATCTAACACAGCACACTGACACACTGCCCTAACCCAGACGCCATCTAACACAGCACACTGACACACTGCCCGAACCCAAACCCCATCTACACAGCACACTGACACACTGCCCAAACCCAGACCCCATCTACACAGCACACTGACACACTGTCCCAACCCAGACCCCATCTAACACAGCACACTGACACACTGCCCAAACCCAGACCCCATCTAACACAGCAAACTGACACACTGCCCTAATCCAGACCCCATCTACACTGCACACTGACACACTGCCCCAACCCAAACCCCATCTACACAGCACACTGACACACTGCCCAAACACAGACCCCATCTAACACAGCACACTGACACACTGCCCCAACACAGACCCCATCTAACACAGCACACTGACACACTGCTCCAACACAGACCCCATCGACACAGCACACTGCCCTAGCCCAGACCCCATCTAACACAGCACACTGACACACTGCCCTAACCCAGACCCCAGCTACACAGCACACTGCCCTAGCCCAGACCCCATCTAACGCAGCACACTGACACACTGCCCTAACCCAGACCCCAGCTACACAGCACACTGTCCTAGCCCAGACCCCATCTACACAGGACACTGCCCTAACCCAGACCCCATCTAGCACAGCACACTGACACACTGCCCTAACCCAGGCCCCATCTAACACAGCACACTGACACACTGCCCTAACCCAGACCCCATCTAGCACAGCACACTGACACACTGCCCTAACCCAGACCCCATCAAGCACAGCACACTGACACACTGCTGCAACCCATATCCCATCTACACAGCACACTGCCCTAACCCAGACCCCATCTACACCGCACACTGACGCACTGCTACAACTCAGACCCCATCTACACAGCACACTGCCATAGCCCAGCCCCATCTAACACAGCACACTGACACACTGCCATAGCCCAGACCCCATCTAACACAGCACACTGACACACTGCCCTAACCCAGACCCCATCTACACAGCACACTGACACACTGCCCTAACCCAGATCCCATCTACACAGCACACTGACACACTGCCCCAACCCAGACCCCAGCTACACAGCACACTGCCCTAACCCAGATCCCATCTACACAGCACACTGACACACTGCCCTAACCCAGACACCATCTAACACAGCACACTGACACACTGCCCAAACCCAGACCCCATCTAACACAGCACACTGACACACTGCCCCAACCCAGGCACCATCTAACACAGCACACTGCCCTAACCCAGACCCCATCTACACAGCACACTGACACACTGCCCAAACCCAGACCCCATCTAACACAGCACACTGACACACTGCCCCAACCCAGACCCCATCTAACATGACACACTGCCCTAACCCAGACCACATCTAACACAGCACACTGACACACTGCCCTAACCCAGACCCCATCTACACAGCACACTGACACACTGCCCTAACCAAGACCCCATCTAATACAGCACACTGACACATTGCCTTAACCCAGACCCCATCTAACACAGCACACTGACACACTGCCCTAACCCAGGCCCCATCTACACAGCACACTGCCCTAACCCAGACCCCATCTAACACAGCACACTGCCCTAACACAGACCCCATCTACACAGGACACTGACCTAACCCAAACCCCATCTAACACAGCACACTGACACGCTGCTCCAACCCAGGACCAATCTAACATCACACAAACACACTGCTCCAACCAGGCCCCATCTGACTTTGCACCCTAACACACTGCCCCAACCCAGTGATAAAAACAAAAAACTAAAAGCTACTGCGGATGCTGGAAATCCAAAACAAAAACAGAATTACCTGGAAAAACTCAGCAGATCTGGCAGCATCGGCGGAAAAGAAATCAGTCAACGTTTCGAGTCTTCATGACCCTTCGACAGTTCTGCCGAAGGGTCATGAAGACTCGAAACGTTGACTGATTTCTTCTCCGCCGATGCTGCCAGACCTGCTGAGTTTTTCCAGGTAATTCTGTTTTTGTTTTGCCCCAACCCAGTCCCTATCTTGCACATCACACTAATACACTGCTCCAACCCCATCTCCATCTGACAATGCACACAAACACACTGCTGCAACCCAGGCACACTATCTAGACCCAGAGCACTCTTTCTAACCTCCATTCAGCATTCGCGTGTTCGTGTATTTTTATCTGCATCAGATCTTACTTTCAAATGTTTGATACCTGATGAATTAGAACTCGCCGTCAATCTGAAAAGTGATCCTTCAAGGTACTGGTGGCCACTAGAGTTTAATTTACTAAGGCTAGAAGCAACAAATCACTTGAGATGGACCATTTCGGAGACAGAATTAGTCTTACTCTGAGGCTGCTCACTGGTATAGAAAACTACTTTTATGACTTCTTGTAATGGAACTAATTATTCTAAATTTCAGATGTGAATAAACAGTTACCAGTTAGTATACAATGGCAGCTTTGTGGTAAATCATGGACATTACCACAGAGGAACCAACAGAAAAATTCTGCGTGTGTCACAGTAGTTTTGCAGAATAATTGTTTTGTTTTAAATGCATTAGACGTTGATGTGCTCCCTGTCATGCGTGGGGATTACACAATAAATAAAACTACTCATTCTATATCACTAACAGCACTTGTTAGCTTTCACAGCATTGTTCAGTTGTTTTACCTTCAGATTTGTCACCTCTACGATGGAGAGCTTCCACCAATATACCGGTGTAACTCTCCAAACAATGGTAACACACACACCTGGATCAGCAGGTTCTGGGTTCAAGCCCTACTATTGAGACTTGAGCACCTAATTGAAACTGACACCTCAATGCAGGGGGGTAACTTTCTGATGACATGTCACAGAGAGCCCAGTCCGCCCTCACAGGTAGATGTAAAAGATGCCATGGCACTACCTGAACAATGAAGGGAAGGTCTCCCAGTTCCCTGGCCAACATCAATTTGTCAACATCACCGAGACTGAGATTTGCTCTTTAATCTCATTTGTTTGTGGATGTGAAAATTGGTAGTTGTCAATGTAAATGATGACAGTGATTACACTTAACTGCCTGGAAAGAGCTTCAAAAGATTGAGGTTGCAACATAAATTCACTTTCTCTCTTTATATGAGATCAAATTCACCTCAGGTTCCTGTCCTGAAGGACATGATTGAACTCACTGGCTTTTTACAACATGCTCACTTTTACTGATACCAGCATTATTTTAAACTTAACTCAAACTTTCAAGTTGCCACATTCAAATTATATCTCACCTTTTCTGGATTATTAGTCCAGGCTACTGTGTTACAGAGGCATAAAATGACAGAATATACAACACAGAAACAGGCCACTTGGCCCAATCAGCGCATGCAGCTATTTATGGTCTAGACTTTACCACTGCTGGCTCAGGGTTGTGGTAGGAGCAACCACCTGACGTGCAGCTTCATGACACAACACATCGAAGAACCGGCCACTGATTTCACCCTAAATCCCACAAAGACCATGTAAACTGCACATTTCTTAACTTGCAGTTCAATTCAACCTTCCACAAAACAGCAACCCTGTAGGGTGGTGTAATAATGCACTACCCCATAAACTGATAGGAGAATAACACGTACAATGCCTCCAAAAAAGCTCAATCTCAGCATTGTCTGTTGGCACAAGGTTAAGGTTCACAGCAGCTATGCTGTAAGAGAGAGTGCAAATCAAAAGATAATGAACCCTTGCAAGAAAGGTACCTCAATCAGCTTGGGAGGTTTTCATCTTCATATAGATTGGACAAATCAAATTGGCAAAGGTAGTCTGGGGGATGAGTTCATCGAGTGTATTCGGGGCAGTTTCTTGGAACAATATTTTTCTGCTACCAGCCAGGCAACAGTATTTTAAGCATAGATGGTAATGTGTAATGAGACAGGATCATTCATTAATGGTCTCAGTGAAGGATCCTCCAAGCCAAGTGTGGTCATAACATGATAAAATTTCACATTCATTTTGAAGGTAAGAAACTTGGGTCTGAAAATAATGTGTCTTAAACTTAAATAAAGGCAATCACAAAGATATGAAGATAAAGTTGACTCAAAAAGACTAGGAAAGTAATTTAAAAGGCAAGATGATAGAGAAGCAGTGGCAGATATTTCATAACTCTCAGATATATTCCATCGAGAAAGAAAGCATCTAGAAGATGGATGCATCATCTGTGGGCAACTGAAGTAGCTAAAGATGATATTAAATTGAAAGAAATGGCATATAATGCTGAGAAGATCAGTGGTAGGCCAGAATGTTGGGAAAACTTTAGAAATCAGCAAAATACACTTAAAAAAAGATTAGAATGCAAATAAACTAGCAAAAAATATTAAAGCAGACAGTAAGGGCTTCTGTAAGCATAAAAAAGGAAAATAGCTACATGTTGGTCCCTTACAGGATGAGACTGGGGAGTTAATAATGGGAAACAAGGAATTGGCTGAGATTTTGAAAAAGTATTTTGAACCTGTCTCCCCAGTGAAGACATGGAAAGCATACCCGTCTCCCCAGTGAAGACATGGAAAGCATACCCGTCTCCCCAGTGAAGACATGGAAAGCATACCCGTCTCCCCAGTGAAGACATGGAAAGCATACCCGTCTCCCCAGTGAAGACATGGAAAGCATACCCGTCTCCCCAGTGAAGACATGGAAAGCATACCCGTCTCCCCAGTGAAGACATGGAAAGCATACCCGTCTCCCCAGTGAAGACATGGAAAGCATACCCGTCTCCCCAGTGAAGACATGGAAAGCATACCCGTCTCCCCAGTGAAGACATGGAAAGCATACCCGTCTCCCCAGTGAAGACATGGAAAGCATACCCGTCTCCCCAGTGAAGACATGGAAAGCATACCCGTCTCCCCAGTGAAGACATGGAAAGCATACCCGTCTCCCCAGTGAAGACATGGAAAGCATGCCCGTCTCCCCAGTGAAGACATGGAAAGCATATCCGTCTCCCCATTGAAGACATGGAAAGCATACCCGTCTCCCCATTGAAGACATGGAAAGCATACCTGTCTCCCCATTGAAGACACCAAAGGCATCCCAATATTAGTAGAAAATCAAGAGGAATAGGGAAGGAGGAACTTAAAACAATCACAATCACTAGAGAAGTACTAGAAAAGCTAACTGGACTAAAGGCTGACAAGTCCCCTGGACCCAATGGCCGGCATCCTAGGGTCTTAAAAGAAGTGGCTGCAGAGATAATGGATGCATTGGCTGCAAACTTCCAAAATTCTAGATTCTGGAAAGGTCCCAGTGGATTGGAAAACCACAAATGCAATAGTGTTATTCAAGAAAGGAGGGAGACCGGAAGCAGGAAACTAAGATGTTAGGCTAACTGGCTCAGTCATTTGGAAACTGTTGGAATCCATTATTAAGGAAATAATAGCAGGACATTTAGAAAATCATAATGCAAATCAGACAGAGTCAATATAGTTTTATGAAAAGAAACTGTGTTTGACAAATTTAGACTTCTTTGAAGATGCAACAAGCAGGGTCGACAAACAGGAACCAGTAGACAGTGTATTCAGATTTCCAAAAGACATTCAAAAAGGGCCCACATAAAAGATTACAACACAAGGTAAGAGCTCATGATATTGGGGGTGATATATTAGCATGGATAGAGGATTAGTTAACTAACAGGAAACAGAGGGTCAGGATAAATGGGTCATGTTCAGGTTGGTAAGTGTGGCTAGTGGAATTCTAGGGATCAGTGCTGGGACCTATTTATGATCTATATTAATGCATTTGATGTAGGGACCTTCTGTCTTGCAGCTAAATTTGCTTGTGATACAAAGATAGGTAGGAATGCAAGTTGTGAGAAGGATACAAAGAGTCTCTAAACTGACATAGGTGAAGTAAGTGGGCTATAATTTGTCAGATGGAGTATAATGTGGGAAATTTCAAGGTTGACACTTTGGTAGGAAGAATAGAAAAGTCAAATATTATTAAAATGAAGAGGCGCTACAGAATGCTGTGGTACAGAGGGATCTGGATGCCCTTGTACATGAATCATAAAAGAGTTAGCATACAGGTACAGCAAGTAATTAGGAAGGCAAATGGGACATTGGCCTTTATTGCACAGACTATAAAAGTAGGGATGCCTTGCTACATTTGTATAGAGCGTTGGCAAGACCACATCTAGAGTACTGCAACCAGTTTTGATCTCCTTACCAAAGGAGGTATATGCTTGCATTTGAGGGAATTCAGCAAAGGTTAATGAGATTGATTCTAGGGATGAAACAATTGTCTTATGGGAAGAGGTTGAGCAAGTTGGGCCTATACTCATTGGAGTTAGGAAGAATGAGAGGTGATCTTATTAAAACCAGACTAGATTCTGAGGGGCTTGACAGGGTAGAGGCTGAAAGGACCCTTGTGAGAAAATCTAGAACTACAGGGCACGGTTTCAGAACAAGAGGTTTCCATTTAGAGGCAAGCAGGAACAACTTCTCTCAAGAGTTGTTAATCTCTGAAATTCTATACCCCAGAGAGCAGTGAAGGCTGGGTCATTGAATATATTCAAGGCCAAGTTAGACAAATTTTTGATCTATAAGGGAGTCAAGGGTTACAGGGGATTGGCAAGAAAGCACAGTTGAGGCCACGATCAGATTCGGCCATGATCTTATTGAATGGCGGAACTGGCTCGAGGGGCCGAATGGCCTACTCATGCTCCTATTTCTTATGTTATGTTTCTTATGTAAAACAATTCAAAGGTAGCAACAATTAAATTGCATGTTAAAAGAAGAGGGCAAAGAGCTCATTTTTAATTGTGGGAAATAGAAATTTTACTTCAAGATTGCATTCTTGGCAGATGCAATGAATTCAGAAGTTATAACTCTATTTCCCAATTTTCAGTAAAACTGTTTATTTTGAAGAAAGGTATTAATACTGTACTTCTGATATCTCACATGCCCAATCACCACTAGTCACCACAAGGAAACCAGACATTCCCCAAGGGAAGTAGGAAAAGGAACCTAGACTGGTGTTAACTCAACTTGCTCACATCACAAAATACGATGTCAATGGGCCAATAAAAAAAATTAATTATTCCCCTGCCAGCCCCACATACCACAGAATTATTATGGCACAGGAAACCACCATTTGGCCCATCGTGTCTGCGCCTTCTCTCAGAATGAGCAACTCATCTAGTGCCATTCCTCCACCTTCTCCTCGTAACCCTACACATTCTCTTCTCAGATAACAGTCTAATTCCCTTTTGAATGCTTCAATCGAACCTGTCTCCACCACACACTCGGGCAGCACATTCCAGGCCCTAACCACTCGCTGCGTGAAAACATTTCTCCTCATTTTTCTTAATTTGTTCATGGGTTGTGGGCATCGCTGGCTGGGTCAGCATTTATTGCCCATCAGAACTGAGTGGCTTGCTAGGCCATTTAAGAGTCAACCACATTGCTGTGGGTCTGGAGTCACATGTAGGCCAGACCAGGTAAGGATGGCAGATTTCCTTCCCTAAAAGGACATTAGTGAACCAGATGAGTTTTGACAACAATCTACAATGGTTTCATGGTCATTATTAGACTTTTAATTCCAGATTTTTTATTGAATTCAAATTTCACCATCTGCCATGGTGGGATTTGAACCAGGTCTTCAGAGCATTACCCTGGGAATCTGGAGCACTAGCCCAGTGACAATACCACACCCCCCTCATATCAACAAACCAGGGGCACAAAAATAATTTTAGCCACAGTTACCATAAAATAATTCTCCTCAAAGTTATTTCATTCCTGGCTCTATTACAAATTTTACCACCTGCTGCACCTTCAAGAGAAGTCAATGATCTCTGCAAGGATGTCAAATTTTATGATTTACATTGTTCCAGTTGTACCAGAGAACCCTACAATCTCACTGAACCTACATCATTTAATGGTGAATTTGATCATTCATGTCTCTACATATCTCGAAAGCCTTGACTAATTCCATATCTTTAATCCAACGAGGGATTGATAGTTTGTGTCCGAGCGATAGCCTATCTTAAAAGAAAGCTGGCATTTACAGAAATCAACTTAATAATGGGCAAGCATTCCCTAAAGTCATGACACATGATTTCAGGCCTCCTGGGGCAACAGGCCATTTTCAATATATTTATTACACATTTATGCTTCCCATTACATACTTGCATGTTAATGCCATGAATAGCGGGTGTGTCAAATGCTCGTGCTATATCAGCTTGAATTGTGAAAATCAACCAGCAATACAATTTTGTTATTCCTTGTAAGTTGACAGGCTTGAGCTGTAGGGTACAAACGGCAAGTATTTGTAATGGTTCTAGTGTTTTTTTTTCATTTATTCTTTCATGGGATGTGGGCGCCACCAGCAAATCAGCATTTGTTGCCCATCCTTAATTGCCCTTGAACTGAGTGGTTTGCTTGGCCATTTCAGAGGGCAGTTAAGAGTCAACCTGGAGTCACATGTAGGTCAGACCAGACAAGGATGGCAGATTTCCTTCCCTAAAAGACATTAGTGAACTAGATGGGTTTTTACAAGTGATAGTTGCCATGATCACCATTACTGAGAGTCGTTTTCAATTCCAGATTTAATTAATTTAAATTCCACCAGCTGCCATGGCGGGATTTGAACCCATGTCCCCAGAGCATTAGCCTGGGTTACTAGTCCAGTGATATTACCATTAATCCACCGTCTCTCTCTAGTGTGATGGACAAAGTAACATACAACATGACAATACCTTGAAATACATGGGATTCTTTTTCCCCGATTTAAGTTTTAAGAAAGCTGTTGCACGTGTCTACCTGATAAACTACAAGCTGAAGGCACAGCTCCCGATGGTGGGCTAAATCAAGGGGGAAGTGCAAAAGAGGCCAGAGTCAGGAGAACAAAGAGTTCGGGAATGAAAGATGGGTCTAGGGCTGAAGTAGGTTACGGAGATAGGGAGGCACAAAACCATGAAGAAATTTAAACATGAGGTTCAGAATTTTAAAACTGAGGCACTAAAGAGTCAGCCGGGTCAGGGTACTGGGCAAGCAAGACAGGATAGTGCAGCAGAATTTCAGATGAAATGAAGTTTATGGAGGGTAGAAGATGGCAGGTGGGCTAGGAGTACAGTGAAATAATTGAGTCTGGAGGTGATAAAGATTTCAGGGGCACATAAGCTGATAGTTCTTGGAGGTGGAAGTAGGCAACCTATGTAATGGATAGAATACAGGTCACTCAAACTCAAGTTGTATAGGTTACCAAGGTTATAACCCCACGCCTGCAGGCTACGTAATCAAGGTGCAGTGTGTAGAGAAGGAAGAGAAGGGGTCCAAGGACACATTATTGGAAAATATTAAGTATGGTACAGGAATAGGAAGAGAAGCCAGTGCTGAAGATGCTCACTCTTACTTCAGGGTAGGTAAAAGTGTAACCAAGGGAAATGACAATAGGAAAGCATTGTATGGCCGGCCACAAAGGCAGCAGGTTGAGGACAATGACAAATAGTGCATCAGAGTCAGAGAATGTCAGAGAAAAGCAACCAATTACTCCAGAGTACAGAATAATTCCCACCTGTAGAAAATAATTCATTAACTTCAGGAGTCATTTAGAATCCTCTAATGTTCTGCAGAATCTGCTCAAAAATAATTAGCACGTAAGTGACTCAAGTGGGGCATCGCTAACACAACTCAGACCCTTACAGGAACACATATGGTATAAAGCTCCTGTCCTTCTGAAACATCCTCTGACTGACTATGGGCAGCATCACAAGAAAATAAGCTCAATAAAGCTAGTGATAAATAGCTCTCTAAACTGGAAGCTCTCTAAACATCAGACAAGGTTTGAACATTCAAATCAAACACAGGATTTGTGGCAGTTCATTAAATCTATACAAATAGAGGTGAGCTGTAAACAACTCTCTGCCCATCTATTTTAATTATGGGTACCATTTGGTGTTACGGTCTGAACTGTGACTGATCGCTGGTACCTCTTCTGTTTGGTTCCTGTCATCCATGTATACAAAAAGAACACTGCTCATGTCAGAAACGTACTTGCTCACTCACCATACAGACTCCACATTCACATCTGTCCAGCTTCCCAACATACGGAGCTTGAAATCGGAAAACCAGGTCTTGCCCCCAGGACTCAACCACAGGGAAAAGCTGCAAGAAATCAAGTTGACTTAGTTACTATGAGGAGTTTGAGGGAGCATCAATAAAGAATGTGTGCAATAATGTCATTTTCCATTCCACTACACAAATGCAGCTTTTAGAATTACAACACATAGTATAGCTCACAGGAGAAAACCAGCCTGAAAACTTGCACCTATCAGCTCATCGCTCAAACTGCCCATTATAAAATTAGAACACACGGCAGTTCCCAATAGCCCTTAAAAAGATTGAATGCTGAACGTGGAGAGTGTAATAGATTCCCATCAGCCAGCAGACACCAGGCGTTCCCTCAAAATGGTGGAGGTGGAATGAGGGATGGGAGGGGGCGGTGGCACTATCAAGGACTGGAAGACACAAAGAGAAAAATCAGAGTGTCAAAGCCTTTGACTAATTGTGCTGGTCCCCTGCCAGCCAATTCAGAGCCACAGAGAGTTTCCAGTGAGTGGTCCAGACACCAAAGGTAACAGGAATATTACAGAATCCTTTATTGTACAGTATGAACAGAATGGGTCAGTACAGAGGGTTACAGTGGGGGGAGAAAGCAGTCGGGGTTTAGTCCACAATGTACCCACCAACCACTGAACATGGGCAGGATAGGTTTCGTTTATACCCTTTGTCCCTTACCTAATCTTGAGTTGAGATTAAATTAGTGGTTTAAATCAACTTTAAACCTTCTTGTCTGGTTTCCTATTGCCAGAAAATAATTGAAAAACAGCTGGAGCCTGCAGAACATCTCCAGTGGCAGGGTTTGCAAGATAGGGTAGAGACTCTAGAAAAAGTTATTTATTGACAGGTGCATAAATATTTCCACCAAAAGCAGTTTTTTGCTCCTATTCCACCACCTTTTGACACCATAGGGGAGCTTTGAGCTCATTGCTGTGCCGCCCCACCCCTTCCCCAAAATCACTAGACCCGTCTCTCACACACAGACACCATTCCTGGGTCTCACCAGTTGATTCATCAGATAACTCTTATCGACTGGTACTTTCAATATCAGCAGGCTGGCAGCAACAGAGCACATACCATCTCATAGGTCACGAGCTGTCAGGTAAAGTCCACAGCACAGAACACCTTGCTGCTTCAGGTACTGTTTGATTAAATCCACACAGTGGGACGAGGCTGACACTTGGAGGGCAGGAGGGTTATGCTCAGTCATCCATCATAATTTTAAAAAACAACACATTGATTCAAGGCTGCATCTTAAATTGGTAACCAGCCCTTAAATTGGTAACCACCATTTATAAAGGGAGAATTAATGTGGCAGCACTTCACGCGTTCTAGTAACTGGGAGATGGAGCTTCTCTGTTACAATCATGCCATCTTTTACCTAAGTATTGGTCAGAAAGAATGTGCTATATTCAGAGAGCATAAAACACATGGGGTCCACCTACAGGGATGAAACTGAACATGAGAAAATGGCTGGTGTTAAATACCCACAAACTGTAACACTGATCACTGGGACCCAGAACAGGAAGCTGGATAGCAAGGAGTTGGAATGGAAGAACACATTCAGCAAGGCTGGAAAGGTCTCCGATCCTGTCCCATAACTGCGCAGAGATAGCTGATTTCAGCCAGATGATTTCAGAAGTGTGTTCATCAGAATTTCCTTAATCAGTATGTTCCCAGCACAACAGGGAAGGAGACATAGCTGGATCTGGTTGTGGGGAACAAAGTGGTTTCAAGTGGATCAAGTGTCAGTAGGGAAACATTTAGGTGACAGTGATCATTGTATCATAAGGTTTAGATTAGCTATGGAGAAGGACAAGGAGCAATCCAGAGTAAGAATACTTCATTGGAGGAGGAACAATTTCAAGGGGGGCAAAAACGGATCTGGCCCAGGTAAGTTGGAACCACAGATTGGCAGGCAAACGTGCAACAGTACAATGGGCTACCCTTATAGCCTAAATAGTTCAGGTACAGTCGGGCTAAGGCAGGGCAACAAAAGCAGATGGATGATAAGAGAAATAGAGTACACGGATGAAGCACAAAAAGGGTGCGTATGACATGCCAGGTAGATAATGTTAATGGTCCGCTACTTATATTGTGAGAAGACACAGTTGAAGATCATTACTAATTAAGCACTTGGAGCACATCAAATTAACAGGTCCAGGCATCAGGCCATGGAGCGGGTCACTAGACCAGAACATCTGCCCTTCTTCCGCAGTTACGTTCACGCCCGGGTGTCCCTGGAGAGGGGGCAGGCGGTTTCCACTGGCGCACTTGAGGTCTTCCGCGACCAGTGGGTGTTGCAGAGGCTGGAGTTTATCATCGGTCCCAGGAACAGCTTTTTGAGTTTTGTTAAAGTGCCCCTTTAAGGGGCATTAATTTGTTTATTTTATTGGTTTCAAAACGAGCTTATAAATAGGGGATAGCTGGGACACTGGGTGTGTGGAAGCAGAGCTGAGAGACTGAACAAAGTTAAACAACTCTCAAAGAAAAGCTCTGTGTCTTGGTTTCAACTTCACCAACTGGTTTTAACAGAAAACAGAACAAGTTGAGAACCAGGCTGAATATAGAAAGTTCAGAGGGGAAGTGAAAAAGGAAATCAGAGGGGCAAAGAAAGAGTAGGAGAAGAGACTGGCAGCTAACATTAAATGGAATCCAGACATCCTCTATAAGCAAATAAATAGTAAAAAGGTATTGAGAAGAGGAGAGGCGCTGGTTAGGGACCAAAAAAGAGATCTACATGTAGAGGCAGAGTGCAGGGTTGAGGTACTAGATCCATCTGAATTTACCAAAGAAGATGCTGCCCAAGTCAGTGGAAGAGGTGTAGTTGAGATAATGGATGGTCTAAGAATTGATCAAGAGGAGATAGAGGAGATATCAAAAAGGCTTGTTGTAATTAAAGTCACAAGGGCCAGATGAGATGTTTCCAAAGATACAAAGGGAAGGGAGGAAAGTGCGGAAGCACTGGTCAAAATCTTCCAATCTTCCTTAATTAGGGGCTTGTGTCAGAGGATTGGAGATTTGCAAATGTTGCACCCTTGTTCAAAAGGAGTTACCCAGCAACAACAGGTCCGTCACTTAAACCTAAGTGGTAAGAAAGCTTTTAGAAATTCTAATCCAGGACAAGAGTCACTTTAACAAGTGCAGGCTAATTAGGAAAAGCCAGCATGGATTTGTTAAAGGCAAATCGTGTTTAATTAACTTGATTGAACTTTTTAAAGAGGTAACAGAGATGGTTGATGAGGGTAATGCAGTCGACATGGTATAGATGGACTTCCAAAAGGCAACTGATGAAGTGCCACATAATAAACTTGCCAGCAAAGTTGAAGCCCATGAAATAAAAAAGAGACGGTAGGAGCATGGATACAAAGTTAGCTGAGTGACAAGAAACAGAGCAGTGAACAGTTGGTTTTTCAGACTGGAGGAAGGTACACAATGGGGTTCTCCAGGGGTTAGTACAAAGCCAAGTTGACATGCAGTGCCCCAGATAGTAGCACTCCAACCTCTAGGTTACAAGGTTCCAAGTTCAAATACCACTCCAGAGCAGGAGGGCAAGGATCAAGATTGACATTCCGGTGCAGGTGGTGAGGGGGTGCTATACTGTCAGAGGCACTGTCTTCCAAATGAGACATTAAACTGAGGTCCCGTCCGTCCTCTCGGGTGGACATAAAAGATCCCATGGCACAATTTCAAAAAAGAGCAGGGGAGTCACCCCCACTGGCCTGGCCAATACTTATCCCTCAGTCAACATCCCGAAGACTGATTACCTGGTCATGATCACATTGCTGTGTGTGGAACCTTACTGGCCAAGTTTCCTACATGATAACAGTTACTACACTTCAAAAATAATTCACAGTAGTCATGAGAGGTGTGATATAAATGCAGGTCTATCTTTTCATAATCAACATTAATAACCTAGACTTGGATGTACAGGACACAATTTCAACATTTGCAGATGACAAAACTTGGAAGTATTGCGAATGTGAGATGAATAATGAGACACTTGTGGAGTGGGTAGACATGTGGCAGATGAAATTTAATGCAGAGAAGTGTGAAATGATAATGCTTTGGTAAGAAGAATGACCAGAGGCAATAGAAAATAAAGACATAACTCAAGGGAATGCCAGAACAGACAGACCTAGAGGTATATGTGTGCAAATCATTTTAAGGTGGGGAAAGTGGTTAAAAAGACATACAGGATCCTTTACAGACAGGGGTATAGAGTACAAAGCAAGGAAGTTACAATGAACCTTTATAAAACACTGGTTCAGCCTAAACTGGAGTTTTTTTGTCCAATTCTGGGCACCACAATTTAGAAAGTATGTGAAGGTGTCAGAGAAGGTGCAGAAAAGGTTTACAAGAATTGTTCAGGAGGTGAGGGATTTTAGTTATGTGGACAGATTGGAGAAGCTGGGATTGGTTCTCCTTTAGAGGAAGGAAGGTTGAGAAGGAGAATTGTTAGAGGTGTTCAAAATCATAAGGGGTCTGGACAGAGTAGACAGGGAAAAACTGTTCTCATTAGTGGAAGGATAGTGAACCAGAGGGCACAGATATGAGATAATTGGCAAAAAGAAGCAATGGTGACGAGGGAAAACTTCTTCGTGCAGCGAGGGGTTAGGATCTGGGATGCACTGCCTGAGAATGTGGTGGAGATAGATTCAATCGAGGCTTTCAAAAGTGAATTGGACAATCACCTGAAAAGGAATTGCAGGGCCTCATGGAAAAGGCATGCGAGCGGGATTAGCTGAGTTGCTCTTGCTGAGGGTTAGCACAGATACGAAGGGCCAAGTGGCCTCGTCCGGCACTGTAATCATTCTATGATTCGACAGGTGGTGGTAAACCACACTGAGCCCAACACACATGCACAAGCAATTTGGAGGGGAAAAAAAATCAGCTAGAGCTTCCAGCCCCTACCCTGCCCAGTCAAACTGCTGGTTAACACTGTTGGCTGAGGTTTCTTTAGGATAAGGTAGGAAAATAAAAGAGGGAAAATACTCTGTCTAAACTCCAACATTGGCAATAAGCCAAAGCCTACAGAGAAAAGGCAGCTGAGAGGAGATTTGATAGTGTTCAAAATCATGAGGGCTCTGGACTTATAAGACAGGGAGAAACTGTGCCCATACGTGAAAGGATCGAGAACGAGGGGGCACAGATTTAAAGTAATTAGTAAAAGAGGCAAAAGTGATATGAGGATAAACCTTTTTACTCAGCAAGTGGTTAGGGTTTGAAATGCACAGCCTGAATGTGGTGGAGGCAGGTTCAATTGAAGCATTCAAAAGGAAATTAAGACTGTTCTCTGAAAATAAAGAATGTGCAGGGTTACAGGAAGGCAGTGGGGGAATGGTGCTAGGTGAGTTGCTCATGCGGAGAGCAGACATGATAGGCCGAATGGCCTTCTCCTGTGCCGTAACAATAAAGAAACAGCCAGTAACAGAGGTGCTGTTTGTCGTAATATTGCACAATTGCAGCAAAAGCATAAAATGAGCAAGATCCAAACATCATCATCTCTTCCCAAATCCAATGGACACTCTCTGAAGTCCAAGTAGACAAAGGATACTGAAAGGGTTACACGGGCAACTTCAGGATTTCTCCACATGATTTCTGCTACAATTTTGCCTCCATCAGTGATGGATTCATTTTCAAATACATTCGTCAGAAAGGACACATACATTTCTCTCTGAAACCCACTATCATGTTCTACATGGTGCATGTCAAGGCCAATCTCAGTACAACATATACAGGCAGGTACAAGTAGTAGCTAACTGCAGCCCTCTCCTCTCCTCTGTAAGCTTGCTCCTGCTCACGCCACTATCGCCTCGTCCGCTAGTTACAATCCTCACACATGAATGCAACTAAATAGGCAAGGTGGCACAAACTGATATGTTTCAAAGGAATCGGTTTTCTGTATTGTAACCACATTGGCTTGTATGTTGGAGAAACATGTCTTTGGCTCCCACAAATACAACCAGGTAGAAATCTCTCAAGGTCTTTAACCTGCGGAGGCTCGCTTGTCAAAAGGCTTTCCTTTATTGAGGAGGAAAATTCAGCCAAGCGAATGGAATAGGAAAGAGGTTTCCAGCTCAGACACTGCAACAACATGACCTCAATGCAGCATCACAGCCTGTCTCCTCGCCACAGGACGTGCTAACAGTGCTTCATTCCAAGAATCACCTTCACTCCTCTCAGTACTAACCGTGGGTATAAGCATGCTTAAACCAATCTATTTTAATGCTTTTGTGATAGATTTTTGTAGGATTAAAAACAAGAATTTGCACATCATTCTCAAAATGGCCCAAAGCAGAGTCCAAGAATTACTTTTTTGAACAGTTACTGCTGCGAAACATCTGGGAAAGCCAATTTTCACACAGCAAGGTCTCTCAAACAGCAAGTCAGGAGCAAGTAGTTAACTATTTTAATGAGTTTTGGGACGGGGGGAATGGCAAAGACAGCAGGACTCTCTCAACTCTGCTGAATAGCACAAAGAGATCTCATATATATTAATATCTTAGCTGAAAGATAACACTGTGCACTCAGGCAACAGCACAGGTCATGCATTCAAGGGCAGGCGAGATGCAGCTTTGAGGTGAAGTTAGGCAGTTACAGGATCAGAGCTGGAAATCCCTTTCAGAGTCCGTCCACCAGCTCAACATAAACCTCCCACAGTAGACAAAAGCCAGTTTCACAGGTGTTCTTAAGAAACAACAATGCCCTGATTCTCTCAATGCCACACTTACAGAACCGCCCACTGTACACAGGAGAGCTAAGGACAGGTTTAAACTTCCAGCTGGCTGACTCAGGAGCAAGTGCAAAATCAACTAAACCACTCGGAACTGCTAAAATTGTCAAGTTAACTTGCTCCAAATAGAACCAAAAATATGGTTGCTGCCTAATCCAATCTTGATTCATTATGATCAAAAGTGCCATCACTGCCTAATCCAGATTCAATTCACTACAGTCAAAAATACAGTCACTGCCTAATCAAGACTCGATTCACTACAGTCAAAAATGCAGTCACTGCCCAATCCAGTCTTGATTCACTACAGTCAAAAATACCATCACCGCTTAATCCAGACTTGATTCACCGCAGTCAAAAATAGTCACTGTCTAATCCAGACTTGATTCACTACAGTCAAAAATAGTCACTGCCTAATCCAGACTTGATTCACTACAGTCAAAAGTACCATCACCGCTTAATCCAGACTCTATTCACTACAGTCAAAAACAGTCACTGCCGAATCCAGTCTTGATTTGCTATGGCCAAAAATACAGTCACTGCCCAATCCGGACTCAATTCACTACAGTCAAAAATACAGCCACCGCCTAATCCAGACTCGATTCATGCACTGAGGCAATTAGTAAACCGCTCAAACCAGATTCACTTACAAATTAATTGACTTGAGATTTTGGACCATCTAACTAAACTAATTTTCCCCCTTGGGTGCCGAGCATCCATGATCCATAACACACAACTGCAACTGCAAATCAATCCAATTTCCCTTATTTGCCCAAATCACACAAAACTCTCTCTGGCAGCTTCCTACCAAAATGACATTGAAACCTTGCAGGTAATGCATAAGGAATCACAAAGTTGATTCCCCCAGCGGAGGCCAGATTAGGAAAGCTCAGGTTTGTCAGCCTGGAGGATAGGTGATTTATAGGACTGGACAAGGGAGTGACATGGGTAAATCTGGAATATCACTTTCAACTAAATTGATGGCAAGAGAACGGACCCAAGTTCAAGATAGTAAGAGATAGATTTAAGGCTGTTGTCAAGAAATTCTGAACAACACCATGAAGAATCAATGTCTGGAACATTCTTCCAGACAGAAGACTGGAGGCTAAACACACAGGAACCTTGAAGAAACAACTAGGTGCTGAAATGTGGACTTTGAAATATCTCGATAAATTAACTGAAATGTGCCAAATGGTCTTCTCATATGTAACTGGCCTTCAAAGTAGATCAAGGCTGTTTAAGTCATCCTGAACTAAATCAACCAAAACTCCTCCAGTTTAATGATTGTGTAACCAGAGGCATCCACTGCAGTTTTTACAAACACCGATGGACTTCTGGCTTTGAAACTAGAGAGAGAGACGGGAGTAAATCTACAGGTGCAGAATAGCACTCGATTCCAAGCTCGGCTTCACTATCCACTGTGGATGTACCAACACCACATGGACTATAGCACTTTAAGGCAGCAGCTTGCCACCATCTTGAAGAACAATTAGGGATGAGCAACAAACGTTGGCCTTGCCAGCAACCCCCACCTCCAATCAACACACACAAAAAATTCAGTCCATTTCCGCATTATCCCAAGAATCCAAATCCATGTTTCCCAATCACCTTGCAATGTGATTTTGCCAACATTCTCACTGCCAGTCTCACCGCCTAATATACTGACTTGAAGTCACACAAAATGATGTACCCCGTATCCTGCGTCACCCTCACCCTCCAACTCCATTCCTCAGCACTTCTGTCACCCCCAAAACACCACCCGCTCCCCCTAAACTGTCCATCCAGCACATTTTTCTGTTCCCCTGATCAGTGTTCATACAACGCCCCCACCACACGGTAAAGCTAAGAGATCCCTCTGTGGCTGATGAGTTACTGAAGTGTCAATTATTGAGTTAACAACAATCCATTCCTAGAAAACCTCCACGGTTTATTTCACCAAAACGTAATTCCATACATCACACAGTAAAAGTCAGGCTGATAAAATGACGTATCCTGTGGCTAGTGCACTGTGTCACAAGGCCTGTTGTGTCTTCTAATATTAACACTTGAACCATTTTCTCCATCAGAATAACCTTGCAAATCTGCAGATAAAGAGCAGAAAGTGCTAGAAAGGGACTGGTCAGTCAGCATATCCAAAAGAGAAGCAACTGATTAATCTAACTCTGCTAGCTCCAACTGCCTTTTTTTGGACCAGGGGAGTGAACCAGAGATTTTCTGACAATACTGGGAGGGGAGGATTTGACCATTTTTATTTCTGGTCTTTTCCCCTCTAGCTGAGAGCGCGAGTCACTCACCCCTCGATTTATCATGCAAATTAAAGTTTCAAGGAGCTAGATAAAGCATAAACTGCTAGAAATACATTACAGCCACTCAGAATCTGTAAAAGCGCAATGGCTGGTTAACCTTTCAGATCACACTTAGAAATAAAGATAGGCAAATTCCAACTGATGCGACATTATTCTCCAGGTCACTCGCTCTTATACAAATACAGCTGGTGGAAGCACATATGTGAGGAGGTTATATCCAAAACCATAAACTCCCTTTTGGTTTCCTTGATGCCTACTTTAAATAATCCAATAATATTGGGTTGCCAAAGTGTTGCCAGTGGAAAAGCAGCTCTACAAATGCCCCTATTTAGGGGGCTTCACTAATTTTGACAATTTTAAAGTCTGCTCAGTTCATAGCACCCTCGCCTTTGAATCAGAGGGTTGTGGGTTCGTGTCCCACTCCCGGAAAACCAAGAACTGTGATTGTACTCGAATGAGTTGCAATCTGTGACTGTTGATAACTCAAAAGAGTTTGAAAGTCTGATTAACTAAAAGAAAACTATAATGCTAATCCAGAATGATAGCTTATCAATTAGGCACTTCACACACGTGGTGTTCACCAGACATAAAAGGGAGTTACAAGGTCACTCCAGTTGAGAAAATGTTTGAAATGTAAATACTGTAATAAGATGCAGGTTGGCTGCACTGGGCACACGATGTGCGTTTTCACAAACAAACAATGCTGGGAAAACACATTCAGCATGGGTGGAGAGAACAGGCAAGTTCTCACATGCAAACCTTCATTTGAATCTGAAGGTCTACACAAAAAACATGAAGTGGTTTGTTCTCTCCATGGGTGCCATCGGGCCCGAGTATACCAGCAACTTTCTGGTTTAAGATTAACAAAATAATACGGCACCAGAAGGAAGCCATTCAGCCCATCATGTCTGTGTTGACCCTTTGGTGGAGCTCTCTCATTAGTCCTGCACCCCTGCTCTTTCCCCATAGCCCAGAATTCTTTTGCATTACCGTCATGCAAACCTCATGTGAAAGTTACTATTGAATCTGCTTCCACTATTCCTTGTGGCAGTGCACTCCAGATCATAACTCTCTGTGCAAAAACTGTTTCCTCATGTGTCTCTGGCTCTTTTGCCAAGCACTGTAAATCCTTTGGTGACCGACTCTTACTTACTCAATCAAAACCATTCATGATTTTGAACAACTCTCAAATTTCATTTTCAGGTTTTTGTTGCTTTCTCTATATAAATATTGCTGCTTTTATAACGTAGAGTTCCCAGAATTACAAGTAATATGGGAACTTAACTATCAATGTCAGCTAAACAGAAAATGTTGGAAAGACAGCAGAAACAGATCAAGGTTTTGGTAAAGAACTGCCTCACTCTCGGTGGGTTTAACAGGTTACTGGTCCTCTATTGGAGCACATCTACACCTGGTGTGACACACTGAATCCTGACTGAGCCCAATCGGGAATGCCTGGTAAAGAAAATTCCCAATCCTAGCTCCACCCATGTGTTGCCCCACTTTCCCCTCCTGCAACGTTTACCTCTAGTGTCCCACAAGAATCCATCCTTGAATCCCCCTCCTCAACTACACGCTGCCCCACAGCTACAGCATCCTGAAACACAGCATGGGTTTTCACATATCCACTGACGACACCCAGCTCTCTATTTTGACCCTAACCTTCTGATTTGCGCATTCATTTTGTCCCGTTCCTCTATCCACCCAGTGCTCA
Organism: Cetorhinus maximus; assembly: GCF_964194155.1. Classification (NCBI taxonomy): domain Eukaryota; kingdom Metazoa; phylum Chordata; class Chondrichthyes; order Lamniformes; family Cetorhinidae; genus Cetorhinus; species Cetorhinus maximus. The sequence goes on from NC_135906.1 coordinate 1,333,998, forward strand.
CTGACCTACATTGGCTCCCAGTTAAGCAGCATCACAATTTTATATCTTAATATCCTTTATACCTCACCAACACCTCTCTCAACTCCTCCACTGTTACTAAACCATCACTTTGCTTACTTGACATCCAATACTGGATGAAAAGAAACTTCCTCCAATTAATTATTAAAAGGCAGAAGCCATCATCTTCCACTCCTGCTATGAACTCCACTCCCGAGCTACCAACTCCATCCCTCTCAACTGTCTGGGGCTCAACCAGGTCGGTCACAATCTTGGTGCCATATTTGACCCTAAGATAATCTTCTGATTGCACATTCATTTTGTCCTGTTCCTCTATCCACCCAGTGCTCGCTGACCTACATTGGCTCCCAGTTAAGCAGCATCACAATTTTATATCTTAATATCCTTTATACCTCAATATCCTTGATCGCAAACTCCTCCATGGCCTCGTCCCTCCCTATCTCTAATCTCCTCCAGCCCACTAACCCTCCAAGATATCTGCACACCACTGATTCTTGCCTCCAGCATCCCCAATTTTAATTGCTCCATCATTGGTGGCTGCAGCCAATTCCTACACCCGCCTTAAAGCTCTCCAACTCCCTTTTGTCCTTTAAGACACTCCATAAAAGATAACCTTTTGACCAAGTTCTGTCATCCGTCCTAATATCTCATGTCAGAGGGTGTCAAGTTTTGCTTTACAATGCCCCTATGAAGCCCCATTGAATATTTTCTGATGTTAAAGGCACTCTGTAAATATACATTGTTAGTGTTAGTCTTGTTCCACCCTCTACAAGACAAACAGGAAACTCTGGGAAAAATGCCACACTAAGAATTTCAGGACCTGTCTGTATTTCACTCCCGTTCTGTATCCGTTTCCTCCAACCATTCATCTCTCACACGTTGCAGCCCCTCCCATTATCCTCAACATCCAGAACCCTGCGCTACCAATCTCCCCTCCCTCCCTCCCTCCTCTCTCCCCACCAAATTAGCATTCTTCCCTGCCCACACTGCCTATCATTTCTCTCTCTCCCTCATACCATCCCATCACACCCTACCTACCCTCCACATACCATCCCCACCCCCTCACATACTCACCACTCGCCCTCTCAACTCTCCCTCACTCACCCCCACAGCCCACCCTCTCCCTCACCCTCTTCCTGCCCCCTAAAATGCCTCCATGCCCCCTCAACCCCATCCCCAAACTGCTCCCAGTGACCCCATCCCCTCCTCCCTACACGCCAACCCATCCCATCCCCCTCCCCGCCACCTCCCAGCTCCCTCGCCTCCTCAGCCCCTAACTGCCCCCCAACTTGCCAACTCCCAGCCCCACACCCCCACCATACCCAACGCACTGTCTCCCCACCCACCCTCCCGCCCAGCCCCATCAGACCTCACCTTCTCTCTCCCTCTCCCCACTTCCACGGCCCCGCACCCCTCCCTGCCCCCACGTCTCCCTCCCCCTCACGCCCTGCTCTACCACAGTCCTGGATGCCCCACCAGTTCCATCATACCTACACTGCCCCGCCCCTCCCTCCCTCATCCCTCCAGTCCCTCCCTCGCCTCTCCCTCCCTATGCAACCCTCCATGCCCATCTCTTT